>NC_091810.1:78349423-78963653 GCF_041296235.1 Equus asinus | reverse complement strand
CCGCACCAGGCCCAGCACCTGTGAAAGGAAGGAGACAGGAGACACTGGAAATCCCGGTAGCTCATCCCAGCCAGAACTTTCCAGATCAGAGGCCTCACTCCTAATTACAACAGAACTAGGCCCAGGGACTCATACCTTAACACATCCTAGTGGGTCCAGCTCTCTGCAGATGAATGAGCCAAGCCATGCTACCCTGCTCCACAAATGCGACCCCCAAGCCATGCTACCCTGCTCCATAAATGCGACCCCTTCCCACATCACTAAACCTTTAGTGGCTCCTGCCTCCAGCATGCATGCTTGGCCCTAGACCAGGAGTTCTTAAAATATGGTACCCAGATCAGCCATATCAGCACCATTTAGGAACTTTTGAAAAATGCAAATTCTCAGGTCCTTACTTCCCTCCCGCACTGAACCAGCATTTCTGGGAGCGGGGCCAGCAATCCTGTTTAATAAGCCTACCAGACGATTCTGACACCTGTCAAAGTCTGAGGACCACCTCCATACACAATCTGTCCCCCTACTGCCCTAGCCTAAGTGCCAAGGTTTCCCCACAAGGTATCAGGCCGAATCTCCTACCCAAGAAAAATGGCCAGGCTAGGGTCAAGGCCTGGCCATTATCAATGGGGAGCGGAAGGGAGACTTGGATGGGTGTGTTCTAAAAAGACAGCTGCAGAGGCCAGTAAAGGGGTGAGAGGGGAGAGACCTTCGCCGGCAGAGCAGGTTGGCTGTGGTCAGTTACCCAGATGAAAGAAGACCAAGACCCCAACTACACTGGGAAATTGGGGGAGAGGCTGTTGGGGCCAGGGAGGACATGGGGGTGGGGTTCCCGGGCTAACCCCACCTCCAGCCCGTGGTCCTTGGCGCGCGGTGCGCCAATCTCCACTGCAGTCAGCTGTTCCAGGGTCAGGAGCTTGGCATAGAAGTGGGCCACGACGTGCGGCCCGGACCCGACGTGCGAGCTGCGGTAGTCGGTGCGCTCCACCCGGAAGGCGGCCGCAGCCTCGCCCAGCTCCTCGCTCAGCTCGCGGTTCAGCCCATCCTCCAGGCTGCCGTCCTGCCTGTTCACCAAGCCGCCGGGGAAGCCCAGGCGCCCATCAAAGCGCATCTGCATCTGCGGGAGAGGGGAGCACGGATTGCCGGGGGCGCCCGGGGGAGGTGGCAGGGAGGGGCCGGGGAGTGGCCGGGCGCGCCCCTCCTCACCAGTACGGCATAACGCAGCGGGATGCGGCCGAAGAGCAGCCCCGGGTCCGGCGCGTAGAGCAGCGCGTGGCACGCGTGCCGCCACTCAGACCCCAGAGCCAGGGCCTCCTCCAGCTGGAGCCTGCGCACACCGGCCATGGCCCGAGGCGCTCCCCACTGCTGTCCCGACGACCCGCGTCGTCTCGTGGGCGGGGCCGCCAGGACCAATCCCTGCAGGGCCCAGGGGCGGAACCGAGGTGCGGGAGGGCGGGGCGGGGCGCGGCAACTGGCGGGCAGCAGCCAATCAGGGCGGGGCTTGCAGCCCGTGTGAATGGCCGTGGGACGCTAGTGGAGGCAGAAAGCTTCCTCCGGGTTGGGCCTCGGGCCGGGGCGGGGCTGAAGGTGGGGCGAGCGCCCTGGACCTGGAGGGAAGCAGGTCGAAAATGCTTATGTCACAGACCGTTCCCGGTAGGACTTCCCGAGCGGGTGGGAGAGCTGGGACGCACCTAAGGGTTTATAGCTTGAGCGGGATTTAATTAGGGATGAGTCCTGGGAGCCGGAGGAACCACATGGAGCGTTCAGGGAACTACGTCTGGTTTGGTCTGGCTGGTACACGAGGCACGGAGGCTGAGGTGAGGGTTAGAAAGGAAACGAGGCAAGAGTTGGCTTCAGAGCCGTGGCCTGTCCTCGAGCCATGGTGAATGGAGAGGATCGACCTGTGTAACAGCTATCCCCAGTGGTGGAATTGAGGGGACTCAATGCTGGCTGACTGTTGGGGGAGAATTGTGCTAGGATAAGGTCAGAGTTTCTGGTCTGGGTGGATGGCTGTGTCATTTTCTGAGATGGGCATCGTAGGAGGTGGGTGGTCAATGATAAGTGTAGTTTTAGCTAGGAATTGGAGATGGCGATAGGCAACGGATAGGATAGGTGTGATCATAGGATAGGTATGACCGACGAGAGTTGAGGGGCAAGGGCTGAGTGAGGAAAGAGCTGTAAGTGAAACTCTGCGGGCACAGAAAGGAGAGTGAGGAGGGGTCAGAGGTAAAAGAAGTGCTTAAGGCTTTCTAGACTTTTCCTTCACACGCTCTCAGACCACTGAGCTGTGAAGGGAGGTGGAGGAATAGGATTCAAGATCCTTCACCCCAGACCAAGTTTTCCCCACCTTTTCTCAGGCTCTGCACTCTGTGTAGACTGCCTCACACTGAGAGTCATATTGAGAGGTTTAAAGCACTTAGAGCGTGCCGAGCACAGAGTAAATGTAGCCATCCTTAGAGTTCAGGGTGGGGATAGAAGGCGGTGATAGAGACCTGCGATTTGGAACTCAGCCACGCTCCTCAGGCCTCAGCATCCCAAGGGGAGAGTGAGACGTCCCTGGCATCATCCTTCCTAGCTTAGTCTTCTGAGTAACATGGCAGAGATGGCATCTACTGACATCAGGCAGCTGGATCAAGGTGATGATACCATAAATGTGACACAACTCATGAGCCTGTTAGAGTTCTGGAGGCTTGGAAATGGCTCTGGTTAAACATTGGAATCACCTTGCAAAAAGGTCATAAAACTACCAATTCCAGAGGCCCACCCAGACCAATTGAATCAGAATCTCCGGCAGTGATGCTGAGGCATAGATGGTTTTTAAATGTTTCAAGTGACTCTGATAAGCAACCAGAGTTGAGAACCAGTGCCCTAACCCTTACCCTAACATTCCAAAGGTGACTTGGTTTTTCTCCTAGATGGGCTTCTTTGAAGGATTTAGGGTCAAAGGTGTGCTTTCTGGAGCTTCAGGCTGTTGTATTTTTCTTTCCTGGTTGCTTGAAGAAGCTTTTGAAGATAGATTCAGCTATTTCTAATGCAACGTGAAGAACTCTATGAAACCAAGGCAACAGCTATACAAGAATTAATGACTTTGGAGACCAGAGCTTTTTCAGGATGAATGAATACGGAAGCCCTCAAGACCATAACCTTACCATCCCTTTCCAAACTGCTCTTTCCCTCTACTGGAGGAACCCAGCCTCTTTGCACCTCCTACCCCGTCATCCCACCACCCTGAGGCAGATGGCCCAGGATCAAGGCTGGAGGTGACCAGTGAGTGATGCCATGTGCCTTAAGAGCTACTCCAAGTTCATAACAGTTTTCAAAACTGAAAGTAACTCAGTGGTCAGCCTCAGAGGATGCTAGGGAATGAATTCATTTTTTGAAAATACTGAGGAAAAGAATCGAGCCATTCTCCTGTCTTTTGTATATGGCCCCTGCCTCAGGGCTACCAAATAGTTGATGAAGGGAAGTTTCCCTTTCTACAGAGTATTCCAGTTAATCTAAGAAGAAAGATGGAGCCAATCAAAATTTTACTATTTTTTAAACTTTAAAGACTTACTAGATCCTAAGGAATCATCATCAGTGGCTCCTAACATCACTAAAAGATAACCAGATATTTTTTTTTTGCTTTTTTTTTATTAATGTTATGATAGATTTACAACCTTGTGAGATTTCAGTTGTACATTATTGTTAGTCATGTTGTGGGTACACCTCTTCCCCCTTTGTGCCCTCCCCCCACCCCCCCTTTTCCCTGGTAACCACCGATTAGATCTCCTTGTCAATATGTTAACTTCCACCTATGAGTGGAGTCATATAGAGTTCGTCTTTCTCTGACTGGCTTATTTCGCTTAACATAATACCCTTGAGGTCCAGCCACGTTGCTGCGAATGGGCCAATTTTGTCTTTTTTATGGCTGAGTAGTATTCCATTGTGTATATATACCATATCTTCTTTATCCAATCATCAGTTTCTGGGCATGTAGGTCAGTTCCACGTCTTGGCTATTGTAAATAATGCTGCGATGAACATAGGGGTGCAACGGACTCTTGGGATTTCTGATTTCAGGGATAACCAGATATTTTACAGTTCATGATGGAAGAATATACCATCTCCTATGAAATATTCTTGCCAAAGAAAATGAATTTGAATCTGGGTCTAACTACCGTTTTATAAGAAATACAAAACAACATCTTTTTTAATTATCAGGAAGAAGCTAGAATGATCCATTTGGTAGTGGATTAGAGTTGGAAACATCAGTATGAATTTGTGTTTAGCTTAATTAGATATAGATGGTTACATATAGAAATATTTACAGATATGTGTATACAGAAGGCTTAGTGTACACATGTATTTCCTTGCTCTGTCAACTGAGGGCCTAAAAGCAATGATGCCGCAGTAGCAACAAGCACACGTAGTGCCCAGATCTTGATTTCTAATACAATTTTCCAGTAAAGGAACCAAGGACTCCTTGGAGAAATGGCTGATTCTAGCACTGGGGCAGGAAATATACATGATGGATACAAGATGAGCCTGGAGCGTCTTGTGATACCAGAAAGCAAGGAAATGCACCCTCCTAAATTTTTTTAAATGAAAAGGAAAAAAACCCATATTGATGGGAGTAGGTCAAAGGGACAGGGACACAGGAGCCAACTGACAGAGTTCGCAATAGCCAAAGCTGAAACAATGTGAGCAACAAAATAAAGCAGTATTGGATTGTAACCCAAAGTCTAGAAAACATACTACAGGTCCATAGTGATAGAAATAATGAACAAGTAAATAAGTGAGGGGGAAGAGACAAATCTCCCAGCAGAGGCATTTGAAATAAAGTAGATAGTCTGCCCTCAAAGAGGTGGCACATAACTGCCCACTCCTTCAGCGAGGGCTGTCGACAGCGGCTTCCTTCCCAAGAGGACAGTATGGAAAGATGGGGGAGGGGGTCAGCTTTGTAACTTTGTGAAGAAATCTGACACCTTAGCCATGTGGTCAAGGTCAACATCAACTGTGCTAAGTCATGTTGCTAGTATGCACCCTTGACATGATGTGATGAATATGGTACTTAATGTCAGTGGTCTTCCTCCCAAAATGACCTAACCGTGGTCTAATCATGAGAAAAGCATTAAACAAATCTCAGTGGAGGGGCGGTCTACAAAATGCCTGCCCAGCACGCCTCCGAACTGTTAAGGTCATCAGATATGAGGAGAGTCTGAGAAACTGTCACAAGAAAGAGGACCCTGAGTCATGATGACTAAATGTAATGGGGTATCCTAGGTGGGATCCTGGATCAGAAAAAGGACATTAGATAAAAATAAGGAAATCTGAATAAAATATGGACTTTGATTAATAATAACATATTGATATTGGCCCATTATTGTAACAAATATACCATACTAATGTAAGAATAATAATAGATTAATAATAGGGGAAACTGGGTGGACCAAATGGGAACCGTCTGTACTATCTTCCCAATTTTTTCTGTAATCTAAAACTTTTAAAAAATAAAGTTTGTTTTTAAAAAATCAGGAAGATGCAATCAGTAAAAGCTAGACTGAAGGAAACTCTATAAGACAAATGCCCTGGTTTCTTCAATAAGTGAATTTCAAGAGGAAAAAGAGATGGAGGCAGAATCTCTACATGGAAGGCGCTAGAGGAGACAGATCATTTGAAGCAGCTGTGCTTTATTTGGATCCTAATTTGAAGAACAAACTCAAAGAGGTTAGATCGTGGGGTAATATGAATACAGACTGGATATTTGATATATAGAAATTATTGATAAATTTTTAAGTTTAAGAATAGTGTTGTGGCTTTTTAAAAATTTTTCTTTATCTTTTAGAGATGCATGCTGAAATATTTATGAATGATATGATAAAAATAATCCAGAAAAAGATAGTGGGTGAGAGTATAAATAAAATAAGATTAGCCATGAATTGATCATTTTTGAAGCTGAGTAATGGTTCCATAACAAGAGCTTATTATATTATTCTCTTTATTTTATATAGTTTGATGTTTTCCATAGTAAAAAGTTGAAAATAAAAAGATCTTTGACTTCTTATGAAGTTAAAGGTAAAGGTTATAATTTACATTTGAATAAAGCTTTGCATTTCGCAAACCTTTTCACAGACAGGAGAGGGAGAGGCAGGTAGGGGTCCAGGCTCACTTTTTAGGCAGAAAGAAGACTGCGTCTAACATCTACCATCTGCCAGGAAGTTTTCAATCATTCCACTTAATCCCCCGTAAGCTTTTCCAGGTGTTTGAAATGCAAAGGTTGAAATCTGCTCATTTTGAAGAATAGACAATGGGGAGCGGGTAGAAGCTGCCACCAGCAGAGAAAGGGCTAGATGCTGTTGTTATTATTATTATTTTTAGGCATTCACATACCTGGTCACATCCAGCAGCCTTAAAGGAGGCGGCATTCCATATAAGCCAGACCTGTTCGTGGTTCCGTGCAGGTCCAGCATCAAAAATACCCACCGCCAAGCTGTCTGGAGCTCTTTAGGTGGATCCATTTCACCATAAAGACAGAACTTTTCAGACACCTCCAGCTTCATGCCTGGACCCCTTCCCCTGAATGCCCCACAAGCGCCTCAACCCCACCACCCCCAGGAACAAACTCAGTATTTCTCCACCTCATCTGCATCTCTTGTGTCCCCAGCTCTGTGAATGTCCCACTGCCTGTCCAGTCACCCATGCTGGAAACCTAGGAGTCCTCCCAGACAACTCCTTCACCCCAACCCAGTCAGTCCTCACTTCTCTCGCTTCCCTTTCATCATCTCCCCTCTCAGTGGCCTGACTTCATCAGGTGAAAGTCAGGCCTTCATCTTTTCTCACCAGGACTTCTCCTCCTCACTGCCTCCAGTCTCACCCTCTTCAAACCTGCCCTCCACACAGTTTCCTGATACCCCTAGAAGTCATGCACTGTCGATACCTCTTCAGGGGCTACTCCTGCTGCAGGATACAGCAGGGCCAACTCAGCAGCTCAGATCTGAGCTTTGACTTCTGCTTTAGTGATCTGCTGCCAAAACATATTGTAAACTGTAGTGGCTTAATACAACAATAACACTTCTTATTTCTCAGTGTCTGTGGATCAGAAATTAAGGAATGGCTTAACTGGATGGTTCTGGCCCAAGGTTTCTCACGAGGTTTTAGTCCATATGTCAGCAAAGGCTGCAGTCGAATGAAGGCTTGACTAGGGCTGGAGAATTTGCTTCCCAGGTGGCTCACTGACATGGCTGGAAGTTAGTCCTGGCTGTTGGCATAAACCTGTTTCATGCCATGTAAATCTCTCCATAGGGTTGTTTGAGTGTCCTTATGACATGGTGGCCAGCTTCCTTCAGAGCGAGTGATCCAAGAGAAAGCAAGATGGAATCCATGTATTTTATGACCTAGTCTCAGAAGTCATACATGACCACCTCTACAGTATTCTATTGGTCACACTGCCCCCCCCACCCCCCCTCCCCGATGCAATGTGAGAGGGAACTACACAGAGCAGGAATACCAGAGGTGAGGATCATTGGGGGCCATCTTGGACGCTGGCTACCACACCTTCCTCTCAAACCGACATAGACACTCACACACTTTACGTACCACCAGCACAGTAAGATTTCAAATTTCCAGAATCCACAAGGCTGTGTCATCATTCTTTGAGTTCTTTATGCCTACAAGATCTTTTCCTCTCTCTTACTGCCTGGTGAATTTTTTTGTCCAGCTTTATTAAGGTAGAATTGACAAATAAAAGTTGTATATACTTAGGTGTACAACATGTTTTGATATATACACACATTGTGAAAGGATTACTACAATCAAGCTAATTAACATATCCATCACCTCACATAGTTACCATTTTTTATGTGTCTGATGAGAACACTTAAGATCTACTTTCTTAGCAAATTTCAAGTATACAATAAGACATTATTACTATTAACTATAGCCACCATGCTATCATTAGATCACCAGAACTTATTCATCCTGTAGAAGTAAACTTTGTACCCTTTTACCAACATCTCCCTATTTCTCCCACCCCCAGCCCCTGGCAACCACTGCTGTACTCTCTGCTTTTATGAGTTCAGCTTTTTAAGATTCCACAGGTCAGTGAGGTCATGCAGTGTTTGTCTTTCTGTGTCTGACTTACTTCATTTTGCATAATGTCCTCCAGGTTCACCCACGTTGTTGCAAATGGCAAGATTTCCTTCTTTTTAAAGGCTGAATAATATTCTGTTGTGTATCTTGTAAATATATCACATATCCTTTACCCACTCATCCGTCAACAGACACTTAGGTTGTTGCTATTGCCTGATGGATCGTTCAAAATTGCGTGCCTAAACTTGGTGCCTGATACGGGATGGGAACTCAATACACGTTGAGCTAAAATCCAAAGGCGAGTTAGACCACGTCTGCAGAAGAGATGGTCTCTGTAGGCTCCATGCTCCTGTGCGGCGTTGCCTGGAAACATGCTGAAAGCCAGGAAGGACAGAGTTCGTGGTTCACCTGAGCCATTTTGAAAAAAGGGTATCCACATTTTTTCTGAGAATCCACATAATCATTTAATCAGAAGTGAATTTCCCCACCCCCATATTTATGAAAATCAATGCCAAAAAGAACGGAGTCCGAGGATTTGATAAAAATTGTTAAAAGAAGGTGTAGAAAGAGAGTGAAGTCAGGAGAAGAAAGGTATATTGGTTCGCTTATTGCCATAATAACGCCTCATAATAAGCAACCACGAAACCTGAGCAGCATCCAGCAATTAACATTTGCTTCTGGCTCCGGAGGTTGCAGATGGCCTGCAGTGGCTCTGCTTTATTCCGCAGTGGCTGGGATGACTGTATCACTCCTATGGGTTTGCGGGGTGGCTCTGCTCCACATCTCTCACCCTGCCCCGCCCGGGACTGATGGGCCAGCTGGCGAGGGCAGAGGCGGCAGAGAACATGTCTGACTGCACCTACAGGCTTCCCGCTCCTGAGTGACCATTCAGCCAATACAAGTCTTGTGGCCAAACTCAGAATCAAAGGGTAGGGAAATATCCTCCTCCCAAGGGGGTGGGAAGAACCGCAAAGTTACATGGGAACAGGGGTCCAGGGAGGGGTGAATTGGAACCCAAAATTCAATCTTTCAGATCAGGAAAAAGCCACAATATTTTGGAAAGAAAAAAATTTCTAGCTGCTGAAAGATTGTCTCCCAAACTGAACCCACAAATCTAATTTGAAAACACTCCTGTTGCAGTCAAGCTTTCGATTCTGCATAAATTTTAATGACTCTGGTTCTCCTAATGAATATTTATGAATATATTATTTTATAATGTATATTTGTCAGACCACATTTCTGAATTTCTCTCTGAAGTTGGGAAGAATTGAGCATCCTAGGGTACTGGGGATGCTGCTTACTTTGGGGTCACACAGGCAGGTCAATGAAATGTAAGATGGGCTGAGGCGTTGGACAGGAGCCACACTGGACCTCAGAGCCCACTCGCTTGCCTTTTCAGAGCTGCTTTCTTTGTGGCCTCTTAGCTCTTAGCCGACTATCAGCGAATTTCTAGTCAAGTGCTAGCTGAAAATGGCTAAAAGTGTTTACTTTTGGAGTGCATGTGCGTGGTGGTAGTAGAGTCTCAGAAGCCTAAAGAAGCCTTCAAAAATGAACCTCCAATGATGGGAGATCAGGCAGCCTGACAATAAGTTAATGATTTTCTCCAAAGTCAAGAGCACCTTACAGCATTGAAAGCACTTCCACACATTATGCTGAACCCCACTGGCAATTTCATGTGATTCAACCTGTTACATTATCTTACCTGTTCTTTACAACAATCTTTAGACATAGGCAGGAAACAAAGATGCAGAGAAAATGACTTGCCCTGGATCACACAGTAAATGGCAAGAGTGGGTCTAGAGTCCAAGTCAGCTGGTATGAGGTTCAATATTTTTCCCTTATATGGGTTGTGGCAGATCATTTTAAAACATTCTTGACTGTGTTTCCCCCCGCCCGTCTCTCCTGTCCCCTGCTCCCTGTCTGTCTGTCTGTCTCTCTCTCACACATCCCCTTCTCCTTCTCTTTGCCTCATTTTTCATTTTTGTTCTTTTATCATTGTGGCGGCCTGGCCCCATTCCCTTCTGACATATTGGTTAGCAATCTCATCATGTAGAAAGAGGAGTGAAAGGTTTCCCCCTTGAGGTGCTGTTTAATCGTGCCAGCCTCCTTTATCCCAAGCCCGCTGTGAGGCTGGACCCTTTCATAAGAGACCTAGAGCTTCTGCTCCAGCCTCAGCCCCAAATACATTAAATAATTAACTTCCATCACTCTTCTTTGTGTGCCTTATCTCCGCATCACCCAAAATAGCTAGTGGCATTTCCTCTACATAAATAGGAAGCAGAAAGGTCGATTGGCATTTGTGAAATATATATATTTTTTACAACGCAGCAAGCTAGCAGGATCCCTTTGTTCCCTCATACCTGTGACTGTTTCATAACAAGCAACTTCCTAGTTCTCTAATTCCTCAGCCAATTTCCACTCAGCATCTTGCAATTTGGTTAGTGATTCATACCCATGGTTGGAGTTGCCCAAAATTAACAGAGTATGGCTGAAGGAGAAAGCGTTTTCCCAATGGTAATATTAAAAGGTATTTTCTTCTACTCATCTTAAATCTTGTGCCGCCATTCTCAGTAAACCAAATGAAAGGTAAACATGAGTGAGTTTCTTTTATACAGCATGGAGCTGTGATCCAAAATGCTGTTTCCTCCTAGCCTTCCTTTCTTTTAAGCCTGATATGGTGTACAGCACAAATCACAGGAGGATAAGATGTTTTCAGTCTGCACCCATCTTCCTAGACATTGTAGGAGATCAGAATATGCCACCCCAAAATATGCCACTTTACCATAAGGATTATTCTGAGCTGAAAGTTAAGAAACAGCAGATGCTGGAAGAGCTCTCTGCCTTTCCCCTTTCTACCTAAAAGCATAAATTTCCCATGAGAAAAGTACCTTCCCTGGACTGGAAGAGGAGAACATTCTTATCACTGGAGATGGGGTGTCAATGCCAAGATTGATCTGTACAAACAAACCTACTTGAATAAACTCTTATTTTCCACTAGTTTCCCCTGTTAGGAAAGAGACAACAGGGGCTGGCCCTGTGGCCACATGGTTAAGTTTCACTGGTTCAGATCCTGGGTGCAGACATGGCACTGCTCATCATGCCATGTTGAGGCAGCATCCCTCATAGCACAACCAGAAGGACCTACAACAAGAATATACAACTATGTGATGGGGGGCTTTGGGGAGAAGAAGAAGAAGAAGAATAAAAAGAAGATTGGCAACAGACGTTAGCTCAGGTGCCAATCTTTGGGGAAAAAAAAGAAAGAAACAACAGGCCCAAAATGGAGTCACTTGTGCTAGGCCCCACATCAGCAAATGAAGACTGAATACCTAACCTAATTGCAGTCTCAACCTCTCCCAGGAATGTGACCTTTAACCAGTCAGTCTGGAATTTCCTGGTCAACACTAATAAGGAAATCTGCCTGATAGACCTCCACTGTCCCCCAAGGTAAGGTGACTCTGCCTGAAATAAACCACTCTTTGGTAATGTTACCATGGCTTTTGGCCCCATAAGATATTAACCACAACCTGCTCAGAACAAGCCTAACATATTACCTTTGGCTTACAGGAAACCACAAAGGGAAGAAGGAGAAGATGGCTGAGACCTGTGGTCAGGACCAGTTTAAACTGGTTGAAGGCAACATGGTGGTCCAACTTAATCTGACATAGACCCTGCAGCTCATTATATGTTCATCGTAATATATTACCATACTAAATAACACACCTACTGTGGCCGTGACAGGAAACACCAGACCAAATAAGGAAAGAAAAGAGGTGGTACCCTATTTCCCAGACAGGCCTGCCCCTTTCTCTGAATAACTATGAATATTCCTCCCCTTCACTGCCTTGACCCCTTATAACAATAGCTTAATTGCCCCAAGAGCTGAGAAATTGATTTGTGAACTTAGCTTCTGCTTCTCCATTCTTTGGCCATTGAATAAAGCTTGTGCTGTTGAACGCTCAGCTTTGGTTTTGTTTCAAATCCATGACACGGAACAGGAAAGAACCCTCTTGGGGAAGGGATGGATTGTGGGTATGAGGCCCACCCGTGGACCCCTTCTCTGAGCTCCGAGTATGGGTTGGAGTCCCAACAGAGTGGGGTGAAATTGGTAACACTAATAACTTCCTTGTCCTGCCTCCTTTTGCCTATAAAAATCTTCTATCTTGTACATCTCCTCTGAGCTCCTTTCTATTTGCTAGATGGGATGCTGCCTGATTCATGAATTGTTGAATAAAGCTAATTAGATCTTTAAATTTACTCAGTTGAATTTTGTTTTTTAACACCCCCATATATTTCCTAGTCACTTTCCCACAATTTACCCCCCTTAGGAGCTCAAATCCCTTTTCCTTTGTCTTGTCACTTCTCCACCAATTTATCACTCTTTTGTCAAAATGGTATATAAGCTCTCAGGCCTAACTCCTTCTTTGGGGTTTTCGCTTCTTTATAGAAAGCCCCCCATGTCATGTAAAAATATTAATATCAAATAAAATTTGTATGCTTTTTCTCCTGTAAATCTGTCTTTTGTCAGTTTAATTTGTAGGCCCTAGCCATAGAAACTAAGACGGTTGGGGAAGTCTTTCCTCCCCTACAACACGTTCTTAAATCCAGGGTGTTGTTCCCTGGACATGTTTATCTGTTTATGAAAGATGGTAGAGACTATTTGAAAATCTAGCTACTTCCTCTTCAGACCCAGCAACTTACACAAGAATTCTGTTCTAATATGAAAACCATCAGCAAGGAGATTCAGAAACTTTTAACTTTGGCGCTACTATTGTTCCCTCTTCCAGGTCCGTTCGAAATCTGGTTGGTTATAAAAGAACATGGGAGCTATGGGGAGCTCCTCCTGGGAGTGAGGTCTCTTCCCTGTTAACATGATGGAAATGTCCACGCCTGTTCCCAGCAGCAAAGTGGTCACATGCCTCATCCATCCTGGGTTTCCCTGGGCAACCTGATTTTCAATGTTCTACCTTGGCAACAGTCACAGGTTTTGGATTTTGACTTGAGAAACATGCTAACGTTCAGAACTCTGCAAAGTCTCAGATCCCACCTCCAGAAGCCAATATCTGAGGGCTGTTTTTCCTGCCCCAGACACAATGGCTGCGAGAACACGAACGTGACTCTTGTCTCCCAGCTAGGAACAAGTCCCCACTGTGTGGGGGGGAGGGGAGAATGGGCATCGTTCACTTTGGGAAGAGGCAAAGTGGAGATCTATGCTGCCCCAGCACTTCTCCATGGTGTAAAGGGTTGAGGAACACAGAGCAGTGGTGTTCACTAGCCCTTGAGCTGGGCAGAAGTTGTGGGTTCACTTGGGTACCCCGTGATTCCTTTGGTTGCTGGGCAGAGGTGGGAATGGGACTTAGAACACAGTGGCCATGCTCCTTGTCCTTAAACTGACCCCATCAGGTTCCCTCAGGTCAAGTTAGTCACACTTTGACTTTTTCCTCCCAATCCTCACCTTTTTAGAGTATTCATGGTGAAGCATCTGAAGTCTTTGGCCCTTCTTCCCAGTCCTCAAACCACTTTCAGAGTTGTGAGATGAATTATGCCCCAACTAAGAGCAGATAAGCTACTGCTCCAAACAAAGGCAAGAGAAGAGAGGCAACAGAAAGAAGGGTCTTGAACAAAGGTTCTGAGTGTAGTGCTCATACCAGGAGCATCAGCGTCACCTGGGAACTTGTTAGAAATACACATTCTCAGGCTCCACCCAGATGTATTGAATCAGAAATGCTGGCGATGGATGCTGTAATCTGTGTTTTAACAAGCCCCCAGGTGATTCTGATGCTCAAATTTGAGAAACGCTAGTCTAAAAGACAGTGCATCGTGCTGGGGGCAAAGCGCCATCCATAATGGGTCAATAAGGCAACCAGCCTCTCTATCTCTCAGTACGTCAATCATTAGCAGGAGGCAGAACGGTGCTCCCATGAGCCAGATTCACCAGGTGGTTCTGTAACATAAGATAGGATTGGGCTCTTATCTTCCCAGAGAAAGGAAGGGGGTGGGGCTGGGTATTGACAAAGATTCTCTCCCCTACCAAACTTTAGACAGGCTCCTCTGAGCCCGCTTTTGACCAGGCTTTGACCTTGGGCCCTGTCTTCAGCCTGCTGAGTCCAATTTTAGCAAGAATCCTGCTCTATCAGTTTAAGGAGAATCCCCCACCCTTGATATCTGATCACCCTGGCCAGCCTTCAGCAAGAGTCCTGTTAAGTCAGTTTAGCAGCAATCTCTCCTACCCTGGGTGTCTTCTCTTAGTAACTTTATATCCACTGACCCCTGCCGTGCACCCTACCCTTGGCTATAAATCTCCGGCTTTCTTTGCCATATTTGCAATTGAGCCCCATTTCTCTGCCCTACTGCAACAGTCCTGAATAAAGTCTTCTTTTAACAAGGGTCAGAATAATTTTTTCTTTAACAGTATGTTTAAATGTGTATGTTTAAGAAGCTCCTCAAGCAACTCTGATGTAGCTGCTCGGTCAAAAACCCACATGCGCAGTGGTCAAGAGTGTGGTGCTGGAATCAGACAGACCTGGGGGGAAATCCCAGCTCAGCTTCTGGTAGCTGAGTGACTAAGCAGCTTACCTGAAAGATGGGCATAATCTCTCTCTCATTGGTGAGAAGATCCAATGAAGTAAGGCCCTTGAAGTCTTAAGCACAGAGCATAGTGCTGGTGCATAATAGGCGCCAAATAAACCAAATGTCACCTGCTCTAAGTAATAATTATCGTTACATGGATGTGTTGTTACGTTCACCAACATACTTTTGGATGAGGAAAAGATAAAATAGGTGATTAATTTTGTAACCATGAAAAATATATTTATTAAGAATAAAGTCGTCAATACTCCGTGGATGAGTTTGGAGAATAAATCACAGAAGGGAATCACTTTTTGGATTTTCAGTTCAGGTCCTTGTATATATGCTCTTCTTGCTTGTTAGCCAGGGAAGGGCAAAAGTGGACCAAAAACAGGTCACCTGTGTCAGAGGCCAGTGCCAACGACCTTCAGGAGCAGGCTGGTCACAGAGCACGGTGACCCCAGGCAGTCAGGCAGTGAGCCTGTCCTCCCAGTGGAAATGGGAAAGAGCAGATGGCTTCTCCCAGGCCATCGTCATGGTGGTCCAACCCCCAGAAGCCCTGAGGACTCGCGTGTGGGAATGCTTTTCAGGAAGCCAAACTTGATCCCTAGGCTTATCCCAGAGTATAAACCAAACAACTCTGACTGGCCCAGGACTCTGAGTACAGGCAGACATGTTTACTACTCTCTAAAGGGGTCCTTCCTTTTGATAAGAAGTTGAAAGCAAAGATGGTAGCTCCAGCTATGTACACATTTCCCGTAACAGAGTCCGGTTTATGTGTTGAATGGATTTTCACAGAAATTTGTCCCCTTGAACTTGCTTGCTTTTGACAATTGTTTGTGACGGTTCTGGCGTGTGGGCCCTTCTCCCATTGTGATCAGCAACTGCTCCTCAAAGTAGAGGAGCTGGTCAACTTCAAAACAATCGCTGGCCCGAGGCACCACTTTCTGTAGGGCCGCGTGGATCTCGGCTTCGCTGGCATTCTGCCGCCTGGCCCCCTTGAGGTAATCGTAGACTTCTTCAAATACCTCTGCGCCCAGCTTCTGCACCGCTGATCTGCCAAACAAGTCAGGAAAGATACAGGAGAGTCACACACTGAGATCACCTGCGAGAAAACGTATTTTTAAATCATCGATTACACAAATAACATGGTGACCCTAGGATTTAGGGAAAACACGAGGCTCAATATCTCTACCTTTTCAGTTCAACAACATTCAACAAATAACTCTTGAAGGTTTATTACGTGCCCGGTACCCTTCTAGAACTGTGAATACAGCATTGAAAAGTTAAGCAAAATCCTGCCTTCAGGGAGCTGGCCCTCTAGGGTAGAGAATAAACAGATAAACTAAAAAATATATACATAATAAAATGTCAGGTGGTGCTAAGCGCAACGAGGACCAATGAAATCAGGTGAGAGATGGAGGAAGATGGGGGCAGGGCAGCCCTCTCCAAGGAGCTTGGTTTGGACAGAGACAGACATGAAGGGAGGCCAATACTGGCTGGAAAGAGAACTGGGGCCCTGAGGCTAAAACACTTGCAGAAATATCGAGAAGGCTGGTGTGGCTGGAGTCAGGAGAACAAGGGGGAAGAGGATGGTGGAGTATGAAACCAGAGAAATAATAATAATGAGAGCAGTAAAATAATAATGAGGAAAAGAAGGGGGAGAAGAATAGTTTTATTAACCACATGCTAGGTGCTTTTGTATGTACTTAACCTTTATAACAGCTTTATGAGGGAGGCGTTTTTTAAAATCCCTGTTTTACAGATGAAGAAACTGAGGCTTAAAGGGTCAGGTAGTTTGGCCAAGTTCCCAGCAAGGCCAGCGTTCATTTTTCTGTACCTCCCCTCCGTCCTCACATCTGTGCAGTGTTATCATGATATTGCCACGCCTGGATGTTTATTTTGCCCCTATCTTAGGGTCACAAACTAAAGGCCTGCGGGCAAAACGAGGCCCATGACACGTTTCGTTTGATCAGCACCGTGTTTTATTTTCCTCTGGTTTATGATTATTCTTCACCGTTGTGACGGAACGTCTCGAGGCAGGGCCTGCGCTCTGCGCTCTCCGTTTTCTCACTGTCTTTCGCTCCCCGCTCCCTCCGTACCAGTTTACACCAGGCTGCTTCTCCTATTTCCTCCACCTGCTGGCTCACGGGCATTTGAGTTTTGTGAATTTTGTTCTACAGTTCAAAACTGTCATTTTTAATGTCTTCACACTGTTCCCCCGAATTTATGTGCCAACATTTACCTAATTATTCCTCCACCAAACACTTAGCTCTTTCACTAGAACACTAGGTGAATAGCCGTTTTGTTTAGGGGAATGTTTTCTGGCATCAAATTTCTAGTGGTAGGACTAACAACAGGACGTGTTCACTCTGTGAAAACTCATATACGCACTAATGATTTCTGCACTTTTCTATATATATGTTGAGCTTGGTGAAAAGATAAAGAAATGTACGAGGATGGAATTATTAGGTCAAAATGTATAAATATTTTTATGATTTTAATCTTGAAGGAATGCTCCTTTATTCTTCATTTCAATGGATTTGGTAAAAAGAAAAATCAGAGGGTTTTTCTTTCCAGAATTTTTAAAGCATTACTGCTAGACAGTAATGATGTAACACTGACAATAACACTGAAGGCATTAATCAGAGACACTTTTGTTCATTTTACAAGCTTTTATTGTGTGGGATTATTCAAGCTTGTAATCTCTAGAACACAGGGACCTGGGTTAGGTATCGTGGCAGATAAAAAGAAGTAACTGACCCTGCTCTAGTTTAGAGGCTAGTAATTATAATACACGGTATATACACTTAAAATTTTAACCAACATTTTTTATAGTACTTTAGAGCTTGCAAAATGCTTTTACATTCGTTATCTCAAATGATCCTTGTCAACTAGGCAATTCATTGAACGTTTATCTCCATCTTACAGATGAGAATAAGTAGGTTGACTTCCACAAACTCACACAGCTAGTGCGTGATGGAGTTTGGACTCACACAGACTTGCAACTTCGAGCACTGGAGAGCCTGCAGCCCTAGGGCCCCATGTCATCCAGCTTGAATAGGTTCCCACCTTCTCCCAAGAGATTATCAGGACTGACGCAGGATGCCGCACATCCCAAGTCACCTCAGCCACCCCCGGAAATCCAAGCTTTCCTTTCACTGACACTTACCAAATGGCCACTGCCCCCATTCATCAATGATTTCAGCAACCTGCCCACTCTGTTTCTTCCACATCCTACTTCTGTCACCATTCTCCTGACTTCAGTATTCTTGGTCTCTGATTTTGGACTGCCCCATATCTACCCCTCATTTGCTTTACCTTCCTCAGTTACCCATTCGCAGGGTCATACCCTTGACCTTATAGGCACCAATAACTACACCGCCTCTGGAGTTGATTTCAAGCCTTCTTCTCCATCACCATCGCATTATACTCCTCCACCGTACTTACTCCAGCAATTCTTCCACCTCAGGGTCACCTGCAGTCCTTTGGTCCTCCCACCATGAGGATAATCACCCACTTTGTGTCCTCATGCCCTCAGTCCCCCTTTCCCCAATTAGATTTCCTGGTCTATTATTATAACTGTAGCCTTGCAAACACCCTTGACTCTTTCGCTCCCTCTCCCTGTGTCAAACTCCTCTCGCAAAGCCATAATGGTTAAATCCAGACATCCGTCTACTTTATGCCTGTATCCAAACAACAGAACATTCCTGGAGAAAAACATCCAGTTATGCCAACAGGTCTCATGTAAATAATTGATGATCACAATTCGAAATGGCCCTCAGCATTGCCCAGTGATCCTACGACTTCCCTGGTATGTTTCGTTTCCACTGCTCAAAATAACCATTTCACACCTTCTTCTTTATTCTAAAACTTGCTAAGCACTCCCCACCTCATTCTCAGCTGATGATTTTACCTAATATCTCATTGAGAAAATAGAAACACACACCTAAAAATTCCCTCCTCTTCCCAGCACCAAAACTACCCACCTGCCTGCATTGGTGGCTACTCACTCGGCCTTCCCTCTGTCCCTAATGAAGGGACCACCCTGCTCCTATAAAAGACCAAACTCTCCATTAGTGCTCAGGTCCTGGCCTCTGTGACCATCTCAGTGACCTTCCCTCCTGCAGTCATCTTCATCTTCCCCTTGTCGTCACTCTCTCCCTCTACTGGAGCATTCCAGCAGGAGAGAACAGGCCCTAGCAGAGCTCTCCTACACTGGAAACCTCTCTTGACCTCCATATCCCCTTGGTTCACCCTCTTCCCAGCCCATCACTTTGACCTCCAACGCTAGGAAAGCTTCTTGAAAGAGTTGTGTATGGTTGTGATTTCTACTTTCTCACCACACACTCTCCTCCAATTCACTCCTCTCGGCCCTAGTCCTCTCTTACTTGACATCCCAGCAACATTCAACACAATCGACTTCTCCCTTCTTAAAACCCTTCCTTCGGTTGTCTTTGGCGATACAACTTTCACCAGGAGCTTTGCCAACACACTGCTTTTTCATAGCCTCCTCTGCTGACTATTCCTCCTCCTCATTTTGGCCTCTTCATGTAGGAGTACCTCAGGGCTGCCCCAGGTCCTTTCTTTCTCTGTCTTCATTCTCTGCCTATGCAATCCCACTAGCCCCAGGTTCTTAATACGATTAGTAGGCTGAGGACTTCTGTGTCTCCCCTCTGTTCTTCACCTAGAACTTCAGACTTGTGAATCTACGGCCCACTTGATATCTCCAACCAGATGTCTACCGGGTCTCACTTAACCTCAAAATGGCCCCAAAAGACCTCTTAATTACAACCTCCCTTCCCCTAAAAATATATGCTGCTTTTACAGTGTTTCCTAGTATAATGGTGCCAGTCTCCACCCAATTTTGCAAGCCAACTGATTCTTGATTCCTTGCTTTCTCTCTTACATTAATCCCATCAGCATCAGCAAATCTTGTAGTGCATCTCAAACAATCTAAGTTTGAGACCTATCAAACTATCTAAAACTATCTATTTAAATTTCCAATTCATCAGGGACTCATCATGGATCTATTCCCCATAACTGATAGGCAGCCTGTGCCTCTCATAGCTCCTGCCGCATGTAGCTTCCCAAGGGAATTTGACAATATTCACACTGGCATATCTCACTCAATGAAACAAGTTTACTCGTCACACATTTAGAGGTTGTGGCAATGTTAGTTTGCTATAACAGTCTGTAAAACCTTTCTCTCAGTTTCTGTCCTTATTTCATGTGGATGGGTAACAAGTGATGTGTGGACTAGCACCGTCCTCAGACTACACTTGGAGAAGCATGTCTTAGATGCCTCCAAACCAAATCCTAATCTATTTGCTTCTCTCTATCTCCACTACCACTACCATGGTTTAAGCTCTTATCGTCTCTCCTCTGGAGCTCTGTGGCAGCCTCCTGGTTCCATTTACCTCTCAACAATCCATTTTCCACATGCTATGGCCAGCATGAACTTTTAAAAGTGGACATCAGAGCCCATCTCTTCCCTGCTGAAACCCTCCAATAGACTCCTGTGACACTAGGGTGTGATCCTGTCTCTACTACCATTTATCAGCTTGTGCATAATCTGTCTTCCGCCTCCTTTTACCAGCTTTCTCTGACTTGTCCACACTCTGTCTCAGCCACTATACTCCAATCACACCTACCTCCTTTCTGTTCCTTAAATTCAACACAAGCTTACTCCCACCTTTGGGCCTTTGCACTAGCTGTACCCTCTTCCCTGGAATGCTTTTCCCATTGATCTTTACATGGCTTACTCCTTCTTGCCACTCAAATCTCAGCCTAAGTATCACTTTCTCAGAGAAACCATTCCTGACTATCCAGTCTAAAGTAGCCATCCAGTTGTTCCCTAGGATCACACCACCTTAACGATTTGCGTAGCACTTATCACTCTGGTATTTTTCTTCTATCTCTAGTGTATATTTCTTTATTGTTGGTCTTGCCCCACCTTCCTAATTAGCATACAAGTCCATGAGGGAGGGACCCTGTGCCTAGAACAAGACCAGGCATGCAGTGGGTGCCCAGGAAATACTTGTAGAATGAAGGAAGGAACCATACAGCCATGAAGCATCATGAGAAAGACATAAAGTGCTACAGAAGTTTACAGTTGGGAAAATCAGAGAATGCCCTATGGAGGAGGGAAGGCACCACCTAACTTGGGCCATAGCAGCCAGAGGGAAGCCAGGTGGGAGCCAGCAGTGGGAGCACTGGGAAATCAGCGAGTCAGCCGGGCAGGTGAGTCGGACGCATGAAAAAGAAGGTGAGAACCACATGAACATAAAGTAAAAGAAGTCTTAGAATTTGATTAGTAATATCACCTGCTAGGGATAAAGAAGCCCAAAAATGTCCCCTGAAGCTATAACAACTAAGAGTTTCTGAGCTTTCTCTAGGTGCCAGGTTCTATTCTGAGAATCCTCTCATAATATCCCATTAAATCCTCAGAACAACTCTATAGATAGATATTATTATTATTCCCATTTTATAGATGAGGAAACTGAGCTATAAGAGGATATTAAATAATGTATCTACTGCCACATAGAGTTTACGTGGTGGAACTGGGAATTGAATTCCAGCAGTTTCCTCCTTTCATCACTGTGATGTGGACTTTGGATTCAGAGAGACTGGAGTTGACCTTGGCTCTACCCTTCACTGGCTGGGTAAGCTTGGGCCAGCTACTTAACCTCTCTGAGCCTTGTATTTTTCACAGTTAAGTGGAGAACACACACACACAGCTTACCAGAGTACCTATCACCTGCCAGGTACTTGATAGCCATTGTTTTACTATCGTACACATTATTGCTACTTTCCCAATGGTGCATTGCACAGTAATCCTATCTCAGTTTAACTGGAAACCTCAAGCAATTTTGTAGTTATACCACTGGTTAAGACACTATTTTAAATATTTTTATCTTATTTGGCTGATTTCGAAAAAAAAATGACACAAAAAGGCCAGTGACACAGTCGGAGTTAAAAAAGAAAGTAATTTTGTAGAAATAATCATGAAAACCTAGTTTAGCAGAAAGCATTAAGAGAACACATAGGTTATTCTTCAGACATAGTTTAAGGAAACGTTGAAAACGATTTTATAGGCTACAAGAAATCCCTGCACATCAAGTATGTATGAGCCACTGCAGGACTGGAAGGGTGCTGTGCATTTTCCCTTTAATACGCTTCTTAACGATCGTTTGGTGCTAACGAACATCAGAAACCTTTATCGAGAATGGATTTTATACCCCTTCTCTGCACATCTAGAATTTCACATGGCTGTCTCCGAATCTGGTGGGCAAAGACAGAACAGATCTCTCTAGAGAGGTGGACAACTGCACTGTCGATGCTTAGGCGACACGGGGCGCCCCCAGATGGGACATGTGACTTTCAGCGGTGCTTACCTTCTGCTCTGTCCACCCTGGGCAGCAGAATCTTGAGTACGATTGTTGGTTGGGTCTACTGTTGAAGCTAACCATTCCTGTAAGGTTATTAGATTTGTGACGTGAACATCCCCCATTGTTCATAACCACAATAAATGTAGATGGATAAACAGGCTGAAAAACGACCTCCAGCTACATATTATACAAGAGACATGCCTAAAACACAGGACACTGAAAGGCTGGGAGTAAACAAATTAAAAAAAAAAAGAGAGATTCCAGGTAAATAATAACCGAAAAGAATCCAGGGGTAGCTATATTAATATGAGACAAAATAGATTTTAAGAAAAAAAAGTAATATTAGGGTAAAGAGTGCTACTAGATGATGATAGAGTTCAATTCACCAGGAAGAAATAAAAATTATTAACTGGTATGAATCTAATAAAGTAGATTCAAAATATTTTGGGGAGAAATTGTCAGATACGTCCTCATAGTGTAGGATTTCAATACCCCTTGCTCAGTTATTGATAGGTGAAGCATTTGAAAAATTAGAAGTGACATAGAAAATCAGAGTACACTTAATAAGCTAAACTTAATACTCATATAGGACCCTCTCCCACCCTGACAATTACGGGACCCACGTTCTTCCCAGACTCTCTTATAACATTCATAAAATCTGACCATATAGTAAACAATTCAAGTCTCAACACATTTCAAATAATTGATTTATATGAAATCTAATTATCTGACCACAATACAATTGATAGAAATCTGTAAAAAAAATACTGTGTTTGCAAATTTACTTATTCTCAATAAATTATGGATCAATGAAGAAATCAGGCCTCCTATAGACAAACTCATTTTAAGCCAAAAGAAAAGTGATAGTTGTTCTATCATTATAATATCACAGTGTAAATTTATTCTGACAATCAGAAAACATGCTGGAATATTTCTGCAATGACGCGTCTGAGTATGTTAGGAATCATAAAATAGAAAATTCTATTTAAGGAGACTCTCTTGCTGTTATCTAAGATCGGGGAAGAGAGGGGAGTGCTCCCTGTGCTGTTTAAATTAATGAAGAGGTTCCAAGTTTGTTCTTTCCAAGGGAGGGAAGGGAATGGGGGCAGGAACCACCCCTTTAGTTAGGTGGGTGTCGCAAATAAAAAGAACTTACGTTTTCAAATGATAAGAACTCACATTTTAATTCTTTTTCCCTCTATTTCTTCCTATGCTCCACATCCTTTATTAATTTTATCATCCTGTTCAAAACTCTTTCAAGTCTCTAAGGGATGCTAAATGTCATCTGAGAGCAGATGCTTGCTTTCCAGGTCGGTGCTCTTTGCGCTGGCTCACCGTCCTGCCCAGACCGATGGCCCCCCACAGGGGAGCTGGAGGAGGCTCCCCAGGGTTCCGAGGAAGCTGCAGCTGCCTGGAGCAAATCCTGACTGTGTTAGGCTGATTCCCCAGCCGAAAAACTCCATTCAACTGCAGGTGAGCACTTCCTCTCTCCGGGCCTGTTCCCTCCAAACTCAAACTCTCATCCTCCAAATTACTTTACCGACCTCTTCTCATGTTTACTGTTTATTTGCAAACAATATATTTTATCAAATCTATTTATTTGCCCATCAACCAGTGACTGCTCTGTGTGCTCTCTAATTATCTTTCTTCGGGGCTCTAAGGAGGAGGGTTATGTTTGTGTAGTTCTATAAGAATGTCAAATAAAAATGTCCTACGTTTTAAATATTATTTTAATTTTGAAACAATCTCACACTTACAGAAAAGTTACAGGTATAGTACAAAGAACTCTTTTTTCCCCAAACCTTTTGAGAAAAATTTGCTGACCAGATGAACTCTTCTCTATACTTTGTGTTTTCTACGATAAAGACACTCTTACATGACAAGAACAGCCATCAAAATCAGGAAATTAACATAGATACAATACTGTCATCTAATTCTCTAATCCAATCAAGTTTCCCAATTGTCCGTCCAATAATGCCCCTTATAATAAAAGGATCCAGGTCCAAATAATCATGTGTTCCATTTATTTGTCATGTCTCTTTACTTTCCTTCAACGACCTTGACACTTTCAAAGGTTTGAAGCAGTTATTTTGTCAAAGGTCCCTCAGTTTGCATCGACCTTGCTATTGGAGTTAGCAACTCCCACCCTGCCCCTGTCGTTCCTTTTGTATATAAGCCTGAAAGACAGGCCTGGGGCCTTCCATCATCTTGGGGCATTGTTAGAGAGCTCTACCTACACCATTTCAAGAAGCTTCTCCCTTCTCTTGGGTCCAAAAATAACCCTAGTAGTAATAGTAGTAGCTTGTTGCTTCCTGGTGCCTGGGTCCTGATTCTTCCCTACAGCTTTGTTCCTAGCATATGTGAGAAATCAGGGCTTCTCTTAGGGAAGGAAGCAGCTGTGGAAGGAAGCATCCAGAGGCTCAGGAAGGAATGACCTGGACACTCCACCCACTTGAATGTCTGGGAGGCATCTTACAGTCATGATGCTGGACTGAATTTCTGATCTACCCTCTGAAACAGCCTAAAGCTGCAGCCTTCCCCATTTCTGTTCACGTCCATCAGACGCATAGGGAAGGTAGAAAGTGAGGGATGTTGTTCCTGTCTTCCAATTGCTCAGGCCAAAACCCTTTGAGTCATCCTTGATTCCTTTCTTTCTCTCATACTCCAATAAGTCCAGCATCTCTCATAATCAAACCAGTTAGTAAATCCTATCAGCTCCATTTTCAGCATGCAGGATCCCAACACTCCTCACCACTTCCACCACCTCCCCCCTGTCCCGGTGACCCGGCCTGTCACCTGTTGCTGCAGTAGCCTCTCAACTGGGCTCCTGCTTCCCTCACTCCCCTCTGGTCTGTTGTTAACTCAGCAGCCAGGGTGAGTCAGATCCCTTCACTCCTCTGCTCAAAATCCTCTGCGAGGCTCCCGTCTCACTCACAGTGAGGTCAAGGTCCTTCCACTGGTCTACAACATCCTGACCAGCTTTCCCACTGTACCTCTCCAGTTGTGTCTCCTACCTCCCTCCCCTCACTCACTCCATTCCAGCTACACTGGTAGGCACAGGCCACCTCAGGGCCTTTGCACTTGCTGTTCCCTCTGACTAGAATTCTCTTTCTCCAGATATTCTTATGTCTCTCTGACTCCTCTCCTCCTAGTCTTTGCCCTCAGGTCATCTTTTCAGAGAGACTTACACTGACCACCCTCTTTAAAACTGTAAACTTTACACCCATTCTGCACTGCCTATCCACCTTCCCTGTTTTGTATTTTCATCCTAGCACTTGCTAATTTCTAGCATACTCTGTTTTTCCCTAATATTTTATGATCTGTCAATCATCCCACTGGAATATAAGGTCCGTAGGGCAGGGATTATTTTCATCTTTCTTGTTCACTCATCCCACTGCCTAGAACAGACCCTGGCACATTGTAAGTACACAGTAAATATGTGTAGGACGAAGGAACAGATGCCTTGAAAGCCAAACAGGAAAGAAATATGGTGACATCATACAATTTTATTTAAAAATAAATGCGTCCCCAGTGTTTGTTCTAAGTATTACCACAGTGAAATGACAACTGAATTTTGCTAAGTGTGAGATCACTTTTGTGATTTTCAGTTGTTGTTTTTTCAAGATAAATCTCCAATCAAGCGTAGTTTTTGTTATTTTATTATATGATATTTTTATATTTTCATCCCTATTTCACATGGTTTCACTCTATGGGGCCTGTATGGTCGTCTCTGGATGAAAATGACCTCTTGTATTTCTCTCAAGAGGAAGAAACAAGCCTCACTTAAAAAAAATTCTAGTGGAAGGGACTGTATCGTACTGGCTTCTTTCGCACTGGCACATGCGGGGCCATCTGGAGAGCCACTGACGTCTACCCACAGCTGCCGAAAGCCCCAGCTGCCCTAAGATGACTCCAGAGGCCCTCGGCTCCTTAGAGGGAGTGAGCAGCCAAGACCCGTGTGCCACAGCTGTCTCGTCTGCCGCCACCGGAGTTAACTAAGGCAGGGAGCGGCAGCTCCGGGGGTTTCAGCCTCCTGTTCGAAGCAATGTTTAGCTTAACAGCAGAAAGTGTTTAACACATCTCCCCCGACCCCTGACAAACGGCAAGCGATTTCTCTTCCGGGAGAGGGAGACAGACGGAGTTTCCACCAGTTCTGACAGGTCGTCAAGTTCCAACGCTCCCTTATCCCCATCCCTTTAGAAAAACTCACAGAAGGGTCTGCCTTACCTTGGAGCTGACTTGCCTTGCAAACCGTTCCTCTGCCCAGTAGAGCTCCTCAATAACGGCAACATACATATTGTCATTTCCAGATTAATTAACCACTTGAGGAGTGTAAAACTGAAGGCAAAGGACTTTTGTTTGTTTTCAAGTCTGCTCCCCAACTCGGTGTGGAGCCCCTTGGGGACAGAGGACCTTTCTTAGTCATCTTTGCATCCAGCATGGTCCTGGCATAAAACAGTACCAAAGTCATCCATTCAGCACGTTGTTAGCGAGCCCCTGGTACCTGCCAAGTGCTGGGAACGCAGCCATACACCTCTGACCTCAGAGAACTCATATATTCATGGGAGGATGACAGATATTAAACAAGTAAACAACAAGGTAATTTCAGATTTTTTTCAATGCTACAAAGAAACTAAAACAGGAAAATAGAGGGTAGAGAGTAGGGCTGCCTAGAAGAGTCTGGACCCCAGCAAGGGCGGAGGCAGAAAAGACGTTTCCAGGGGATTTGGTCCAGGCCCCCGTTTGTGAACACCAGGCCTGTCATTTGAACCAGCTGTCCATCTTCTTGACTGACCTGAATGCTGAGGAAGCCAGCCCTGTCCCTAACATTTGTGGGGATGTGGCAAGAGCACAAATGGAGGTCCACACATGTCCAAAAGATTAAAAGTTCTGAATTACACTAACAAACTGTTAAATAATATGTGATCCACCTTCTTTCCTTGACAAATTAACTTTATTTGGCCAGATTTGCATTCAGGATTCTTGGACTCCTCAGAATTCTGCGCTGGAACAGGGCAGAGCTGGGTGAGCCAGCCTCTGGGCCCTCATCCCCAGCTGTTGGCCCACTCCCTTCTCTTCCCAGCCTGGCTCTATCTCCATCTCCATCTGCAAGGGGGCTTTTGCATACACATTTGATACCGCAGCCCCTGTGTCCAAGATCACCCATACCGTCTGTAATTAGCCACCCCGTGGCCCCCTCAGGTTTAGGAGTGTGCAAAGCGGCAGCACAGACCACCCATAGGAAGAGGGACCTGAGGCAGAGGCCCACTGACTCTGGAAATGGGTTTGGGGCCATTTGGGCAGAGAACTGCAGGTCCTAGGTAACAGGGGCATTGTCTAGAAGAGGAGACACAGGCTCTGGATATGCAAGTGTCCTTGGCCCCATGGCCTCTGCATGAATGGGGAGGAATGTTGCTAGAGGATGACGAAAGTGGCGCCCTCTCCAGTACAGGCCCAGTGCACATCTCTTTCCTGGGGCTCAGGGATGATACTGGAGGAGGGAGGATGCTTAGCAAAAGTATAATTACGGAAGCCCTCCCTGATGGGTGGGGTTGGGATGACCTTTGAATGTAAAGATGAGTCATCCATGCCAGGATCTGGGAGAAGAGCATTCCCAACCCAGGGAAGAGGAAATGCCCGGGCACTATAAGCTCTATATGGAAGAAAAGAAGACTGGGGTGGTTGGGGCCTAATTCAGAGAAGAATGGTAGGAGTTGAGGGCAGATGGTCAGGCAGGAGCAGAGACCTGGGAGGCCAAGGTCAAGAGTCCTGACTTGATCCTGGGTGCAAGGGGAAGCCTTTGGATGGTTGACATGACCTAAGCCCTGTTATAACCAGATCACTCTGGGTGCTCTGTGAAATGGATGAGTACGAAGGAGCCACTGTCAAGAGCCAATCAACATGGGCCAGCCCAGTGGAGCAACAATTAAGTTCACAAGTTCTGCTTCAGGCACCGGGTTCGGATCCCAGGTGCAGACCTGCCCACCACTTGTCAGCCATGCTGTGGCAGGCATCCCACATATAAACTGGAGGGAGATGGGCACAAGTGTTAGTTCAGGGCCAGTCTTCCTCAGCAAAAAGAGGATTGTTGGCAGATGTTAGCTCAGGGATAATCTTGTTCTTCAAAAAAAAGAGCCAATCAACAGACACATCACTCAAAATGCTTCAGTGCCCTTTACGTAAGGATCCTTGTGACTAATTCTTCCCCAAATTTTAGAACCTAGAAAAACTCAAGTCTCCTACTGAACTGGCTTCTGTAACTCCTAGGGTTTCTCCTCTTCTCTAGGCCACCTGGAAGCTCAGAGCTGAGTTGGCGCTTATTTGGAGAGTAAAGTGATCATTTGTCAATCTAGCATCTAATCTCAATTTCATATCTCACTACCTATATGTGTTTTCACAAACTCTTCTCAAAAGATCATAAATTGTAAGTGAATAACAGTAGTAATTACATACATAAGTAGTTGCAACTCAAGACTGGTATCTGACCAGTAGTCCTTTTGGCAGTGTGTACACTGAAGGTTTTTGTTTGTTTGTTTGGTGTATTGTAGTTGCAGGGCAAGAAGATTTTACATGCACATGAGCCTTGGCTAGTAAAAAATTATAGTGACTTGCTGAGACTCTATTTCTAATCTTTACAAACAAATGAGTGCAATGTCTTTTCATGACCCTCTCAACTTTATTATGAGAATGCCATAAAGTATTCTAAGATATACCGAAAAGTGTAAAGTATAATACGACGACCACTCACACACCTACCTCCCAGTGTAAGGCATCAAGCATTAGCAAATGCAGCTGAAGCTCCAGGATTCCCCTCTCAAACCATAACGCCCTCCCACTTCCCAGGGATGACCATGCTGAATCTGGTGTGTTATCATCATCAAGCATTTAAAAAATACTTTTACTACATATGTAAGCATGTATCACTCAGAAATAGGTAGTACTGGGGCCAGCCTGGTGGCATAGTGGTTAAGTTTGTGCACTCAACTATGGTGGCCCAGGGTTTGCCAGTTCAGATCCTGGGTGCCGACCTACGTACTGCTCATCAAACCATGCTGGGTGGCATCCCACATGGAGGAACTAGAAAGACTTAAACTGGGATATACAACTATGTACTGGGGCTTTGAGAAGGAAAAAAAAGAAGATTGGCAACAGATGTTAGCTCAGGGCCAATCTTCCTCACCAAAAAAAAGAAAAGAAAAGAAAAGAAAAGAAATAGGTAGTACTGTTTTGTGTTTACACTTTAAGTGGTATCGTATTTAGTCTTTTTTTGCCTTTTTTTGCTCAAAATTGTTGATATTTATCCCCTTTGATCCTGTTGCTCATTGATTTTTACTACATGCCATTCTCTTACTATTTCTTTCTCTTGCTGAAGTATTCATTCTCCTCCTGAAGTACATTTCAGGTTGTTTCCAAGCCTCCCTAACCCATGCTCACTTTTACTAATAAAGCTGCTATGAACATTCTTCACACATTTGCTTGGATCCATTATTTCTTAAACGACAAAACATAAACACACATAGAAAACTGAGCTTTTCAGACACAGGCCCTATATTAAGTCATTATTTTCAGACTGATTTACCATCACTCAGGTTCAATCCTTTACAGTGGCTTCAAGATGGATATTTTATAATAAGAAAATACAATCCAGAAAGGGACAAAATGCTTTAAAAGTCAGAATTATGGAATTTTTAAAAAACCCTATAAGGCTCATCTAATTGAACACCTTCATTTTACAGACAAGGAAACCAATTCCAGAATAGGGGAGAGGCTTGCCCAGTGTGAATACTGGGCTGCAGAGTGGATCCCATACTGGGCCTCCAACGTGACAGACATACGCACAAAATAAATACAACATAAGGAAATCCCCTTGCCTTTCTGATCTCTAAGCCCTACTAAACAACACACTATGAAACGGGAACCACTCGATGATGTCTTTCCTGGCTGAAATATGACTGTGCTTCCCTTGATCAATTCAAACCACATTTTTCATTTTTTAAGAGTCAATTTCACCCCAGCTTTGCTGAAGTAGAAGAAAAGATCAGAAGATAAAACAGATTTCCTAATCAAACACCACAAGAATAATTGGATTCACAGAGGAAAATGAAAAGAAATCAGAAAGGAAAAGAAATTAGAACATAAATATGTTTGGAAGAATTTCTCAGATACGGATGAGTTCTTATGATTGGGAAACTGTGGGTTTCCTTGGAGAAGAGTGAATTTAAAAAGCGGCCTTCATTTGGTGAGATTCTGCAAGGTCTCTCTCTTTGACGGAGCTTTAGTCAGTTTCCCCTGGGTCTTCTTCTCGACTAGGCCTCATCCTTGTCCTGCTGTCCTTGGCCTCTGCACCCAGCTCAGCGAGAATCTTCCCACCATTGATACCTAACCAAGTCCCTCTGAGTCATTTTCTACCCATACGCCCCTCACCCTGCCTGTTGGCTATAAATTTCCAGGTGCCCCTGTTGCATTTGGAGCTGAATTCAGTTTCTCTCCCTTATTGCACTAGTCTTGAATAAAGTCTTCCTGGCTTGTTTAATTCTGTCTGGCGCAATTTTCCTGGACAGATTCATCTCTCGTTGCCAGACTGTCACTGGGTCCTGTATTAAAACTGCCTATAATTAGAATGGCCATGTCTTGGTTAACCTGTGACAGTCTCAGTGCACACCTGACACAGGAGCTTAATCACCAATGGTGCCCCATTCCATTGCCAAAGGTGTCCTGGGTGGGCAATAAAATTATATGGTCACTCACCCGTGGTATGAAATTTACTAGCTAGAGGCCCTCAATGACGAGAGGACCTGTTGGACTCTAAACAGTGCTATGGCAATTACAGAGGACAAAAGAGAGCAGACTGATTAAATGAGAACACTCCCTTTTAGTCCTGACTCCTGAGGCATAGTTACATTTGATTTATATCATTTTATGCCCAATTAAAATATGTTTCTCCGTAAATAAAAAACGATGGTTTCATCCCTTCATCTCTCAAGCACGTTCACACATTGCCTTTATTATACCTCTCCTTTGGTGACTACAGATGGGTTTATCACAGCACACTTACCAGGAATGTGACATGCATCCCAGAGCGAGGAGGAGGGAGGGAGGGAGGTGACAGAGAGACAGGCAGAGACCAGGGAGGCCACTGTGGTACAGGCCTCAGGAAAAACAGCTGAGGTTGAGGAATCAATGCCTCACTCTCTGCTGAATTGCATGAAAGGACTGAAACAAATTCGCAAAACAATAATTGAAGCTGACACCTGCTCTTGACAGGTGGTGACAAATCAAGACTGAGCTGTGCTTTTGCACCTGCTGTGGGGAGAGGACAGGACAGGAGGAAATCCCCTAAAGCCTTTCACCAGGAAACGCTTGGTTTCTTAATTGTCTTCTGTCCCGAAGCCAAAGGAGAAGCTCCTTCACTAAGGTGAGGTTTGCCGATTGGTTTTAAGCAATGGGTTTTTTAGCTACTTCCATTTATTTGAAAATATCTGCAAGAAACCCTTATCCTGCAGAGCTTTCCCAGGTCAGCTGGGATGGGATGAGAACTACAGACTCAGTGGGCAGGATCTCACGCATGAGCTTGCAGGCACAGATGGGCGGGGGGCGGAGTGGAAAGGATTGGATCAGAAAACCTCCAGTTTCCTCCTACTGGGAAAAGTCTAAGATTCTCCCCTCCAGTGGACTCTCAACACGGGCTTGTTAACCTCATTTTACAGGTAGGAAGATTGGAATGAGGAGAGAGCAAGGTCATTAAGGGGGAGCCAAAGGTTTTTGACTTCAGCACTCAGTATGTGACCCCCAGGATCAGACTTTCGATTTAGAAGAGAGAAAGCACAGCCATTGGAAAGGTGCCCTATTAAAACCTCACTGCTCAAAGCGTGATCCTGGCTGCAGCATCACACTTCATGGGAATTTGTTAGAAGCACAGAACCTCAGGCCCCACCCCAGACCTGCTAAATCAGAATCTGCATTTATCAAGCCCCCAAGTGATTTGTACGCACTTTAGAGTTTGAGAAACACTCGAGCTGTGGATTACACTTTGAACAGCAAGACTCTAAAAAGCATTTAAAACTATGAATTAGCTTTTGATAGATTATTCCGATGCTTTTATGGGATCGGGCCAGCTTTCCAAGCTCTGAGGCATCATTTCCCATATTAGCACCCTCTACCGAATTACTAAATTTACTTTTTTAATATGAATGTAAATCTGATAACAGTAACAGGAAAGGGACCTCCATCAATTTCAGGCTGAAGTGCTCACTTGCTCTCTTTCTCTCTCCCTCTCCCTCTCTCCTCTCTTCTTCTCTCCAGATGCCCAGTGCACAGACTTGTATTGATAATAATCCTGCATTTATAAAACACTCAGCACTGTGTTTGTCTTAAGAGAAGGACACCAGCCGTGTTGGGGCTGGAGATGATGAATTACAGTTTGTTTGGTAGTCTGTGGCATCTGCTTGCCCATGTTTGCTCCTGACTGTTTTTAAAATTTTTTTTTGAGGAAGATTAGCCCTGAACTAACATCTGCTGCCAATCCTCCTCCTTTTTTTTTGCTGAGGAAGATTGGCCCTGAGCTAACATCTGTGCCCATCTTCTTCTATTTTATATGTGGGATGCCACCACAGCATGGCTTGATAAGCAGGATGTAGGTCCATGCCAGGGATCCAAACCTGCAAAGCCCAGGCCACCAAAGCAGAGTCCATGAACTTAACCAGTGCGCCACCTGGCCAGCCTCTGTTCCTGACTTTTAATTCTGCACCAGCCAGAACTCTCTTTGCTTGAATAAGCAGGAAACCTCTTTCCCTTGAATTCAGGAAATACAGTATTCTATTTTATCTTCCTGATGATCTGACTGGGGAGTAACAACCAAGCATAAACTGTGTTAATAATTTTCCTCTTCTTTTCCTTGTGTGTGAGGCAGATATTGCAGAAATATTGGTGTGAAATAAAATTCTGATCAGGTCTAATATATGGGTAGTCTTGGGATATGCTTAAAAGGAAACAGGGAAAATTCAATTGCAGATTTTAGTTGAATCATATGAAATTACCACTTCTAAAGGTTATAAAAAGTCAAAAACTGGCAATTTCATTTAATCAACCAAATTAAAATGTTTCACTTTAGAATTTCTTGACCTAAGAAATACTAAGAGAGTTAAAAGCTTTCTCTCCTTGAAGACCTTTTTTGGAAGTTGGGGCAAATTCTTCAAAGGCTAGATAATCATCTTTCTATTCTAGGCTGCCATGGAGAAATAGGGTATTCGGAAGTCAGGTTTGGTTATAGACTCAAGATGAACATATGTCTCCCTGAAGGAAGCTTATCACCTTCTGAATCTGTGAAATATACAAATGGACCAGATCTCGACACATGGACCAGGGCGAGTTTCTTTTCTGCTTCCTTGTTACAGTCAGGGGCAGTTAATACTTGAACTTTGATAGGAGTAAGAAGAGAAGGTATTTCCCCACCACCAAGTGAACACCACTCTTTAGTTGGAATGTGAGAGAGGAAGTCAAAGTGAAGTATAAGAATTTAGTCCCTTTCTTGGTTAATTATCACAATTAGACTGTAGGCAAGTTGTGTTCCACGGTGCTCTGGGCATAATTCTATGATAGCCCGAATCGCATCACAGTATAATTGTGTGTTAAGCGTGACAGCCAGGATCACACTTTGAGTAGCAAGGTAGAAAGTCTGTCTTATTTGTAATGGTGTGCCTAGTGCCTTTAAGGGAGCTTGGTACACAGCAGGCATTAATAACTATTTTATCTCAAATTTTAAATTTTGTTGAATAAATGATGATTTTTAATAACTGATCACATTAACAAAAATTGAGTATATTACCTCAAAAATCTTTCTGGATTATGGAAACTATTTTGCCAAGAAATATGAGTCACATCCTATGAACCAGTAATTATAATAAAAGTTCACATCTAATGAACCAGTAATTACAAGACATTTATCTTAAGAAAAAGTCTGAAATTTGAAAACAGCATTAGGTAAAAAAATGTTCATGTCAACATTACACATGGGTTAAAAAAAACTGAAACGAATCTAAAAACCCAAGAGTAGAATATTATATTAGAAAGAAATTAATGATATTTTTTGGAAAATTTAATAACATTGGAAAATGCTCAAGAATGTTGGGAGAGAAAAACCATGACCTTAATTGTCCTCCTTTTCTTTTTTTTAACTTAGCATTACATCACAAAAATGTCCCAAGTTATTCAAAATTCTGCCAAAACAGTGTTTGTAATGGCTGTAGGATATTCCATTGGATGTAATATAGTAAGTTATTAACTGTGTTTTGTAAATACGCACATGTCTGAATGCACAAACAGCAACACACAGAGGGGATCACGTCATGCCTATTGCTCTGCCCCTTCCTTTTCTCAGTTAACAATATAACCTAGAGAGCTCATCACATAAGCACACACGGATCTTCCGCAATTCTTTTTAATGCCAGCCTAGTATTCCATTGCTGAGATACACGTTGACTTTTCAAAACAATCCTTATTGATATCCTTAGGCTATTGATAGCTTTTTGCTATTAAAAACTCCTGCAATAGGTACCTTTGACATACATTTTTGTGCATTTATGCAAGTATTTCTTGGGATAAACTCTGAAACTGCTGGATCAAAGGTGATGTTCATATAAAAAATTTGGATAGACATTGCCCTCCAAATTATTGCACCAATTAACACTCTTCAACACTGTCTGAAAGTAACTGCTTCATTTTAAAATGGAGACAGTGAATGGCTCTATGCATGTATGTATGTGCGTGCGTGTGGGTGTCTGTGTGAAAGAGAGCTCAGGAAGGCCAACAGCACTACGGCTGAGCTGGAAATGAGGCCTCTCTCCCTCCTTCCTTACCTCCCTGCCAACTTTTTCTTCCTTCCCACTGTCCTTCCTTTCTTCTTTTCTTCCTTCTCTCTTTCCTCTCTCCCTCCTTTCCTTCCTTCCTTCTTTCCTACCTTATTATTTTATCTAATGGCAGAGGAGACAGAGGGAAAATCAGAGTGAAGGCCGGTGAAGAGTTCACATGGCACCTGGAGAACTAGAAGAAAGCAGGAGACGGGCTTCAATGGGAAGCAGAGCGCTCACTTCTCACTTCGCTTGGGCAGCAGCACGTATGGTAAGAGCGGAACAACACGGAGAAGATTAGCATGGCCCTAAGGGAGGATAACGCTAATCTGTGAAGACCTCCACATCTTTATGGTAAGCATGTGAGGGGATGGAGGCATTAGCTAACCTTAGTGTGGTGATCATTTCACAATGTATATGTGTACCGAATCATCACACTGGGCACCTTCAGCTTACATGGTGCTATACTTCAAATATATCTCAATAAAGCTGGAAAAAACGTTGGAAGCAGTATTGAGGGACTACATGGGAATCTGCAGTGTGGGGCATGTCGGACAGACGGGGCAGGACAGTTTGGATTGTGTCTCTGACCTTCCTGGGCACGGGACTCCCCTGGGGAACTTGTTAAAAGATGCAGCTTCTGAGTCGGGGCCGGAGACTCTGCATTTCTAATGGGCTTCCAAGTGACGCTGTGCTACTGGTCTGGGGCCACACTTCGAGGAATAGGACTCAGTTGACAAAGCCCGCTGCCAGAAACAAGAGGCAGGAGCATTACTAATCAGGAGGGAGGGCTGTGAGCGTTACTATTTAGAGCCAAGAATGCCTCTTGCAAATACATGTAACAAGGTGACAAAAGTAAGGAGCTGGCTCAGTCTGCCACTACTGTGTCACCCACATCAGCACCAGGACTAGACACGAGCTACATTCAAACCCATGCTTACTTCTCCCACTCTTGCAGGAACCCTTATCTTGAAATCAGATCATATTTTATTTACTCCCTCTCCAAAATTTAGTAATAATTTCTGTCACACAGAGTCCTCCAACATTTCCTTGATTCACGAAATACCTGGTGCTGCTGAGCTGGCCAAGGTTCAAGCAGCAAGTGCCTTCCTCGGGTCTAGTCCTGAGGGGCCACGGCCTGCCACTTGCAGGCTTGAAGCCTCACCCCATCATTTTCTAGATCCGATGGGAGAAACAAAATAGGAATTATTGCCTGAAGGCCCAGCATTCAAGTGGTTTCACCCCGGGCTTTACAGCATCACAACTTCCTTTGGGATTAAACTACCTCTACAAGCTCCCCCTGCTCCACTGAAATGTCTTCTGAAATGTTACATTCCAGCAAAGCCAGAACTATTAACGTATGTTGAGGAACCAGGATGTTTTCGTATCTGATTCTTCCTGTGTGATGATTTCTCTGTTCTCAGTCCTTGAAAATAAAGGGCAGTGCAAATGCTAACTTCAAAAATTCACAAGCTGCAGTTGAGAGGAACACTTGCACCTCTCTGATCCAAACCAGACATGTTTGCTGCTGACATACCTGGATTTTCCCTCCCTCAGTTTCTGCCTAAGGAGAGAGAGACAGGAAGATACCAGTAAACACACACACACACACTCAAAATACCAGAAAGAGCTCAGGCTTCGAGCCTTAGGAAAACTAGTTAATGCTTGTTTTCCTTTTCAAAACATAATCAAAAGGACAAGACTCAGAATAGCACAGGTCTTAAGAACTTTGTCACCTGATGAAGCTGTCGAATGTCTCCTCTGCGTCTATACCTAAGAAAGGAGTTTGCTTTTAAGAAACAGATTCAATGTGAGTTAAATGGTTTATTCCTCTAAAGCCTGGGGGCCATGAAGAATTAGCCTTTTGAGTGATAGATACAAATTAAGGATCCATGAGAAAAGTTTCTAATATGCTTGTATTCACTTTAAATTTTGCTCTAATTAGGGACCATTAAAAAATATGATGATTAGCAATTAGGTTGTTTTATGCTTGATATTCATGCTTTCATTTGTATTAAAAAGTTCTGTTTGAGTAGAAAATCAGAGAGGCATAATGTTTCTTTCCTTTTTCAAGAGATTAGGCTGTTTGAACCATATGTTTACAATAACCACAAAACTGTCTACCTGGTGTACAAAAGAAAACAAACAGCTTTTTGAGAGTTATTTTTACATATACATGCAAAGAAAGGCATAAAAATCTTAATGCCTTTGTATTCATGACTTAAAAGAAACATGAACATGGGAGATTAGAGAGGCCTGTCTCAGGACATTTGAATGTCAAGGCTCTTCTCCACCAAGGATGCGGAAGGAATTGCTCAAGTTTAACGAGAAACAAGAAGCACATACCATGGTCCAAGAATGCCTTTGCTGGGGGGCGGGCTGGCAACTTCTGCCAGTTTTTTAAGCTATTGCTTTGGCTCCAAACCCATTCTTCTGTTCTCTGCCTTGTGATGCTGGGCCCGACTCTGCTGACCACATTTTAGCTTTGCCCACTGCTCCCTATTAGATTCCATCAATAGGGGGTGCTAGAGGGAGACGGGAAAGCCGAAGGGGAAAAAAGGGACTGGACCTTCAGTTCCGGTGAGTGTCACACTGACAACACATCTTCCTGCCAGCAGCAGCTGAATCCAGGTGGTGGGGTTTCTCCAACACTTGCAGACTCAGCCTCATTGTTTCCCCTCAGAGACACCAGCACCAGCAGCTGGCACCCTTTCCTCTGAAATCTGAGTACCACCCCACGGAGCCCCTTCTCCAAGCTCAGAGCCACCAGCAGAGCCGAGCAGTGGCCCCTCCCTGAAGGTCCGAGTCTGTTCCCTGGGCCTCTCCTCCAAGCCTTGAAGTTTTCTCAGTCTCAAACTCTTTCTTTCATTCTCCTGGCTTCCCTAAAATCTGCTTAACGACTCTATATTAAATTCTCTCCATCAAAATAATTGGTGTGGTTCCTTCCTCCTTACCCTGACTGATAGTCAAGCAGAGAAAGGCTGGGCAGGATTCCTTTCCAACATGTAAATTCTCTAAGCATAGAACATTTCCTGATAAGATTTGTTGTGTAATTTGATATTAAATCAGCTGTGGGTCAAACTACCTGGTTCTTCTTTGGAATGTGAAAGATGAGCACAAGAGAACACAGCGTCTCTTGCTGGTTGGTCCTTGAGCTTCCACCTGCATCTATTGCTATCCAAGCTCTAAAAGTAAATAGGATAAATAGGATATGAGGTGTGTGAGATGGTGGTTACAGGATTCTACAACTTAACATCCTTAATGCAACACACACACACACACACACACACACATGCTTTATTGGATGGAGAAATTGGAAGAAATCAACATGAGAGATTTCTGGAGAAGAATCAGGAGATTCACGACCAGAATCCCATGTATGGTTTGATGAAAATTTATGTCGTTACAAGAATAAATGCCACCATTGTTGAGTTGGCAGCTGACACTTACTTCCTTGTATAGTGGAACAAAAAGTAAATGTATCCTGATTTGAAAGCCTTCTAAATGAGTGAAAAGGAACTGCTAATTAATTTCTTTTCAGGGAAAGCACAGTATTGAAATGCTGCTTGGTTCAGTTGCTAATCCAGGGGCAAAACTATCACCCGGGCTTTGCACTAAAAAGTTACTGTCGTTGTAGGAGAAAAGCACCTGAGTGTTGTACAAGGCCTGGTCCAGCAAGTTCCTAAGATCCTTTTGTTTGCGCTGGTTTAAAACAGCAAGATCGCATACAGGGAAATACAAAAATATGAACAATTTCAGCTGTGCTGTTTTGTCTATAACACAGTGAGGACTGTAAAAACTGCTTATGTCTTGCCTCTTGTCTGCTTCCCTGGCATCTAATTTTTCGTCTTCCTATTTAAAGCATCTGAAACGGGCACTTGTCAATGCCACAGGGGTTCTGAGACTATTGGCTGAATCACTACGCTGCTGTTCTTGGTCAACAGGGATCAACTCAAGTCTGTGTTGCTTATGACAGACCTACCAGCTACAGTTATGAGGCTGAGTTGGCCGAATATTCCTTCAGCAGATATTCAGTGTCTTCTGAAGAAACAGCATCAGGCAACGAGCAGAGTCCTCAGAGGGAGGATCCCTGGAGCCTGCACCCACCCCAGACCCCGTGACCCATATGTTGCCTGGACCGGTACTCAGGAGACGTGGATTCTAGGTCTATGCTGTACACAGGTTGAAGCTTAGAGGAAACTCCCTTCATGTGTAAAATGGGCACAGAAGTGACACTGCTTGTCCCCAGGCTAAATGTAAAGGTCAATGGGCTGCGAAGGAACATGCTACACCATCTCTGAGGCAGGAGAACTGTTAGAATTTTCACAGTTTGGGCCTTGTGCATCCCACTCAGCCTGTTTTGGGCAGTGTTCAGGATAAAAACAGCAGCTGGATACCCTCATCAGTGTGGCGGGCGGTGATGCTGATATGGGGAGGAGAACACTGGGGACCAGGGGAATAAAGGGGACTGCAGTTCACCGGCCTCTCCCATGCTCCTGGCACCGCGCTAATCAACATGTGTTATCTAATTATTTCAACCCCGGGAAACAGGCATTGTTATCCACATTTCACAGATGATAAAACTAAATCTCAAAGAGGTAATTTAACGCAACTTGTTCAAGATTATATTGTTTAGTGGCAAAAAGCCATAGTTTGTACCTAGGTTTCCCTGACTCCAAGAACTGTGCTCCTGATGTCTCAGGGGATTCACTCATCGCATCCACCTCCCATTTTGGCTGTAGGTGCCTTCTCTCGGGTGATTAAAATTTTATGGGCAAAGTGCATAACTTCGGTGACTGTGATCTGGTTAATGTCTGAGCTTTTCCCTACCTGAAATTATGACAAGTTCTAATATTTTCCTAAGATAAGATAAGCAAAGCAGTTCTTTAAAATAAAAAAATAAGTTCAAAACATCTCTAGCCTTTGTGGGCTTCCACTGAATTAGCCAGTAGATCTCTAAAACAACGGCCCAGTAGTTTACAACTTTTGCTAAATATTCATCTTCTCCAGGATGTTTTCACCAGACCTTACTGATCTGCATACACCAAAGGTTTGCAGGAACCGTACTCTTCAATGACATCCTTTGCAGTGCTGGTCTGGGGTGTCCCTCCAAGTGGCAAACTCTTGCTGCCTTAGCACCTTTTTAATACTTCTGCTCTTGCATAATCATGCATTCTCCTAACCGCTCCTCACTAATCAATATTCAGCCAACACCATAGAGTATGACAGTGTGCTTCTGTATGCTTTATTGCATTTAATTCAAGGTTTATAATAAACAAATGAGACGAGGCAACAGTATCTTTCCCATTTTTATGGAGCAGCAAAGAGAGGCTCAGAAAGCTTAGGCAATTTGCTCAAAGCTACAGAGCTGGTAAGTCACAGGGGTGATTTAGAAGCTCCAGGCTGCCAAATCCCCAAGGTTGATACAGTTCTGGACACACATAAACAAAGGATGAGGGATCCCAGGAACCCTATGATCCACAATGGAGTTTACGGTGAGGGGGAACAGTTAATAAGGCCAGTGGGTATTTCCTCCTCCCCAAACATAGGTTAGGAAGAAGCTCTGTAATGTTCATGCTGTGGAGCTAGAAGCAAATAACCGGGCTGCATAGTCACAAACGTTCCATAGGGGTATTGACAACAGCAGCTTAAAAAAAATGAAACATCTTTTTAGAGCACAGTTTGGATGATGCAAGCTGCTTGAGATGCCCCATTATGTTGTTATATAACCCTTGTCCCTGCCTCTATTTGTCGCTTTTCTGCACAGATACGCACTGTGCTTTTTTCTATTGATGTTCAGAAACAGACAAGAAACACCTCCCGCTGCAGCCGACGCTCAAAAGGTGCAAATTCCAGAGCCTCTGACATTGCTTTTCACTTTTAAGTTTGAAAGAATATTTGTCATGTACTAAGTAAAAGTAAAAAAATTTCAAAGAAAAACAGCCTGAGATGCAAGAGATTAAAAACAAAATAAATTCTTTAGAAGGTAATAGCTAAATCATTCATCAGTGCAGTTGTCTACAAAATCTCTCCCCGTCTAGTGCTGAGAACTCATCTTTAAGGTCCTACTGTCTCCTATAACACCTCGTATCAAGCCTCACATGAAAACCCCGCTTCTCGGGGCCCCCCTGCATGTTATCTAGAGGAAACAAACCAATGGGTATCTGAACACTGCCATTAGAGCCCATTTTCCTTAAGCCTAATCATAATCCACTGAGGGGATTAACACAGATAAGGGAGCAAATTTATGGAAACTCGCAAGACGCACTAAGGAAGAAACCCATTCTTTTTAATGCCCCCATATTTCATTCATTCATCCACTCTCTCATCCATTAGTTTTTTGTCGAGTACCTAATCTTTGTGCTGAAGAATCAGCAATGAACCAGACAAAGAATCCTGTCTAAACCATCTCAGGATCTTTTTTTGATGGACAAAATGCAACAAGAAAATCATATAATCATATCTGCCTTTCAAAGTACAACGCTTCACCGCCACAATTCTGAATGTGAGGGGAGTCTTCTCTATAATGCTCTTCAGGCTGCCTGACAAAAGACTCACCCCCTGACTTAACTTACTCACCACCCACTCTGTCCTTCCATTTAGGCAGATAACAGTGTCACACACACACACACACAATTAGACAGCATTTGTCTTGTACCCAATCATCCTAGTCTATGAAGAATCTTGGTGTGATCTGGGGAGTAATGAAACCTCACTGTCTGGGAGTTGTGTTTAGTGAGAACACCTTCCTGGGCTACTGCAGGCAGAGGGAGAGATGTTCTACGGTGTCTCACAGCAAGTGTCATGGCGCCCAGGCTTCTGATAGCGGGAGATCCACGTTAGCCTGGGTCTCCACTAGGAAATGACATTTTATGCCAACGACTTTTTTTTTAAGTAATCCAGGTAACAGCTTCAGAGCCCAACTGGTGTTGCTTTGGTTTTTCCCAAAGATTCAACTGGGAAAGAATGTATAAGAATGAATTTTAATATGTTTTTTCCAATGCCATGGCAGGCAGAATATTCACACAAAGAACAAGAGTCCTGGTAGTAGGGAGAGCCATCGGCCAAGCAAACAGAAGACAGCACTTGGGGAAGTAAGGAGCACTTAGCATTCCACACAGTGCATTAGAGGGTGCATGAGTTACAAAAGCCAGCTGACAGTCATTGCACTTAAATTGAATCTTGAGAAGCCTCAGATGCAAATATAAATAAATTTGCAAAATTAAAGGGCCCTCATACAAAGAATAGATCTTCCCAGTCCAGAACATGCAGAAGACTTCCAGCAAAATGTGTGCCACACAAGGAGGAGAAAAATCCAGACAGGACCGGACAAGTCACACTGTAAAACGATAATCTCCAATTCTTAGAGAAGGAGGTGGAAACTTATTGTGCTCCCTCCTTCTCGTCCTCTGTCTCCTTTCATTTAGCCACCAGAATTTGTTGTTATATTCTATATTCATAAATTGTCTGCATGCCAGAGGGTAAAGTTGATCACACTCAACAAATCCTTGAGACGTTTTTAGACAGTTCTGAGTTAAGAAATCCCTCCACGTTCTATTATATTAAGACCCTCCTGGCTATTACGGATAAGATTCTACTGCCTGAACATGGGCAAACCAAGCCAGCAGAAGCCCTGACCAAAGGCTGACGAGGCTCCATGTTGAGTTACTAATGGATGTTATTGTGTGTCCAGCTTTTCTTAGAATGTCTACAATAGTGACTGTGCTTTAACCCTCCTTGATTAGGAGTTGACCATAAAAAGAGAAAGTCAAAACACTGTTCGCTAATTAATGCATGGAAGTAGGGAAACCTACTCATCAAATCAGCCAGGGGCGTCCCTGTCATTTATTCTGCGGAGAATTTAAATCAAAATCTGCCTTCAGTTTTGCTCTTATCCCTTCTTCAAGGGTCACATATTTTTAATTCAAAAAAGTGAGAAGCAAACTTTTAATTCTAATTAAAATCAACAGATTGTAAATTCCCTAGGTACTCCAAGTTTTACTTTTGACTAGAGTTAGACCCCTAGAAGACCACGTAGGTTAGTTCATCATAGGCAGCTTTTCATCGCCAGAGGAGCCACCTTTATGAAAGTCACATCTGCATCTCCTGCAGAAGGATCATTGAGGATGTGACTTCACTCAATATGCTCCACAGACAACACCACGTGAGAACCTCTGTCTCCCTGAGGCACCGGTAGCACATTCACATCCCTGATGATGAGAACTAGCAATTGTATCACGGCTCCCTTTTTTGACTTGGCCTTCTGGAAGCTCAGAGCCACATTATACACTCAAACACAACAACTACGGTCACACGGTGACTTCCTCACTTTCTCTCTGATCTTCATTTTCTATTTATACTATTTTATTAGCCTTATTGTATATTGCATGTGATATAGAAATGGATTAAATAAACTTCTCTCAAGGGTTTGAGGGAAGCTCTGATCAGCAAAACATGCTATTCATATATGTCACTGGGGAACTCAATTTTAAAATCCTTTTGACAAAGAGTTAGGGAATAAATCAATTTTTAAATGAAGTAGATTTTCAGCCTCTCAAAGGCAAAGACTGTGTCTTCTATTTCTCTCTTCACTCCATCATTCTCTGCAAACAGCAAGGGCTCAGTAAATGCTACTGAAGGCAACAAGGACTAACACTTGCTTATTGAGGGTTTGCCCATATTTCTTGGAACTTGATGTAAACTGGGAAGGTATTTTTGATCTCCAAATAAGAGGTGCAGGATAAGAAGGCAGATGGAGAAGATCTCGGGTTTACAGTGAGCAGCTCTCTGATCTTACAGAGCTGGGAAAAATCCGGGAGCTCGTAGAAATCCGGGTATATGATTATAGGCTGTCCCGAGGCTCCTGCATCAAGCGCTCAGTGGAGTTCCACAGAGTTTGGCAGCGTTGCAGCAACCCTGGGCCTGAACGCTAATGGACAATTATCCAAGAAACAATGACTTGAGCAAGAGACAAAGGAGACAGAGCCCTTGGCCTGGGCAGCAGGCTGGCTTCTGGGAGCTGCATTCTCTCACCTGCCCTAATCTCTTCCGCTTCTCTGCTTCTCTGCGTGACAAGCACCAGAATTTCCTGGGATCAGAACACTGCTGCTGACAAAACACACCAATAAATGATCCTGTCTTCTTTCCTCTGTGAGATGATGCAACAACAGAGGCGCCCGGCCTTCTCCGAACTTCTTGCTGTCTCATTCCTGCCCTGGCGTTGGTGAGGGTGCACACAATTTGACATGAGTAAGACAGGGCTGCACATGGGCTCAGCTTCTTGCCCACGCTGCAGGCATCAAGGCTAGGTCTGTGACGGAGAACTAGGGCGGAGTTCCAAAGCGACAGCATAATCAACACTGCAGAACAGAGGGGCTGAGCCACTCCCGTGCTTGCAGGGGAAAATCCACTCCTGCGTCTAGTGTGACTTGTCTGCGGAGAGGCCAGGGTGATGAGTTGGCTTTCTCCAGGCCTCTCTCAGTAGTTGTCTGCTTTCAAGCAAAGGCCTCCTCTGCGACTGCTAAAATCAAGAATTTGGACAATTTGGCTCACAGCAGGGCTACTGAGAAACCCAGATTCTCACCCCATCTTTGGATGACAGGCAGGCCACATGTGGCATGCCCTTCCCCCACCTCTCCACACTGTGCTGCACCTTGACGGTGGGGTCACAGCCCTGGGGTCTGCAATACAGAGAGACTCTGGGAGATACCAGATGAACACTGGGAGCACTCAGCATGCTGAGAAGGATTTGCCTGGAATTCATAGTGTGCCCTGGACCAGCGGTTCCTGAACCCCAGCTGAGGTGCCACTCTCAGGTGTGGAACTGCGCACCACCTAGAACCCGGATCTAGGCACGGGAGCAGACAAACATTCCCAAAGGGAGTGTGTCAGCTTGTCCTGCTGTCTGTCACAGGTGACACAAAGCAAAAAATGTTGCAAACCATAGCTCAAGACATTCCTTCAGTCATCTCTGTGCCACAGGTAAAGGTCCTTTGAGAGACATTTTATGTACAGCCCTGATCCATGCAAGTGCCTCTCAGAGACTTGTACCTGCCCCTCAGGACCCGGGGAGAAAGAGCCATAAGGTAGTACTTGTACCTCAGATAATGAAAACACCTCATGTTGTGGGCTGACTTGTCCCCCCCAGATTTGTATATTGAAGTCCTAACCTCTGGGTCACCTCAGAATGTGACCGTGATGGAAAGAAGTGATTAAGTTAAAATGAGGCTTTTAGGATGGTCGTAATCCAATATGACTGATGTCTTTATAAGAGGAGGAAATTTGGACACACAGAGAGACACCAAGGATGCACGCACATAGAAAAAAGACCATGTGGAGAGGACACAGCAAGAAGGCAGCCAGCTGTGAGCCAAGGAAAGAGGCCCCAAAAGAGATCAAACCCATTGACACCTGGGTCTTAGACTTCTAGCCTCTGGAATTGTGACAAAATAAATTTCTGTAGTTTGTCACCCAGGCTGTGGTATTTTGTTACAGTAGCACTAGCAAACTAATACACTGGATTTTTCTGATGAGTTCTGGGAGCTGCTTTAGTTTGGGAAGAGACAGAGAACATTTCTAATCCCCATTTTATAGTTCTGCTATTTACTCATCTACTGTTTATACCCTCTCATTTCACAAAGCATTTTAAGGATCCTAAAAGAATATTAAAATAATTACTTGAAACCAGGGTGAAGGGAAAATAAAGTCGGAAGGGTAATAATCCAAGTGTGAGATTAACAAATAGCAATGCATACCATATAGTTTTAGAGGGGAGAGGCACATTTGATTCTGTGATTCCTAGTGGCCAAGCCCTAGGATTAAAAGCAAACTAGTTACTCAGGAGAAACAGTTTCTGATGCTGAGAGAGAAGAATACTGAGCTGTGGAGGATGAAGTCCTGACAACACCATAATAGAGAGGATGATGATGACAGCGAATTTACAGTGACTGTCTCTTGTCATCTCCCTTAACACAAAGTAATGGCACGACATCAGAGCACATTCAAGACAATCAGGGGTGAGAGTAAGAAGGTGGAGCAGATCCCCCACTCCTAAATTCATGGTCATGGGATGAGGGAGCTGGTGGTGAGATTTAGAAGATGGGGAGAAATGGGTGGTGTCCATCTCCTTCTAGCAATCCTTCATAAGTATGGTTCTTCACAACCAGGTTTTTGAAGATGAACAGCAAAGAGTTCAAGATGGTTTCTATGGTAGGAATGTGGAAAGCATAATTCTGTGTCATGTCCAGAGGGAGGGATACTGTGTCTTAGTCTGTCAAAATACCATAAACTGCGTAGCTTATAAACAACAGAAATTTCTTTCTCACAGTTTTGGAGACTGGGAAGTCCAAGATCGAGGTGCCGGCAGATTTGGATCTGGTGAGAGCCTGCTTCCTCGTAGATGGCCGCCTTCTCACTGTGTTTTCTCACGTGGCAGAAGGGGCAAGCTAGCTCTCTGGGGTCTCTTTTATAATCCTGCTCACAAGGGCTCCACCTTCCTGACCTAATCACCTCCCAAAGGCCCCCCTCCTAGCACCATTACCTTCGGGGTTAGGATTTCAACATGTAAATTTGTGAGAACACAAACATTCAGACTGTAGCAGATACCCTGGCAGAAGGCAGGGAACGTGGAGGTGAAACAAAGTTCTCACCTCCCTCACAGGGTGTTACTGGCACAATAGGTTTCCCCAGGGCGGAACGCCAAGATGGAGCATGAATCAGAATGCTCTGGAGTTAGACCAAGGTGGGCTGGCTCTGTTTGGAATCTGGAAAGTTGAAGGACTTGTGGCAAGTAGGTCAAATTCACAGCCCTTCCCAGGTCGGCAGGGGGAAGACAGCATGTCCAGGATATCCTTATGATTTAGATATTACCTGGTGCCTTAGACAAGGAATAACAATGTAGTCCTTAAAAGTCTGATGAACTGGGCTTACAACAAAGATCACTAGACCAGCCTTGAAGCAGATCAAGTGGTCAAATTTGAGCCTCATTTCCACGACACAGCCTTGACCCTCTTGTCCCAGAGGCAGGGGCCTCTGCATCTGTTGAACGCTCCTTGGCCTCACCAAAGAGCATGCCTGCTCCCACAAGGTTACTCATCCACCCAGCCCGGCTTCTGTTGGCCCGGGTGGAGAGAAAACTCCTCTTTCACATAGAGTTAAAACACCATGACTCTGGCACTCTTCCAGTTGTTCTAAGATTTTGCCCATTATTCTGTACCTGACTCCACCCAGAGTGCTTCTGGCTGTTCCCTTTGCACACGCAGGTTGCACAAGGGTGACTTTCCTGCCTTGCCCCTTACACCCAGAAGGGCTTAAGAAGGACAGTTGTGACTCCGTGACTCTATCCCACCTTATCAAGAATCCAAAATAACAGGGGCTGGCCCCGTGGCCGAGTGGTTACGTTCGCGCGCTCCGCTGCAGGCGGCCCAGTGTTTCGTCGGTTCGAATCCTGGGCGCGGACATGGCACTGTTCATCAAACCACGCTGAGGCAGCGTCCCACATGCCACAACTAGAGGAACCCACAACGAAGAATACACAACTATGTACCGGGGGTGCTTTGGGGAGAAAAAGGAAAAAATAAAATCTTTAAAAAAAAAAAAAAAAAAGAATCCAAAATAACATTTGTTTAGATTACAAAGTCATGCGCCCCATAACAATGTTTCCAACAATGATGAACCATATATCTGACAGTGGTCCCGTAAGATTAGTACCATACAGCCTGGGGGTGCAGTAGGCTATACCATCTAGGCTTGTGTAAATACACTCTGTGATGCTCGCACAACAACGAAATCGCCTAACGACACACTTCTCAGAAATCCCTGTTGTTAAGCAACACATGACTGTATTTCTTGCCAATATTGGAGGGAGCCTGCCTCCTTCCTCAAGTCCCGAGGCCTGGGAGCCCAGATGTGATGTTTATCCCACGGCTGGGAATTGAAAGGGCAGGGTTGCATGCTGGCTTTCTTTTTCTAATTTGGCAAATTGAAAACTATTAGAGTCAAAACTCGAACACGGCAATAAACACGAGGCTTCTTACTTAACCTGCACGACCTGGTGGTGTTTAGGGTTTTCAGCACCGAACAGATTGTAGATATTTCAAAATAATATAGGAACAGCTGTGTTCCTATATTATAATTTTATCATAAACATGCTTAATTGTCTCCAAATAATGCCCATTGCCCCCAGCTGGGAAAAGTACAAGTTTACCACAAGTCAGGCACTGTCTTAATGGAAATCAAAGACATATAACTTATTTGATTTTCTTATTTCTTAAGAAGAAAAAAACATGAAGGAAGAATAAACAGGAGACACTAGGAAGACTGAAGACCCCTTGGCACTGCGAATGTAAACATTACTGGAGAAATCCTTGAACTTCTGCCCCCACTGCCCCTACTCCCCAGCCCTGGACATCTGTTTTGCACTTGACAATAGCTTAGGGGCCTTTTTAGGATCTTTCGCTTGGAAGCAGCATTTCAAATTTGTGTAGTGAAAAAACTAACAGAATGAGCATTTTCATAGTGAGTTAGACAGCAGCTCATAAAGCCAGGGGCTGTAGAATTGGCATTTGTAAGGGTGGAGAAACAGGTGTGAGAGGGGAGGCATCTAGCATGCAGTACTGGGTGCCCACTTCATACTAAATAGAGTGCTGTTTACTCTTATGCCAATGAGTGCTCCATCTTACAGGTGAAGAAATGGAGACTTGGAGAGGCAGAGCGACTTGTCTAAGACCACAGAGTAAGAAGAGGAGCCATATCACAAACCCAGATGTTCAGATTCTAGAATCCACGTTCTGCTCATTACATCAATTTACCTCTGATGCCTTCCATTGTTATTGAAACGGAACACATGGAATTGGGGTTCCAATGTGTTAAGTGTCAGCTGGTACACGTACACACAAATATTTAGAAAAAATAGCTAAAGAAGACTTTTTCAGGGGAAGGTGAGATCCTGCAGGCATAGATGTGAGCAAAAACCCAAGAAGTGGAGGAATGGCTAAGGTACCCAGCGGGAGCACATTTCACTTTGCTCCTGAGAAAGGCAAGAGATGCCAGAACACTGGGATGAAGCTGGGGATGGAGATGCTGGGGGGTGTAGTGGACTTCAGGCTGTATCCCAAGCTGCCCCTGAAGGACTGAAGTCTCGTCCTCCAGCTGCTGGGAGTGGCCCTGGCAGGCAGCCCTCACCTGGAGCTCTCTCAGGGAACTGCCCTAGCTCAGCTGAAGAGCTGCTGCACCAGGTTCACGCCTGCAGCCAGGGCCTGGAGGGCGCAGGGCTCTCAAAAGTAGCTCCCATGAGCCAACTTGGGACAACTTCGCAGGGCCATCCCAGCTACAGCGCATCTGTACAGTCGACAAAGCCCTGCTGACATGGTCCCACAGTCCAACTTCTCCCTCCGCCCAGTCTTTCTTCCTTCCCTCTCCCCACATGTATGGACCCAGAGCACCGCCCCCACACAGGAAGCTTCCTGAATGAAAATCATCTCAGAGCCTGCTTTCCAGTGAGTTTACCTGTAACAGGTGACTAAAGAGCATTTTTTGTTAGTTTAAAGTTGCTTCAGTCCTTGTGACACAAAGCCTTTATTGCCCACCCCCAAGTCTTCAAAAAAGTCTAGTGCCCTCACAGATGATTTGGGAGAGGAGGAGTATTAGGGAAAATGCATAGAGAGGCTAGATTATCATTCTAGACCAATATGGTGCAGAACGGAGACAATCGAGACAGAGGATGAGACATTCACAACACCCAGGGATTTGCAGAAGTCTCGGGAAGGGCTGGGAGCTACCACAGGACAGGGACTTAGGGCTTGAGCCAAAGTTTCCTGGAGCTGGAGGGGCAGGGACAAGCTGGCCATGTGGGTTACACTTATGAGGCTGACCCTCACCTTCAAAGAAGGGGGTTGAGTCATTCCTGGGCCAGGAAACAGATACAAGAGGTCCATTTGAGGGATGAGGCGTCATCTGAGCAGTGCATGGACCTGTCCACCCCTTTGGAAAAGATGGGCCCCTCCTCTGAAATTCCTGGGTGTTGGCTCCATTCAGGTGGCACTTGGCATTCACCCCCAGTCTTGTGAATCGCACTTCAGGTGTCCAGTCTCCCCAGTGAGGGTGTCAGTTGTCTCCCTTATGTGCCTCACAACACTTAGCACCTCCCACCCAACAGACTCTCAGGAAATGCGTGATTAATTGGTCGCAGACCTGGAGAGCGCTGAGTAAGGAGCCTGACTGGCTCTTTAAAGCCTCTCTCAAACCTTACATGTAAATTTAGAACTGCTGCTCTTTGGGCAAGGAGCCCTTTTTTGCTGGTCACCAAGCCCTCCTTCCTTACTACAAGCTTCTGTTGTTGTTTTGAAATTGAAATGCTGGTTTCAATCAGCAGTTCCTTCAGAAGTGCTGCCTGACATTGACCTTTCATTAAAGAAACGGAATGTTGGAGGCATAACTAACACCTTTTCAATGAGATTTGGAAAGCAGAGGAGAAAAGAACCATCACTTCATCTATTTCTCCATTGAAGGGTTATTCAATCATAAATGAGACAGAATGAACTTTATAAAGCACTTGGAAATCCTGAAATACTAAGTTCTTTGTATTAAATATATATATTTGACAAAGGAGACGCCTGGGCTGAGAGAATGAGATGCTGTCAAAATACATATACCAGGGCGGCCTGGTGGCGCAGCAGTTAAGTTCGCACGTTCCACTTTGGCAGCCCAGGGTTCGCTGGTTCAGATCCCGGGGGTGGACCTACACACCGCTTGTCAAGCCATGCTGTGGTAGGCGTGCCACATATAAAGTAGAGGAATGTGGGCACAGATGTTAGCTCAGGGCTACTCTTCCTCAGCAAAAAAAAAGAGGAGGATTGGCAGCAGATGTTAGCTCAGGGCTAATCTTCCTCAAAAAAAAAATACACATACCAAATACCCACCAACTCAGGCAAGCATGTGAAAGGGCATAGAATTTGGTAGGAGGGACCGAGCCTGGCTGCCAGCTTTGATCTTGGGTGTTTTACTTAGCCTTTCTGTATCATAGAAGCTTCATCTTTAAAGTGGGCTGGCATGTACTTCTGACCACCCAATGAGAACAAGTAGGTTCCAGAGCATGATGCCAAGCAGGTGAAGCCTGTGGTAATTAAAAGTCTCCTTTCGTGTTCCTGGTGGGACACAGGCTTTTGTGTCACTCGGCTGCCACTGTCACCATCCCATCTTGGCAGTGGTTACCAGCACTGGTTTTAGAAATAACCAGACTTCTCATTGAAATGTAGTCTTGACACTTACCAGCTGTATGACAGTGGGAAAATTTCTTAACTTTCTGAAATACAACCTCTTTACTTATAAAATGCAGAATCTTGCCCGCCTCTCAGGTATGTGGTGAGAGCTGCATGCGATAGACGGTGTCTGGTTTAGCACCCTCCTGCCAGAGGAAAGCAAGCTTCCCTCCACGTTGCTATGGATTTGGTTCAGTCCAGAACCAGAGCTGATGCTATTACAAACCTCATGCTACTCCATCTTGGAAACACTTTAGCAAGTGCTTAATCCTCCACCATTATTTTTACAAGTGATTGCTACTGTGCCATGAACTATATATCAGGTTAATGAGAAGGACCATAAAGGTTGTGAGCTTCTCATCTTCAGGTTGACCTTCCTCAGGCAGGGTCTTCCTGTGATTGAAAGTGAGAGAAAAATTTCAAGAACTCATGAGCCAGCTATTCAAGACTGAGCCAGTTACTACATTTGACCTCAGTGTTACTTACAGAACCTCCTTGTGCCTTCTGCAGCCTCTAGGTAGTTGACTTCAGCCCTCATCACAGCATGCCGCAGGCGCTGTGCTCTGCCCTTGGCAAGACCTTTCCAAACAGCTGACATGAGAGTTCAACAACGAAATTGCCAGGAAACTCTCCGCAGCCCTGCAGCACTCAAGGAAGGCTCTGTAGCCACCACAGCTGATACAAGATCTAGTGCCATCTGGCCAAGGACAGGCTTCCATGACACACACACAAATACACAAACCAGTTTTGAGCAACGCAATGGTAAGCACTGTGTCGGGCACGCTGGCACAGGTAAATCGTGAGTGCAGCCCACTGAGGATACAGGGCACTAGGCAGCTCCATGGGAACCGCCTTCCTTCTCATCTTCTTCAACAAACACTATCTGCTAAATGTTACTTACAGGAGAAAGAATGTCCATTTGGGCACGATGCTGCCTGTCACCTCACTGATGTTTGGTCTCTAGGTGTTAATCAACTAAGACTGATGACACCAAAATCAGCAGCCCTGGAAGGCGATTCCTCCTACGTCAGGGATCTAGAGTGCCACGAATCACTTCACCTCATTAAGAAAATTCATACAAAAATCATAGGCTAAATGGCTAAATGCAAAAAAAAAAAAGTATCACTTTTTATTAACTTGAGCAAGCAATACTATTTGACTCCCAATAAGCAATGTTTCCGGTAAACTGCATTCAAAATCTCAGGTGAAACCTTAGATCAAAAATGGCTTCTTCCCTTCCACTCCAAACCTAGACTTGGGGACATTTTGTATACTCGACTCTCAAGAGTGTTTGCTGAGAATGATGTAAATATAGCTTCCTAAATTCCAAAAAATATACCAAAAGCGAATAAAATAGTCCCCACAGTGAAAGTCTACATTTATAAAAGAGATAGATGATTGATAGATAACAGATAGACACTTAGGTAGCTATAGAAAGAAGACATGAAACATAAACTCAAAAGTTTGATAACACACTCTGTGGGGAAACTGGAGAAAAGGCACTCTCATAAGTTGCTGGTGGGAACGCAAAATTGCATTTGGAAATATCTACCAAATTATATACGCATTTGTCCTTTCACCAAACAATCCCACCTCTAAAAATCTTTCTCAGAATAAAACAAACAAAAAACCAAAAAACTGAATTCACCAGGTTGTTCATTATAGTACCATTTGTAATGGCTAAAGACTGGGAAACTCATATGTCCATCTAGGGGGCAGGTTGAATAAACAACGGTACATTCACATAAAGGAGAACTTGGAAGCTATAAAAAGGAATGAAGTATATTGCTGTATACTACTATGAAGTAATCTCCAGGATATATTGCTAAGTGAAGCAGACAAAAGTATGTATAATATGTAACCAATTTCTTAAGAAGTGGGAAGGAGGATGCTTTTATTCAAATATATTCAAAAAAACAAAAGGATGAGCCATAAATTTTTTTTTAATGATTCCCATTTGGGGAAGAGTGAGAATAAGGTAAGGGATCAAGGATAGAAGCTGGTCTTCTTTAAATATGCCTTTTTATAGATTTGACTCTAGACTCCTGGAAACATTTTACACAATTAAGAAACAAAAGTAATGAAACTAAAGCAATCTCTAAAAATCTGAAACAAATAAACCTCTGTACTCACATAGAAAGTAATGATTCAGCTAAATATAGATCAGTGTATGCATGAGAGGAAATTACTGAAGTGAAAGAGCTAGAGAGAATGGCTCTAGGAGCTCACAAAGGGGCAGGAACAGGGCCTCTTCATACCTGCCAGACCAACATTTATTATTAAACCTGATAATTCACTGGCCATTGGGTAGAATACACAGAAGGGTCTTACCTCAGTAGTGGGCAATAATCAGCCGTAGTTTAATTGCTACTCTAGTCCCACATAACAAAGCTCAAAAATAAAACCCAAAAGTATCAAGCTGTTTCTAAGTGACTTGACTGAATCGTAAAACAAAGTTCAAGACTATTTACTGGAATACAAAAATGTCCAGCTCCCAACAAGGTAAAATTCACAATGCCTGATGTTCAATCAAAGATTACCAGGCATACCAAAACAGAAAAATATGACCTATAATAAAGAAAAAAATCAATCAAAACCAGCCCAGAAATGACACAGATTATCAGACAGGGACATTAAAATAATTATTATAACTATATTCTACTTATTCAAATAGGTAGAGGAAATACTGAACATGTTAAGCAGAGACATGGAAAATATAAAAAAAGGACTCAAATAAAACTTCTAGAGATGAAAACTATAATATCTGACATGAAAAATATACTGGATGGGATTAACAGTAGAAAATTGCAGGAAAAAAAGACTAAATTGAAGACATAGCAATAGAAACTATCCACAATGAAACAGAAAGGGAAAAGAAGCCTTAAAAAATGACTAGAGCATCAGTGAGCTGTGGGACAACTTCAAGAAGCCTGACATATGTGTCATTGTAGTTCCCAAAGAGGAGACAGACATCCATGCAGACAAATATTTTGTTTTCCTGGTGCCCTCTGCATGGATCAGTGATTCAGAGTTGTGGTCACCACAAGGAGATCCCATCCTTCTTGTCAAGAACATTTCTTAGGGCTCAGATGTTTTCTAGGGCATCAACTTCCAATCTGAGAAATGGGCTCAGAAGATCCCCCAAACCCTCGGGTCTTCTCCATGACTTCCCATTGTCCAGACTGAGTCTTAGTGAGGTGGATCCCATCCCTAAAACTTTGTCTGAATGAGCAAGACAGTGGAGGCCACATCTATCCCCTTGCCCCCAGGCGCAAGGCCTCTAGGCCACTGCAACAACCTGACAAAGTCCCTGGCAGAGAAACCAGAAGCTCAGCCTCAGAATTTCCTGGTCTCTCTAACAGCAGGCGTAGTGGGTCCAGAACCTTTAGGCACAGGTGCTCGTGAGGTGCCTAAGACTTTAACCCAAAACCTGGCTCTCCTTGTGATAACTCCGTGGGAAGTAAAGGAACTCAGAACTACTAGGGTCTAACACAAGACTATTCACAGATCTAGATACATATCCACAACTACTATGCAGCCATGATTGGGGCCTATGACACTAAGTGATAAGTCCACTTATATGATATTCTGGAAAAGGCAAAACTATAGGGACAGAAAACAGATCAATGATTGCCAGAGGTAGGGCATGACAGGACAGATGGATTACCAAGGGGGAGCACAAGGGGATTTTTGGAGGTGAGAAAACTGTTCTATAATCTTGATTGTGGTGATGGTTATAGGACTATATGCACTTATTAAAATTGACAGAATTGTATACTAAAAAGAATGAATTTTATTGTATATAAATAAAAAACTGATGTATTTGTAAAAACTCACAGAACTATATACTAAAAAGGGAGTGTTTTTCTAGATATAAATTATACTTTCTTTAATAAAACAAATGGAAAGAAGTGAATAAAAAAAGAAAAACATAAGTGTATAAATATAATTTTATATAATATTTGTCTTTTATTAAGGTCAATCCCAACTTATACTCTGGTAACAAACTCCCCAAGAGTGAAAGTCCTCTTGAGTCAGTGCTTCTCAAACTTTAATATATATGTGAATCTCCAGAGAGTTTATTAAAATGAAAATTCTGATTCAGGAGGGGTGAGGCTAGAGATTTTGCATTTCTCACAAGCTTCCAGGTGATGTCAATGCTGTTGGTCCATGGACCACACTTAAAGTAGCAAGGCCCAGGATACTAGTGAAATCACTTGATATATAAAGGACAAGAGAACTATTCATTCAGCCTGAACAAGCCCTTCGCGGCATGCTACACTGCCTTGGTCTGTGTGAGTTAGAGGATTGGCTCCTTGACAACATTGTGTCACTATCTTCATTGCTGAAAGCTGACCAGCTGTCATTCCATAGCTCCTCCTCTTTGGCCTCCAGTGGAAGCCTGGAGCCAGGCCTTGAACCAAATCCATCTCATGGTGGTAAAGAAAGCTCTTCTCAATAGAAAACCAGAAACTCCTGCCCTGAGGGCAGAGCCTTCAGGAAGCTCAGGAAACCTCAAAGGCCCATCCATCCATCCATCCATCCATATATGGAATAGCAATCTCTCTTCAAATGTACATGGAAATTACTCAGCCAGAAAGGAACTCAACGCTGATTTCTTGTGATTCTGCAAATACTCCAAAGACTTTGAGTGGTCCCACCTAAGAAGAGCTGAGAGCCAAGTGCTGCCTGTGCCCCAGCAGGGGAGTTTCATTTGTGAAGTGGTCTCCCAGCAGGAGTAAGAAGTGACCTCAACAGGAAGCCAAGTGTCAAAGGATAGTAAATGGTTGGCTTTTATATTCAACAACTTCATGACATTTTCCCAGAGAATTGGCACTTCTTTTTGCATGCTAAAAAAAAAAATGGCTTATAAGTGTCCTCACAGACAGCTTCTTTGCCCACAGATGCCCTCAGGTATAAAACATCACTAAGCAGACTAACACACGCCAACACCTTCAGATTCTTGGCTTGGGGCTTTTCAAGAGGAGCAACTACATGTATATTGAGAGTCTGTTATAAGTTGTTAACATTTATTGAGCACTTACTATGTGCCATGAACTATCCTAAGTGCATCTCATACATTCATGATCTCAACTAACCCTCACAACACCATGAGGTAGGAACCATTAGTAGGTCTACTTCACAGATGAGAAATCTCAGGCACAAGGAGGTTGGGTAACTTGTCCAAGGGCACACACTAGGAACTATAAGCAGGGATACAAATCCCACAGTCACTGTCCCCATGCCCACACCTTCCCTCCTGTCCACTGTTCTAGGGTCTACTCTCTGCCTGGCACTGCATATAATGATGCTCTCTAAGCCTCAGGGTCCTCCACTGAGAGAACTTGAAGAAAAGTGGCAGTGTGGTCACCGCATGTATTGCTCCCTAACTTCCTTACAGAGCTTCACTTTCTCATGGTAGAGGGTGGCGAAGCCATTTGCCTGATACCTTAAGCCACCACACACTAAGCCTTTAGAGGCATGGATGGGGAAGGCTGTGGCAGGAGCAGCGTTGGTAAGGAAACCAGGAGTTCAGTTTTGGGCATCCTGAGTTTGAAATATTTGATGGACATCCAAGGGGAGAAGTCAAAAAGCAGGTTAAAAGTCAGATATTACTGAAAGATTAATGGATGAAAAGATACGACGAATGGGACTATCTTAAAAGCATCACGGGAGAATAGACGGGAGTAGAGATAAAACAAGGTTTACCACGAGTTGGTCATTGCTGAGCCGGTTGACGAGACCATTGGGATTGATTTTACTATTTTGATTACTTTTGTACATGCCTGCAACTTCCCCAAATTAAATTTTTAAAAGTTCAGAAGGACATAGTGTCACTCATATTGTACACCATAAAAAAATGGATAATTTGGATCTAATCATGATGAAATACCAGACATACCAAAATTGATGGATATTCTACAAAACAACAGGCCTGTACTCTTTAAAAATGTCACCGGAATAAAAGACAATGAATAACTGAGGAACTATTCCAGAATAAATGGCGCCAAAGAGACATAACAACAAAATGCAATGTGCAATCCTGGTTTGTATCCTGGATCAGAAAAAACAATTGCTGTAAAGGATATTACTGGAGTAATCAATGAAATTTGAATATGAGTTAGTATATTAAATAGTATGTATCAACATGCAATTTCTTAATTTAATCATTCACTGTGGTTATACAGAGAATGTCTTCGTTCTTGGGAGCTACACACTTAAATATTTAGGAGCGAAGAACCATGATGAATAAAATTTATCCTCAAATGACACAGGAATAATAAAAATTATAATAATTTACAAATACATATATTGTATAGATATATGAGAGCAATTATGCAAATGTGGCAAAATGTTAACAATTGGTAAATCTAGGTAAAGCATACATAGGTATAGGTGTTCATTGTGCTATTCTTACAACTTTTCTATAGGCTTGACATTTTTCAGACGCCTTGTGTTCCCATCCCTACAGCCTTTTGAATAAAAAGCTATCTTCTTTACTCCTCCGCGATGAGTACCAAATCTACTTGATTTTTCTTTGGGAATGCCTCTTGTAAGTATCAGTTTTACATGCGTTATGTCACTTGCTCATCACAGCAGGCCAGCAAGTATTCCTCAGCTGCTGGGGGTGCCATTGGCGGACCACCCTCAGCGGCCAGCCCCTTTGGGGATTTGGCCAGAGAACACCTTGCTCAGTCACAGTCCCTTCCTGGGGCGGCCAACATCCAGTGCTTGATTGACCTGGGGTTTTATAGGCTTAGCGCTCTCGCCTCAACTCAGGACAGCTCTGCAGGGCCGTCCCAGCCTCAGAGCTCTCTGTAGAGTCCATGGAGGCTTCCTTGAGACCGCCTTTCAGCTTGACGTGTGCCTGTGCCCAGCTGCTTCCTTCCTCCTCCTTCTCCCAGGTGTTGGCCTCAAGAACACTCCTCACAGACCCTCTGCACAGTTGTCCCATCTCCAAGTCAGCTTCCTGGGGACCCAGCTGTGGCAATAACATCATTACTCTTTTGCAGATGAATAAACTGAAGCTTAGAAAATGACTTGACTAAGATTAGAAAAACATAAATCAGACTCCAAATCTGCTGCCTCCAGCTTCCTCTCGCTTCTCTTCACCTCTCCAAATCCTACCTCTCTACTAAGGCCAAGGCTAAGTTCCCACTTCTCTCAAAGGCCTCCTTGATGTCCCCTTTCTGGCCTTGAAGCTCTCACCATCTGCTCTGCTTGGAACATGGCCATGGCCCCACCTGGGGACTTTTCTTAACCATCAGTTCATATTACACAGTCACTGTGCTGTCATTTAGCTTTTTGCTTTGAAGTTTGGTGCTTTCTCTGCTATCTCCCTGGGGACAAAAGTCATTCATTACTCATCTTTGCATCCCAACAGCTTCTGTCTGCTTGCTAAGCAACAGTATATTCCTGTGCAGTGAAAGAATGGCAAGATTCCCTCTCTTCTGGCTATACTCTAAGCCTTAGAACTGAGGAAACAGAATATCTTCAAAAGATACACCGCCCTGCGGCCTCAATGTCCTGTTTCTTTTCTGGAATGGTAAAGGGCCTTGAGAAATGGAATATAAGGGGATGGCAGGTTATTCTGCCACAGGGGCAATATCATCCACGGAGGAGTAGCCCAAACTGCATTGATCCACATTAAAACATGAGCCAGAAAATACTTGGTCAAATTCAGTCAAACAGTAAGGAAGAAAACAACATACCAGGAATAAAATCACTAGAATGCATCTTGGTCATTTATTTTGGCAAAACTACTTTCATTTTAATTATTTAAAATATTTCATAATACGCAAGGAAATGGGATGTTGTATACTTTGCAAATGTAATGAAGTCTTAGATAAAAACTCTTATAATACCATATTGCTGGATTTTAACAGTGAAATAAGTCAGTCCCTTTCCTTTGAAGATTATCAACTGAGAGATAAGCAAAGCCTTCGCCATAATCTCCTCCTCCCAAGGAGAAGTGGAAGTAGACCGAGGCAGGAAAGTTCAGCACAAACTTCCACACTTTCCGTTCCTGGGAACTCTTGTTGCCATGGTAGCTATGTTACTAAGTGACCACTCCGGTATAGGCAGGATTTGAAAACAATAAGCATCTAAACACATTACCAGCTTTTGGTCTGGAAATCATTTCAGCACGTTTTTCCTCCTTTGCTTTCAAACAGTAGCCTGGATGATGATGTGCTGTGTGGCAAGAACAATATAAATGCAAATCGACCGAAAAATAATTTTTGCTAAGCTTCCCTAACTATTCAACCAGCACCAATAGAAGAAGAAACTTTAGAGAGAAGCTTCTGAGTTGAAACGTCTGTAGGAGAGGTTTACAAACTATACAGCCCACAGGCCATATCTGGCCTGCCACATGTTTTCGTACATCTTGTGAGCTAAGAATTGCTTCTACATTTTCAAATAGTTGAAAAAAGTCAAAAGAAGAATAATATTTTGTGAGACCTGAAAGTTATATGAAATTCAAATTTTAGGGGCCGGCCCCATGGCCGAGTGGTTAAGTTTGTACACTCCGCTTTGGCAGTCCAGGGTTTCGCCAGTTCGGATCCTGGGCGCAGACATGGCACCGCTTATCAGGCCATGCTGAGGCGGCATCCCACATGCCACAACTAGAAAGACCCACGACTAAAAATATACAGCTATGTACCGGGGGGCTTTGGGGAGACGAAGGAAAAATAAAATCTTTAAAAAAAAATTTTAGTCTGAAAATAGTGTTTTCTTGAAGCACAGCCATGCTCATTTATTTACATATCGTCCATGGCTGCTTTTGTGTTACAACAGAGAGTTGAATAATGGTGACAGAAACCGTATGGCCCACAGAGCCAAAAATAGTTACTATCTACCCTTTAGAGAGAGAATTTGCCAATTCCTGATCTAGAGACATGAGTTGTACAGGAGGAGTCATGCTGTGAGTCTGGGTGTCTCTTCTTTGCCAAGAAGTCTGTAACAGGTGTTGTTGTTTGGGGATGATATAACGAAATACCACAGATCGGGTAATTTATAGAAAACAGAAATGTATTTCCCACAGCTCTGGAGACCAGGAAGTCCAAGATCAAGGTGCCAGCATGGTCACGTTCTGGTGAGGGCCCTCTTCCTGATTCATAGTTGCTGCCTTCTTGCTGTGTCCTTCCACAGCAGGAGGGGCTAAGGCGCTCTCTGCAGCCTCTTCTATAAGGGCACTAATGCCATTCATGAGGGCTCCACGCTCATGATTCAAGCACCTCCCAAAGGTCCCACCACTAATACCATTACCTTTGGAGGTTAGGATTTCAACATATGAATTTGGGGGAGACACACTCAAACCATAGCAAGTGCCCTCGACGCAGATTCAGGCCTTTTCAACAGAGCTTGGGCACATTCCATTCACGGTTGCTTCTCAGAAAGCACAGGTGCTCTTTTTGTGGACACCAAGTAGAACAGCATCACGTGACAGGATCACACGCTCTGTCAATACGTTCTAGGGGTCAGTCAACATGCTACTTACTCCCTCATGCGTTTCATCTTGGTCCTGGCCATCGCACTGTTGAAAATTGTTGGTCCTGGGGACATGTCTGGAGCTGTGCTGGTGATGGTCCTTGTGTCTGAAAATCAACGCACAGGGCTTATTGACTTCATCAGCACTCCAGCAACACTGGGGCAACATTCAAGGGCAATCAGAAAACAGAACATAATCCACCTTTGCCACAAGGTAATGCTACATTAATTAGAGATGAATTCAATTATGACATGCACATTAGGGAGATTTATTCCAAATGACAAGATTATTTACAGTTTTAATATGCACAAAGAATTCGAGAATTAAGCCTCTCTGGAAAAGGATTGTTTAAACAGAATGCCATTATGTCAAAGATGGGCTTTGTATACTAGAAAACACAGGGGGAAATGGGGCTATAGAAAAGCTAAGGTTCTTGGGAAGCCTTTGGCCAGTCTCTCTCAGCAGATGTGGATCTGTGATTGATGACTGAGGAATTTTTGTTAATAAGCTTAGTTTTCCCTTTATGTCCATCCCACACCTGAGCGTTAGCTTTTTTGCAACAGAAAGTGAGATGCTGACCGGGGGTCACCTGCAGCCTTGAACTTCAGCAGAATGGAGCAGAAGGCTAAAGCCGGGTTCAGAAAGCTGCAGTGCTGTGAAAGCTGCTGAGAGAGCCACCGATTTCACCAAGGCACCCTGGAGGCTCTTACAGAACGTGTTGGAACTGAAGGGAAAGAAATAGTCCACCAACTGAAACAGCACTGCTTCTCATTTAGAAGCTGAAGCTGGTCCCTGAGGGCAGGCCAGGGCAGTGGAGAGCTGGATTTGCATACGGGCACCGGAGCTGGGGGCAGAGTCCTTCCTGTGCACTCCTTAGATGTCCCACAACGAGCCCCTCACCCCATCAGGAAAAGACCTTGAACGCTCTAATATTCATTTGTAAATTATATCCATGCAGTTGGTATGTTAGAGGACAGATCCCCATTGTGAAATTCTCACTCTTTTCCCAACAGATCTCATATAACACGTGACTGTCTGATTTAGGGACCATAGGAGAAAATGAGGGCCAATCCCTACTTTACATATTAGTCAAGTTTTTTTCTTATATTTTTAAATTTAAAAAATTAAATGCAAATTCTATTATTTCTCAACATGTCCTTCCTTTGTACACCCCCTTGGGAGCATGCATTCCAGGTTGAACTTCCTGCTCTTATGGAGATCATTGAGATGAACATTCTCCTGCCTTACTGTCAGAATCTCTGATCTTTCCTCAGGCTACATGCCTAGAGGCAGAATTACCTGGATCAACAGGTTGAACTTTGTAGCAGGCACATTGCAATTAGTTAAATAAACCACCTGCCTTTCCTCGTACATCATCAGTTATGTCCCCACATTAAGACACAAGTTCTAGAGATGACCGCTCCCCTTTCTCCTGGAGATTACCCCTTCCACACCTTGAGGGAAAACCTGCTTTAGCCTTCCTGACATCAGACAGCCAGCTTCATTTCAGCTCCCCCCATCCTACCAGCCCTGGCCAGGACAGCTGCTTCTCCCCAGGGAAGGCTTTGGTGAGGGGCATTGAGGAGGGAGGCATGGGGTCCATTTCATGTCCAGCTGGTTGCTTTTCATAATTGTCTTTCCTAGAACCTGAAAAGTTACTAAAACCACACCATGCCAAATAACCCACGTGTGAGCTCAAAAATCCATTCTGCCAAGAAGGAAAGGAAGCTGCTGCTTTCCCATCTCTTCCAGAGAGAGCTGGGGAGTCCTGAAGGCTTATGCAAATAGAGGTCAAAGCAATTTCCAGGAGAGCTGCAGTTTATTTTAATCTGGCCACTGTTCTCCTCAGTAAGGCTCTCAGCATTGCTGGGAAAGATGCTAAGCCTTAATTAAGCCCAGAGTAGAGAACAGGGCAAGGAGAATTTCAAGCAACAGGGTTGGCTGGCAAAGCTTGGTGCTCAGAGCAACTCCTTTTTCAGTGTTTCTTATTGGCCAGCCTTTTTCCTCTCCATCCCACTTTCCAACATGAATAGCAGATGCTCTGTGTCAAAGAAAAGGGCAACATATTTAGCAATCATGATAAAAACAATTGGACTAGAATCATAGACTTCAACTAATAGGTAATTTAATCCCAGAGCATGTTTTAGACCACTGCGTCTCAAACTGGAATGTGATACGAATCACCCAGGAATCTTGTTAATACACAGATTCTGACTTAGTAGGTGTGGGTTGGGCCTGGGATTCTGCATTTCTAATAAGCTCCCAGGTGATACGAATGCTGCCGGTCCTGGGACCAAATTTTGAGTAGCAAGACTCTAGATAGGCCGACTACACAATTCGTGGGGCCCAGAGTTAAATGACAATACAAGGCCCCTTGTTCAAAAAGCAAGAGACAAGCTGGTTCTCTCTTGCACATCTCTCTCTGGATCAGTCATAGTGTTTTTTAGTGGGCATTTAATGTCATTCCCCCTCAGGAACTGGGATAGACACTCTCAAGGAGAGGGAAAATTCTCATGGGGCCAAGGGCCCCACACCCTGACCCTCTCCCAGCCATGCGCAGGCCCCCACTGGCAGTGAAGGGTGGCAGTGCTTTCAGGAGTTGGCTCAGGGAGTGCGTGGTGGGGGCCCTTCCCAGGGAGGCGGCCGAAGGCGAAGCAGCCCATGAGTGAGGCTTCAAGGCCCTGGCATATGTCCCACGGTCCCAGCAGACCTCACTCACAAAACACAAACACAAAGATAATATTATCAGGAATTTCATTAAACCCCAAGTGCAGGTCCCCTCCCGAGCCTGGGGCCTATGCAGCGGCACTGGTTTTATGCCCGTGAAGCTCTCATTCCAGAGCTCTGCTTTCTCAGATATTTTAAGAAATAGATGAATCCTCAATCACTATGTTGATTTTTAAAATTAATTTTCTCTTTATTAATTTCAATACACACATGATGTTAGGTGCATTTATAGTTGCACAGATTTCTTATGAGACCTCTCTACCGTCTCCATCCCAAGGATCTTCTAGCCACAGGTGGGGACCCGCCCCGTCCACTGAGTAAGTCTGCCCATCTCTGATCTACCTTTGATTGGCCTTCACTTTGACTTCCCCTCCATCATTTTCCTAAAGGACGGGGGGTATTGACATGAAGCATCGCTTAGACGGCACTCTTCTGGTTTCTAAGACTGAGGAACGTCCACCAACCAGTCATCAAACACAGCCTACACCTATGGTGAGTTTTTTAAAGTGGATATGTGCACGTGCAAGTGGTAGATTTTAGAGAAAACTCTGACCACTCCATTCCACCTGTGGTAATTTCTGAAGATACTTGACTCCAGGTACCTCTGTGAGAAGCCCTGTGGTGCATGTCGTGAGGCTGGGACTCAGCAGGTCTTAATTGACTGCAGCCTCAAGTCAGAGGGGAGTAAGGGGGTCGAATGGCAGCCATGTCCTGCCTCCTTCTACCCACTCACTGGGTGGGCCATGTGTTCCTTGGAAGGGGACTCTGACCCCATTAAAATACAGGGAGAGTGACTATTGCCATGCTGCCTGAGCAGAGAACTCCCCTGTGCTCACAGCTCAGATCACAGGTCAGCATCAAAACTGTGGGTCCAGGTACTTTGAAAAGAAAGTGGTGACAGAAAATATAAGATGGAACAACTTGGGCGTTTGCTTCCTTTTCCCCATCCCCATCATGCTGTAGGGACCTGAAATTGGCCACCCCAAGGTATGTCTCTTTGGCATCAGGATTATTTGAGGCTGATTGCTTTTGATAAAGTGAGACAGGGAAGGAGGCTCTGAGGAATGGAACTTGCCCTTTGTTAGGACACCTTTACATTTGTAAGGTAAATCTCTATCTGTAAAAGGTGCCTCCCTCTCTGTACCAGGAAGAAGAAAGGAGACGACCTTCTCTCTAGAAACTCTTAATCAATACCAAAGGCAAGGACTTAAATCTGCATTTTATTGTGCTAGTCTGGTAACCTCCTGTAACTGACTCCCCCCCCCCCCCATCTTTCTTTAGGCTGGGAACCGATTGCAGCGCTCATCTGTGACCCCCCAGCCCGAGGCAACACACCTGCCACCCCATGGCATTCACTGAGACAGCAGACCACTACCTGCTGTGTCCATCAAACACTGCCGACAGGGCAATCTTGTGACTATTGTGGGAGGGACATTTCAATCACATGTGAAACACCCTGTTTGGGGGTATATAACCACTCTGTGCACCCCACTTCTTCGGTGCCCTTTCTTCCTTCAGGAAGAAAGGCCCCGGGCCATGGTTCCTCATAAAGCTTTGTTTAATTTTCTCCTGCTATTCTGTCTCATGTGAATTTAATTCGTTCTCCGGCCAGACGAACCCACATTTGAGAAGAGGAAATGTCTTCCTCCCCTACAATGCCTTCCACCAGAACGAGTAGCACCTTTTGCACTACGAAAACAGAACTCCAAACAGATGCTGTGACTTGGTGATTCTGTTGAGTTTCCGTTTAAACCAACTGCCCCCCTTCCCTCTTGTGTCATTCAGCCTGGGGTCTGTCTCCCTCAAATTCTAATCCTGTCTTCCTTGGTCACTGTCATGGTCTGCTTTCTGCTGCTGTTCTGTCCTTTCCTTGATCCCATCCTTCAACTGTTCATCCCAGCTTTCCATCCTGGGTTCCTTCATCTTCCTGTCTCAGGCATGTGACTTGTATTTCAGTACTTAGATCATTTCTATACAAAAATTAATTCCAATTCATCATTAACAACAACAACGATAATGGCTAAACCTTTTTTAGGAGAAAGTGTCAGGCCCTGTGCTAAGCATCTTCCCTGTATCATCTCATATAAGATTCCTACAAAGTAGCTGAATTTTTCAGTGAGAAAAGTGAGGTTTAAGACATTACATAACTTACCCAAGTTCATACATCTGATACGTTACATAGCTGGAACTTGAAACCAGGCCTTGTTTGATTCCATAGTCCTAGATGTTTGGCCACCCTACCTTAAACTCCCCAGAGTGAATAGCTACTCTGTTGACTGCTGTGTTAGTTGAGATGCTACTTGCCACATTTTGCTTTCAAATACTCTTCACTATAGATATGAATTTCTCCCTCTACTCCTCCCCCCTTTTTTTGGTGAATAAGATTGGCCCTGAGCTAACATCTGTGCCAATCTTCCTCCATTTTGTATGTGGGATGCCACCACAGCATGGCTTGATGAGTGATGTGTAGCTCTGTGCCCGGGATCCAAACTGGTGAACCCCAGGCCGCTGAAGCAGAGTTCTCAAACTTAACCAGTACACCACTGGTCTGGCCCCTACCCTACGTTTTTAACCAGTTAGTAAACTCCTTGTCCACAGAGATTATGTTCTTTTTTAATATCTTAATCCATTTTTGAGTATATAATTCAATGGTATTAAGTACTTTCATGATATGCAACCATCACTACTATCTATTTCCAAATTTTTTCATCACCACAAATTGAAACTCAATACCCATTAAACAATAACTCCTCATTCTCTCCTCCACTTAACCCCTGGTAGCCTCTAATCTACTGTCTGTGTCTGTCAACGTCACTATTCTAGGTACTTTATATAAATGGAATCATACAATATGCATCCTTTTGCGTCTGGCTTATTTCACTTAGCATAAAGTTTTCAAGGTTCTACCATGTTGTAGCATGTGTCAGGACTTCCTTTTTATGGATGAGTAATATTTCATTGTATATATTTGTATATATATCACATTTTGTTTATTCTTTCATCTGTTGATGAACACGAGTTGTTTGCATGACAACAGATGAGTGGATAAACAAAACTAGTATTATGGGTAATGCTGCTGTAGGTATTTTCACAGATACCCTTCACCAGCTTTAGGAAGTTCCTTTCTATTCCTAGTTTGTTGAGTGTTTTTATCAAGAAAATGTGTTGGATTTTGTCAAGTGCTTTTTCTGTATCTGTTGAGATAATCATATAGCTTTTGTCCTTTATTATATAAATATGGCATGTTACATTAATTGATTTTCTGACATTAAGCCACACTTGCATTCCTGGGATAAATCACACTTGGTCTTTGTGTATAATCCTTCTTTTTAAATGTTGCTGGATTTGGTTTACTAGTATTTTGTTGATGACTTTTGCATATATATTCATAATAGATATTGGTCCATAGTTATTTTTCCTTGTGATGTCTTTGTCTGGCTTTAGTATCAAAGAATGGCCTCATAGAACAAGTTTGAAAGTGTTCTCTTGTATTCTATTTTTTTGAAGAGTTTGTGAAGGACTAGTATTAATTCTTCTTTGAATGTTTAGTAGAATTCATCAGTGTGAACTCACCAATCTGGGCCTGGGCTTTCCCTTGTTGGAAGTTTTAAAATTACCAATTTGATCTACTTGTTATGGGCCTATTCAGATATTCTTTTTCTTCTTGAGTCAGTTTTGGTAATTTGTGTCTTTCTAGGAATTTGTCCATTTCATCTAATTTGTTGGCATACTGTTGTTCATAGCATACCATTATAATCTTTCTTATTTTCTTGGTCACTATAGCTAAAGATTGACCGGTTTTGTTAATCTTTCCAAAGAACGAATTTTTGGTCTCATTGATATCTTCTCTTGTCTTTCTACTTTTTATATCATTTATTTCCACGCTAGTCTTTATTATTTCCTCCCTTCTGCTTGCTTTGGGTTTAATCTGTTCATCTCTTTCTAATTTCTTAAGGTAAGGCATATATTTCAGATGCTCAATAGGTGGGAGTTAAAATCAAAGGTAATGTAAACAGTAGCTGTGGTCCTTAACCCATAAAGGGCTTTCAATCAATTGGGAATACAGGATATGTACCTAGATAATCACCAGAAGTGCTATTGAGTACACAAACATAAGGTACTCTGCTAGGTGCGGGAATACAAAGAGGTATAATAAGGGTCTGTGGAACAAGTACCAGCCTTCAAGTTAGGGGACCACAGTTATTGTTCTAGTTCTACTCTCATCAGCTACATGGCCCTCAGGTCACCTACCTGGGGCTCAGTTTCTTCAATTTATATTTAAGTAGTTTCATTAGACTGAGGGCCTTCTTCCAATTCAAACATTCTAGGATCTGGTATAAGACATAGCCCCAGACCGCCAGGGGCATAGACTTGGTTGGGAAGGCGATACTTATCCTAACAGAGATAAAGAGCAATCCAAGGGAGCAAATGTGAAGAGGCAAATGGCAGGGACCAACAATCAATGCTACAGGTGTTACAGAACATCAGGGAAAATCCTCCTGAAGTCTCTTTCCCCACCTATGAAGCATAGGATGATGAGGATTATAACACTTGATACTACCCCATGGAGATGTTTTGACAATGAGATGAAAGCAAAATGATATGAAGAGACATTAAACAACTAGAAGCTGTGTTTCTTTAGAGTGCAAAGCACAGCTCATACTAGTAATATTGTCAAGATCGCTCCTACTTCTGTTGTCTCTTACCAGCAGACCTGTTTTCCCTGAAGGAGTGACAGCTTGATGATTCTGACATTTAAGCAGCAGAAAGAGATTCTTCTCTCATTTCTTCCAAAATTTCCCTTTACTCACTTCAGTTGCTGGACAAATGACCTTGACTGTAAAATGAAACCCTGCCTTTGCCCTCCCTGCTAAACATCCTTCCATCTGGGTAATAAAGAGCTGACGCAGGGCCTGCAGGGGTGGGTATTCTGGCAACCAAGCCTTCACTGCAGCACCTGAGACACTGCTTACTCAGGAAGCCTTGCAGGCACTGTCCTTGGTGCACAGTACATTTAGAATGCTTCTCACTTAATCTCCTTTAACCCTCCTCTTCTCTCAATTTCCCATGGCACACTGAGGAAAGAACAGTTACCTGATAGGCACCCGTCTTTGCCAAATTATTGCAAAGGCACATCCTCATGGCCCAGAGTTCTCCTCCTACTCCTTAGAATGGCACATGATCGAAGATTTGCCTAGGGGTTGGTAAACTTTTTCTGTAAAGAGCCAGGTATTAAATATTTTAGACTTTGGAGGTGAAGCAATCTCTGTTGTAAGCATTCAACTCTGCTGTCGCAGCTGAAAACAGCCATAGGCAGTAGGTAAATGAATGAGCATGGCTGTGTTCCAGTAAAATTTTACTTACAAAAAGTGGTAGTGAGCCAGATTTGGCCTGTGAGCCGTAGTTTATCGACTCCTGGCCTAGACGATGGAGAATCATCATGATTCTGAGCTGCAGGTGACCGTAGTCCTCTTCAAGACAAATTCCCTCATCTTATGGATAGGGAAACTGAGGCCAAGAGAGGCAGCATGGCTTGCCCAAGGTCAGAACTATAAGGGGAGGGGCAAAGCCAGGACTAGAACCATGGTTTCCTGACTCCTGAATGAGTGCTCTTTCTAATCCCCCCCAGGAGTGCCACATCCAAACGAGGATTTTCACATGCTGATTTTGAAAAGTCAGGAAATCATCAGACAAAACCCTCTTCTAAAGGCTGAAATCTGGGGAGAACATTACCTCTGTCATCTCATTTCTTCACCTCTCCAGATGATGGTCCCATGGCTTATTACAGGAGGAGCCATGAACCAGCAGGGCCTTGTGAAAGCTGTTCCACTCTGCTGAGAGGCTTAGCTGACCTACATCTTTGTGAAGATTTTTCCTTGAGCTTCTCTTGTAATGATAGTGAACCTCAGGATGTCACTAAAACTGCCAAAGAATCTGCAAAGCAGGCTTGTCTCTGTCTTCACTGTGTTACCCCAACACCCTAGGGATGGAGACACACCACGCAGATCTCCCTTCAAGGAAGGACTTGTTGCCCGCTGTCGGGAGTGCTGGAGACAGCCTCCAGCTGTGGCCCCTTCAGGAACTGCTTCAGCTGCAGGAAGTTGCCTTGCCCAAGATCATGCCCTTCCCATGTGGCCCACATTTAATAACTGATGACAGTAGAGGTAGAAAACCTGGCCCTCTTGGGCTATGCAGACAATTCTGATGAGTCCAGAGCTCCCTATGGGTTTGGGCAAGGCTTGTCAGGCCTGCATCGCCACTCAGCTTCTCCCACTGCCTCATCCTGCTTCCTTCCTTTCCCATCTGTGGGGGTCAGTCCTAAGGGCACTCTCAAATAAATGTCCTGCCCACTCAGCTCCATGTCAGAGGCTGCTTCCTGAAGAACCCAAGCCATGTCACATGGGTCCTGGGGTTGTAGGGAGTGTAAGGGCATGGAAGGGGTTGTCTTGGTGCCATTAACAAGCTAAGTATTTGACAAAAGTGATAATAAAAATGACACTGTAACCATTTCCAGCCCCCCACCTCCACCCCCAAACGCCAACTCCCAACGCCATCCCCAGCTCTTTCAGAGAAGTGTTCTATAGGCACAGGGCAGAAGCCACCACCTAAGGAAGTTGTTGCCAACCCTGCAGCAACAGCCATATCCATGCCAAACCACACGAGGAGGCTGGAGAAGAAAGCAGATGGGGCAAAGGAGAAGATGATGATCCAGGAGAGAGTTACCTCCAGATGCTTCCCGTAGGAAGGTAGCCAGGGCACATTAGGAAGAGTACATGAGCTGCCTTAGGGGACTGGGGTTTGAATCCTGACTCTGTGATGTTTGGCAAGTCACAAAATTTCTGTGACTCAGTTTCCTCACCTGTACAAAAAACATTTGCCTTTAGGGCCCTAGTAAAGCTTAAATGCAATGATCTATATAAAGATGCTTTGTTGTCGGAAAAGGCCGAGGTAAATTTATGCTGCCTCCCTCGTCTCCACAGCATGCACCCCAGTGCTCTGCACAGGGCAGCTTCTCAATAAATAAACAGCACCCCACTGCCTCCACCAAAATTAAATGAGCTGGGAAAAAAGTGGACCAGCTTGGAAAAGAAAACTTGCTACTCACAAGGGAGATGATAAATACCAGGAGATGGGAAATAAATAAACTTTCTATTTTTACTCTATATGTTTACTTCACACAACAAATATTCAACTGAATTGTATGGAAGATTAAAAACAACAGGAGTTCAGGGATTTGCAAATGTTCTTTTTTTTTTTCAATATACCAGAAGAGGCCTCTAAGAATAGGACCTATCAGTTTAAAAAAATAAAAGTGTATTTGGATTGATGTAGAGCAATGAAATGTGGATACAGGTTAAGAAAAGGTTTGTGAAAGCTAGACCCCAACTTTTTCAGCTGGGCTTACCCTGTGGACCCAGTAGCCAGGGTTTGGGGAGTTTAATTATTCTAGGTGGCCTGCATGGAGCATCTTAGCTTTAGAAACAAAACCTGCTTTTCTGTAAGAGCAGGTTGGGCTGGGTTCAAGACTGACTAAAATACTTAAGGAAAGTGCATTGGTACTTCCTTCTTCCTTTAGCAGAAAAGAATCACAGAAGTCACGCATGTTCACTGCAGACAAATTAGAAAACACAGAGGTGGAAAGCTGCTCAGAGAACCATTATTAACACTTTGGTATTTCCAAACGCGCGCGCGTGTGTGTGTGCATTTATCAACTACAATTTTGTAAACTTTATTACTTTTATAACACCTTTCATGCCTATGAATATGTAACTACACCATCATTTTTTAATAAACTGTAAAGAACTTCTTTGTTCTAGGTATCCCAAGCCCCCATTGCTAGGCACATATTTTGATTCCATTTTTCACTGTTGTAAACAACACTGCCATGTGAATCCTTGTGTATTTATCTTCACACCCAACTCTGATTCTTTCTTCAAGATAAATTCCTAGACATAGACTTGCTGGGTCAAAAATACTTCATTCTGGGGCTGGCCCAGTGACATAGTGGTTGGGTTTGCACACTCTGCTTTGGCGGACCAGGGTTTGCCAGTTCAGATCCTAGGTGCACCAGTCGTCAAGCCATGCTGAGGCAGCATCCCACATACAAAAAATGACACAGATGTTAGTTCAGGCCCTAGCAAATAGGTGGACAATCTTCCTCTCTATTGGCGACATAGCTTTACTGACCCAACCAGAAGTGGCCTCTAAAAAGCAATTGGTCTGGTGTATAATTACTGCCAGAGAGAACAGCTCTATATTGTCCCTTCAAGAACAAGTATTCTCTAAAATCAAATGGCCAGGTGAAATTTGTTCGTTTACGGGGGCCCTGTAGCAGCCACCTCACCCAGGAAGGCACATGGGTGGCCATCTGTGCTGCGTGCAGTCAGACACACCCAAGAGCATCACTCAGCCCCTTCTGGGGCTGAGATGGATGATCGGGGGGCTGAGATGGATGATCGGGGATCTGTGTGTGTCCCTACCATCTCCTCTAAGCTGCATGCTGTGGAATTCAAGTCCTAGCTAAGCACTCTGCCAAGCAGATCCAGACCAAGGGTTTTGGTTCTGCAAGCAGGCGCTCCATGCTGCCCACCTCCAGCTGGCATGACTTCGGTCCATATTCAGGTGAGAACACAGGACAAGTTCTCACCTTTCACTACAGTGTCGGTCCTGACAACTGCTGTCCGAAGCACATGGCTCCCTCTACAGTCAGCAGCACACAAAATAAACTGAAAAATAATTACCTCAAATCGTCTACTCCTTCTGGCGAAAGCCAAACGAGGAAATTTTCCACAAGATACTGCAAGGGCCATCTCTCCTTCTACATTTCTAGATATTAAATTTCTATCCTTATAACAAACAAGTTCATTTCTGTAGTAATATACAGAAGATTCTTTGCTAAGAGTATATTACTAAGAATGATTAATAATATTGTTTTAGGGGTTTATTTATGTTACAAAGGCTTTTTCTTGCTCCCCATCACCACACATCTGCCAAGTGAATGTGTCTGGCAGACACATAGCAGTTTCTCTGTAAATTGCCACTAATTCTGAATCGACTACCTCCTTTTGAGTTTTAAAGAATTTATAAAAACTACTAAATTTCTATAAGACATAAACAGAAAGGTTAGTGATAACTAGATATTGTGTATCCACATCAAACTAATCCAAGCGGTTTCTGATCCGAAATATCCCCCCTCTCCTCTAAATTTGGTGGTTTCCATGTGTTAGTAACCAAAGGTAAAACACTGCTTAAATCACTCTAATTATTATGAGAAATTCTTCCCTGTCACGGTGAAAAGCACAACAGTGCGGGGTTAAACGGCTGTCAGTCATCCCTACACTTAACAGCTTAGAGTTTGAAGAGCTTAAGAAAGGAAGTTTCTAAGGCATTCAGAAGCCCTGATGCCTTCTCTGGTCCATGTGAGTCACATTGTTTAGTGGAGATTAAACAGTTATTACCAAGGTTCAGTGGAAGAGTGGAGGGATAACAATTTTCAAAAAGCCTAACTCATCAGACATATCAACACACTAAAAATTCTTAACGGGCAGAGAGGTTCTGAAGTCTCTCTTGTATTCTAATTACTTCTGAGACAACGTCCAGTTTGGATCTACAAAACAAACCTTTTTATAAATATAGTTTACTAAGGACTTGTCTCATCCTGCCAATGACTTCTCTCTGGAAGTACAGCTAATTTCCAGAACATTGAAAAGTATTAAACTTCATATGTAGCCTTGGTTCATAATCTCTTTACTAAGAAATATGGAGACAGAAGTTTCCTTTCTAAATTCAATGAAAAGGAAGATAGAGGTCATCTTCTGTCCTAACTGAGTAGTGACGGGCCTGAACAGTTACTGTAGCAACACCATACGCTGTCTATGTAATGAGAGCCCATAACGAGTTCTCCGTCAAGTTATTCTTTTCAAAGCATCCTCCTTACTGTTTTTTAAAAGTAATCTTTTCTGATCACGCTTAAAAACCAGTGGTATCCTAACCTACAAGATAAAGTTCAACCTCCTTAAGCTGGCACACACGATTCTCTACGGCTTTGGCCCTATATATCTGGCTTATCATTATGTGCTTTATAAACATTTGTAGGGAAGAAAGGAGGGGAGGAAAAGGCAGGCTACAGATGTAAACCACAGAATTTCATGTTTTAAAGTATCTGCCCTCAGTGAAACAGCCACTGCCTACATTTTTGGCTGTCCCCATGCCCTCAATTCTGGCCTTTCCTGCTCCCTTTTAAATTTCCTCTCTTCTTCCCTCTCCTAATTCCACTTGGGATCACTCAGCATCCTATTTGTGACTGGCCTTGCTTCTTGTACCCCATGGGAAATTTCGGGCTTCAGAAATGAGGTGCCTCCATTTGGGACAATATGTCTTCCATGTGTGAAAGAAGCACCTAGTGGGTGCTCTCTGGTATTGTTACAAAGCTTTGCACTGGTTCATCCAGGACCCCACCTGGTGGCTGGGACCATGTTCCAAATAGGTCTCAACATCTGAGTGCTCACACAGTGCCTTGAACCCACCAGACCTCTCTAAATGTCTGACGCAGATGCTGAGGATGAGGCGAAAATACAGCATTGGTTCCAAGGAAGCTCAGTAACTCTTGTGTACACTGCCAGGCAGCCCAGCACACACCAACGGCACCACAAAGAGAGAGAAAAAGAACTCAGAAGGAAGCAATTTTCATTTTCGCTTATAGGTGAGTTCTCCATAATTTTAAGAAATAAAATTTTAATTTTATACTTTAGTAATGCTTTGTTTGAATTATAAATTGGGGTGAGTGCACATGGTAAGAATTTCAGGGATTAAGGACTTTAAAGGCATTGTTTTCAAAGTTTGGCATGGACCCAGAACACCAGCACCTCTTGGAAACTTGTCAGAAATACAGATTATTGGGCACACACAAGACCTGCATTTTTACAAGCCCTCTAAGTGATTCTGATGCATGGTCAAGTATGACACGCACGGATCAAAAGGCTTTAAAATGACCTTGATGTATAGAGGACACTAATACACCGAACTTGGAATTCAGAAGGGCACCTTCTAATTCGGGATCTCTTGAAGCTACACAAACGCTAACTCATTCATCCTCTCCACTCTCCAGTGATATAGGAAGGGAAAATCTCTCTTTCCCTGTCTTAAACAAAAATAAAACTAAATGTGGGGTTGGCAATGGGGTCAAACAAAAGAACTCAACATTTTCAGGGCCACAAAGTTAAAACTTGCTTGGTCCAAATAGCCAGAAAGGACGTTTGCGTCTTTGTTATTCTTTTCTCTCTTGTTGAGGGTTGGGAGAAGCTCTTGAAGATGTTTGTGGAAGATACTTAACATCTTCACATGCTCAACAGGCAACTGGCCATTTCCAAAACGTGTAGGCTGATGCTGAGTGTGAGCAAAGCCTAGCTCAATTTCATTATTTTCTTTAATTTTTTTTCTTTTTCTCCCCAAAGCCCCCTAGTACATAGTTGTGTATTTTTAATTGCAGGTCCTTCTAGTTGTGGCATGTGGGATGCCTCCTCAGCATGGCCTGATGAGCTGTGCCATGTCCGCGCCCAGGATTCGAACTGGTGAAACCCTGGGCCACGGAAGCAGAGCGCGTGAACTTAACCACTCAGCCACAGGGCCAGCCCCCTCAATTTCATTTTTGAGTGACAGGGCTTATACTCTGACATATTTAAGTTTAAATTGTCTCTTGGAAGCTGTTCACGTTCTTACATACATTACCAAGCACAGTGATTAATAAGGTCTAACTATTACTGTAGCTGGTGAATCTCCCAGGAAAGTATTTGGAGCAAAACAGACACTAGCTACCTGAGCGATCTCATCGCCCATAAGACTCTGTGAGGAGATTTCTTCATGGCTTCTGTGGAATGAGAGAGAGTACCCGGAGTCCTGAAAGTAACAATATTCTCATCTGTAGTGAGGGTCCCGCTGTGAGTACCTCCCCAGACAGGTATTTACAGAAGCATGCCCCCCACCATCCCAGTGTCTCCTAGCCCACCCCTTACACTCTCCTCCTTCCCACACACATCCTGGACACTTAGCTTTCCCCTTTCTGTTTTCTAAATCACTTACCCCTCATCCATCTGCTTTCTATCTTCTCAAATTCACTAACAGCTCTCACCTGCTCCATCCTCTCTCTGTTCCTGTAGTTTATATCAGCTTTATGCCTTTCCCGTCACTTTAGTGGAGTTCCAGACAAAGATAAATGTCTATTTTTATTCTATGTTTCTAATGTTCATTTTTATAAAATCGTACAGTCTAGAAGGGAATTTAGATATCACCTATCCAATCCAGCGTTGTTGTGTTTTTTTTTGTAGTAGAATCTTTTTCAAGATATAATCATATGCAGAAATCTAATGTATAAAACAGATAAGAGTGAAACTATTTTGGTTGAAGCTGGTAAAGGAGCAGAGACTGCATCTCATTTCTCTTAAAAATATTTTTAAATGTCTGTGAAGGGCCTCTTTTGCACCAGACACCACGTTAGACTCTGGAGAAAGAGAGATGAGCAGTGCAGACACGGCTTCTGTCCTCATGCTGCCCAGCACCCCTCCACCTGCCAGCTCCTGGAGGTCCCCAACGAACCCAGTTTGAAAATCACTGATCTAATCTAACTGAGGTCCAGAGAGGGAAAGTGACTTGGCCAAAGGAAAGCCTTCCTGGTCTTGAAGTTACTTGGGAGTTAAATGTACCTAACAAGTGTTACTGATGTGCAATTGAACAAATCACAGGATGATGGTCAGGAGAAAAAAATCAAGGAGCTGTGTTGTGACTGAGACTTTGCACACAAAAATGTGGAATAAGCTAGAAAGAGGCTAAAAGTTGTGCATAAAGCTGGTAATAAAATAGCAGTGAACGCTTGCACGCTGAAAACCTAATCTTTATTCCTGCCACCCTCTTTGGAGAGATTGCTTTTGGTGATGCAATTAAAAAATTTAAAATAAAAACTCACAGTCAAATGTCAAAGAAAAAAAATCTCAGCCCTTTTCATCCAGGACCTGTGAGACTATCCTCTGCTGTTCTCTCTGTGTCAGGTGTGACAATTTATTGTCTCATGCTAGAAGTTACCACAGTTGGGGTTTTGGGATTAAAAAAGAAGAAACTAAGAAATAGGGATTTATCCTTGAAGCACAGGAATCCCATTTAACGAGACAGACAATGCTAGAGAAATTTCAGCTTTGTTTTTTAGACCAAGTCTCTTCCAATAACTGACTGACCTTGAGAGTGATGGTCCTTTAGGCTTGACTGAATGCAATCTGTTCTTACAGGATGAGGGAGGTGGGGAGAGTCCTCTTCCGGGAAACCTGGAAAACCTGTTATGGAGCACTGCTGGGCCACAATTTGATCCCTATGGACCACGGAATTTCAATTATTTCATCCTTGGAGACTGAGGGTCACTTACAATAATAATAAACAATTCTCCTTTGAAATTCCAGGCCCTGGGGCCAGACATTCCACCTCTGCTGGCCTCAGTTTCCTCATCTGTAAAATGAGGAGGTTAGACAGAAATATCTGTCAGATTCCCTCCAAGCTCTCTACTTCTTGGATATTCCATTCGAATCAGTAAGTATCACTATATTTTGGAATCTGAAGAAACTTACTCACCTAGAGAGGTGCAACCCAGGACGTTTTCCAAACACCTGGCCAGTGCTTCAATGTCACTGTCCTGTCAAAACAAGAGAGATTGACTTCCCTGTGTGGTAGAAGAATATTTAAGTTCACGGAAAAGTGTTCTTGCCACATTCAGGAAAAACAAAGCACACAAAAATCTGGCTGGAAAATTATTTTATAGTATGATTCCATCTTTTTAAAGAAAAACATGTATATCTCTATATATCTACATCTCTATATGTATCAATCTATAGCTCTACTGCTCTGTCTCTCTGATGGGAAGAACACACACTAAAAATGTTTTCAGAGTGGTTTTGATACAAGGTGTGATTATAGGTGATCTTTATTTTCTCCTTTGTGTGCTTACATCTTTTCTAAATTTTCTATAATAAAGAAATATTACTTATTTAATCTATAAAAATGGCAAATTCTATTAGAATGAAAAAATAGTTTTATTCCATCTATAATCTACTCAACACAACAGGAATTAAGTGAATATTTTTTTCCTAGAGAGTGTCTCTAGGTCTTCAGTTGATGGTTTTCAAGGAGTCCCGAATCTAAGAATTGCACTTCTTGTTTACCTTAGCCCTCAATAAGAGTCAGACATCCCCATGTGGGTTGGGGAGGACCTAGAACTGTATTTGATAGCAAATATTGTCTTTAATACCAAATAAATATCTGTCCTCTACCCAGGAGGCCAGAAAGATCCAAAACAGCATCATAATGATCTGGGAAAATGGAATATTTTCCTTTTCAGGGTTGTGGTTATAGTGAGAGAAATTAATAATTTATTTTAATTATCACCTGCTCCATTTCAAAACAAGCACCACATTTTATATTGCAGTAATTGTGGATTTTAGAAAAATGTACTATAGTATAGTAGACTACTCTAAAACGTTATATAAATATGTTGGGTTTCATTTTATAACATCTGGTGGCATTTGGGCAGCCACTTTTTATGCATGTGGTAAAACCCAGCATCATTTCCTGTTCCAATGTATAGAAGAGGCAATGGTAAGGAAGGCATGCCTGGTCAATGCTAGTCAATGAAGCCAAAGCACCAACTGAAGACCCCCAGTGCCCAGCCCAGGAATAAGGAGGCACAGAAACAGAAGAAGAAAAAGCAGGTCCCAAAATCAAAGAACCCAATCAAAAAATGGACTGGAGATATGAACAGACATTTCTCCAAAGAAGATATACGGATGGCTAATAGGCACATGAAAAGATGCTCATCATCGCTGATCATCAGGGAAATGCAAATCAAAACTACACTAAGATATCACCTTACACCCATTAGAATGACAAAAATATCTAAATCTAATAGTAACAAATGTTGGAGAGGTTGTGGAGAGAATGGAACCCTCATACACTGCTGGTGGGAATGCAAACTGGTGCAGCCACTATGGAAAACAGTATGGAGATTCCTCAAAAAATTAAAAATAGAACTACCATATGATCCAGCCATTCCACTACTGGGTATCTATCCAAAGAGCTTGAAGTCAGCAATTCCAAAAGTCCTGTGCACCCCAATGTTCATTGCAGCATTATTTACAATAGCCAAGACATGGAAGCAACCTAAGTGCCCATCAACAGATGAATGGATAATGAAGTTGTGGTATATATATATATACAATGGAATACTACTCAGCTGCAAAACAGAACAAAATCATCCCATTTGCAACAACATGGATGGAACTTGAGGGAATTATGTTAAGTGAAATAAGCCAGTTAGAGAAGGATAATCTCTGTATGACTCTACTCATATGAGGAATTTAAAAATGTGGACAAAGAGAACAGATTAGTGGCTACCAGGAGAAAGGTGGGGTGTGGGGTGGGCACAAAGGGTGAAATGGTGCACCTACAACACGAATGATAAACATTAATGTACAACTGAAATCACACAAGATTGTAACCTATCATTAACTCAATAAAAAAAAAAAAGAAAAAAAGAAAAAGCAGGTCCCTTTCTTCTTCTGCACCCTTGTGGTTTCCAAACTCAACAGGGACAGCCTAAGTCAGAGAGGAACTCGGCAGAGACATCCTCTGATGGAAAAGCAAAGCACATATTGGATACACAGATGATAACACCAACCAGGCAAGCCCAGTTCTAAGCCTGGCTCCTCCATGAAGTGTATTGGCCTAGGCCAAATGGCTTGACTTCCCAGGTCTTGGTTTCTGCATCTGTAAAACTAGAGGGTTGAACCAGCTGATGGTTAAAGAGATTTCCAGCTCTAAAACCGTGTTCTTCGGGCTAAAGAGGTAGGGGGACAGTGAGTGTGTTAGATTGTTTTCAAAGACGGTGACAACAATCCTTTCCATCCCTGTGCTCCTATGCCATTCCTCACATCGAGAGGTAGAGACTCTTTCCCCACCCCTTGAGTTGGCCCTGTAACTTGATTTGGGTCACAGAATATGGCAGAAGTGATGCTGTGTGACTTCTGTAATAAGGCCTTAAGAGGCCATGTATCTTCCATTTTTGCTCCCTTGAAGCCAACAACCACGTAAAGAAGTCCAGGCTGTCCTCCTGGAGAAATCACGTGGTGAGAGGAGTGTGAGGGGCCATGTGGAGGAAAACGTAGGTCCCCAGCCAACAGCCAGCACCAACTGTCAGACATGCAAGTGAGGCCATCTTGGACCCCCAAACTAAGCTCCCAGCTAAATGCAGCCCCATGAGTGACTTTAAGCAATGTCACATGGAGCAAAAGAACTGCTTAGTGAGCCCAGACAATTCATACAATCATGAGAAACAATGAATCATTGTTTTGAGCCACTGAGTTTTGGGGTGCTTTGTTACAGTAAAAGATAACTGAGACACTAAATAAATTGAGGTCACTGACCAACTTTTTTCCACTTTTATGCCCCAGTACCTAGCACAGCCCCTGGCACATGACAAATGCTAAATGCTCATCTGTACAGGTCTCTGCCAGCTTCTGTCATTTGAATGGAAGTAAAAGAGAAGAATGGCATCAAGTCTTTGGGCTATAGTCTACCAACAGAGTGGGTTCTCCCCTGCTCAAAGTACATCATTACTGGAAAAGTAGAGGAAAAAGCATACTACTTCTTAATTCTATGGCCTCGGTCAATTCAATTAACCTCTCCAAGCCTCAGTTTCCTTAATTGTAAAGTGAGGAGAATATGGCCTCTGTCTCACACAGGGCTCTTATGAGAAGCAAATGAAATAATAAAAAGACTTTAGTACAGTGTATGGCCCACTGGAAATATCCAAAGAATGGAAGAAGGGAGTTGGATAGGATGGAATGGGAAAAGGACAGAGGCATAAAAGATTAAAAAGTCCCATCACTGTGCCTGCCACCGAGCATGGAGATTCTCAATAGCATTTGAGCTGAGACAATGCAACAGAAACAGTGAAAACCCGAGCCAGGGCTGTAGGAAGCACCTGGATGGTTGGGACACATCAATTACATCTTCTTAATACAGGGGCTAGGGAACAGTATACATGGGGTGGGAAGGGTAGAAATAATTCTAATACTACAGAACGAATGATTGAATAAATAAATACTAACTTCTATTAAGGTCTCAATATGTGCCATTGTGGAACCAACTTATATGTATTAATTCATTTAAACTCCATCAGATGTGTTATTTTCCTCCCCATTAAGGAGGAGGAGACTGAGGCACAAACAGGTTCCATAATATGACCAAGGTCACGCAACTAGTAAGAGGTGGAAGAGGCAGTGTGTCTCCAGAGCCTGAACTCTTCTTAGCCACTACATTACACAGACATATGGCAGAAGGCAGGACTCCTAACCCAGAGGAGCTCACGATATTGTTGGGGGATCAGGGCATAAAGTCAAGAAGAAGATCTAACAACAATTGCTTGGGAGATAGATAGGAAATATAATGCAGCCTGGGGACAAGATGTAGCTAAAGGGGGGTTGGGTGAGGAGGGGTGGGTTCTTCATCAACAGCTTCCAACTCCAGGTCAAAAAAAGTGGTTTAGGGGGCCGGCCCAGTGGTTAAGTTCTCACGTTCCACTTCGGTGGCCCGGGGCTCATCGGTTCGGATCCCAGGGTGCAGACATGGCACTGCATGGCAAGCCATGATGTGATAGGTGTCCCACATATAAAGTAGAGGAAGATTGGGATGGATGTTAGCTCAGGGCCAGTCTTCCTCAGCAAAAAGAGGAGGATTGGCAGTAGATGTTAGCTCAGGGCTAATCTTCCTCAAAAAAAAAAAAGAGCAGTTTAAGCAGAACATCAATCCTCTGTCTAAATATGGCCTCGACGTGACGGGTGTGCATTCTCATGGTGGAACAAGCAAATACAGTCATGGCCCATGGGGGCACTTGGGACCCCTGCCAACTTTCCTTCCCGCCCCTGAAAACTGTGACCCCAGAGGTCATGGACAATGACTGAGCTGAACTTACATTCCCAAGAAGAGACAAGTCATTATCTATCTCTAGGCTGCAGATCAGGGTACTAAGACCAAAACAGCCATCTGTACTCATTTAAAACTTTAAAATTTTGAAATAACAAGATTTACAGAAAAATTGCAAAAATAGTATGAAAGTCCCCATGTATCTTTCACCTTGATGTCAATATCATACCACGTTTATGTTATCATTCACCTCGTCTACACACATCAAAGTTTCTCACCCTGTGCACTAGTGACATTTTGGGCCAGATAATTCTGGCTAGTACACTGTAGGATGTTTAGCAGCCTCCCTGGCCTCAACCAACTAGATGCCAGGAAGACACTTCCATCACCCCTTCCTTCAAGCCTGAGATATGAAAACTGTCACCAGACACTGCCAAGTATCCCACAAGGAGCAAAATCACCCTTGGTGGAGACCCGTTGATCTACACATATCTCTATCTCCACATACAGATTTTTTCTACTGGTCAAATCTGAAATGATTTAAGGATCAAAGTACATGATATTAATGAATTATAAGCCATCAAATAAAATAAGATGCCAACTGTACCTTTTAACATTTGAATGAAACTCTCTATTTTGAGAAAGAGACAATTTATGTCAAAGATCAGATTCTACAGTTTTTGCATTAAATAGAACCTAGGAAAGAAATTAAGGAGCGTGTTTTACCACGTTACAACTTAATTTAGCAACCAATTCATTCCTAGTGTTCCAGAAATTACCATTTAATTGAACATAAATGACCTCAACAGAAATACACCCACTTCCATGAGAAAAGGGAGAACAATGGGGATGAGTGCCACCCCTTTCTGAAGATGTTTCCTGGCATTCTACACCAAGCTCGCACTTTAGCAAGAAGTTCAGTCATGGAAAACATCTTTCAGGAGCGTATTATGGCTGGCGCAATGTGGTGATTATGCTGTTGACTTGAACTTCTGCATTTCCTCTTTGTTTCACAATTTAAATTGATCTCTGGGGTGGGCCCAGTGGCGCAGCGGTTAAGTGCATACGTTCTGCTTCTCGGCGGCCCAGGGTTCACCAGTTTGGATCTCAGGTGCGGACATGGCACCGCTTGACAAGCCATGCTGTGGTAGGCGTCCCACATATAAAGTAGAAGAAGATGGGCATGGATGTTAGCTCAGAGCCAGTCTTCCTCAGCAAAAAGAGGAGGATTGGCAGCAGTTAGCTCAGGGCTAATCTTCCTCAAAAAAAAAAAAATTAAAAAATTGATCTCTGACAGAACTAAGTGGCCTGAGAGAGCAACCACATCTTGCTGGATGCCAAGTTACGGGGCTACCAGCCTTCAGTCATTTCAGCCAAGGGCCAGGAGGCTGATTTTCAAATGCTGTGAAATTAACCTAATGGCTCTTTTGCTGATGAATTTAAATGTTCTTCAATTCTCTCCCATAACCATCAACCCCTCTCTAACAGGAACATGGCCTTAGAGGCGTGAGGAATATCTTGTAAGATTCAGCTCCAAAAAGCTATCCCACAGATTCAAGTTCAGTCAAACACCCAGATTGTTTTTCAGAAACAGATGCAGTAATTTGGTTAATGAATTAGAAATTGCTTCTGAGGGGGAAAGGGTAGCTGTTCTAAAAAGGTCCAGTCAGATCTGTTAACGTCCGCGAGAACTAGCACTGCTTGCCTAGCAGCCACAGAGAGAGAGAGACGCCATCTGGAGCAACTCTCCTTCTAAACAATGTTTTGTATAGATATTTAAAATAATATGTCCTCTAATAATTCGTATTTATTTTTTAATCTGGAAAATATAGAAAATTATCAGAAGAAAATAAATATCACCAAAAATCCCATCATTATTAACATATACGCCCACAAAATTATAAATGCATATTTAGTCAATCTTTTCTACATAGATCTATCTTTTAGATATTTGAGATTACACTCTATATGTATGGTATACATAAAATATACACACACACTTTTGTTTGGACTTTCATCCCATGCTATTAAAAATTCTTCAGAAACATAATTTTAAGGGTTGCACAATATCGCACTATAAAGCCACATCACATTTATTTACCCATGCCCATATCATTGGACATCTAGGTTGCTTCCATTTTTTTGTTGTAAATGATATTGCAATGACTATCTTTGCACATAAATCTTTACCCCATGTTTATTATTATTCCTTTAGGTTAGTTATTCAGAAATGGAATTATTGGGTCAAAGAGTGTGAACACTTAGAAACCCTCCTCTTTCTCTGCTCTTGCCCTTTTCTTCATGCTTCCACCCATCCCACCTAAAGCATTTTCTCCACAAGGAGCCACAGTGCCTTCATACTCTTTTCATCCTCCTCTCTATTAAAATCTGCTTTCTCTCAAGAAAAGATACGATAGGTCCATTAAAGCCAAGATGATTGATTAGTCTCATGTGTTATCTCCGGATATTCATGTTCCAATAATGGATACAACCTCATACCAGAAGAATTAACTTCTAATAGGAGAAGTTTAGGCAGCAGCAAGCAGGCAGGTCAAAGGAGGAAGTCAAATGGCATCTTCACAGGCCTATAAAAATCACACTGCTAAGATGCTCATTTAGTTATCAGCCAGTCCTGTCTGACTAAATAACCCAGATTATCTCCTCACCTTAGAGCTAGGCGTGGTGAAAGATTTAGTTCACAAAAACAAAACAAAAACATGTGTCACTTCATTACCTGGTTGTCTTCTACTCAGGAAACATGTATTAAATACCAGTTATGTGTCAAATGTATACAAAGACGAGGAAGACAGATGCAGCCTTGGCCCACCATTTTGGGTCAGATAATCCATTTCCATAGATAGGAGGGAAGAGAGCACATGAGCTGAGGCTGGGAGGGATGATAGTGTGTCCCTACGGTGTCTGGCCTCTATTGTTAGTGATTTACTGCTTTCTCAGCAGTAATTCCTCCATCAATTTCCCTGGCAATGCATGTTCTCCAATATCAGCTGGTAGGATTATAGAAACCAAGTTGAGAAACCAGTACTACAAAGGTCTTTCTTTTCCATTAAAAGAAAAGGAACCACACATTAAAAGCAAACAAACAAAAATCCAATAGCTATCCTGGCTCAAGCCACCAGGACCTCTTGCCTAGACCATGTAAGGACCTCTTTACTTCTCTCTTTGCTTCCGCTGTGGCCTCATTTTAATCCATCTCCCTCATCATAGCCACTGCTTTGTTGCCGTGCATAGAATAAAATCCAGATCCCCCGTGTATAGAATAAAATCCTGTCACAGCTTGCCACACCCAGCACAATCCAGCTGCTATTGCTCTTTCCAACCTCTTCTCTTTCCACTTCCTCTCCTACCCACCACGCTCCAGCCACGTTGGTCTCCTTTCTTCAAACACACCAAGGTCTTTCCCACCGTGAGCCCTTCTCATTGGCCAAGAATGCTCTTGCCTCACATTTTTACATGACTGTCTTTCTTATCCTTCAGAGCTCAACTTTACACCACCTGCTCAGAGATTCTCTAAGCACTCACCTAAATTAGGTTTCTGCCACCACTTTGGTCAACCCTATTGCAGTGCCCTGTTATTATTTTTTGAGGCTCTTATCCAAAGATATAATTAATGTCGTGTTTGTTATTATGAGCTCCCTGAGGGCAGGGACCATGACTGTTGAGTCATTATTGGCTCAGAGATGGCACATGGGAGGCAATCAATAAACCTTTTTGGAGTAAATTGATGAAAGAAAAGCGCACAGCAAGGCAACAGTCAAATAAAATATTACTCTCTCTTTCTACTTCATCATGCAGATTTTACTTAAACGTATAGCTTCTCAACCCTGTGAAAGCTCTGAAGACATTTTCCCATTGAATTCTTTCAGAGGCTTTTATTTGCAGAACATTGTTCCAAGCCAGCTGACTGGGCATCTTCTTCAATCTGCCTTTTCTTCTTGGCGCTCAGATGTTCTATCACAAGGCTATTTTCTGTCTGCTTCTGAGGTGACCTCAGCAACAGATATGACCTCACAGACTCTCTCCAAACTGGAGCTTCCTCTGGCGGAATCTTTGTCATGACCTTTCTGGGAAACTTTCTGTTGCTACCTCCCAAATGACCAAAGATGAAGAACTTCTTTCAAAAGATGGCCCCACTGTGGGCTGAAGCCTTTGCTGCAAGCTCTCTTTCCCTGTGGCCACCACAGGGTATGCTCCATCAGGCACTGCAGGTGGACAGCTGTGGGGGATTAAAGCCTCAGGTGGAGTACGTGAGCGGCAGGCTTGGAGTTGCTCATCCGAAGTCAGCTTTCTGCTCATTAGTCTCTCTCAGGCTTTCTCTGCTTCATGGTTGGTCCTTCCTAGAGCTGGGTCACTATTCCTCCTGGTTCCATATTCCAGCAGGCCTCACGTCATCTTTCCTGTGGACCCTGTGACCCATGAGGAAATGGACCTTTACTGTCTTGGTCACAGATTTATCCTCCTTGGCTTCAACAAAACGATTCCTCATCAACTGAACCACAAAACCATCCCTACTACTACTGTTACAAAACAACTTGTCCTGACATTTACCAAAGTATGTGCCAAAGAACTTTTGTACAGGGATCTATGAAAATATGTGTTGGAAATGCTGTATATGTTATCTTAGAGATTCACAATTCTCATGAACATATTGAAAGCTCTGAGAAGCCCTTTAGCAAAGACCCAAAACTTTGTTCAATGTAGTGTTTCTCAAGCCTAATTGCCCATGAAACCCAGTCCATTCTGTGGAAATCTCAGGAACACTCTTTAGGAAATCCTCAGGTGGACCAATGCGTTAGTAGAGCTTCCTATTTTAGTTCATACATTCTAGGGTCCCCAGGCGTCTTTATCGAATTTAGTCCTGGGACTTCTGCAAGCTCTCTGTCCTTATTCTTTTTTTCAAGTAAAAATTTTCTACTATGAGAACCCCTATTCTGTTAGATGTATGTTCCTCTGATTGGAGAAAAGATTGCTTTAGTATCCCTAAATCTAAAATGCATTGAATTTTTCAATTAAAAAATTTCTTCAGTTCTTTCTTTTTTTTTTGTTTTGAGGATGATTAGCCCTGAGCTAACTACTGCCAATCCTCCTCTTTTTGCTGAGGAAGACTGGCCCTGAGCTAACATCCATGCCCATCTTCCTCTACTTTATACATGGGACACCTACCATAGCATGGCTTTTGCCTAGCGGTGCCATGTCCACACCCGGGATCCGAACTGGCGAACCCCAGGCCGCCGAGATAGCGGAATGTGTGAACTTAACCACTATGCCACCAGGCTGGCCCCTCTTCAGTTCTTTCTTTGCAATTAAAACATAATGCTTTTCCCACCACTGGCCTAAAATCACTATTTAAAATATTTAGTAAGCACTAGCATTTCAGCTAGCCACCTACATCCTGCTGCTTCACATTAGAATCAGGATTCTTTAGATCCTGGAGCAACTTCTAAAATGAAGAGAAAGATGCAGCTTGGTTTTGCGTTTTTCTCTGCAGAGTTTAATTGAGAAGGTTTTTATACTTTGGCTTTAGAAACATAGGTCACATTTACCCAAAGATATTTTAGGATGAAATTGGAGAAGTATTTTTGGAATCTCACATTTGGTGATGGCAGACCTGTGTCAAATCCTGTGTTAATTTGAATATTAAAATTCAATGTGCTTCAATGAATTTCTCACTCTCCTTTTAATTGCTAACCTGTGGAGAAAAGTCTAAAGGGGGCGATGAAAACGGTTAACAGGAGACTCTTGCCTGGGGTGATTTCTGCCTCACACCTGCGGTAGGGAGGTTTTCCAATCTGGCTTCGTGCTCCTAGGAAGCGGACCGCTTGGCCTGGTTTCTAGTCACAGATCAGCTTTGGAGGTGAGGTCTGCAAGCATCTGTGGCTGACTATTCTCAAAGCTAACATCCTTAAAGCAGCCGATGATTGTCTGGGATGCAACCAGCTGTCCTCTTTTTATTTAGTAGATACATAGTTCTACCAGGTGATCCTCAGACTTCACTGTGTGTAGGAATTTTATCTGGGGATCTGGTTAAAAATGCGGACTCTGATTCAGCAGGTCTGGAGTAGGGCTGCGATTCTGCATTTTAAAATGCTCCCAACAGCTGCTGATGCTGCTGGTCCACGGACCACAATTTGAAGAGCAAACTTTACTCAACATGAATGATATGGCCAATGAGTTCAATGGTAGACTTCTTTACTGAGTCTGCCATGAGCATTGTACCAAAAAGGACTGGTTGCCTTAGAGAATTCTCATTTATTCAATTAGTGTGAACGTTACTTTGAACTGGGAAGAATTGCTGTGTGCACCTATGTTGCTAACTCAGGGCTTTCACTTTCAGCACTGTTTACCTTTGGGCTGGGTAACTGTTTGTGGAGTTTGCAGAGACTGTCCTGTGCGTTGTAGAGTATTTAGCAGTATCCCTGGCCTGTACCCACTATTAGTACCCTCCCTCCTCCCAAATTGTGACAACTAAACATATCTTTAGACATTTCCAAATAGCCCCTGGAAGGCATAATCCCCACTGGGCTAACTTGGAATCATCTGGCATCGTGATATTTGTTGCAATCTGTTACAGAGTATCTGAGTTCGCAGACTTTTAGTTGACTACAGTATAGACGTATTTCACAACTCTAAGTAAAGTTACCTTCATGAAAAAATAAAGTGATTTCCAACAAAGACTGTTTAAGTGTTAAGACTAAACATTTCACTTTCCCTGCTTGGCTGCAAGAACTTGATACCTTTTCTTTGCTGAGTCTTACATTTAAAGTAGTGGAATATGTGTGCATGCATGTGTGTATACAAATATACATGTGGGGGGGTATAACTATATAATTTAACTTGAAGACATAGATGCTAATATATACATTATACACAATATATATTTAAAACAATAGCAAAATTTCCCCCTTTACACCTGTTTTCAGTCAAGAAATATTTCAGGGACTTTAGTGTGTAAAGTACGGTACTAGATAGATAACTGAAAAATTAAAGGATGACAAACTCAATTAAAAGAATCATTTTTATCATTGAAGTCTTCTGGGTCAGATACTTTAATATTGTGAATCTTGCATACACTAGGAATCAAAAAAGTTCAGTTAAAATGTTAGTTTTGAGTTAACACTTTTTGTAGTGTTCTGAAACCTTTGAGCCATTAAAAAAAACCAACCTGTAATTGCCAAGCGCTTCTGTTGTTTCCCTAGGCAACTTTCTATTGATATAATTAGAGAATTCTGACTCCCAGAAAACAGAAAAATCTCCCAACCATAAAGAACTCAGTGGTATAAAAAAGAAGTTTTCCAGTCTGGGAAGAAGATTTTCTATGAGCTTTATATAGTTGGAATCTGAAACTCTAATAGACTCAAAGGACCAAATTCTCAAAAACATTCTCATATGGATGGATACTCGATAACAGAACGTCGCAGTGAAAATGTAGTTACAAGGTTTATACCAAACCAGAACTACATAGCATCTTATAATTTCATCTTTAGTTTTTAGTGGCAAGCCCAAAATATTGTCATTTGTGCATGTTGCAAGCATTGTTTTGTTCCTTGAAAATTCAAACTTTAATTTGAAAGTCGACAAGATACTGTTTTGAAAATATGATCCAGCAATTATGCAACTATATTTCTATGCTAATATTTCTTCTAGAAAAAAAAGACTCATTTAGCATCTATATCACCTAGGACAGTTTCAGCTACAAATAACCAAAAACCTGCATAAAATGGCTTAACCAAAGAGCTGTAGTTTGTTACTTTTTAAGCATTTTCAGAGCCCCCTCTTTCCCAAAAATGTATATCTTCACATTTTTTTGTGAGAATCAATTGCATGTTCATCTTAAACCAATCCCTGGCAAGTGGAATATGATGGCCAGACTGGCTGGAATGAGTCAGGATTTATCCAAATCACAAGGGGAGGTAGCCACTGGCACAGAGCTGAGGCTCTGACAGATGGACCAAGGGAGAGGGGCATGGCCAGGGGTTAAGAGCATGGACTTTGGAGCAAGTCCAGCCCTGCCATTTGCCAGTCATGTGTCTTGAGCAAGTTATTTAACCTATTCATGCCTCCATTTCTCCATCTGTAAAATGGGTTGTCAGGAGGATTAAATGTTAGCATTTTTAAAGTGCACAGATCCATGAGTGGCACATATTAACTGTAATATGTATTTGTTAAACAAAATGCTCAAAATGTTTGTCAGGTACACAATCAATATGTACAGCATCTTGGAGGGAACCCAGTTTAACTTTCAGCTCAAATTGTTGGATGGATAATGCAGTTGAAGAAATCTCTTTCTGAAACAGTTTGTTTCTCAAGCTGTTGCTGACAGACACTTATCCAAGAGACTCTGGGCACGGTATTTCATGCCGCAGCTAGGCTTCAGTGACAAGGGGTGAAACAAGGAAGGAAAAGAGGCTCTGCCATTTCCTTGTGGGAACAAAGCAATGAGAACCCACTCACAGGGAAGCCTAGTCCCACGAGGTTTGTTTATCCCAAGTCTAAGGACATTTGGCCTTCATGTGGATGAGGAAGACACCACAGAGGAAGGAGCCAAAGAGAGGCAAGGCAGAGAGATGTAAGATACTGCATCCCTCACTCCTCCACTTTCCCCAAGGAATATCTTCCTCTTGTTAAATGAGAGAAAAAGAACTGTAAGTTGGCTTAAGAGAAACAAAGCATTTGTTTAAGAGAAGTCTTGAGCAACTCTGAAACTTGAAGAGTTGGAGATAAATCCATGTGAGAGGCTTTAGTTGCAAAGTTAGGTAAATGAAGACAATTTATACAGCTCTCTTTGAAGCTGAATATATGAATAAAGACATCTAGCAATGATATCAGTAAAATGATAACTAGTACACAATATTGTATCCCCTGAGGAATGAATTGTGAATGAATGAATGAAAGGCAACAGATGCCATTCGACCTTAGTTTGGGATGAGGGCTCAGTTTGGGTACCAAGAGCCCCTTAGCAATTGTACATCTATGTTTAGACATTCTCAAGAGCCTCCCAGAGGGTTCCTCTTCTTACTGTTCCCACCCCTTCAGGCAGTGAAAACTCAACCATCTGCCTACATCCAGCAGCATCAGCACTCTCCTGGCAGGTGGGCTATGCTGACTCCCATAGGCTCGGCCACAGAAGGCTCGGTAGATATCAACACAGACATAGACAGTTTCACAGCTACAAAGTGTCTTATGTTTACAGCGGCTGAAAGCTGCTCCAAATGAATGGGAACAAAGGCCTTCATGTTGTGCTGCAGGCCTGACACAATGCTCTCTGTCTGCTGAACAGCCCAAGCAGGCAGAGATCTCTAAGTGTATGCACAAAGTGATATAATCTTCCACTCTGGCTCCAGCCACAGACAGGAGTTCAGCTAAGCTTCATCTTACACAGACCTGCAGGCACGGCCTCCCACCCAAGGGTCCCTATGTCATCGGATGTGAGGGAGTGAGGGGCTGATTTCTTTCACCTCTTGTCATCTCTCCTGTCAGAGTCATTGCACAGGGTGAACCTAAACTACACAGAACCCTCTTCCCTACCCTCCCTCAGTCATTCTGGAATCACCTTTTTTTCCTGAGAGACTTCATTCAAGTGCACACAGGGCCTCCTTGAAGCTGAAAAGTCATACACAGGCCACAAACAGCCAAAGAAATGGCCACAATGCGACTAAAGACATACATGTCTTATTATATGTATGTGACAATCACAATTCTGTTGTAGTTTTTTGGCAGTTTTTCTCCTCTTGATGACATTGTCCATAATGTACTATTTTTATTGAGGTAAAATTTGCATACAGTGAAATGCCCAGATCTTAAGTGTACAACTGAATAAGTTTTTAAAAATGAATATACCCACATGGTCACCACCCAAAACAAGATGAAGAACATCTCTCTTAGCCCCCAAAGTTCCCTCATGCCCCCTTCCAGCCACTCCCCACCCTCCACAGCCACAGTTGTTCTCATTTCTATTGACACAGACCCATGTTAAGACATCTCAGTTACCCTTTACTACATCGGCCTTTCACTTAAAACAGCACCCACTCCCCTTACAAGACCTTCAGGCTGCAGCCACAGCTGGCCTGACCTCTCCAAGCTCATCCATCTTCTTGCTCACTATGCGGTTACTCGAACTTGCCGAGCCCTTTCACGCCCTGGGCCTTCCCACAGACTCTTCCCCCGCTGAGACGCTGCTCTCCAACTCTCTTTCCTTATACGGATGGGCTGGATTTTCCTTCCTTAGGTCACAGCTGAAAGGGCATCTTCCAGAAACTCTCCAACTCCCCTGTTAGGAGGTCTCCCCATGCCCCCAAATGCCATTTCCTCTATCACCTCAACATCTCCCCTTCCTAGTTGCTCTGATCTGTTGGTGTCCTGGCTTATTCACTACTAGACTGCACACTGCATTCATTCATTCATTCATTCATTTATTCCACAAGATCTACTTAGGATTTGCTCTGTGCTATACTCTGCTCAAGGGGCTTGGAATACAGCAGTGAAAAAACCAGAATCTGCCCTGCCAGCTTGCATTCTAGGGGGAGACAGAGCACAAATGAATAAGCAAATAATAGTGGTTAAGTCGGATGGTGATAAGGACTATGGAGAAGAATAAAGCAGGGAAAGGGAAGAGGGAAGTCTCAGGCCAGCAAGTGCTATTTATATAAGGTGGTCAGAGTCCTCCCTAGCACGATGACATCAAAGCAGACACTTGAAGGTAGAAAGAGAGCAAGTCATTTGTGTATCTAGAGGGGAGGGCATTCCAGGCTTCCAAAGGCAGGAACATGACTGCTATGTTCCAGAAACAGGAAGGAGGCTGGTATGACTGCAGTGGGGTGAGTAAGGACGATGTTCATAGTGATGGCAGAGAAGGGCTCCTCCATTGGTGATGATGGTGTGCTGGAAAGCCATTGAACAGACTTTGCCTTTTACTTTGAGTGAGATATTGGGGTCGGGGCGGGGGGGGTGTCTCTGGGAGACCAGTTAAAAGCTCTTCAATAATCCACTGGGGAGATGACAGTGGCTCTGGCAGTAGGAGTAGAGGTGCTGAGTAGTGATCATATTCTAAAACACACTCTGAAGGTCAAGCAACTAGGCTTTGCTGATGGACTGGATGTGGAATGTGAGTGAAAGGATGGGAGTCAGAGTTGACTTTGGAGGAGCTGATTTGGACTGGGGCTGGGGTATATTGGCTCACTTTTGGACATGCTTAGTTTAGGATGTCTATCAGAAGTCCACGTGACTTCTAACCCCACTCCCAGGCAGACTAGATGTGTGAGCCTGGAGTTCTGGGAAGACAGAAGTGAAGAATGGAAGACATGCATTTGGGAGTTGACAGTCTACGGATACTATTTAAATATATGAGACTGAGTGAGATGTCCACAAAGGTGCGACTGTGTCTGTTTTGTTCACTACCACATCCAGTGCCTAGAACACCCAAATATGTGATGTATAAGTGAATGATCCAAGCAACAACCCATGTGCTTTCTTTTCTGCAAGTTGGTTTACTAAGCTATTGTCCATTCTCCTTCAAACGATTCCCACAAACAGCCCTGAAAAATGTCATTAAGTTACAGAAACCAGAACACCAAGGTGACCTTACCCATTTTGTGCACACTCAGGTGTGCCTTTCACATCTCAGTTTGATCTCTCTAGAAGCCAAGCCCATGCTTTTCTGCATTCATAATTCATAGGGAGACAGAGGATGCCGTTTAGCACAAAGCCATCGGACAGAACCCAGGGCACCTTCGTGGAGGCCGCCCTGAAATCGGGAAGCTGACATCTTAACTCCTATCTCACTGCTGACGGTTGCCTTCTGCCAAGGAAAAAAGGCCTTAAATGCGTGTGGTGATGGGAACACAGAGCCACATCTGCAAAACTCAGACTACAAACAAGCCCCCCTGACTCCTATACCACCGAAAGCCTCCATCACTGAGTTTGGAACGGCTGAACCATGCTGATGATGCGTCCACATCTCACTGCTAATGCTTTGTTGACTCCGCATTATTAGAACCTCGGACCGCAGCTGCCTCCTATTAAGCCCAGGGTTGTAGTGGGTCAGCCTCTGCGGGCTTGCTTCAGGGTTTCCAAGACCTTCGGAGGCACCCGGTACAGAACACTTAAGACTTTTGGATTACAGTTTGGAAATGTGAAAGATGGCGTGAAGAAAAGAAACGTAGGGATGGTGGAGCACCATCACGACGCCTACCCAAGATCACGGGCAACGGGTTTTTCAGGAGCTGGTGAGGCTGGTGCTCCCTTCGCTGCGCTCCATTTCAGAGTTCCAGCAGTGTGGAGGGGAGCCTGTCTCCAGTCAACCCCCTCCCTCCTACAGCCCACTTGCTCTTGATTAGCTACCTCTCTCTTTACGTGCCACATGTCCAATAGTCTAGGCAAGAAAGTCCTGCAATGTGAAGAAAGTTATAGCAACAAAAAGGGAAAGAATTTTCATGTTCCCAAAGGTAACCCTCGTGATAAACACTTCTTTATTGCAGATTACTATTTTCGACTCCAGTTCTGACTTTATTCCTATTTATGTCCCACAGAGTAAGTGGGAAACTTGGCCATGTGTTTTAAATATGATTTTAAATCATCAGATCATGTTCCATTTTCACACATTTTGGAGCTGTCCCTTAGGTCCCAAGCATCTCCTTTTCTAACTTTTACATTAAGTTTTATACTTACTCAAAATATCTACTAGTTGACACAGTTAGTATTTACTGGTTTGGATCCCAGCTCTGTCAATGGACCAGGTGACCTAGGTTGAATTAGTTATTCTCTGTGCTCCACAGTTTCCTCATTTGTAAAATGAGATAGATGTTAACCCCATACAGCGCTGTGAGTATAAAGTGGCATAAGGCACGTGAAGGACTTAGCACAGCACCCAGCACGCTGCCAGGCAGCTCTGCTTTATTAACCATTAACTATTGTTTTCTCTGGCATGGTGTGGCCCCATGCACTTCCAGATTAGCGGGTTATGTAGAAAGGACAGCACCTCCCACAGCATCCCAGATGTGTCACACTCCTTTCCTCTTAGAGTGGATACCATGAAACGGTATTCACTCTCTCTTTCCAGATGAATAAAATATTCAGAAAATAAAATTAAATTTCTCTGTATCGTTGAATCACAAAGTAGTGGGATGGGCCTTTTGTTTGCAAAGGCATTTTAGGAGGATTTTCATATTTTCTGCAGACTCTTTTGTGCCCTGTATGGTCAGGGCGCCTCAGCTCTGAGGATAGCTGGGGAGACAGGAATTGGTGTCAGGCTTGGGAGAATTGTAGAGAAAAGCCCCAAAAGTACCATTCCAGCTAGTCTTATCAGCTCTGTAAAAGTCAGCATAAACCTCTCCACCACTCTCACCCTGCAGCTCCAGGAACAGCACAGCAGAGCACAGTGCAGGTCATTGTCACCTCACTCCCTCATCCGCCTAAGGACCTCAGCTCATCCACCAACAGGGATGTGGTGGAGGCCGGCGACCTTCCACCCTCCACGTGAAAGGATTGCATGGACTCTGCACTCTTGTTCAGCTTTGCTTTGTCGTTATGCATCCTATCGCCTTCCCTCTTTTCCTTCCATGCTTTGGTATTGGGGCAAAATTATAGGTGTGATCCTAAACAAGAGGGCGGATCTAACTTAAAAGACTTAGGGGCTCAAGCCTTCCACAAAGCCCACTGTGCTATGTCCCAGAGCAAGGATTGGCTGGTCCCAGTCTGACCAGCAATGCTAGAGAGGGAAGAGGGAACACTCACGACAAAATGAGGGCTGGGATAGGGTTATGGGTGGAAATGTCACATCAAAGTCACTCCTTTGAGCAGCACACACTGGGTCCACAGAAGGCCCATTACCTGGAAAAAATGACACATCACGCTGCTAGTATTCACCAACACCTTAGCAAGGCTGTCTGCTTTCAGCGGGAGGATGTTGATGGAGAAGTGATTCAATAGCCTTCAATACCTGGGCTGGCTGCTTCTTAGATCTGAGGCCCTCTAAGGTCAAGTCAAGACAAAAAGTGTTTCTTCCCAGGTAGAAAGTTAAATTAATTGTCAGATCATGCAAAATAGCAGGTAAATCAGCCCCACTATTCAAACTCAAGAGTTCTGGCAGCTTCTATAAAAATAAAAACAAGAAAACAGTGGGAGGAGAGAAATCTCAACCCTGTAATAGATGTGAGAGGCAGGCTCTTTTTTGTTTTAATTCCCATAACTCAGCACTTTTCCTAGAACTGGTCTAAATTTTGCCTTGTTTACATCTCAGTGATTCTGTTCAGTAATGCAAGTCTTGCCAGAGGACCGGATAATGCAGTAGCCCCTCGGTATTCCCTCGCAGCTAGTGTGTCCATTCAATCCTCAAGGAGGTGGAGGGGTTATAACTGTCGTGCAGGGAGAAGACTGCACAGGGGAGTGGCTAAAAGTAGAGTCAGACAGTCCGGCTACTTATTAGCTGTGTGGCCTTAGAGAAGTTACTGTGCCTCACTAAGCTTCAGTGTCCTCTTGGGAAAAGTCAGGATATCACAGCAGTCTCATCTTTCCAAGCACCTGGGTTTTAAAGTCAGTGCATAATATAATCATCAATTATAGAAAAAATGTGCTGTTTCTTTTTTGAGCCCCAAATGAAATAGTTGACTTGCGCTTAGGGACTGCATTGTATGAAAAACACTTACTATCTTCAAATATTACAAGTCTAGGGCAATAATTCAAAGCAACAAGAGGTTCACAATCTGATCGACACACAGGAACTGAGATGCAGTGGGCATCATTCACTGCTTGACTGAAATGTCAGGTAGAATTGCCTGAAATCTCAGCTGATGCTCTCCTCCTCTTTCCCACCCTCACCTTCTTCCCCACCTTCACCTTCTCTCTCATTTGAATTCCAGCCAGCTAAATTCTAGTTTGATGCAGTTCAACTGGAACATACACATGAAAGGATCGGTGCAAGAGTTAAAGCAGTAAGGCATCTGAGGCAGCCGTGGAGGTGTGCCACTTCCACGTCTCGTCAAGAGTGAGCCTGCAGCAAGCTGTGTAGTGAGCACAGCCTCCAGCTGCTGTGCCTTCAGGATCCATTGCAGTGTTCAGGCCAAGGCCACACTCTTCCCAGGCAGCTCCCAGCCAATGTGAGCATAGGAGGGATTCCAGAGCCAGGCCATTCCTGCCCAATACGGACTCTTCCAATGAGCAGTCTTTGCCCTGGGGCTCCCTGCTGGCCTGGCCAAGACTTTTTCAGAGCTGCACTGCAGTCTGAAGCTCTCACCCAGTCCTCCTTCCTGCCCTTCCATCCATCAAAGACGTCGACCAGCATCATGGTTTGACGCTCTCCCTGCCTACTTCACAGGCATTCCTCTTTAATTTCTAATTCTATCCTGTCACCCGCTTCCCAGAGGACCTGAACTGACAGCAAATAAAGTACTGGGCATAGAATGAAGGCTCTGGAAATGTTAACTCTTATTGTTACAGTAATTATGATTTGATTAAACTAATGTCTCCACTAATAGAAGATACTCTTAGAGGCAGCTACTCTCATGATGATTTGACCCAAGAGTCCTCTGTAGAATCTTAGGCCTTGCCTAGCCTGCATCCATTTTTCTGCCCCTGTGGCACGGTTCCCAGCAGAAGATCATTCCTGCTTTTCCTAACGCTTCACTGTGCAGAGAGAATTTCAAAACTGCTAGAGGATTTGGTAAAAGATATTGAAAACTTCAGAATTACCTGGGGAAATGGACCTCTGCAGCCCTTCATCTTAGCAAGAACAAACACCATGGTCCTAAGAGCCTTCTTAAAACAAGCATCAATGAAAGCGGCACTCATTAAACAGAGCCTGTCCTGAAGGTGTTCTGTATCAAGTCATTCTGAGCCGCCCAGCATGTGTAACACTGGTGCAGGCAGGATATTGACTAGTCATGGAGAGGAAAATGATGGGAAAGACAGAAGCGTCTGTGAAAACATCCATCAGCCTGCAGCCCTAAAACATGTCCGTTAGAGCACATGAAACACTTTTCAGTGACAGGTCCCACAAATACTGTTGAGAACTCTGTTACAATGACAGCTGTAAACTCCATTCTCCTGAGATCTAAGAGGCTGGTTCCAATTCGGTGACCACAGACTTCACAGATTAGCTATCAACAATATGATAATGGCTTGTGATAAAGGTGTTATTGACGCTCTGCTTATCACAGCAGAGAAGAAACTGATGATCAACAGCAATCAGGTGCTTAATAAAACTGTACTTTGCAAATAATGCTGCTGAAAAGGTTGTCATGGGTGGCACAAGGGACTCAGCAATCAATCCCGATGAACCCACAGCTCTTTTTCTTTTTGAAAGCACTTCCTCAATAAAAATAAAAACTATGTGATTTTTGTCTCATCTGAAGAAAGGGGAATGAACTTTGATCTGATTATCCACATAAAAGCCATGAGTATGATGATCACCTAAGTAGACCCTGGCACACTCAGGAGTCAAGGGCGAGACTGCGGAGAGGGAGAAGAGGAAAATCCCAGTGATGGCTACAGGTCTCACCCAGTTCACAAAGCCAGCAGTGACTGGGTCTCAGCATGGAGCTCTGTAATTGTAATGTGCGTGTTGCTAATAAAATAACCTGAAAAAGGGAAGGGTCCACACCCATCACAATCCCACAGCCGCCACTTTTGGGGAGGGGGAAATTATATCAAATTACTAGGAAAAGCAAATGGGGTTGTAATCACCTGTCTCTAACACACATTACCCAATTGTGATATCCACTCCTGTTTCTATTATGCCAAGTCCATTCTAGGTCGATAGACCTTCTGCATTAGAAAAAAACCTTAGCTTGGGAATGTGATAAACCTGGGCCTGAGGATGGTTCTGACCCTTCTCTAGCTGTGTGCCAACAGGCAAGTTACTTTTCTCTTGGAAACTCAGTTTCCTTATCTGGAAAATAGGGAACTACCCAACAGAGTTTTGTGAGACAAAATACCATCCTGTATGTGAGAGGCCCTAGCATCTTGTCCTAATAGATTATTTAAAATCAGTCACAACCTATCATGTAACATGGGACAGATGCACAAATTGCTCCCCTTTATTTTGTCATCTGCCCTAAGAAATAAGAAGAAGGGATTTATTTTTAATAGTGTAGTTGTAAAATTTCACTTTAACCTTAGAGAATTTTAGTAATATCATTAAAAGGCCTCAGGATGGCTCAGTAACTTCATCACAATAATAGCTAACATCTCACTATTAATTACTTTATTAAATTCCAGGCACTATTCAAAGTACTTTACATCGATTACTTCATTTAATCCACAAAACTACTCTATGAGGTAGGAACCGTATTCTCCCATTTTACAGATGAGAAAATTGAGTCACAGTGAAGTTTAGTAACTTGTACAAGGTAACATAACCTACAAGTGACAAAGGCTAGACTCTCCCACAGGAGTCTGATTTCCAATCGTATGTTCTAACAAGTATGCCAAAGACTAGACTTCTGGAGTGGTTAGCCAAGTTCTATTTCTTGACCTGGGTGGTGTTCACCATGTGTTTTATTCATGTAGTTTTCGGAATCAGTTTAATTTTATTAAAAAACGTTTTTAAATAATAATATTGGTAGCTAAAATTTTACCACTTGAGGCTTTGGGCAAAAATTGACTATGAGTTTTGCATGTTGTGTGTTTTGCAACCATAGGCACAGAATGAAGATTTTGTATTGCTGAAATAATATTTGTCTCAGTTGTTCAGGACAGCGGCACAAAAGCAAATGGAAATTGTATTTTCAACTTATGGTAGGAGGTGCTGTTGTTCACCAGAGTCCGCTGGAAAAAATGGGGAAACAATATAAGGAAAGTGTTTTTATTTTGGCATTCTGAATTGCCCTCCCCTCGACTCTGTATTTTTCTCAACATTTGTTTCTCTGTGTACTTGTCTCTTAATTTCTCTCTCTCATCCTTTCTCTTTCTCTCGTCCCTCTACCTGCTTAGTCCCAGATCCATATCATTCTAGTTCTCTTCTCCCTGCCTCTCTCTCCTTTTCTTATACAGCACTTGAGAACATTTCTTATTGGTTTTATTTATTGAATATTAATGGTGTATTGCTTAGTCTTCATTAAAAATGGTTGAGTAGATTGTGTCCAACCTTCAATTAATCCTCTTAAATTAAGTTTCCATTGACACAGGTTGACCCCTTGGTTGACTTTTATTTTACTAGCTCAATGGTTTCTATTCAATAAAAAGCTTCTGTACATTATGGAAGTTTAGGATTGGAAAGGTTACCAGGTTATGGCCTAAGAAGGAAATGAATATATAAGCATAAATTTCCCAAAGTCATCTGATTTCTCCTCACATCTTGCTTTCCCTTTCTCCTGCAGACACTCAACAAAGAAATCACTTGCCGAGGCTATTTCTCAGTCTATGGCTCAGATGGGCCTTAGTCTTGCTATTGTTAAAGAGATCTATGGCAAAGTCTATACTCAGAGACACCAGCGCGACATGCAAGGATGTGCCCTCAGAGGCTGGGAGTGGCCAGAAAGATCCTCCCCTAAGCCCAGGGTCTCTGGACCTCATCCCCAGAACTAATTTGTGGATTGGGACATGATTCACAAATCTGATTACCAGGCAGGAAAGTATATTTTAAAAAATCCCCTTCTCTCTGACAAAGAGACACTGCATTGTTTATTCAAAAGCTGTATATGGGCTGCTACTCAGTATACAGTGTAGCGTGTATCATCCTTCCACCTGAATAAGTACTGGATGCTCCAGCCCTTCCCTCATCAACATGGTCCAGACCAGATTCTCAGAATTGGGGCCCTGCTAGCCTCTGGACCTTGAAAATCTTGACTTATCACATGGAGCCTTTATAACAAACCCTAGTCCCACATCCCCCATTTCAGATTCTAAGACATCCTTAACTCCCTCTGGGAGGTCACTGCCTGATCAGTACCTCGGACAGTTCCACTACTTCTGCTGGGGAGCAGCACATACCTGTTGGTTTGTTCTGTAAGCTGGCTGTTGCACCTCATCCTTGACCTCTTCCTCCGGTCCTGAGAACACTATTTCTTCTTCCTCCTCCTCACTTTCTTCAGAACAGGAATCAAACGCATCAGCATAATACTCTTCAGCCACAAGTGGGTCTTCTGGGATTTCTGAAATAAAGAATAAACAACAATCAGGTCCCACCAGTCACTAAAATTATAATGAGGCTAGGATCTCCCATGTTCTCCCAGAGATATATATTTTGTTTGCATTGACAAAGTTTTCATGGAATGGAGAGCTGAATCTTAGCTTCCTGAAAATATCCAGTTGAATGAAATAACAAGTTGGCAAATAATGACAGTTTCACTTCTTCCTTTCCAATTTGGATCTTTTTTATTTCTTTTTCTTGACTGATTGCGCTGGTTGACTTCCAATACTGGTGCAGTCACTATGGAAAACAGTATGGGGATTCCTCAAAAAATTAAGAATAGATATACCATATGATCCAGCTAATCCACTACTGGGTATTTTTCCAAAAAACATGAAAACACGAATGCATAAAGACACATGCACCCCTATGTTCATTGCAGCATTATTCACAATAGCCAAGACTTGGAAGCAACCTAGGTGCCCATGAAGGGATGAATAGACAAGGAAGATGTGGTACTTATACACAATGGAATACCACTCAGCCATAAGAAATGATGAAATCCAGCCATTTGTGACAACATGGATGGACCTTGAAGGTACTATGCTAAGTGAAATAAGTCAGAGGCAGAAAGTCAAACACCATATGATCTCCTTCATAAGTAAAGATAGAAACAAAGACAAACAAACACATAGCAACAGAGATTGGATTGGTGGTTACCAGAGGGGAAGGAGGGAGAGAGGAGGGCGAGGGGTGATTAGGCACGTGTGTGTGGTGATGGATGGTGACCAGTCTTTGGGTGGTGGACATGATGTGGTGATACACGGAAATTGAAATATATAACGATGTACATCTGAAATTTATATAATGTCATAAGCTAATGTTACTGCAATAAAAAATAAAAATAAATAAATAAAAATAAAAACTAAAAAAAACTTAGCACAATTAAACGAGTAGAGGAAAGCAGAGATGACTCTATTTGCAACCACCTTCCATCTGTTTTGAAAATAGAAGAATAAAACCATGAAACAAGAAGAAATGCTCTCCTAAGAGTCTTACATTTGGAGGCATGAATCCTTATTATGGAGGAAGGGATTTAGGAGCCAAAGCAGGATCAGATGGCTTGGCTGCGGGACCCTATTACACACCCACAGAAAGTTTTTGCAGAGGCAGTTGGAGTGGAATTATGTCAGCACTCCTCCTGGGAATTTCTTTCTTAAAGAAGATTTAGGGTGGTGAGACTAGGCAAAGTAGATATGATATACGGCAATGGCATTTTGGCAAACTGAGGAAAATGCTACATTCTTTCTAACAGGCCATGAAGGCTTTTGAGATCGAGTTCACTCAGGGGATCTACCTACTCACATCTACACATGGCATTTATTTAAAAAAAAAAAGAAAGAAAGACCACCCACTTAAGCTGATGCCAAAAAGTGGCTATCTAAGTTACTTGATGCAATATTATTACTCACTAAAAATATAGTTAGTGCTTATAAAGGTCTTCAACCAAGAAAGGCCAAGAACAGATCACAAGAAAGCATAGTGATGTCAACTTCAATTTGCTATTGAGGGCCTAGAAATAGAGAAATATCCTTGGGGAGAAGAGGAAATTACATAATGATACCCTACCACATTAAAACTGTGGGCATTTTAGGCTTTGCACCGTACTCTGACTTACAAACAAAATTCTTCTTCTAAATTGTAACACGAAACGCTGTTTTTCATCCCATTGTTGCCACTTTATGTCTAGTGGGAAAAATATAAAATTGGGGGTCAGAGAATCAAGATTTGATCTAGCTCTCCCACCTCTTAGATGAGAACCTGAGCAAAGGATCTGAACTTACTGAGCTCCAACTTCTCCAGGAAAACTGGCATGGAGTTAATCTAGCAGGGTAGCTATGAAGAGTGAATGACTCTTATGAAAGCATCTGTATATAAGGAAACTTTATACACATGTGCACTCAATTTCCACATCTGTAAAAATGGACTTTGCATTAGCTGATTCCAGATCCTTTAAAAGTAAAATACTTAGTGGATGTAGGATTCCTTGACAATGGAAGACTTTAAGATCTTTGCTATCCATGATTTCCCATAAAACAGAAAACGCAGTGCCATGGAATCAAAGGTAGTCAGCTCAAAATACAAAAATTACAGATAATCACAACTGCCTGTGCCAATTCCTTAGGCAGGGGTATACTGGGGAGCCCACACTTTCTCTTGGTAACTCCGACACAGACTGTTTTCCCTTCAGAGCACTGATTTTCAGGTGAGCACCAGATGAAGTAGGTTATTTGTATATAGGGGCCATGTTTTATAAAAATCTGTATTCAACTCACACTTAGAATGACAAGAGGATCACAGCAAGAGATGTATATGAAAACTAAAACCTACTGAGAGGGCGGTTCAGGTGTTTGATGTTGCCCTTAAGTAGGAGCATATGCTGGTTGAGTGGAATGGTGGACAGCACCATAAGACTTCCTGCCTCCCCCCGACCCCCCACCTCTCCCTGAATCTCTGTGCCTCTCTCACAGAGCTGTCCTTTCTCTCTCTCTCCCCACTTCCTCCTATTTCCTCTCCCTCTCCCTGAGTCTCTCTCTTTGACAGTTATTCATTCATTTACTCATTCGTATTTTCTCCCTCTTGCTCTCCCTCTTGCTCTGTTCCTCCCCCTCCCCCACCTTCAGGCAAGAATATTTGCTTTCAAACTTGACAATGAAAAATATCATTTACATTGCTGCCCAGTACAAAGAAATGTGTTTATATTTGTGTATGTGAATATATATATCTTTATAGTTGAAACAAGTTTCATGCATCAAGATTTACCCTCATATATGGCACACTCTGGTATTTTGCATTCTATTGAATTCTTTTTAAAATGCTAGTTGCGACTTGCTAAACTGATTTCTCAACCCGCCATTTGAAAACCAGTGGCTTAAAAGGCTGGTTTTGGCATCAAAATGATCTGCATTTAAGTCAAGGCTCTAACATCAGCTTCATAACATTAGGCATAATTTAAACTTTCTGTACCTCAGTTTTCTCATCTGTAAAATGGGGAGGACAGTACCCATCTCACAGAATTGTGTGAACATTAAATAGTATAATGGATGCAAAGCACTGTGCACATGGTATGTACCCAACAAATGTTAGTTACTAACATTTAACATCAAACTCTGCAGTTTTGCCTGTAATGCTCAACACCAGGAAGAAATATAAATATTGGACAATCATAAATATATACCAAGTTTAATTCATATATATATATATATTTTAAATAGAATCACTTCTCAAAATCCATATAGTACCAACTCAAATGGGCAATAAGGAATCACTGCTCTGTCTGGTTTCCCTTCTGCTTGGGCATTTCACCACTCTGGTCTCCCACTGTCCTTCCTGTGCACTGGTTCCTCTCGGCAGCTCAGAGGGAACCTAGACAACAGGGGTTAAGAAACTTGTTCTGTAAAGGGCTGGAGAGTAAAAATGTTAGGTTTTACAGGTAAAACAGTCCCTGTCACAACTACCCAACTCTTTGCAGTCTGAAAGCAGACACAGACGATACCTAAACAAATGAGCGTGGCTGTGTTCTAGTAAGATTTACAAAAGCAGGCTGTGGGCCAGATCACACAACAGCTCTACAACACAGTAAATCTTTCTCTTGCTAAATGTTAAGCCCCTCCTCCCATAACATGACTCCTTGCGCCTAGAGTCCCCTCCCAGGAAGGAGAGAAAGGAAAAAAACGGTCAGGGGGAAAGTGCCTCCTGCCACATATGCCTAAGTCTCGGAACAGAGTGGGATGAACCCATCTCCAGTATTTCCTAAGCAAGCACCACTCACTGGGTGCAGCTCAGAAAAGGGTTCACTTTCAAAGGGAAACGTCAAAAGAAATGTAAGTCTGCTCAAACTGTGTTTGTCAAGCTGTGTGTTTTTCGTATACTGGCTCAATTTGAAGCCTTATTAGGCTAAGGCTCATTTCTCCTGTCATTGAAGGAAAAATAGTCTGTGATAAATAGCTTTAATTTCCTCGCACCCTGAAGTCAGCCCTGTAACAGAAGCGCTGTAGCGGCATTCCAGATCTCCACCACCCTGGGTGGGCAGTGACAGAGCGCGGTTGTGAAGGACTCCAATAACGGCGCCTGAGCTTGAACAGATGTTGCAAATCCAGGCCGGAGACAAAGAGGAGTGATCACCCTCTTCCAGGAAAAGGATGCCCTTTAGCACACCCTGCAATCAAGACCCAATAAATTCCTTCCTCTAAGACTAAACTGAGCATCAGGATCACCTGCAGGGCTTGATAAACCGTGGAGCGCTGGGCCCCATGCAGAGTGGCTGACTCAGTAGGTCTGGGGTGAGGCCTGAAGACGTGCATTCTTAAAAGTTCCCAGGGGACACTGGTGCTGCTGGTCCAGGGCCCACAATGTGAAAACCACTGCTCTAGGATATGACTAGTTCAAATAAAACTACTATCATATACTCTATAGAAACACTATAATAAAATATATGTCTCTATATTATCTATACATCTAACCTTTACAGACAGAAAAAACAAGAAATAAACTTACTTTGGAAGAGCTCAAATTGTTATACCATTAGTTGTCTCAACTCTATGGAGTTATAGGGGACTATTCCCATTTTATTGACGGGAAAAAACAAAGCTATGAGTAGGCAGCCCAAAATTACAGCACTTTACAGTTTGTAAAAGCAGATTCACATCCATTATTCCATTTGATCATTGCAACAATTATTCAAGTTAGACCAGAACAACATATTCATGTCATTTTTCAGATAAGGAAAGGGAGGCTTAGACAGGCTAATAACCAACCAAAGGTCACACAGCTGTATGCATGGTGGACACTAGACTAGAATGCAACTTACCTGAATCCTTTTTTCCACTGAATTAGTGCTATTTTATGCTTAGCTAGGAATTTTCATCTTTGCTAGTAAAACTACGTCGTAGATAAAAGTCATGATTGTCTTCCCCATAATTCTGAAAGATGTTAGACAACAAGGGTCAGATTTTTGACTGATGGATAGAAAAACTGAAGCTTAGTCATCCTGGTAAATTGTCTGAAGGTAGCTGGGGATATCGAATGCCAGGGCCCTCACTCTGACTCAGCCCACCTGTCACTACCCTCTATCTCCGATGTGCTCAAACTGGAGTGTGCATCAGGAGCACCCGGCGTGTTAAAAGAGATTCCTGGCCCCCATGCCCAGCGCTTCAGACTCGGTCAGTCTGGGCGGGGGCCTGAGATTCTACAAAATGGTGCTGCTAGTCTGGCAACACACTGAGAACTGGTGCTCTATTTTATAGACCTTCAAGGAGAAAATGACATACAAGTGCAATTGTTCAACGAGAAAGTCTCCGATCCTATTATTGTACCAGCTCTTGCTTACTTCTAAAATGATCAGGAAAGGCATTAAAGAATTTTTTTAAAGACAGCCAATAAAATAAGAAATTTACCTAAAGTCAAAACCAAGTTTCCTTTAAAGGAACTTAGTTATGTGGAAGGAATATCTCAGCCTGTGCACCTACCATCATCCTAAATGATTCTAACCATCCTTATGCCTTGAGCAAATGCAGGTAACGAGCTTGGCAGAAAGGTTCTCAAAGGGTGGTCCCCAACAGCATCACCTGGGATCTTAGAAATGCAAATTCTCAGGCCTCCCAGGCCTACTGAATCAGGAAGTGGGGTGAGGTGCAGCAATCTGCATTTTAACAAGCCCTCCATTAGATCCTGATGTGCACTTAAGTTGGAGAACCACAAATTTAGCACAATGACTGGCACTTTATGTCTGCTGAAACAAAAATAGCTTCTACTGATATCCCCAGTAGATAGTGAGCTCCTGGAGGGCAGGAGCCATGCCCGATCTGTTCACCATGGTATCTCTAACCATGGCTTAAATTTCTTGTTGAATTAATGAATACCTAAATCTCTAAGAGATAAGGGCTTTCAAACTACCACATAGTATCTCATGCAAAGAATTCCCTAATCTTTTTTGGGGGGTGGGTGGGGAGGAGGATTGGTGGTGGTGGCCGGGGCAGGGGAGGGTTGGGAAGGAGGAGGAGAGGAATGAGACAGGGATTTCTTCTGTTAGAGCCCTGCTCTCGTCCCTCTTTCCCACATACTTTGAATTTACATCTCAGGTATAGTCATAACTTTGAACAGCAGACAGTATCTTCTTCATACTAACATTTCCAGCTACCTCCTACGGGCCTGCCGAGTTGGAGGACTCAGTCAAGATTCCCCAGAGTGTGATGGCATTCACTGTTAGACAGTGGCTTTCTCCAGGTGCCCAGACTCTGCTCCAGCTGCAAGATCACCCTGCTTCTCACTGGTATCTAATAATAGTGTCAGAATCGATTAATGTTTGTTGAGCTGGGTGGCCAAGTGACTTGTATTTTGGGAAATCCCACAGACTCACTCGCATTTTTCTGCCCCTTCTCCTAGGAAGTCAATATCTGCGAGATACTTTTTTAAATGGTTCTCATTATACCCACCATATGGGACAAAGCATTTCTTCATAAAGAGAGGATGCTCTTTATTTTAGCTACGATGGGGCAGATTGGGCATGAGTAGGGGACCTCAATAGCAGGCAGCTGCCCAGAGATGCCTTTCTTTGTTTTTCCTTTCTTTCCTAGTTTTCTGAAGGGGGTGATAGCTTTATTACACCAAGCCAAAAATAACAAACAAAGGCTATAATAAGAACAAACTGATTTATTGTTAGATCCAGATGTGGCATCTCCAAAGCTCACAGCCTCCCATCACAAATTAGGAGCGAAAGTGCTCAGAATGATAATCGTTATTATTACACTGACAAGGCAGTTCTCAGAATTTCTTATTTTCCTAAAAACGGCATTTATGGGTATGAAAAAGATTACCCTAATTTATTTTTTAAGAAAAACACTTTAAATAAAGACATCATCTTCTCACATGTAGAAGAAACCTGTGATGGATATGCTACAACATTCTCAAAACACAGCATAAAAGACAAGGCCGTGAGAAGGCGCTTAGGCGCAGACCGTGTCTAGGCCGAGCTGGCTCAGTTCCCCGAGGAGCTCCATCTTGTGTAAGGTGTGGGCAAATTGGGATAAAAGAGACAGAAATTGAAGCCAAAATTGACTGGTGATGTCTGCTGTTTCTGAGAAAGAAGGACTGCCTCCCACCAGGAGGGGTGTTACAGTGTAGAGACTAAGAGGACAAGCTGTAGGGTCAGACGGAGGTTCAAATCTGGCCTCTGTAGGGGAGGAAGACATCTCCTCTTCCCAAATGTGGGTTCGTCTGGCCGGAGAACGAATTAAATTCACATGAGACAGAATAGCAAGAGAAAATTAAACAAAGCTTTATGAGGAACCATGGCCCGGGGCCTTTCTTCCCGAAGGAAGAAAGGGCACCCAAGAAGTGGGGTGCACAGAGTGGTTATATACCCCCAAACAGGGTGTTTCACATGTGATTGAAATGTCCCTCCCACAATAGTCACAAGATTGCCCTGTCGGCACAGTACTTGATGGACACAGCAGGTAGTGGTCGGCTGTCTCTGAGGGCGTGGCCGGAGGCAAGTCGATTGTCTGGAGCTGGGCGGTCACAGGTGAGCTCAGCAATCAGTTCCTAGCCTAAAGAAAGATGCTTAATCCTTAAAGAAATGCCAAAGTTGGAAGGGGGAGGAAAGTCAGTTACAGGAGGTTACCAGACTAGCACAATAAAATGCAGATTTAAGTCCTTGCCTTTGGTATTGATTAAGAGTTTCTAGAGAGAAGGTCGTCTCCTTTCTTCTTCCTGGTACAGAGAGGGAGGCACCTTTTACAGATAGAGATTTACCTTACAAACGTAAATGTGTCCTAACAAAGGGCACGTTTCATTCCTCAGAGCCTCCTTGCCTGTCCCAGTTTATCAAAAGCAATCAGCCTCAAATAATCCTGATGCCAAAGAGACATATCTTGGGGTGGCCAATTCCAGGTCCCCACACCTCTATTACTTATTGGCTGTGTGACCTTGGTCAAGCTACTTCACTTCTCTGGCCAGTTTCTAATTATAATTGGGTATAGTGAATACTATTGATGTCCCACCCAAACCTCCTTACCAAACACACTCCAAAACATAATTGGCACATTCATCCTCCAGCTGCTGTGAGTGTTGGTTGCTGTGTTAGTCTGTTAGGTCTGCCTCAACAAAATGCCACAGACTGCGTGGTTTAGACAACAGAAATTTATTTTCTCATAGTTCTGGAGGCTAGAAGTCTGAGATCAAGGTGGTGGCAGGCTTGGTTTCTCTGTGGCTTGCAAGTGGTTGACCGTCTGTGCACTGGTGCTCCTGGTGTCTCTCTGTGCGTCCTAATTTCCTCTTCTTATAAGGACCCCGGTCAGATCAGATTAAGGTCCCCCTAACAGCCTCATTTTAACTTCATTACCTCTTTAAAGGTCCCATCTCCAAATACAGTCACATTCTGAGGTACTGGGGTCAGGGCTTCAACATGAATTTTAGGGGAGGACGATCCAGTCTATAACAACAGCTAACAGGACACAGATGCCCCCTTCTCCAGAGAACTCCCAGATCAAAGAACTTCCTTATCAAAGAGGTTATGTCTTACCTCCACCCCAGGTGCAGTCCTGACCACTGACTGACTGACTCAAGGTGGACCTAACTCTGTGGTGTCACCTATGACCCAGAGCTCACTGGGGGATCAGGATGGAGCTCATCTCCAATGAGACCACATTCTTGCTCAGCTCCTTCTGCTGCCCTGTCCAGATGTACTAGCTGCCCCATTCAACCCAAGAGCTCTCCCTCAATAAAACACATGCACCAGAATGCCCATCTCAGGCTCCGCTTCCAAGGAACCCAACCAAAGACTTGGGGGTATCAGAATAATAACACCTTAACTCATAGCTATAATATAAAATTTTTTTTTTTTTTAAAGATTTTATTTTTTTCCTTTTTCTCCCCAAAGCCCCCTGGTATATAGTTGTATATTCTTCGTTGTGGGTCCTTCTAGTTGTGGCATGTGGGATGCTGCCTCAGCGTGGTTTGATGAGCAGTGCCATGTCCGCGCCCAGGATTCGAACCAACGAAACACTGGGCCGCCTGCAGCGGAGCACGCGAACTTAACCACTCGGCCACGGGGCCAGCCCCTATGATATAAAATTTTATAAAAGTGATGCTATGCAATATTGTAAATAACTCTTAAAGGAAAATAGCCAGATGCCAGCAAGATCACATTCTTTTCTATTATAAATTTATACATTCCTCAGAATTTCTAGGAAACAATAGAGCCCACAGCTTTGGATACTGCTAAAGTCAGTCATTTGTCAGATATCAGTTATATTTCAGACAGCTAAATTTTTTATCTCTTGAGGTCTAGCCTACCTGGCCTGCTCAAAATCTTCTTAAAACGTTCCATCTAGCATAGTGTCCAGCCCATAATAGGTGCTCAATAAATGACCATTGTACTTCAGGAGGTAGAAAACATTAGTTTTCTTAAAGGTTCTCATACCAACTGTAAGTATTTAGAAAAGTACCTGACAAGAGTACAGGGGAAGAAAATATAATCCTTTTGCCAGAGACAAGAGGAGGACATTAGTCTTACTCCAGAAAATGGACAGGGAAGGAAAGTGGGAGGGGGCAGAGCCAGCGAGATGGTGGAAGTTCACATGCTCTGTGAGATGCTAAACTCCTCACACACTTGGTACAGGTGAAAGAGCTGGGTTTGCTGTCTGGACCAGTAAGTGCCAAATGGAGGCCTCCAAATGGAGGTCCATGAGATAGAAACAGAAGGAAGCCTGTGGTGGTAATTATGAAGAGAGCTCTAGACAAGCTGTGGTTTGAGCCAAGCTTCCCAAATCTCCCAGGGGCAGGCAGTCCAAGCTGATGTCTAGATTACATCATTATTGGTATGTAAAAGCAGAGGAAATGTCCCTCAGGCAGAGGCAACCTGTCCTTCAGGGAGACAGCGGGACTCCACCAAGTAGATCAATGCCATTCCTAAAACCCCAGCCTTCCCTTCTCCCCAGAGCTAACAAAGGCCCTCAGTCTCTCACCCTGGACATATCTTCCCATGCACTATTAGAAGCAAAGGACTGACTGTGAAACTTTGCTGTTCTGGAAAAGGCATTTTGTCAATTTCTAAACTTCAACATACATTGGATTTTATTTTTCCTTTTCAATTTCTAAAAGCCATCTTCCCCACTGTGAACCATGAAATGGTTTATCAGGGTTATGCAGTGAGTCATCAGCTGGGCCTAGAACACAGTTCTCATGGTGTCCTAGTTCCTTCCCACTGGCAGCATTAAAGTGGCTTATTGGTGCACAAAAGTCACGGAGGGGGAAGGGTGCACGCTAAGACAAGCAATCATTACTTCACATGGTGAGTCATCCCCTTTTATGGATATCATGAGCCCAAGCTGGAGGTCCCAGAGAGGCTGTTACTCCATATTCCAAATGGCTGCTGCCTCTCTGTTTCATTACAGAGTCCCCTTCCAGGCCCATGGGAAGCGACTGTAATTTTCAATCACCGTAATGTCTAGTGGGGCTGGAGGCCTGCAGCAGCATATTTACTAAGGAACATTTTGAACCAATGTTCAGTGCAGGCAAGAATATGAACAACCCCTAGTGAAATGAACACACTCATATTCTGAGGGAGAAATGAATACTCCAGATATCTTTTCACACTCAGCACTTGCAATCACCTCCAATCTTCCGCCTCTATCACATCTCACACAGGCTGCCACCAGTCTTGCCTAAAGCATCATCATGTCACTCTCTGCCTTCCCTTCGAAGGCTCCCCCACTGCCGATACAATTGAGTACAAAACCTTCAGCTTGGCAGCCAAGGCCTTCTATCTTCTGGTGCAACCCACTTGCCCAGGCCTGCCTCCTCCCAGCATTGAATGTGGTGTGGTGGCTCTCAGGTAAAGGTGTGCACCAAAAGGGATTCTGACTGCATAGCCCTGGGCTGCTTCCAGGCAGCTTTATTTTTCTGACACTTTCCGGATGGTTCTCACGTGCACCTGTAGAGCAGAACCTTGGCTTTTGCACTCTGGACTCTACATTGTTCTCTGAACTCGCTCCTGCTTTCAACTTCATTTCTTAAAAGAGCTCTCCTTCTGAAATTGCCTTGTCCAATATGATAGCCATTAGGCACATTTGGCTATTTAAATTAAAATTAACATGAAATAAATGACAAATCCAGCTCGTCAGTCGCACTAGCCACATTTCAAGTGCTTGAAAGCCACTTGTGACAAGATTATAGAACATTTCCACCATCGCAGAAAGTCCCACTAGCCAGCGCTGTGCTAGAGGGCGCTCCCACTATATGTCTAGCCCTGCTAGGCTGCAGTCTCCAGTTTGAATTTGGCTAGATTTCTCTGAAGCCCTGGGACGTGGGTCACTTCACCTCTCTGGCCCTCCATTCCTCCCCTGGCCAGCACACCCTCCACCACCAGCAATTCCCATCCCTGAAAAAAGAAGGTGGAATCACAGGCTGCCAGAGGTCCTCCAGCTCTCACAGCCCTGGACTTAGTGGAGAGAGGCAGCGACTCAATTCCACCCTATCTTTGGGCCTCTTCCACAAGTCCCCCAGAGCCACATCAAAGGACCTAACAAATCAGACCTTCTCATCTGTAAGACAGCTTTTTCCACCTTCTTTTACACAGTGTCTACAAGTAGAGCATTAATACATGCCCAGCGCCCACCCTTCACTCCAGAGAAAGGCAGCTCAAGGACCTTCCAGATCTTCTTGGTCGACAACGTCTTTCACTGCATAGCAGGGCTCAGGTCCACTTAATTATATCACTGACTGCCAGGGGAACAGAACCTCAAATACAAACGACACAGAGGCTTGAGGGGGCTGTGGCTGTTGCTTGGTTTTACATCTTGTTGATGCTTTCTTCTCTCACACAATAAGCTATAGGTTAGTACCAGTACTGTGACCTTTTCTAAAATAAACCCTCAAAACTAAGGCTAAAATTAGCCACATTGATTAGCTTAGCCTGCAGCAGCACACATGAGACTGTGAAAAGAAATCACTTTCTTAGTCGAAATGCATATTCATGACCCTTTCTGGATGGAGGCTAAATTCAGTGCAGTGCAGCGCTTTTTATATATATAGGACAGCAGGTTCTGCTGTTTTTCTTTGAGTGACACTCTCTACAGTTATTTGATCAGTGCAGCAAAGCCTGCCCCCACTACACACACACACACACACACACACACACAGAGGAATAAGTTCCATCATCCGTTTGGAAATAGGTCTCCCTTGAGCTCTGAAGTCTGGGCTTTTATCCTATGTGTCCAGACGATTCTCCCTTAGGCAAAACTATAACATTTCTCTGAACTTTTCCTTCTGATTTGGAGAGCAAAAGCCCAATGAGTAGGTAAAGTCTGTCTTTTCTCCTCCAGCTGCAGAGAAAGAAATATAGGCCGAGAAGACCATTCTCTCGAGGGGAAATAGAGGGAGACTGAACAGAGACACCAAAGGAGCTGGCACTACATAGCTGGTTGCTGTATTCGGTGGCAGAAGGCATCTAGTTCTGTGACTTTAGGCAACTGGCTTTAGCTCCCTGGACCCTAGGTGTCACATGTGTACAATGGGGAGAGTAATCACTCACCAGCCTAAAAGCAGAGGCCTGAACTAGACTTCAGGTTGTTTTCCCACTCTAAGGCTTGCAGATGTATGACACGGAGTAATGAACTAGCCCAGTTCCAATCATCCAGGGAACTTGATTAAATGTGGGTTCTGATTGTTAGGTCTGGAGTGGGGCCTGAGAGTCTGCATTTCTGACGCGCTCAGGGTGATGGAGATGCTGCTGGTCCATGAACCACACTTTGAGTCACTAGAGAATAGACTGCTTCTTTCTGCTCCTGGCCACCAAGTATTTGTCAAGAAGTGAGTTTACAACTAAGACTTTAATGAAGCTGAAGAATTTAAGTTGCTACCAAAATGAAGCCTCTGCCTTCTCTCTTATTTTTCTTTGGCTGTATTTTCTCATTAACAGAGGCTTGGGTACATCGGAATGCATTTAGCAATTTGTTTCTTGGCAGAGAACACCTCGTGAGCCAAATGGGATTTCCTTTCAGATGAAATCCTGGAGTTATAATTTATCTTTTCCACTTCCATTCTCCTGGAAAATATTTGTTTCCCATTGGCAACCCGCCTCTGTTAAGTGGCCAGCTGGAGGCAGTCAGGAAACTGGCAAAAGATGCTTGCTGGCACTGTGACATTCTTAGCTCACCAACGTGAACAGGCAAACTGAATATGGCAAGACAGGCCAGGGATCACAAAAACACAAGGGAAATCCACTGCACTGATACTGTGGGCATGGCATTCATTTAAATATTTTTGATTAAAGGAAGTGCCTATCATACACATCAGTTTAAGCAAACTTTTGTGGTCCTACCCAGGAAAGTTTCTATTGCAATGTCGGTTTTTCCTGGGTGACCTGCCCTTTCTTGACCCAGGACTTCCTCTTGAGTGTGATCTGTCTTAGAAGGCAAAGTAAGCGCAGTTTTAAAAGGAACTCTTTCATGGCCTATAAAATCTAGAAAAGCTTCCATTTACATGTCCCCACAGTAGTAAGGAATAACAACAATTACTTACCTTTGTATGGCCCTTCACAATTCACAAAGTACTTTCAAATACATTTTTTCCCTCAAGCCTCCCTCACAACATGGTGTGAAATGTGTGGTGTTATCCCCTCTGTGTCACAGACAAGGAACACAACATTTAGAGTTACTTGACCTCTTTGACTTAACTTGAAAGTGGCAGACCCCAAGTGCCTTCTGATTCCAAATCCAGCGTTCATTTGTACTAAATCATGCTGACCACATGATTCCGTTTGGCATTCTTTGAGGTAGCCACTCATTTTGGTCTCATACTCACAAACGCAAGAACATTTGCAAAAGGTGACGTTTTAAATTCATTGCAGCCCCAATCTCTTTTCCACACGCCAGCTCTTTCTTTTCCTCTTCCTTAAACACTGTCCCCAGGACGCACATACCACTCACTACCACAGAGCACTTTTATAACGTCTGGAAACCCGACCAGAGATTAAAAAGTAATTTTTTAAAACATGAAGTCTCTAGAAAGAACTGTTCAACAAAAATTACTGCATTAGTTACCTATTGCTGCATAATAAATTACCCCCATACCATGGCTTAAAACAATAATAAATATTTATTATCTCATAATTTTCTGTCGGTGAGGAATCTAGGAGTGACTTAGCCAGGAGCTTCTGGTTCAGGGACTGTTACGAGGTTTCAGTCAAGAATTCATCTGGGGCTATAGTCATCTGAAGCTTTGTTTGGGACTAGGAAATCCAGTTCTAAGCTCACTCTGTGGCTTTTGACAGAGGCCTCAGTTCCTTGCACATGGACTCTCCATAGAGCAGCTTGAGTGTCCTCACAACATGGCAGCTGGCCTCCCCCAGAGCGAGCGATCCAAAGAGCAAGGCAGCAGCTGCAATCTCTTTTATTACCCAGCCTTAGAAGACACACTCTGCAATTTGCACACCATCCAATTGGTTACACAGGTCGGTGCTATTCAGTGTGGGAAGTGACCATACAGAAGCATGAACAATCAGGAGGCAAGAATCACTAGAGGCCATCTTGGAGGCTGGGCACAAAAAGAAGTTTTGCTTTTCTCTAGCTTTGTGAGGAAAATCATCATTTTACCTTCATGTATAAATAATTGGTTGGTTATAGTGAGGTTACATAATGAATCAGTGACAGACTTTATACTAAAACTCTCTCCCAACAACCAAGTTGGTGATACCCCTACTTTTAAAAGATTGTAAATAGAAAAACATACATGTAACAAGATTTGGTTCCTAATTAGAATACATACGGACTTGAATAATCAGATCCTAATGAAATTTCACATTGTTCCTCAAGTGGTCAAATCTTATTTAGAGGAGTAAGTATGTAATTATTTTTAGCATCACATCATATTACTAGAATTCTAAGTATTCACAAAACTTATAGGGAGAAAAATACCATAGAACTAAGATGCACTATAACGTACATGAAAGTGAGCATGAACTGATTACACAGAGAAATGTCCAGAATGAGGGACTGTGATCAGGGGACATTTAATGGGATCTGTATCAGAGTTCTCCAGAGCACAGAACCAACAGGATATATGTGTGTGTGTGTGTGTATAAATGTATATATAGAGAGAGTGTGAGAGAGACACAGAGAAACAAAGAGACAGACAGAGACAGATTTATTTTAAGCAATTGGCTCCTGCAATTGAGGGGACTGGCAAGTCCAAAACCTGTAGGGCAGGCCAGCAGGCTGGAGACCTAGGCAAGAGTTACTGTCGCAGTCTTGAGTCTAAAGACGCTCTGGAGGCAGAATTCCATCTTCCTCGGGAGAACCTCAGGCTTTTCTCTTAAGTCCATCAACTGATTAGATGAGGCCCAGAAACATTATGGAGGGCAATTTGCTTTACTCAAAGTCTGATTTAAACGTCAATCACATCTAAAAAAATACCTTCCCAGCAAAATCTAGACTAGTGTTAGACCAAACATCTTTGCATCATAGCCTACCCAAGTTGACACAGAAAATAAACCATCACAGGATCTAACAAGAGTATTCTTTTTCAACTTGGGTTCTCACAAAAGAAGACGAATGAAGTCGGCAAAGAGAACCCAGATCTCCCACTCAGGGTGCAAAAGCCCCAAACAGTAGAATTCCAGGCCACTTTCAGTAATGAGGGACATCTCAACACTTAAATGCTGACTTGGGGACCAGTTTCTGAACAGATAAAAACCAGAATTTACCATCAGAATCTACTGCCTGCCTTGCAAAGCTCTTGGTCTCTAAGTATTCATGGTAAACTGTCTATAATCCTATGGCAGAGTTCTCTTTACAGTCATTCTAAGAAAATCCTGTCATCTTCACTTTGTCTAGAGTTTTCAAACCTCTCTGGTAAACCTGACTGACCATTTGGATCAAGTCACTGTTGCCCACCATGGATGGCACCAGGTAAACAGGCCGCCCTGCAGAGTGGGGCCTGGGAAATGCTTCCTTCTGGCAGGTGTGGGTACTCTGTATTGTACCAGGACCATAGAGAAAGTAAGGGTCCACATAAAAGACTCAGGGATTCATTAAAATCATTCTCCTTATCAATTACTGATGCAGTGATTCAAATGGTGTTCCTGTGACAGAGACAGCAGACCAATAAAATCGACATAAAATTTTAAAAATAGCATAATTCAGGAAAAACTGATAAGAAAAACTCTCCCAGATCTCTTATAGGAGCCAGGAATTACTCTCAGCTCTGAAAAACTAGGTGTCTTAGGTTGGGTTGCCCAGAAACAGACTCTGAGATGAAGATTTTGTCACATTATTTATTAGGAAGTTTCCCAGGAAACACTGGAAGCAGGTGGAGAAGAGGGACAGGGAGGGGCAGGAGGCCATGCAAGGGGGCAGTACCAAGCAGAGTCCCACATGGGCAAGCTTGGCTCAGTCCCAGAGAGCTCTGGAGACAACTGGCAGGAGGCACTGGAGCGTTTACACTCTTGCACACATCAGTGATTCTTAAAAGGCTGCCTCTGAGATGCTGGGGGGTGGGAGAGAGGCGTATATTCCCAGGCACTGCTGGTTCTCCTTGAGCACAGGCAATGCAGGCTCTGGGAGCCTGAGAGTAGCCCCCAAAACAGAGGTGCAGGGGGGAGGCTGAGCGCAAGAAAATGGTAAAGTGATTGAAGGGGATATTGAGGGAGCATGGATAGGAGCTGCTGTCGTGGGGAAACTTTCTTCCTCTTCAGCCTTCTCTGGTTCTATCAATAGTTTCCTCTAATTAGACACCCTCCTGTCACATGCCTCCACTAAGAACAGGTAATGGAAACCCAAATGTTTATCTGTTCTCCATCCAAAACTACTTGAACCACTTAACCTGACCCACATCTCCTATCTATCACTCCTTGGCTCTCAAGTCTTTGGACCAACACTTTCAATTCTTAGTTACCACTTACGTTTCTATTTGATGCAGCCCCAGCCAATTGTGCCTCCATCTTACTCAATCCAAATGAATTTTTAGTTCACTTTGCACCAAGCCCACCCAACCCCAGCGTCTTGCCACCCAGAGGTTAGCTCCTCAGGGACAGGGAATCCTCCTCATCCCCAGCTCCAGGTCACCGGCCTCCTGACCTGGATTGGGCCCTTTATGTATTGTCCTGAATTGCTCAGCCATGGTGTTTACTGAATTCTAATTCATATTCAGTTGATAATATCTGCGCCCCCTCCCCCCCCAAGAAATCAGCACCCACGATGGAGAAGAAAAAATCTTGAAGTCACAAGGTTCAGTGCTGTCCCCCTGGGAATGTTCAGCTCCCGTTCCTTCAGAGCACGTATGTTTGTGCTCTGTGATCATGCTCACGCAACACGCAATAAGAAAGTCTGAGGCATGCCTATTGATTTTGATTTGCATCAAACTCTGTTCACAAACAGAAATACTAAGACATCCCACTGGAAAATTAATTTGGCCCTATTTAATAACTAGGGAGAAATGGATGTGCTGTCCATTTGTACGGTAACAGTATTAGAAGTTTTTGTTTCAGTGAAGCCAATGCCAAGTTTCAATAAAGGGAAAGAGAACATTTAGCAAGCAATTTTCTTTTCAAAATTACATTTTCAAGCGCCGTTATTGTATCTACCGGCATGTTCAAAACACAAAGGCAATGGGCAGAAAACGACTTAGACCGAGGGTCAGCAAACTATGGCCTTTGGGCCAAATCTGGGCTGCCTGCTTTTGCAAATAAAGTGTTGTTGGAACACAGTCACAGCCTATTATGTCTGTGGCTCTTTTCTCTCTATAACTGCAGAGTTCCATGGCAGAGTTGAGTAGTGTGACAGAAATAGTACGGCCTGCAAAGTCTGAAATCTTTACTATTGACCATTTAAGAACGTTTGTCGACCTCTGCTATAGACAAAAAGCAGCTACAGCTCACTCTGGATAAATATCATATGCAAAACATGGAGCTAGGAGCAGCCTCTCCTTCAAGTCCACAGCTGCTCCCAACGCATCTATCCATGTAAACTTGGAAACTCTACAATGCCTCCCCGTCAGTGAGGCCTGGGATCCCCACCGGGAAGCAGAGGCATTTTCAACTGAAAAGAGAAAGATCTTCTTGAGCTTGTCCTAGATTCTAAGAGCTAGTCAAAAGAGTGAGAAGCCATTTTTAGTATCTGATTTCAGCTTATCAAATTAAGTCTTACTCAAACACTAGCCCCCATCACCAACCCCTTCCGCCAGAGCCAGGTGGGGACAGGAGACAAAATCCTGTATGAGGCTGTGATCTTCTAAAGGACCCTCAGGGATCAGGTGACTAAACAATTTCTACCCACTGGCTCAGGGAGACTCAAGAAAGCTTTGTTTCCGTCCAGGGCTTTGGGTAGAAAAAAAAATAGACACGTGAGAAATTAAAACCCCAAGCGTAAACTATGTTTAAAATCTGAATTTATAGTCTTCATGTGTTGTAGCATTTCTTGAGAAATTAACATTAAATTGGTGTGGAGCAGTTATACAAAATGCTTGCCAGAAAAAAAAGGAATGACTCTGGAGGGACATTTCTCCAACCTGATGTTTAGCATTTGCTCAGAGAAAAATCCCCACTACAGATAAGCTCTCAATCTAAACTTACTTACACACTTCAAATAACATTGCAATGAAGATACACCTTGGCAAACTTATGGGGGTATTTCTACAAGTGAAAATTCTGGGTCAAAGGGCATGAGCATTCCAGAGAGAACCCTCCTCCCAGATAATGTGCATGATTTGCTCTCTCATGTCATTCAAGTCTCTAAATGCTACCTCCTGAATAAAACCATAAATAAGCACTATAATGACCAAATACTTGTAAAACTACTATCTAGGTCAAGAAATTCAGAATTAAACAATGCCCTGAAACACTACCAGCATTCTTCTATGCCATATCCCTTCCTGGCTATGACCCTGCTCTTCACCCTAGAAATGACCAATTTTAAACTTTTATGGCAATGACTTCCTTGCTTTTCTTTAGAGTTTCTAAACTTTGTACAATTCCTAAATGATACAGTCTGACTCATCTGGTTTGATGGTTATGTGAAAGGAATCGTACCTTAGGGAGTCTTTTGGGTCTTGCTTCTTTTAGTTATATTATATTTGCAGGATTTACCTGTGTTGTTACAAACAGCTGAAATGTTTATTTTCATTGCTGTATAGCATCCCATTGTATAAATATACTATAATTTATTTGATATACTATTAATAAACATTTGCATTGCTTCTATTGGGGCTGTTACAGCATTCTCGTGTATGTCTCCTGGTATACACATGCATATATGTTTCTAAGAAACATACCAAGGAGTGAAATTGCTGGGCTGTAGGGTGTGCATATTTTCATCTTTATTAGATGATGCCAAGAGCTATTGTTCAAAGAAGATGCATCAATTTATACTACTACAGGTCATGGAAGTGTGATTTGTTCTCGTAGCCCCACATTCTTGACAACACTTGGTATTGTCAAACTTTAAAATTTTTGTCCATCTGAGTGGTATGTACTGGTATCTCAGAGTGGATTTTACTTTTCACCTCTTTGATTTACTCTGTATGGAATTACAGGTTGGAAGTTATTTCTCTCAGCACATCGGAGATCTCAATGACTTACACCCTCCTTTATTGCTATTAAGTCAGCAGTTAGTTAACTGTTACTCCATTGAAGACAATGTCTTTGTTTTTCTCTGGACTCTTTTAAGAATCTCTGCATCTTTGGTTGTCTGAAGTTTTAATAGGAAATATTATGCTGTAGATTTCTTTTTATTTTCCTATTTTGCATTTTTGGCTTTCTTGAATCTATTGAAATGAGATCTACCACCAAGTCTGGAAAATTTTCACCTATCATTCCTTAAAATATTTTTATGTTTCCTTCTGGGTCTTCAATGAAATGCTCTGAGATCTCATTCTATCCTCAACGTCTTTTGCCCCTTCTTCTGTACTTTCCATGTTTTGTCTCTCCATAATATAGGTCTCTGACTTTTCTTTCCATTCATTAATTTCTGCTTCAGCTGTGCCTAATCTGCTGTTAAACTCATTCATTAAGTTCTTAATTTCAGCGTATTGTATTTTTCACTTCTATAAGTTCTATTTGACTGTTTTTCCAATATGCTATATGATTTTTATGGTTTCTTGTTTCCTGCAACTATGTTCACGCTTTTGTTGTTTGTTTATTTATTTATTTAAACATAAAAGCATCATTATTTTATAGCCTATGACAGATAATTCCAACATCTCAAATCTTTGGGGGTCTATGTGTGCCTAGTATAGTGAAAACTAGTCTAGTCTAGTCTAGTGAAAACTTGTTGGCATTACCCAGCTGGCATTATCAGAAGGAGAACTCCATTGTGTTTTGTAAGATACCACATTTTACTTCTATTTTTTAAATTCATTTTCTAACCTCTTCTAGAATGTTACATTCTATGAGTTACATTATTTTTACCACTGTATTCTCAACATAAAATTTTAATCCACTGAGAGTTATTTTTGCATAGTATAAGGTAGGAATCTAATTTTCTTTTTCAAACAGGTAACTGTTTCAAGACCACTTAGTAAAATACATCTTCTTTCTTCAATAAATAAAACAATGCCATTTTCATGTGAAAAATTCACATGTGTATTTAGGCAAATTTCTGATTCTTTGTTTTGCTCTATTGACCTATCTGGTTATCACCGCATCTCTCTGGGAAGTCTTAGGGGCTGCTGATAGGGTGTTTGAAAAAACATATAAGAACTTTATATCATAGTAAAACCTAGACATTTCTATGGAAGCTAAATCATCATTTCTCATATTCTGTTTACTATTTCTCATAAAGAAATAATCATTACACTCATTTCAACTTACAAATGGCCTTCAATATATTACCTCATATTCTAGTCATCAAATCCATATGAAACGTGTTTCCATTCATTCATTAAGCAAATATCTGTTAAGCACCTTTTATAAATCACTAACTGTGCTGGTTACTGGGTATAAAAATGATCAAAATTGATGGTGCCCCTACTCTGATGAAGCTTATAGACCAATAGGGTGGATAAAAATGTCATGTATATAAATGATTTTCACATATATTCAAATGTCACATATATTTATATTCATAGATATGATACATATCACAACTCTTAAAGGTGCCATAAAACTAAACAACAGGATTCTAGGATCAGTTCTCCACACAACTCCAGGAAGCACTGTTCACATGGTAGTCTACAGGGTCCCTGATGTTGTGCCATACACAGAGGCACAATTGTATGTAGTGGCCCTTGGGCGCTAATATAAGTGAGAATAACACATGGGATTGTGTAGGAAAAACTCACTTTTGTGTGTCTCTCTTTTACTACTCACACAGAACACTTCACTTCTGGTCGCCAATGGTTGGGGCTAGGGCGGTTTCCACACCAAGCAATTCTGCCACACCAGCTGAGTGTCCTACAATTTAACTCAGTTCTGACACTACCTGGAGATAGCATCAGATCCCATAGGCTAAGGGCTCAATCCCATAAGATTGTCCCTCCATCCCACTTCAGATGACAATCACAAGTCCAGGTTGTCACCTGTACTTCTGATGGACCAGCTATAAATCTGCATTGCTATGAACCCCTCCTTAGGTTCAGGAATTTACTAGAATGGCTTACAGAACTCAGAGAAACATTTATTTACATTCACCAGTTTATTATAACAGGATATGATAAAGGATACGGCTGAACATCCAGATAGAAGAGATGTATAGAGCAAAGCACGTGGGAAGGTGCGTGGGGTTCTCACGCCCGCTCTGGGCACCCCACTCTACCAGCACCTCCACCTATTCACCAACTCGGAAGCTCTCCAAACTCCATACTTTTGGGATTTTTATGGAGGCTTCATCACATACGCATGATCGATCACTAACTCTATTTCCAACCCCTCTCCCTTCTCCAGAGAATGAGGGGTGGGGCTTAAACTTTCAAGCTTCTAATCATGATTTGGTCTTTCTGGTGACCAGCTCCCAACCAAGAGCCCACTACGAGGCACTTCATTAGAGCAAAAGACATTCCTATCACCCAGGAAATTCCAAAGGATTTAGGAGCTCTGTGTAGGGGACCAGGACCAAAGACCAAATATTAGAACAAAAGATGCTCCTAGTACTCTTATCACTTGGGAAATTACAAGGGTTTTAGGAGCTCTGTGCCAGGAACTAGGGACAGAGACCAATGCATGTGTTTTCTATTATTTCACAAGATCTAATGTATACCTGTGGCTCCTGGAAGGATTCTCTGAGAACATGACATTTAAACTGAAGTCTGAAGGATAAATAGGCATGAGCCAGGTACACAGTGAGATAAAACTATGTGGCCTCCAGGAGAAACAGCAAAGGATCTGAGGGAGGAAGGATGTGGGCACATGCAAGGGACAGAAAGAAAGCCAGTGTAGCTGGACCATCAGGAGTAGAGTGGCCAAGCATTCCAGTTTTTGGTGCTAAAACCAAGAAATTTCCAGGCAATCTGGGATGGTTACGTCACCCTAACTGGAGTGAGATGGAGCGTGCCATTGGGTGAGATTGGGGTGGTGGGGGCAAGTAAGCAGGAGCCTTGTAGGCCGTGTGAAAGATTTCCTATTTTGTATCCTAGATACAACAGAAAGCCATCAGAGATTTTTAAGCAAACGTTGACAAACTCTTATTTACATTTTTAAAAGGCCATTTGGGCAGCCATGTAGATGACCTGGTTGGAGGCCAGAGACTAGTTGGAGGCAAGCGTAGCACTTCTGGCAAGATGACATTTGCTTAGACTTGGGCAATTGTCGGGTTTTACAAGTGGCGTGATGGAGCCTCAGGACTCATTTTATGGATGAGAATGTTGAGACTTGCAAAAGTTAGGGAAATTGTCTGATGTCGCACAGCCAGTGTGGAAAGGTTGGATCCCACCTCAGATCTTCTCACGCTGCACCTCTTGATTTCTCACTATACTACGCAGACTTCTTGGTTTATATTTATCATATAAAAAACAAAGTTGAGAAGATGCATCCAATTGCATGATCCTAAGTAGGATGAAAATTTCTTAGAGAAATAAAAGAGGAAGATACATTTTGTATTTTATAAATGGTTGTGGTTTCTCTTATTTAATCAATTGTAAAGCTCAATTTAAAAATACACAAGTAAAATGGTATGATAATTATTGCCAAAATATCTAACTAGAAAAGATAAATTTATAAAAATTTAACAATGCAAATAGCATATACATTGTGGTGCTTCACTCAATAAAATCGAAAATAATTATTTTAAACAATGGGGAGGGGGAAAATTATCAGTGTTACAGTAAGAAAATGTTACGTATTTCTGACTTAGTATCTGAACTAACAGGATCCTATTGAAAAGCCCCTAGGAAACCTATAGGATCTAACAAATCTTGACCACGGAAGAGGCACATATATAGAAATATAAATTTGGATCCATCTGTGCTTTTGCTGTGTATTCATCTAGAAAACTAGAATTGTGTTTATTCCAACAGTACATTAAGTGCCTTTGTCAATGCACCTAATTTTTCACAGGCCATTAACTAAAAGTAATTTTATATCTTCCCAAGAGAAAACTAAAGAAAATAGGAATATGCTCATTTAAGAATATAACTAGAGAAACTAAAATAGAGATAGCTATACATGTAATTTATCAATGTTGACATGGAACAATCCATCTGCAGGTATGCTCTGAAATTCCATGCCATCAGGGAAAGAGCACATTTTACTGTCACCATACCTCCCAAGGTCTGAGGGTTTTATTTCCATGACGATAAAAGCTGAAAATCAACCTGCTCTAAAGCCTTGATTGCATTTGCTGATGCTACAGCTCTCCTAGGACTATTTTTCTGAAAAGTTAAAGAGTAACACGAAATAATTTATCAGGCAATTTGCATCTTATTTAGGATTCCTCAGTGATGAAAAACTGCTGTGCCTGGCGAACACTGACGCCAGCGTTCGGGTGATGGATTTAGAAACTCCCAAACTCTTTGGGGGAAATATACAAGTAAATGAATATACTTCACCACCCAATTATCCCCACAGGAGGCCCCTCTAACAGTTTCAAGATCTTACATCCACCTACTTAGCACATAAAATGATGTCGATTAAAGCATAAAAGTGCATCTTCTCAGTAAGACTGAAGATTTTTATGACCATTACAATAACACTGGCAACATTATTTCTGCTTATTAATGATTTTACAATCATGAAATTCAAATAGAGTAGGGTTTTACCTTAGAGCACCCTATTCATGAAAGGGGCTCCTGCTGCTTCATTATCCTTTCTTACAGTTTATTAAAAATTGTTTAACAGGGCAGTACAAGTGGAGAAATTATTCATGATATCCAGGAATATTTAACGCTGGTACTTTCAGTGTCCCACTTCATACCTGAAAGAATGGTTCTCAAAGAGTCATCCAGGGACCCCCGGGAGTCTGAGGGCCTTTCAAGGGAGTCCAAACTCTAAACTACTTTCACAACAATACTAAGATGTTATTTGCCTCGTTCCCTCTCAACATCTCATGAATATACATCCAGACACTATACGACACGAAACATCACAATAATCCAAATGCAAAGCACTTATGAGAATCCAGCTGCCTTCCGCTAAGCCAGTTACTTTTTTAAAACTGTGAAAATGCAAAACATGCTACTCTTCTCACAAATTTTTTTATTTTGGAAAATACAGTTAATTTCATAATATGCAACAACATAGATGAACCTTGAGGACATTATGCTAATGAAATAAGCCAGTCACAGGAAGACAAATACTGTAGGATTCCACTTACATGAGATATCTAAAATACTTAAATTCACAGAATCAAAGAGCAGAATGGTGGTTGCCATGGGCTGGGGGTGGAGGGGAAATAGGGAATTACTAATCAATGGGTGTAAAGTTTTAGTTAAGCAAGATGAATAGGTTCTAGAGATCTGCTGCATAGCACTGTATCTATAATCACCAATACTATATTTTACGCTGAAAAATTTGTTAGGAGGGTAGAGATCATGTCAATTGGTCTTACCACAATAAAATAAAATTTAAAAAATAAAAGTAAGGGGCTGGCCTGGTGGTGTAGTAGTTGAGTTTGCATGCTCTGCTTCAGCAGCCTGGGGTTTGAAGCTTAGGATCCTGGGCAGGGACCTACACACCGATCATCAAGCCATGCTGTGGTGGCATCCCACATACAAAATAGAGGAAGATTGGAAACAGATGTTAGCTCACAGCTAATCTTCCTCACCAAAATAAATAAATTAATTAATTAAAGTAGCAAAAATATCAATAACAAACAAATAAATAAAAGCAATGAAGGGGTATATGTCCTACCAAATATTTAAACATATTAAGACACTACAGTAATAACAATGTTCTAATCTAGTGAGAGAATCAAGTCCAGTAGTAAAGTAAACATGTAAATAGGAATTTGATGTATAAAACTGGTATATATTTCAATTATATGTGGAGAAATAAATAATCACTTATAAAACAAGAAAATAATTTTCATAATAAATATGCTATTTCTGTTAACATGTAATAGGTTTATTACTGCTATCTTGAAATGACTGCTTTTTAAATTCTCAGTTTTACTTTCTGATATAGTATATATCTATAGATATAACCACATAAACAAAAGCTCTTTGGTGTCCTGAATAATTTTTAAGAGCGTGGGAAGGTGTCCTGAGGCCATAAAGGTTGAAAATTGCTAGCCTAGGGTTTAGGCAATAGCTGGGCCCCCGGCTCTGGGCTTTCTCATCTCTTTGGTACATCATTATTGAGAACAACTGCCTAAAACAGGTGATAGGAAGATTGTAGACTTCTGAGTCAGGGAAAACTAACGTCAAATTCTGGCTTTGCCTTTTACTAGCTGAGTGACTTTGTGTGAGCCATTTAACCTCTCTGAACCTTAGTCATCACATCTAAAATGGGAGTGCTATTTTCAACCTATCTCCCCCAAGATACTCATCGATTAGAAAAGAAAAAATGGTAAGTTTACAATGGTGGTATCTGCAAGGAAGATACCACCTTAAGTAATCGAGGTTAACACCAGTAGTAATAAGACATATCAAGATCATGGACTCCACCTGACATGATGCACTGTGAGGGACACAGCATCACTTCTGTGGTAATCTTTCCCAGAATAAGTAACCTCAACCCAGCTTTGAGAAAACATCAACAAATCCACATAAGAGACGTGCTACAAAATAAGTGACCAGTACACAGGGAAATTGCCAAGGTCATGAAAGACAAGGAAAACCTGAGGGAATGTCAGAGACTAAGGACACAACAACTAAATACAATGTGGAATCCTGGTTGGACCTTGGAACAGAAAAAGGACGTTGGGGGAAAACTGGTAAAATTGAAATAAGATTGGTATTTATTTCCCAGTATTGCACTGATGTTACTTTTCTGCGTTTTGATTATTGTGCTCTGGTCAGGTAAGATGTCAACACCAGGGGAAGCCTTGTGAAGGGTATACAGAAACTCACTGCACTTTTTTTGCAGCTTTTCTCTAAGTCTAAAACTATTTCAAAATAAAAAGTTAAAAAGTAAATTAATCAAATGGAGGCAATAATGCCTTCCTTACAGCACTGTACGGATTTAGAAGTAACCAGTGTCGAATGTTCTCCACAGAACCTGGCCTACAAATGGAGGTTGCTATTTTCACTCTTCTGCTCAACACCTCTCAACGGCTTCCCATCCTTTCATGAGAAGTTTCTACTCCATAGGCTAACATACTCAAGATCCTACAGAGCCCGGCTCCAAATTATCTTTACACCTTTAACTATTTTTTTATTGTGGTAAAATAAATATAACATAAAACTTACCATTTTAACCATTTTTAAGTGTACAGTTTAGTGGCGTGAAGCACATTCACACTGTTGTGTAACCATCACCACCATCCATCTCCAGAGCTTTTTAATCTCCCCAAACTGAAACTCTGTACCCATTAAGCAATAACTTCTTCTTTTTTTTTTTTGAGGAAGATTAGCCCTGAGCTAACTGCTGCCAATCCTCCTCTTTTTGCCAAGGAAGACTGGCCCTGAGCTAACATCCATGCCCCTCTTCCTCTACTTTATATGTGGGATGCCTGCCATAGCATGGCATGCCAAGCGGTGCCATGTCCGCACCTGGGATCCAAACTGGCGAACCCCAGGCCGCCACAGCGGAACACGCGCACTTAAAGGCTGTGCCACCAGGCCAGCCCCGGCAATAACTTCTTATTCCCCTCTCCCCTCAGCCCCCAGCAAACACCATTCTACTTTATGTCTCTGAATTTGACTGCTCTAGGCAGTTCACATAAGTGGGATTACACAATTTTTGTTCTTTTGTAACTGGCTTATTTCATTTAGCATGCCTTCAAGGTTCGTCCAATTTGTAGTATGTCAGGATTTCTTTCCTTTTTAAAGCTGAATAATATGCCATTGTATATATATATATATATCACATTTTGTTGATCCATTCATCCACTGATAGACATTTGGGTTGTTTCCATGTTTTGGCTATCATGAATAATGCTGCTATGAACATGGGTGTACAAATATCTAAGTCACTGCTTTCAATTCTTTTGGGTATAAACCCAGAAGTGGAACTATTGGATAATACAGTAATTCCATGTTTAATTTTTGAGGAACTACCATACTATTTTCCATAGTAGCTGCACCATTTTACATTTCCACCAGCAGTGCAAATGGTTCCATTTCCCCATCTGCTCACCAATACTTATTATATTTTATTGGTTTCTTTTTTTAATAATAGCTATCCTAATGGGTATGAAGTGGTATGTTGTGGTTTTTATTGGAATCTTCCTAATGGTGAGTGATGTTGAGTATCTTTTCATGTGCTATAGAATATCTGTATATCTCCTTGAGAGAAATGTCTATTCAAATCCTTTGCCCACTTTTTAATTGGCTGCTCGGTTTTCTGTTGTTGAGTTTTAAGAGTTCTTTATATATTCCGGATATCAATCCATTATCAGACACATGCTTTGCAAATATTTTATCCCATTCTATGGGATGCCATTTTAGTACATGGACAGTGTCCTTTTGATGGAGAAAAGTTTTCAATTTTGATAAAGTCCCAATTTATTTATTTTTTCTTTTGCTGCTCATGCTTTTGGTGTCACATCCAAGAAATCATTGCCAAATGCAATGTCATGAAGCTTTTCCCCTATGTTTTTTCCTGAGTTTTGTAGTTTCAGCTCTTACATAAAAGTCTTTGATCCATTTTGTTAATTTTGTACATGAGATAAGATAAAGGTCCAACTTCATTCTTTTGCATGTGGATATCCAGTTTTCCCAGAAACACTTGTTGAAAAGACTCTCCCTAACTCTTTTTTTTAAAGTTATATTTTTGTCAATATTGAGAAAATTTGTGATATGCAGAATAATGGCTTCCCAAAGATATCCACATCCTAATCCACACAAGTTTTAAATATGTTACCTTACATGGCAAAGGGGAATTAAGGTTGCTAATCCCATGACTGTTAAATCTGGGTGGGCCCAATATAATCACAAAGGTCCTTAAAAGTGGAAGAGGGAGGGCAGAAGAGAGAAAACCAGAGAGATGGCAGCATTAGAAGGACTTGACCTGACATTGCTGGCTTTGAAAAGAGAGAGAGGCAGACGTAAACCAAGGAATGCAGGCAGCCGCTAGAAACTGGAAAGGCAAGGCCTCTGGGGCCTCCAGACAGAATGCAGCCCTGCTAACACCTTGATTTTAGCCAGTGAGACCCATCTTGGACTTCTGACTTCCAGAACTGTAAGATAAGAAGCTTGTACAGTGTAAGTCACTACATTTGTGATCATTGTTACAGCAGCAATGGAAAAGCAATACAGTATTTTTTTCTAGGGAGTAAATGTAATTTTCCTTGAAATTAACAAGTGAAAAACTGAAATTGAGTAACTGTTGAACTTCAGGTAAGTATTTCCTTATCGCAAAAGATTTTAGTACTAAAATATCTCTTGAAGACTAAAAATAGGGGCCGGCTCCATGATCAAGTGGTTAAGTTCGTGCACTCCACTTCAGCAGCCCAGGGTTTAGCCGTTTTGGATCCTGGGCAGTGGACCTAGCACCGCTCATCAGGCCATGCTGGGGTGGTGTCCCATGCAGCATAACCAGAAGGACCTACAACTAGAATATACAACAATGTACTGGGGGGCTTTTGGGAGAAAAAGAAAAAAAAGAAGAACAAGACTGGCAACAGATGTTGGCTCAGGTGCTAATCTTTTTTAAAAAAAGTTAAGAAAAGGATAAAAATAAGTTTTAAAAAAGTTTAAAAAAATAAAAATTTTAAAAAGATTATAAAATATGTGCGGAGGCTGGAGTTGCTACGCCTTTATTAGCTATGTTTCACTTTAGATAATATTGGTTGACTTCCTGCTCTTACTGATGAGGACTTCAAAACAGGCTTTTGCCAATTTGACTCTCCTTACCTTTCAATTTTAGCTATAATTTGTTCTTATATTGTTAAGGTTCATAATTTTTATATTAATTATATTTTGTTCTGAAATCATAATTCCCAGGGATCTTTAGTCTTTAAAATAGAGTATCTTGGAATTTAACCCTGAATTAAGGGATTCAGTGCACCCACCAAACTTTTTACCGTAGCTTCTTCATTCCTGAGTCCTTAATTTTGATTTTGTTCTTCAAACCATCAGTAGTTATTTCAATAAGGACCCCTGGGTGTTATACGTTCTAAGTTCTGTGAGCCTGAGAGTGTCTGTCTGTTGTTACCTCTTGCTCAGAGGACAGTTTAGCAGTATATGAAATTATTTAGTTATCCTCTAACTTCGTATTTGTAGACATTATTCTACTGACTTCTAGCACTTCATTTATCCTATTTAGCATATCTTCTCTTTTCATTCTTAATTAGCTTATTTAATGAGAAGGAGCTTAAGGTGCTCCATTCCTTGAGTCCTCTCATGTTTACAACTGTCTTCCAGAATGACCCTCCTACAGTCTTTCCAGTCTCAATGAGTAGCAAGTCCGTTCTTTCAAGAGCTCAGGCCAAAGACCTTTGTGTCATCCTTGACTCGACTCTTTCACTCTAACTCTACCTCCATCATGTCAGAAATCCCATCAGCTCTAGCTACAAAATAATATCCAGAATTCAATCATTCCTCACCACCACCCCACCACTACCATGCTGGTCCAAGCTACCAGCGCTTCTTTCCTGCTGTACTGCGATAACTTGTCTCTTTGTTTCTGGCTTTCCTACCCTAAGCACATTCTCGACAAAGTAGTTATAATAATCCTGTTAAAACATGTGACAGTTCATGCCATGCCTGCCCCATGTTATTCAGAGTAAGAGTCAAAGTTTTTTCCATGCCCTACAATGCCCTATATGATCATGTCCCCTACAATCTGACTTCATATCCCACTGCTCTCCTCCTTACCCCTCTCACTCCAGCCCACTGACCTTGCTGCTCCTTGAACATGCCAGGCACACACTGCCTTAGGGGTCTGCATTTGATGTCTCCTCTACTTGGAACATTTTGCCCCAGATACCCAACATCTCACTCATTCAATTTCTTCAAGTCTTTATTCCAAACTCACTATTTTGGTCCATTGAAAATTTCAACCCCTCCCTGAAGCTTTCTATCCTCCTTCTTGCATTGTTTGTCCTCTTTAGTACTCATCACTTTCCAATATACTATATATTTTACATATTTACCTTATCTTCTGTTCTTCTCCCCCAGTTGAATGTAGGCTCTATGAAGGCAGGGATTTTTGTCTGCTTTGTTCATTCCTGAATCCTCAGTGCATAGGACAATGCTGGGCACATGTGAGTGCTTTTTGAGTGAATGAATAATTGAGGTCATATCCCATCCTTGTTTATTTGCTGCTATGAGTTTTGGGTTTTTTTTTTTATTGAGGTCACATTGGTTTATAACATTATGTAAATTTCAGGTGTACATCATTATATTTCAGCTTCTGTATAGACTGCATCATGTTCATCACCAAAAGTCTAGTTTCTGTCTGTCACCATACCCATGTTCCCCTTTACCTCTTTTGCACTCTGCCTACCTCCTTCTCCTCCGGTAACCACCAATCTGCTCTCCCTATGTATCTATTTGTTTGTTTATCGTCCACATACGAGTGAAGTCATATGATAAGTGTCTCTCTCCATCTGACTTACTAATTTTTGCTTTTTAAAAAAACAATTTTTAGGGGCCAGCCCCGTGGCCTAGTGGTTAAGTTTGGTGTGCTCCACTTTAGTGGCACGGGTTCGTCTCCTAGGCGCAGACCTACACCATTTGTCAGCAGTCACGCCGTGGCAGTGACCCACATACAAAAATAGAGGAAGACTGGCACAGATGTTAGCTCAAGGCGAATCTTCCTCAAGCAAAAAGAGGAAGATTGGCAAGGGATGTTAGCTCAGGGCAAATCTTTCTCAGCAAAAAACAAAAGCAATTTTTAGATCATGTTAAATTTTGGAGGGAAGAGAGTATGATTTCAGGCTCACTTCATCAACTTATCTCAAAGTCTCAGCATTGAGTACTCATAGCCTCTATACCCCTTTTTCAAGCTCTTTCCTAAAGGATTGGTCTGCTTGGCCTGGTCCTCTCATAGCACTACCTGGCTCCTGCTAAGCTCTAAACTTTGCTCCTAAAAATTCCTGCTTGATATAATCTCTCCAGTCCTCTTTGCCCTTTGGAACTATATCCATTCTTTCAAAATTATTGTAGATATACCTCTTATTTCCTCAGATTCTACATTTCCTGGTGGCATTAATACACATTTTCCAAAGTGGTTGACAGAATACCTAGAACTTAGTAGGTCCTCAGTAAATATTTGATGATGTATATATTGATGCCTAAAGTTAAATACAATCAGGCAGTATGTGATTAAAAGTAGGAGACATACAGTGCTATGGGAGTTGAGGGGTCAGAAAAAACACACTGGTCTGGACTGGCTGTGAAGTATTCTGTAAGGCTTTAACATCAACGAAAATTAGTAATACAGTAGTAAAATAATTTTTATAATTATTAAGCCTTCCAGCAACTGTTCTGAGTGCTTTATATATGTTATTGTATTTATTCCTCATAAATATCAATACTATGTCAATACCACTTCATAAATGACGTAGATCTTGTTACGCTATGACATAGAGATTGTTCCCCTCTTACAGATGAGGAAATTGAGGCACAGAGGTTTAAGCAATTTGACCCAAATGATACAGTAAGTGACTGTCAAATCCAGAACTTGAACCCAGGTAGTCTGACTATATAACTTGCTCCCCTGATCACGACCTGAAAACTGGCTAAAAGGTTCATGTTTTTAGAAGTAAAGGAAGTGCGTTAGTTTCCTAGGTCTGCTGTAACCAAGTACCACAAACTTGGTGGCTTAAAACAACAGAAATTTATTTTCTCCCCATTCTGGAGGTCAGAAGTCCCAAATCTTTCTGGAGAATCTACAGCAGCGTCTGTTCCATGCGTCTTTCCTGGCTTCTGGTGGCTGTTGGCAATCCTTGGTACTCCTTGGCTTATAGATGCATCAGTACAATCTCTGCCTCCATCTTCACATCATCTTGTCATTGTATCTCTGTGTCTATTTTCTCTTCTCTTCTCTTCTCTTACAAGGACTTGTCATTGGATTTAGGGCCCACTGCAATCCAGTGTGATCTCATCTGACAATCCTTACTTTAATTACATCTGCAAAGACCTTTATTCCAAATAAGATCACAGTCTGAGTTTCCTAGTAGATATGTTGTTTGGGAGCCACAGTTCAACCCATTCCAGGAAGTAATTAAAGGCTTTGGGGTTGAGGTAAACTTCACTGTAGGCTCCTAAGAGTAGAGCCAGATCTTTCTTGCTTACTACTGTAGGTATTCTGTATTCCTGCTACCAGCAGAATGGGTGCCCAATAAATATTTGTTGCAGGTTGAATGTTGACAAAAGTGGTGTTCAGGGAAAGCTTTGCTGGGTGTATGCGAAAGGCAATTGCCTATGAGCAGGAAGATCAATTAGGATACACAGGTACAAGGATATAACAGTACTACGAAGGTACAAGGATAATGGCAGTGGAAAATTACTAAAAGGAAGAATTCCAGAATTCCTAAAAAGAAGGCTAGACAGGAAAAAAAAAAATGCAAGTAGTCTTGAAATGATTTCTACAGAACCAGACAAGGCAACAGCTTCTGAAGCTCAGAGAGGCAAACTGCCACTTGAGAAAATAAAGCCAATTATAATAAATCTTTCAGAAGAAAAAGAAACACCCACTGGCTATGTTTTTGATCACTATAAAGAACATAAAATTTCAGTCACATAGGAACCAAAATAAATGGACATTTTTTAGGCCACACAAACACCTTGGAAATGGGACTCATAAAGCAGGCCTAAGGCAGGCTCTGTAATAAACAGACCATTACCCAACAACACACAGGAGGCACACCACACGTAATGGCGTTCCAGGCCAGCTCTTTCCTGGTCCAGCTCTCAGGCCGCTATCTGCCTGTGTAACCCTTATTAACCCAGGTTTTGGTAACTTGCTCCACAGATGTCACTAACAACTGTTGTCTATTTCACCCTATGCTTCATTTCTAACTAAACTCTATTCCTTCTGTAGTCTTGGGTATCTGCTGGTTTGAACACCTCAATTTATTAACGTGATCAACTAGTTTCCAATAAATGCACTTGGTGTCCTTCACTGGTTGGGAGGGAATTATTATTACATAAAGTCTGAAAGATCTCTGGGGCTCCCAGCTGCCGTAGGTTTAGTCTGAGGCGGTGTAATGGCATGGCCGTCCCGGGCCTGATACAAGCTGGAGATAGCACTGCGACCAACACCTGTCATCATTTCTTCTATTTAGCAGAAAGCTGTCTTCTATTTAGGAGAAATTAACTTTTTGTGGACTGAAAAAGTTATGTACATGTGGCTGGGTCCCAGTTCAACAATCTCTCTTTCATCCTTTCCTCTTTGCACCTCAGTGTTCACATCTACAAAAAAGAGTTATCAGCATTTGAGAATTTCAGCAAACTGATCCTTCCTCCCAAGCAAGAACTAGAAAATGAGGAAAATAGAATTTTTGTGTGAGGTAGATTTTTAGAGAGTTAAAATATAAAAGCAAAATCTAATAATTGTAGTGATTATTGAATCAGGCTTCCCGCCAGAATCACCTGTGGAACTTTAAAAAAATTAGGAGCAAAGATTTTATCCTAAAGTAGTGCTGCACAATGGGACTTTCTGTGATGATGAAATGTTTCTAGAAGTGTGCTGTCCAATAGGGTAGCCACCAGCCACATGTGACTCTTAAGCATTCCCCTCTTCCAGTTCCATTGAGCTATAATTGACATATAACATTGTCTTAGTTTAAGCACTTGAAACGTGACTAATGAGACTGAGAAACAGATTTTTAAATTTTATTTAATTTTAATTAAAATTTAAATTTAAATAACCACATGTGGCTAGTGGCTATCAAATTGGACAGCATTGTTCTAGGCAAATTGTTCTTAGTGTTTGTTCCTCAAACCAGCAGCAGCAACATCGCCAGGGAACTTGTTAGAAATGCAAATTCTTGGGCTCCATCCCAGACCTACTGAATTGGCAGCACTGGGGGTGGGGCTTCGCCAGTGGTGTGCTGGTAAATGTTTAACAGCTGGCTCTTGGGGAGAGGGAAGCCCTGATTAGTAGCATTTGCCAACGTGTCTGGTGTAAAGACTCTCACCGTAGCTGATGTCAAGCTACCCACATAATATCACTGAACGTGAGATTGGAAGGAGATGTACACAACAGGGGCTCTGAGAGTCCATAAGCGATTTCCATAAGCAGCCCAAATGGAAAGTCTGAACCCAGAACAGATACAGGTAAAGTCACTTTGAGGAGCCAGGTGGCCACCTCAGTCTCTTTGTTTGAGGTAGCCTGACTCAGACTATTAAAATCTGCTCACTCCTGAGCATGGACAAGCCTAAGCCTCGGCCCCTCAAAGTGGAGAGTCACATCCAGCCATTGCAAACCTTCCACCTTCTTGAGAAGATGAATGACATCACAGGCATAACCCACTCTATAGGCAGACCCAAGACACTGGCCCTCCTACCACAACTCCCACTTCTCTCTCCTACTTAAAAAGGGGAGAATTCTTTTACTATTAGGACAAACTAGAATCTGCTCCAATTAATTTTTACTTTAAGAAAATCTCGGGGCCAGCCCCTTGGCCGAGTGGTTAAGTTCATGCACTCCGCTTTGGCAGCCCAGGGTTTCACCAGTTTGGACCCTGGGCATGGACCTGGCACTGCTCGTCAGGCTGTGCTGAGGTGGCATCCCACATAGGAGAGCCAGAAGGACCTACAACTAGAATATACAACTATGTACCGGGGGGCTTCGGGGAGAAGAAGAGAAATAAATCAACAAAAAAGAAATGCAGCTGCATTGCTTTAAAAAAAAAAAAGGAAAATCTCATAAATTTCATGAAATTTCTGAAGACCCTTTATAGTTGTTGACAACATATAGTAGTCAAAAAATACTGTTTGAATAAGCCACTAAGTCACTTCTAGGGCATGCCCTTCTTTGAAATAAATATGGCCTGCCTATCTCAACAGATTTGTGGTAAGAATCTAGTGATTTAACTATGCACATAAAATCATATCTGGAATATTCTAATTCCATGTTCAGGCCAAAGAGAAGCAAAATCATACATTCATTTGAAATGAGTACAGACTTTTCCTTATCTTAGAAATCTACACTATGGAGAAGCACCCTGCTGAAATTTCTTTATATTCTGAATAAAGAAGAAAATAATAGAATTCAGAACAACTTGTCTAAAACCAGAAGGTCACTTATACATACAGCATCCAAGATAGAGTACAGAACAAATCCCTACATATCAGACAGACTCCCTGATTTCATTACAAACCAAAGCAGAGAGTTCCATTAAAATAACTGCATGCATTACCTAAATATTTCCATTGCAAAAGTTGTAGTTATGCCTACCAAGTTCTATATTTTAATCTACTGAGTTTGGCCTAAATCCCAAATGAGACTACAGTGGAAAAACTAATGTATATTCTTGCCCTTATTATGCTCCTTAGCACAAAATATATTTACATTTACAAAGTATTTAGAGAAAATAGTTGGAAACTTTAGTTGCCAATTTATGGGCTCGAGATGGCTGGCAAAGGAGCATCTTTCAAAGAAAGAACTTTGCCACCGGTTCTGCTTCGGGGTATAACAGCGGCACCCCGAACCACCAACAGAAGGACACACACATCTGTAGGGACTTGGCTTTGATTCTGGGAGCTGTCTACAGTCTTGACAAACAGGATAATTTTTCCTGGTGCTAAACTAACAAGCCCAGACGGAGATCATTAAGACCATAATTTGACAAGTGGAGTTAACCAGCCTGAGTGATTTTATATTTCTCATAAATGCAAAAGCCACAGCAAATAAAAGTATTCCAAATCATACTTAATTCATATAGTGAAGGTTCTTATAAGCTATAATCAGAAGGCCTCCAGGGTGGTTGAAAACTGAGGTGAGATACGGAAAGCCATTAAGATGGCCTCAACCAATGACGGAGTTCCTGGGAACAGGTGAGAAGGTGGCCTGTGAACATGCTTGCATAGTCAGGGCACTGACCCACTCTCTTCATCAATGACACACACCTAATGGGGCCAAGGGAAACTTTAAAACAATTTTTTTCCAAAAACCTGCTTTTTCCTAACCAGTAGTCACTTTCTAGCCCTCTTGAGTATACCACTAAAATTTCTCATCCGGGGTGCCGTGAACACACAAAGGTTACTCTTGTTCAAAATATGTAATCTCACAAACAAAAGGAGGCCAAATATATAACCAGAGATCATATGTTCATAAGCAACTGCTTATGCAAATTGTTGAATTACTGTATCTTAAAATGAGGTTGTGGGGAGGTGGAGGGTAGAGGGAAGGAAGGGAGTTAATTTAATTCTAAGCTATTTGAAGCCAGGGAAACAGGCCATGTGGAGTTAAGCTGGGGGGAGCAGTTGAGTTTGTTCACTTTTCCTAGATTCAAAAGAGAAAATTAATCTGAGCTACAAAAAGGGAAAAGTCGCTTTGATCGCCACAACCCCAAATCCTCAGGCGCAAAATTCAGTGAAAGATTGCAGACATCTTAAACTCGTGTAGGAATAGGTACTTAGCCAGGCCATCTTTAATATAAGAAGAACTCCAATTAATAATTTAAAAGAGCTATGGCCAGAAACAGAAACCCAAACAATTCAAGGGGTTAGCGGGAAAGAACGGTCAAGGTCAGCTGCGAAGCTGGGCATGCAGATTTACATCACACGTTCACAAAAAGGTATTCTTACATGTGGATGCCAACGCACAGAACAATCAGATGAATTTATGAAGAACCCGTGCTGCTACCTCAGAAACTGGCGGGCTGCAAATGCTGGCGACCTCACAAACACACTTTCTGCAGACAGACACAGGAAAACTGACTTCTTTAGAATAAGTCAAATTCATTATTCTGCTCACACATAGACCTACCACTATGAATCATGACAATCATTTTGGATTTTTTGAAGGTTTCCTATTTTTCTATTTTGAATTTTTTTAGAAGCCAGAGAAAAAGAGAAGTTGGTAGAAAATGCTGTTCGTCATGAGTGACAAAAGGTATTAGATACTGCTGCCATAGTTTCTTGCCAGAAAGATTTTCTTTTTGTTTTTTTCTGGAAATGTGTTATTTCACTTCAAAAAATGAAAGGGTTTGACAAGAGAATCTAGGAGGTGGCTGATACTGATGTGGCCCTCACTGCCACAAACAAAACAGAAAGCCCCTTTACAAAGATCAGAGAGGACAAATTTAAATGCCTATCACAAAGGTCTAAATTAAAATCTGGCCTAAACATGAAAGCAAAATATTTCAATCACTTTAAGAAAAAATTAGCATGTAAAACAAAGCTGGTTATTTGACTAGAAGCAGATACTACCCAACATAGCTGTACTCGTTTTCTAAGGCAGCTTAGCTTCCTTCAGGCATCAAAGTGATGCTCTCCAGGCGGTGGGCGCATGAGCCCTGAGTACAACTGTGAAACTGCACGCATGGAAAATAATTTCTTCAATTCAAGGAAAACCATCCCATGGTATGTCCAAAATGCCGTCAGAAACACACATTATATGAGGTTTTAGTCTATTATATTTGTGTTCTATTCTACCTTAAAGACATGATTGATGTTTATTTAATTTTCTGCTTAACTGATTCAGTCCAAATCTGAATCACGACAGGCTAAGCAAGGCCACTTAAGGATGTTCCCTGTCCTACCAGCAGGACCCTTAGTTTAATAACTACTGTATAATTGATATTTACCTAAGGGGTGGACTTTGGAATCACATAGTGCTTTCCCAGGTAAAAAACTTATTTTGAGATGTCCATGAGTCCAGATTTTCTTTGTGAATAATTCATGTTCCAGGGACTGATTTTCCTCCTTTTTCTATTATGCCTGCCTAGGACACAACAGTGAAGTGGCTTGTCAGACAGGTGTTATTCTGCATCCACTTTAATTTTTCAAACTGGATATAATCTTTAAATTTTAGTTAGAAGCACCTACCCAGCTTGTCATGCACAAGGAACACTCTAAATTATTTAATATGCCTCAGCGTGGAGAATCAGCACATCTTCATTTAATATTAGATTCATTCTCATTATCCTCTACAGCTCAGAAAATTAGGGAGTGACTGCAGGAGCCTTTATTCCTGGGAGTAAATATGAGAGTCTGGTGGAAACACCAATGTAACTCAGTGGAACATGTGACAAACATGAAACAAAACCATCAATTTATATCTACACTTCAAGTCTTTAAGACATTTAAAGCTCTGGAAGTGATGGTACATCTAGGAATATGGAAGTGACCCTGGGCACTTGTCTCCTTTCTTTAATGAGCTGGGCAGCTCCGACAGCTTCCCTATCTCCGGCTGGGTGTCGGAGTCAGGCCTGTTACTTTTTGTTCTATTATGTTCAGGCTGCTTTAGTTGGTACTAGATCCTTTTAGATCCGCTGGTATGGGTTCCCTGCCACTCCACATGAGCCTTCCAACTATAAAGACAGAAGAGAGGAGCTAAGGATTCTGCCCCCCATCTTTAAATAACCAACTTTCCTCCTGAGAGAAGACCCCAAAACCCTAACACTCCTTGTGGAAGATAATGTTGTTCAGTTGACATTAGAAGGAAACCCCATGATCATTTTCTGGACGAAGGACTTTGTGTCCCAAGTAATATCTAGAGATCTTCTCAGTTGCTTTCTATCTCTCAAATCTCTCTCGTTTATTCATTAGCTAAAACACACACAGATGGGCATAACTCATAATGTTTTCTTTTTCCTTTCATTTTTTTCTGACTATCTTACCAATGTTTTTTTTATTTATCAACTTTATTGAAGTATAATTTATAGACAATAAAATGCACTCATTTAAAGTATGGAGTTCAATGAGTTTTGACAAATATATGCATCCTGGGTTACCATCAGCACAATCAAGATATTGAACTTTCCCATCACCACAAAAGCTTCCCTTGTGCCCCTCTGGAGTCAATTCCCAAGACCACAACCCCCAGGCAACCAGTGGCCTCATTGCTACCATATAGGTAAGTGCTGCTGATTCTAGAACTTCATGGAAACAGAATCATGAACTCTTTTGTTTGCGGCTTCTTTCACCTAGCATAATACTTTTGCTATTCATCCATATTGTTGTGTGTATGGATAGTTTGCTTCTTTTCATTGCCAAGCAGAATTACATTGCATGAGTAAACTACAAGTTCCACCTGTTGATTGATACTTCACTTGTTGATTGATACTTGACTTGTTTCTAATTTTTGCTACTATGAAAACTGCTAAGAACATTTGTGCACATATGTTCTAGTACATAGATCTTCTAGTAGACATGCTTTCATTTCTCTTAGGTAACTAGAAGTGGAATTTCAAAGTCAATTAAAGTTTTCTTTTTTTTAAATTAAAACAATAAAAATATATCATTGCATAACAGAGTTCAAATCACCTTATTTCCACTTGGACATTTAAAGGAAAGTGATGACACTATAGGACATTGAGCAGCCCACAACTGAAAAGGGCATGTGGACTTCCTACGGGCAAGCAAAGCACAATCCCCTTAAGGTCCGAGCTTTCCCTGAGCACAGGGAAGGGGCTCAGGACTTGCTCAAGGAGTGGCTGAAAGGGCAATAAAGAGGTGACAACTGGTCAGGCTCTAGGTGGGCCACCAAGGTGCACACCAGTGCAGATTCTGCAATTTGAAAGGTTGGGTTAAGAGCTATGCTCTGGGTGGGCCCAGGATCCACAAGTATCAGGCTATTCCAGCTTCACAAGAAATGCTATTCTGAAACTCAGCTATGAGTTGCTGAAAATAAGGCTAGAATGCAATGAAGTTCCTGACAAAAATTAATGTGGAAGAAATCATCAGCATTACAAAAAAAGAAGTTAAATCAGGATAATTTCCTTAATGTTCCAGTTGTGCTTTCTCATTTGATTATAATGGTTATCCATGACTTCAGCTCGATTAAATCAGCTGTAGTCAACTAAATGCATATCAAATGTAAATAATGTCTTAGCCTGTCTTCTTCCTCTGCAACTAACTCCCCTCATCCCAAAGGGAATTTTCCAGTTCAACATCAAAGACTGATTAAACATTTAGTGTAGGAGCTTAAAAAAAGACTGTGTAATTTTATTTTACATATACATGCTAGATAAAAAGTAAACAAATAAAAATTTCCTCTGAAAATTTGGAGTCAAATCTGGTAAAAGGCAAAGAGAATGCGGAAACTAACTAACCACTCCAGAGTTCATCAACAGATTAAAGTCTGATGTCTCAAAATTTCATGATTAAGCTATGTGATCACAATCATCTTGTAAGTTGCCCACCGTTCTAACCAATCATCAATCCAAAGGTTACATTTTTATAGTTCTAAGTCTCCCTTTTCAGTTTAATGTTCAAGATAGAATCAAATTTAGAAAATATGACTTTATAGAGACGAAAAAATAAGGGAAACGTGTATTTTCCAAGGTATTTGGCCCAACTAAAACTACTGTTTTTTGCATTCTACAGCTTATTATGGAGATGTAAGTAGTGTTTCCTTATTGCATGAACAAGGTGGTCAAAGGAGTAGATTTTCCCATCGCCACTTTAACCGGTAAATCACTATGAGGTCTACCATCTTGAAACCTCCATGACAAAAGACAAAGGGAGACCTGAGGAGGGCACCAGATTGAGTCTCCTGGTAGCAGCTGGAACCTGTGGTCAGGGCTAGCTTAGGAGTAATTTGGCTACTACAGTTAACAAAAATTAGCATGGAGACACACAAAGACTCTCTGCCTTTTGAAGGTCCAATTCACTTGACATGTTTGTCTGCTTCTTGCAAATCTATTGCTCCTACCCACCACTTCCAACCCCAATCACTTCGGGGGAAATGAAAAGGCTGCTGCAATAGAAAGCAGGAGCTTTAGAGTCCTTGAGCAAATTACTTCATGTCTTTGGCGTCTCATCTTTGAAATGAGTAACAAGTACTTTTCCCAGGTGAAACCCAGAGGCTGGGCCCAGACTTCTTGATCCTAGACCATCCACTCAATATCCTGTCCTGGGGCTTCCTCTCTATAGATAGCAAGGCTCTGCCCTCCAGCAGAGCACAAGCCATCCATATCACGTGCAACTCGGTGGCCTAACTCTCAGTTTTATATTCTTAGAAACAAAGGCCCATGGGCCTTTCTATGCTTTCACATTTTACCTTTGGAGAACAACAAATTACATATTAAAGAAATACCTAAAAAGAGTCTAAGATGCAAATCAATTCTGATATAAAGATTTGTTTGTCAATAACACCTGTTACTAGACAGCTTCCACAACACCATTTCAAAAGTTGGCAGATGCCAACCTAAAGAGCTTTGGGTGCTAGTTTCCTTATAGCTGAAGGAGGCAGCACAACCTCTAACAGCTCTATTAGGAAGACATCAAATGCAAATTTGGGCTAAGATGACCAGCCAATCCATGTTCCACTGCTTTCATTCTTAGTTTGGAAAGAGAACTCAACTACTGCCAAAAAAGAGTTGTCATACCATTGTGCAGCCTTGAAGATGCCCCTTGAAGACCTCCAACTACAAAGAGTGTAATTGGCCAAGGGCCCCAGCTGTCCATCCCTGAATTCTCTCGGAGGCTCCTACACCACCCCACGGGCCACTGCAGGAGTGTATCAGGGATGCTAAAGCAGGCCTCTGATGGCTGACTTTGCTTAAGGACTTTCTGATGTCTTGGCTGATCCCCCGAACCTTCTCTCTTCTCACTTGGAATAAGACTTGAAACGTGGTCTGATGGTTCTCTCAGCCTTTTCCAGCTCCTTTCCTAGTTCCTTTCAGGCAGACATTCCCCAATGATATCCTTGTGCTTTTAGTCTCAACTTGGCAACTGTTTCTCAGAGGTCCAGACTAACATATTATTCATTCATTTACTCATCCACTCATTCATCCAATAAATATTTATTGAGTGCCTACAACATTCCTGGTACTTTGTCCTAGGTACTGGGGAGAGTGGTACAAGACTGAGAAGGCCCCTACATCCTTACTCTTCCCCTCAGGGTCATAAACTGCTTCCCTTTCTTTGGCTCTTACTGTGTGCTGGGCACTGAGCTAAAAGCACATCACATGCCTAGTCTCATTTGCTTTTCACAACAACCATTAAAGGAGGTATTATTCTTGTTTCATGGATAAGGAAACTGAGAGCTAGAGAGATTAAGCTGCCTGGGGCTTCCTGATAGAACTAGCTTTTTTACTTCAAAACTCATGTTTTTAACCATTAGGCTATGATGTATCTTTCCCACTTTTTTTCTGGCAATGATTGCACATCCATAGCATTGGTTTTCCAAAGTCCGACTTCATTTCTTTACTTTAAATTTATGAGGGTGTGAGGGATCAGAATTTGCCACCCTAAAATGCATCTCTTTGGCTTGATTATTTTTAAGAACAAAAGACTCAGAAAGAAACTTTGACCTTCCCCCTAACTGCCTAAAAGAATTTAAGATAGAAGGCCTGTTCCAGGAAGGAGCTGTCCCATAGAGAACTATAGTATAATACGAACTAGGTGCGATAGACAGGGAGGAACCTGGCAAGGCCCATTTGATGAAAGTCCTTCCCATGTCACACTGTCTCTGCAAAACATGGCAAACATTTATTTACCAAATATTTGCTTTTCCATCTCTATGTGAATTGTCTTCCTTCCCTTTGAATTCCAAAACCACTACCCCCAACATTCTCCTTTGTCTTCAGCTGAAGATGGTTTTAAGGTGGTAGCTTCAGCCATTTTGGTGAGCCACTAATTTTCCTGGGTTCCTCCTAAATATACACGTTATTAAACTTTGTTTGATTTTCTCCTGTTATTTCATTTCATGTCAATTTAATTCTTAGACCAGCCAGAAGAAACTAAAGGGGTCTTCCTTTACTAAAGAGAAATAGTTCTGTTCTAGAAATAGAAACTAAATAGTTCTTCCTCCCCTACAAGGGCCAGGGAAACCATTCATAGAAGGAAATAATACTTCAGAGCATTCACAGTCCAACACTGTTCCAAAGACAGGTTAATGACAATATTGTTTAATTGATGCAGAAGAAGAGGTCCCTCACCTGGTGAGCATTTCCAGCTCACCTTCACTAACACAAAGAAGAGAGAAGAGGACAAACCCCATGGCTTCTCTGCTTTTCACCCTGGTCTCAGCCCAGCTCTGGCAAAGACGGAAGGTGGTCACATACATCCAAGGCTTCTCTCAGAGGTCAGCCACACCAACCCATGTGTCAGCTAACAGCACCCTTCTGAATACTGACGCAAACTCATACCATGATCTCCAAGATCAGCTATGGTGTCCTCTCCACTTGAGTCAAGTGTGCTGAGGTCCGGGGAAGAAACAGGCTGAGACTCAGGCAGGTTCTCTGAAGTTGGGTCATCAAATTCCTTGTGAAAGGTAATGAACAATTCATGAGAAGCTGATAGAAGGAAATAGCATTACCACAAATGAACCAATATTCTTGTTTAGAAGACTATTTAGAAACAAAAGCCTACCTAATCCTCTCCCTTAAACATGATAACATTTTCAAATTTCAGGAAGGCAGCTGGGGATATGAGAAACAGCCTTGAATCAACTTGACAGGTGACCTTGGGCAAAGGATTTAACCTCCCATGGCCTCAGATTCAGGGCCAGGACTAGGATGAGGCAGGTGGAATGCCCAGGGTGCACAATTGAAGAAGGTTCTCACTTTCAGGCTCAGGCAAGAGCAGGATCGACTGGCAGGTGAGAACGAATACCTCCTTCAGTTTTGTACCCTGGGTATCATGCTTATTCATCCTAGTCCAGCCCTGCTCAGTTGCCTTATCTTAAAACTAGAGGCAGTGGCCGGCCCGGTGGCACAGCGGTTAAGTTCGCACTTTCTGCTTCTTGGCAGCCCGGGGTTCGCCGTTCAGATCCCGGGTGCGGACATGGCACCACTTGGCAAAAGCCATGCTGTGGCAGGCATCTCACGTATAAAGTAGAGGAAGATGGCCATGGATGTTAGCTCAGGGCCAGTCTTCCTCAGCAAAAAGAGGAAGATTGGCAGTAGTTAGCTCAGGGCTAATCTTCCTCAAAAGAAAAAAAACAAAACAAAACTAGAGGAATTGGCTTGGATGACTTCCGAGTTCTCTTCTAGCTTTAAAAGTTCTGTGATTCTATGAATTCCAATTTGCTAAAAGAAAGGGATCTAAGAGGCCACATGAAAGAATTCACACTTCAAAAAAATAAGAGGTAAACTTCTCAAATATATCAATAGGTATTTCAATAAGTCATTTAGCCTTTTTTTCAGTTTGTGTGTGTGTGTTTGCAACCTAGAGCTAAAGCTGAGTTGACCGATTTTCCTTGATAAATAGCTTTCACGGAGAACTGCTACAAGAATGTCTTCTTATTAAAAATAGAAAGGAAACTTCAAACTAACATTAAATAAGTAAAACAAAGCCATACTACACTGTGGTGCGGCATTCATGAAAACATAGTCACAACATATTTTTAAGAAGTCCACTTTTTGCACTGTATAATAATTGTTGCAGGGATGAAATTGGTTCCAGGTTTCAAAGGGTCACTGACAGCACACAGACAACTTTAAGAACAGAGAACAGAGACTGTGTGATGTGTGTTTTTACATGGACTTCAGAAAATAGTTGAAAATAACTATTTGGGCTCTCAACTGACTTTGATTTGCTGAGGTTCTCTCTGAAGAGAACAGATAGAATTGTTATAATTGCTTCTCTTAGAAAGAGAAGGACTTGATCTAATCTTTGATCTCCATTACCATTTCATGTGTGGAGACCTGATCTGCTATGCACTTTTCACAGAAACCCAATTTTGGCATCATCACAACTATATACCCACAGGATAAAAGAAAGACTGGGCTTATCATGTGTCTTATGTATCTAGTTGTTTTTAAGCTACGATCCTTTAAAGAAACAGTGCCTAGCATGATTCCACATTCAACTATGCTTCAAGATTTCCAAGCCCAAATCCAGCCAAGCAGAAAATCCCTGCCAAAATAAAAGACCCTGTCAGTCAGGGTCTGAAAAAAAAAACAAGCCACTCTCCTAAATGCCTCAGAGAATTTCTGTAACATGTTTAAGAGGTAACATAGCCAGCCCATTCTCTCCCCTAACTCTGATTCCATCTCCTACAATTGATTTTGAAAAATAAAATGTTTTTCTTCAGCTGGCAAGAGAGAGGGAAGAAGGAATAGAGAACAGAGCCCCAGTGAGATCAGGAAGAAATGAAATCATAAACATCTGCATATGGGCACAGACACGAACATTTTCCTCCTCCTTCCTTTTCTCCTTCTTTATCATGTTTTTCTTTAGTCTCTTGCATATGATTAATCCAATTTCCTTCTTATATTTTATTTCATCTTTTTCAGCTCAATGATGCCTTTCTCTGAGATATTTAAAACCCTTCATTCTCTCTGCAAAGTGTTCAGCTTCCTGTTTTCTCCCTCCTTTGTTCTGTGAATATCATTAACCCTGCCTCACTCTTGTGTCTGCGAATATGATTAAATTTGCCTCTGCTCTGCCTGGCCTCCTCTCTTCATCCTCCTCCTGGGGTGAACAAGAAAGCCTTCCCTCAGGTTGCTCCTCCTTTCCTTCCGTTCCCATTAAGTGTTCTTTTTCCTAAAGCGATTATAAGAAGGTCTGTTCATCATGGCTTTTCCTGGTCTTCCTTCATCTGAAGATGAACTGCTGCTTTCAAGAGGCCCAATTTCTGTCCATTATTAATCAGAGTGTGGTCCCGGACCAGCAGCATCAGAATCATCAGGGAGCTTGTTAGAAATGCAGGATCCCAGGCCCCACCCCAGAACAACCAAATCAGAATCTGCATTTCAACAAGACCAACCGTGATTCAGGTGCATTTTGAAATTTGAGACACTTTGCTATAAGCCAGAAGAATTTAGAGGAGGGCCAGTGGCTTGTGGATCTGAGAGGTCAAAGGTTTTCCTGAAGAGGAGGTGACATTTGAAAGACAGAAGGTGGGATGCCAATGATGGGTCAGAAGGAAATGGCTGATATAATTGCACAAAAGAGGGCAAGAGACCTGGGGATGCTGAGCCACTCCATCTACAGGATGGAACCAGCTAGAAGAGGATGTTATCTTCAAAAGCCAAGTACCTGAATGGAGCATTTCCTGCTCCTATCAATATGCAGACTTAGGAAACATGATTCCGGAAAGCTCAGGGTCAAAGATGTTGGTGATACTGAATCTTAGAAGATCAAAGAATGAAACAATATCTCTGGCCAAGACAGCATCAGGCACTACCCCCCCCAGCTCCCGCTGCTCCTTGCTGATGGAAAAGGGATGGAATTGGGAAGTAGGGAGACGCCGTAGAAGTTATGAGTTGGCACTTGGTAAAATCTTTGTGAAATCCTCACTTTCTTCACCTGAGTTGGGCCAAGATATGGACTATCGTCTGGCTCCCATGTTCTATGGGATAATATAGCTAATAAAACCTGCTGAGATTCTGCCTGCCATATGGTCTCAGTCTTAAATTACTTCAGGATCTCCCCATGGACTCTGGTTTATAGGAGGGACAGGACCTTATACAGTGTAGTTGTTCAATGCTGATAATAATCACATCAGAAATGAAAAGAACACAAAAATGATTATTTTGAAGGGTCAATGAAAAAAGGCAAAAAATTTAAGTAAGACATTAAAATGTAAGATCATACTTGAAGCTATTTTTATTTGCCATATGGTAACTTCAAGAATAAAGACAGTTATTTAGGTTTTATAAAACAAATACTACGTCTGTACTTGTCAATTTCCAATCTCTGGGGGTAAAATCTTTGAGAAGCAGGGGTCCCTGAGCATTCCAGAAAGAAATTCCTAGTTTCCATCAGCTGATTGGATGAGCAGTTTACACATATTGACAAGCAGAATTCTTATCCTCATGCCAGACTCCTTACAAGGATCTGTGGGAACTCGCCGTTCTCAGTTCTCAGGGGAAGAAAGCCAACAGACCCAGGGAAAATGACCCACCTCCACAAGCTATCATTTCAGGGCCTAGAAAGTGTCTAGAGAGCTGAAGAAAGGCGCTCAGTGTTAGAAGGGGGATTGGGTAGCATCAAGACCCTTCCCCAAGCAGGGATCCAACACTGCCACTGAACCCAGGCCCTTTCAGCCAGCAATTTCTCCATACATCAGGCTCCGTGAACAGGAACAATGCCATCTGCCACATCTCTGGAGCCTGCAACAGATCTCACAGCTGGCTTCACCTAATGGAGTGGGAGATGGGTGGAGAAAGGGGGGTGGGATTGAGCACTTATTGCCTACATCCCCACATGGTCTGCTAAAGTGTCCAACAGAGGGAGACTCTTAAGGTCAGAGAAGGCTGGCTCCCTGTCTGGTCCAACTTTGGGTTTTCAGAACTCTAAAGCACTCACAACCACTAAATAATTGAGAAAGGCGGATTACCTCCCAGAAGGAGGCAGAAAACAAGTGTTCCAGGCTCAGCCTGGCTGAGAGCGAGCTCTTGTAGGGCTCCTGCAGGCCCCAGGGTTTGGAGCCCTCTGCTTCCTGAGCTCCAGCAGAATGAGCATCCACAGCCTCAGGGGGCTTGGTTCTTCCTGCTAAAGTAAAGAACCTCCCTCAGATGCAGGGATCTCCAACGAATGAACAAGCAGAATTTGAGACAGTGATTTCTCCATAAAAATGACTCCTTCCCAAGTGGTTTTACCAACATCTAGGAGGCCATGTTGATGTCTGTTGTCCAAACATGACCCCGAAGAAAGACTAAGCATCAGAGCCTACATCAAGGCCTCTGAAGATATTTTTAACCATTAGAGAAAATGGTATTTACTCTTCATGGGCTTGGGATGCAGAGGACATGAACTTGGGGTCCATTTCATGTGAATCTGCAACCCTATTTATTACTAGACATCTATGGTAATTCTTCAAAGTTTAAAGGGGTTGTAAACACAATGCACAATGATATGGATGGGAGACAGAAAATTAAAAGCGAAAGAATAAAAAACAAGAGAGAAAGAGAACAGTTGACTAAAGAAGAAAAGCTACAATAGCATGGCCGAAATTCAGAATTAGGCAGACATACCTCTATTATGCACAGTCATAATTTTTACTCATCAACTGTTTATTCAGTGCTGATTGTTATCTCGTTCATAGTAGGCACTCAATATTTGTTGGATGAATCACTTGATCTGTCTTCTCTAAGTACAGCTGCTGTGAATCAGTGTAGTCACTGCCCGTTGGCCTACACTCTAAAATGAACCCCAGTACATCCTTCCTGGAATTGGGCTAAGTTGGTCTGGATGCTTTTTTTTTCCTACCTTGTTCCTTACCCTACCCAACTGGCCCCATGAATTTGAAGAATCTGAAGCAAGAAAAGGTTCTATGTAAAATTCAAAATAAGAGAGTACTTGGGGGCCGGCCCGTGGCCAAGTAGTTAAGTTCACACGCTCCACTGTGGCAGCCCAGGGTTTCACCGGTTCGGATCCTGGGCATGGACGTGGCACCACTGGTCAGGCCACGTTGAGGAGGCGTCCCGCGTGCCACAGCTAGAAGGACGCACAACTAGGGTATACAACTATGTGCTGGGGGTATTTGGGAAGAAAAAACAGTCAGAAAAAAAAGGTTTTATGTAAAATTCAAAATAAGAGAGTACTTACATGGAGCACATCAACAGTTAGCTGCTGAAAGTTCCGAGATCTCAATTCTTGCATTCGTTTGTTATTTTCCTCATATTTTTCTTCCACAAGTTTTCTGCAAATTTAAAGTGAACATAGAAAAATAGCTGCAATTTGCTAAAACCGCATCTACATTATACAAGTAAGTGTGATTCCTGTTTCAACAGGCAAACTGGGTTGTTGGGAAGCTAGGCCAATGGGTCTCTCCCTCATCACGATGTGCACAGTGTGGCATCCACTTGATTCTCTTTTAAAGCACACATAAGAATGTTCTGGCTTCTTATTCAGCCTTAGAACTCCTAAAAGCAGCAGTGGAAGACAGTACCAATCCCTGTGCGTTCTCTGACTGCGGTGACAGGGCTGTGTGTCCCCAATGCCCAGCACAAGGCCTAACACATACTAATAAGTCAACAACTGCTTTCAGGATGAACAAACCCATAAACGTGGAAAATAGAGCTACATTTCAAAGAATTTATGGAAAAGAATATGAGACTCACTAGGGAGGAGAACTTTTCTCAGACATATTTCCTTTGGACGATTGAATTTAATAGACCTGCTACTAAACTGGAAGAAAGATTTCAGTTCTTGTGATTACTTGCATGCTAATTTATACTTAGATTTTTTTGAAAAGTCATTGAACATCCCTGGAGTCAAATTTTTGCGTATATAAAATGCGTACATTATAACCCTTCTAACAATACAGCCATTTTCTAGGTAAAACGCATGACCACTCTCAAATCCTAGAAATAACGATCAAAAACAATTCCAATGTAAGTCATTCATAAAATCAAGATGAAACTTTATTTAAAAGCCATTGCCTTTAAATAAAAAAAATGTTAAATGTCACGTGAAGGATCTGTGACTTTCTCTGGTATATAAAAAAAGTTTTAATCTGAAAAGCAATTTGTAATGTGCATGTAAGTAATTAGTCTTTTTAATCTATTCCCGTCAGAGATTTAATTTTCCGTTTACCCTCAACCAATAACATGAATCATAGTACTTGGAAATATTGCCATTTCTGAGGTTAGAAATAGGTTTGGGACTGTGAGCTGATGCAATGGCTCAAACAATCTAAATGAATACATTTTCTCAGTAAAACCCACACTCAGTGGTTTAGTAGTTTGCAGAAACCAACTTGTACTGGCTCCCAAGAGCAGACTATGGACATATCTTCCCAAATGAACAATGATATCACCTTGGTAGTTAGAAATTGGCCAATCCTGGGAGTATATACATCACAGAAATCAGCAAAGAAATCAGCAGTCACCCCAGCCCTCTTACTTGCCCAAAGGTGGTTGTTGAACATTTACCAGCACACCACTGCCCAGGATGCGCTTTGACGGAAATCTTTTGCCACATTTACAAAAGAAAGCGGGTGTTCAGGGAAAACCGTCTCACAGAGTCTTACTCAGTTCATCATGATCTTCATTGTAAGCACAAGGACACCGCTACACCATTTTTCAGATACGTGAACAAGGTCACAAAATGAACAGATTTGAGTTTCAGGTCTGTTCTGTCTCTTTAGCCCTTCGTTGGGGCTTCTAAGCTACCAAAAAGTTGGCAGGAGAAGAAAGAAGAAAAAATTTAGGAAATTGGATAACCTACCAACTGAAAAATCAGACTTTGAGAAACTGGGATTGTAGCGCTCTCTGGAATTCCCCTTTCTTGTGGAAATGCTCTAATTACTAATGCTGCCTCCCACCAGCAGTGGCGCCTGGGGCATAGACTTTTCAAAGGGCTTCCCTTGACCGAACAGAGTTCTGTTTCCAATCTGCTTTCTAAGGCCAACAATTTCCTGCCACTACATTCTTCCCCCTAGAGATGAGTTATGTCTCCTGGCAGAGGGGCTACAGCAAACATCTGGGGAGTGAGGATTGGGCAGTGAAGCCGCCGTCTCGCCCTCTCACTGGAGTCTGTACAGAAGGTGTTCCCAACAAAGAGGCTTCGTTTGGAGGCTGACTTTATGTTTTCATCACTAATAACCTCACTGATATTCAATTTTTCTTTTCACACAAGACTGAAAGCCTGATATTAATAGTGCCTGGCATCCCATAACCATCTATGGCTCAACAACCATCTTTTGGGGGAACGAGTGAATGAGTAAACAGATAAATATATAATGAGTATGTGCATGTTGATTTCCTGTTTTGGTTTTTGCTTGTCTTCAGTAAATTCCTTCAGAGCCGCCCCCCCGAAGCGGCCCAGGGCCCAGGGTGCCCTAAGAAAATACAGCTTACTTCAGCCTCCTGGCCTTCTCATCAGCTGCCTGGAGCTTCCTCAGCCGCATCCTTTCTCTCGGTGTCATTTTCTGCACTTCTGACAGCGCCCTCAGAGTCTGCAGGTGGATCTTTTTTTGCCTATAGATATAAAGATTCCCCACATGCAACCCACCCCAAATAAGGTCAGAAAAATTAAACAAATATTTTACAGACGTAGCATTACACTACTGAGAAGGGAAAAGCATCTTGAGACAGACCAGGCAAAAACCAATAAACTCTGGGTAGGTAATGAACCAACCAGGACTGTGGTTAATTGGCAATATATTTCAAATTAGATTTTTGTTTAAGAGAAAATTACGTACTTTCCAAATTTCTGCTCATTTCATTGCCTATGACGGGTTTTCATAATGTAAGACAAATTCAGATCTTGGCCTCTAAGAAGCAAATATTCTGGCAGACTAATTAAACCATGCGGATAGGACACAATCTTAGGAAACAGAAGGATTTGAATCTCATCTCCACTAATTAGCTCTGTAGCTAGTTACCAAACCTCTCTGAAATTCAGTTTTCTTATCCATAAATAATGGGCTATAGTGAGTATTATATGAGATAATGTATTTAAAGTACCTGACACATTAACAGTATCCAAAAACGGTATTATTATAATAGCTGAATCTTATTGAACATGTCTTCTATTCTAGGCTTAATACAGTAGGTATTTTTATGGCAGCCTGGCATAGTGGTTAATTGCACAGGCTAATAACATTCTCTCAGTTCAAATCCTGCCTCCGAGGTGACATGCTATATGCCCTTGGGCAAGTTACTTAATGGCTCTATGACATTAAAATAATAATAATAATAGTACCTACTTCATAGGGTTGTTGTGAGTTTAAATGACTTAATTCACGTAAAGTGCTTCTAACAGAGCCGTGTATACAATCATGGCCCCCAAAATGTCAGCCAATACTATTATTTAAGAATCTCTTTCCTCAGCTAAATAAATGTGTTTACATTAACCACTGAAAGATCTATAACCACATTCTCAACAACATTTGTTTCTGCGCTGGACTTGGTTAGGGCTCAATATGCAGAACGCCTTTTGCACTCAACTCCCTCCTTAAGAAACACTGAGAAAATTGTAATGGCCATTGTAGGCAGGTCTCATCCTTCTGGGATACCATCCAGACCAGAGCCTCCAGGGGACATGCAATTTGCAGGAATAGACACACCTTATTTTGTAAGATCAAATAGATCTCCTTAAAACATAGTCATAGATCTTGAAAATAACAGTGACAATTTGAAACCACTATCTCATATTGTGAAACACCATCCAAACAATTGGATTCGAGCACACTCTAATTGTAAGCAGTATCAGGCAAACTGTTTCATAACTGCAGTGCAAAATGATAGTTAAAATTAGTCCAGTACTAAAATATCTACTACTCTCACATCTCTACTTTTAAAATAAAAATAAAATAAGAAGTTCCGAGGTTTCTTGAAAGAACAGTTAGCAACCCAAGAAAACTTGGTTATAGGAGCATGCTCATCCCTTGACGTGCAGTGTACTTTACCTGGAGATCACGTGTTAAACAAAGAATTCATATCTTTCATGGACCAGTTTCCTCGGTTGTGAATGTGAAGATGGAAAACAAACATGGTGCAGTTGAGAAACCACTGGACTGGGGGTCAGAGAAACATATTTACACTATTTGGCCTCGAAGATCTGGGCTACCTAATGAGGGCTACTGTTCTCACCCCACCACCTTGCACAACTCTGGAGAACGACTGCCATTCTCATCGGGTCCTTATAAAATTAAATAGAGTGGTCCTTCGGCAAAAATTATAGATTTGGTTTTTATAAGTGGTGCCCCCTGGAGTTGTTCAATACACAGCCTGCACAGCTGTACATTGTTCTGAAGTAACCTAGTATTCTGGGCTCTTCTAAGTTACAACACAGATATTTTGAATGAAGTAGGAGAAGTTAGGCCAGGAAATAACTATGATTCTTTGATGAAACACATTGTCTAGTTCTTATGTATATCTCAAGGAAGTGAATTTTGGCTTATTTTCAATTGTATTTTCATGACTCCACATGTTGCCTTTTCAAAAGATACTCTGCCAGTTCCCATTAAACAAACAACATGTGAAAGTCATTTATGCTTAATATGGAAGGTTCATTAGCATAAATATCACTAAATGTTTGAGATATTAATTTCTCTCTATACTTACAAGGCAACTACAGCGCTACCCTGCAGATCTGTAAGCTGTGCTGTGGTTTAAACTTTTATTTCAATTTGCTACCACCTGGGGCAAAGGGCTTTGCAATGCCAAGTTACTGAAGCTCCTTAATTTCTTGGCAAGACTTAAGCGAATTCTAGGATATTCCATGCAGTCAGCTTAGCACTAATAGATTTTTAAAGACAAACGCATTTAACATTTACGCTCAATGGGCTTTTTAAAAACAAAGAAATTACTTACACGGCATTAACTATATGAGCAGCCTCCTTCTGACAATTCAAATTCTTGTCTTCCAGAGTCATTTCTGAATATCTACACATCAGGTGCTAGAAAAAAAATAACCCTTAGACACCTTACAGACTCCTCTTCAGGGATGAAAGGGCATAAAACAACCAGGTGCCTTTTCTGCTTTGCCGTATTATTGACCATGTCTGGGAGCTTGAAAACAAAACTCACTCATAACTACTGCGCCTTCGATAAAGGGTTACAGACATTTCCCTGGTAGCTTATGCAACGAGACCTTGCCAGGTCCGGCTCGCGTACCTCTCCCACTGCAGCTCACACCTCCTGCCCTCTCATTCCCTGTTCCCCAGGCACGGGCAGGCCTCCCCTCAGCTCCAAGAAGACACAGCTCTCTGCCACCTCCAGGCCTGTAGCAGACAGCGACCCCACTCCCAGGGCCAGGACCAAGGTGAGATGAGTGGGCTCTGATGGCATCCAGGCCAGGCCGCCCCAAGATGTGCCACTCTGGTAGGTGGATTATTTTGAGCTGAAGACAATAAAGGCTCAGACTCAAGAAGAGCATTCGACCTTTCCCCTCTAACTGCCTAAAAGAAATTTAAAATAAAGGCCTGTCCCCAGGACAAGCCGTCCCCATAGATAACTCTGGGTATCCGGTAGACTGGGAGAATCCTTGCTAAACCCACTCTTATCAAAGTTCTATTTACCAAACATTTGCTTTTCCATTTCCATGTGGGTTGCCTTCCTCCCCTTTGAAGCCCCAAACCACCACCCCAAAGGTCCTCCTTGTCTGTAGCTGAAGATCCTTAAACAGGCAGCCTCAGCCAGTTGGCTGAGTTACTCAGTTTCTCCCATGCATACACGCTATTAAACTTTGTTTCACTGTTTGGCAGGCTCACAGCCCTCCAGTGTGGCTTGGATCCCAACAGCCAGCACCTGTGCCTCCCTGTCAGCGGCCTGCTCTCGGGCCAGTGGAGTCAGCTCTGCCCCCACAGAGGGAGAGCTGGAAGCACAGGGAACTTCTGCCCACCTCCCCTCTCTGGTCCTGCTAACCCTACTTCCTAGGGGTTTCCCCTGGTAGCGCATCCTTGCAGAAGAACCCTCCCCTCCATATCTCCCTCCAGGAAACATGACCGCATTCAGGGCTTGCACGAGCTACTCCCCGTGATTCCAACACTTTCTAGACTTCATACTGCTGGTTGCTTCTTGCTGTCTTGCTGATGTCGAGATGTCACCTACTCCTTCTTTGACTGCCAAAGCCCCTCCCCCTCCCTTGTTTTACAGCATCCTGTTTGCTTTCTTCCTAGGGCTCCTGATAATTTATAATTATTGTATTTGTTTGCTTACTTTTTCTTGGTCAATGGGTTCTCTTACTATCAGTCAAGCTCCAAAGGGACAGGAGCCACATCTGTTCCTTTCGTTTCATTTCGGCCCCCAGTGTCCACACAGGGGCCGGCCCTCAGCTAGTGAATGCATATCGGGTCGACACCCTTGATCCCCGAGGATTTAGAACTGGACCCTGACGAAAAGGTGTGCACATCTTTGAAGGGGAATGACTGCTTTGTGGGTCCTCTTAAAGCTGTTGACAAACTTAAAGGAAATTTGCCAGAGGGATTTCTATTGTGAAAGCCTAAGAAGTAAGAAAAACCTTCTGAGAGGTCGCCCTCTGCCTTTTTCTTACCACCAGAGGGAGATTCTCTGCATCAAATTTTTGAATCTACAGGAAAACAAAATAAACTCAGCTAATCAACAGAAAGCCCTCTTGAGATACAGAATAAAGGAGTGGAACAATAAAGGCTCAATGGGACCCCCAGATTTTGGTATTATTAGTAGTACGTTGTTGTCCCGGCAGGGATATGTTGACAAAGGGTTGAGGCAAGATTTGTAAACCAGGAGCTCTAAGGGTAGATGTTGAGTTGAGGCAGAAAATCGCAGCCCAAACTTCTCACATCTGGGGCACCTGGGAATGGAGTTCACACACTTGCTTTTGCAAAAAGATTGTCCTAACTAATAATTTCCTTCAGCTTAAAAGAAATCTTGTTTCTCCTTTCTGACTGATTCTTGATGCCTCTTACTCCCGCAGCACATCTTCAAGTCCCAGAATGTATAAATGCTAATACGTGTTTCCCGCACTGCTTTCGTTTTAAATACCTGTAGTTGTTCCTCAATGTAAGGGATTTTTAAAATTTCTATAGCAGATGGTCTCAGTGATGGATTCTTGTTCAACATGCTGTAAGGTTTAAAAAGAGAATTCTTTTTCAAATGAACGAAAATATAAATACCATTTAAAATTGTCTCGGTGGCTCTGTATCTATTTCCGTACCGTTCCATGATGGCATTCAGCTCTCTTGGATATCTCTCAGGGAGAGAAGGTGTGTCACCTTCCACAATTTTTAAAACAATGGACAAGAAGTTGGAGCCAGTGAATGCGTGATTCATGCAGCACATCTCATATAAAATGCACGCCAGAGACCTGAAGACAAACTCAGAGAATTTAAACAAGGAACAAATGTCCTACTTTAAATGTAGTCGTCATACAAAACCTCAGGTGTGTTAGTGCACTGGCTGTCAGACAGTACTATACACTTCCGTTGTTTGTTTAAAAGCTTCAGTTCCATACTGTTCTTTTCCATTTAAACGTGTTTACTAAAAAAAGAGGAAAAAGCAAAGGAAGAAAGCACAAAATATAAGTCTGAATGACTACTTTTTGTCAAGACAGCAAACAAACCAACAGGAATATGCCTGTGTGGAGTAGGGACTCAATAAATATTTGATCAATGTAGTAAAGAATTTTTTAATTAACCTTTATGAAGGAAAAAGAAAATACAGCTAAATATTGTCTTCCTAAGGCAGCTTTGCTAATGTTATATATGCAAAATAAAATTTTAATTTATCAGCCTAACCTTGCCACTAATGTGTATCCAAGCATTTTGAAAAGGAAACTGACATTCTTTATTAGTTTTCTGAATAGAATCCACTTGCAAGTAGGGTGGAAGAGCAGCTACTTGCAGCCTACATTAAAATGTATAATTCTCCCTTCGAGGGCATGAAGCAGAATATTAAAATTCTAGAACAGTCCAATACTGATTTGGATCAACCATGCAAATCAGTAACTTCTACAACAGGAGAAAAATCTTTTAAATAACTCTACATCATTAAAAATCTAAAAGAAAATTCCTACCTGAACCCAGTGTTAAGAAAGAACTATACTTCTCGCAAATAATGGGTTATTTTTGTCTTATGGGCATTACGAATAGTTTTTAACTGGCCAGGTCTCCCTTTTCATGTTAGTTGCTTGAAAGATTAGAAATAAATTTGTGATTGGCCTTGTGTAAGTTGTGTTTTCTGTAACTGTTAACACTGTCCTTAATCCTTTCTCATACAAGGAAGGGTATGTACAAGTAAATACATACAGGAATACTATCGTTTTAACTATTTTGTAGATGTTCATGAAAATGTGCATTTGTAAGAGAATTATGGATATATACACCGAGGACGTTTCTGTTCCAGTAAATAATAATAACACTAAAAATTTCCAACTGATTGGTACTCTACATTTTACAAAGTGCTTTCATACATATTTCAACAGGGCCTCCTAACTTCCCAGTGAAATAGAGCCAATATTGTAATTTTCCCATTTTGTACATAAGGAATCTGGCTCAGAGGAGTTAAATGACTTGTCCAAGGTCACACAGGTGACCTTGACTGACTCTCAAATTAAGGTATTTGACTTTCCAAATCCTGGACTATTTCCATTACAGAATGCTAGAAAGAGGGGGGATGTTAGAAATCATATAATACTGACTAGAACACCAAGATCAATGTAAACATTATAAATTATGAAAATTATTTGCAGCTTAATAAATTTTGCATGCATCTGTAAGACTACTAATGGTAATTGGTGTAGTAGCACATATTTAGATTTCTACACCCAGAAAAAAATCCCTTCAAATAAAGGTGAAATAAAGACATTTTTAGACAAACAAAAACTGAGAGAATTTATTGCCAGCAGGAAAGCACTAAAATCCTAAGAGGGAGTTCTTCCGACACAAGAAAAACGATCCAAGACAGAATCAAGGAGTGCAAGAGAAATGAAGGACACTAGAAAGAGTAATTTTGTGAATATGTATAAATCAATATTAACTCTATAAAATAATATTAAGAATATCTTGGGGTGAGGGCTGGCCCCGTGGCTGAGAGTTTGTGCACTCTGCTTCAGTGCCCTGGGGTTCACTGATTCAGATCCTAGGCACAGACCTACCCACCACTCATCAAGCCATGTTGTGGTGGCATCCCACATAGAAGAACTAGAATGACCTACAACTGGGATATACAACTATATACTGGGGCTTTGGGGAGGAAAAAAAGAAGAATAAGAAGATTGGCAACAGATGTTAGCTCAGGGAAAATCTTCCTTACCAAAAAAAAAGCATACTTTAGAAAAAAAGGATATCTTATGGGGTTTAAAAATCATGTAGAATAACATTTCATGTCAAAAATAATGCAAAGACATAGAGGATAAATAGAGTTAACGTATTTTAAGTTCCTTGCTTAGGTAAAAGTAATAATTTTTACTAGATGTAATGTGTCAAGGATGCATATTACAATTGTTAGGGTTATCACCAAAAGAACAGTAAAATAACGTATAACTGACAAGTGTATAACTAACAAGTTGCTAGAGGGAAAAAATCAAATAAAAATTCAAACCAAAAGAAAGCAAAAAAGGAGAGAAAAAGGAACATAAAACAAATGAGATGTATAGAAAACAAATAATATGGCAAATAAAATTACAAATATGGAGTAATTACATTAAATGTAAATGGATAGTACTCTAATTAAAAAGACTATCAGGCTGGGCAAAAAAAATTTTACAATGCTCATGAAACAACACTTAAATATAAGAACACAGAGACGTTGATAGAGAGAGGTATATCATGCAAATACTTATTAAAATATTGCTTGTGTAGATATACTAACATCTTTAAGGCAAGAACCACTGCTAAGATTAGGATGGTGGATTGATAAATAAATCAAATCACTAGAATATAACAATTCTAAAATTTTATATACCAGGTCCAGCCCCAGTGGCCTAGTGGTCAAGTTCAGTGTGCTCTGCTTTGGCAGCCCAGGTTCGGTTCCTGGGCACATACCTACACTACTTGTCTATCAGTGGTCTTGCTGTGGTAGCAGCTCACATACAAAAAGAGGAAGATTGGCAGCAGATGTTAGCTCAGGGCAAATCTTCCTTAGCAAAAAATAAAATAAAACTGTATACATCCAATAAGATTGTGTGTGTGTGTGTATGAAGCAAAAATCAACAGAATTAAAAGGAAAAATAGACAAATTCACAATTAGAGTGAAAGACTTTAACACAATTCTTTCAATAGATGATAGAATAAGCAAATCCAAAAAATCAATACGGATAGAGAAAATCTAAACACAATTACCAAAATTGACATAATTGACAAATTAACATAAATACATCCAACAATGACAGAATTCAGATTCTTTTCAAGGACACATGGAACATTTACCATAATTGACCATAAACATGGTCATAAAGTGGGCCTGAACAGATTTCAAGGATTGAAATTTTCAGAGCAATTCTCTGATCACAATAAAATTAAGCTAGACATTAATAACAGAAAGAGAGAAAAAAAAAAAACTACAAAATCTCCAACTCTTTGAAAATTAAGGAATACACATCTAAATAATCCCTGGGTCAAACAGGAAATGACAACAGATATCAGAAAATATTTTTAACTGAACACTAATAAAGGTACAAAATATCAACACTTACTGAATTCAGCTAAAGCAAATGCCTACAGCAAAACTGAAAGCACTAAATGCCTATATTAAAGAAGAAAAAGTCTTAACATTTATGATATAAGTCAACTTGAGCAGCTAGAGAAAGTATAGCAAGTCAAACCAAAGAAAATTTAAGGAAGGAAATAAGAAAAGAGTGAAAATTAATGAAATAGAAACAAACAAACAATAAAAGTAAAATCAGTAAAGACTAATACATTTAATGGATCTTTAGCAAGACTGATTAAGAAAACAAGAAGAAAAAAACCACACAGATTAACAGTAACAGGAACGGAAAAAGGCTACAACACTATAGACTCCACAGATGTTGGAATGTATACTGAAAGTTCATGCATCTATTTTGATATGGAGAACAAGGTAAGGATGCCTACCATCACCATGTCTATTCAACACTGTAAGGAAGCTGCTGCCCAGAAGAATAAGGCCAGAAAAAGTTAAAAAGAAAAAAAAGCAACATATTTAAACATGTTTTTCTCCAATAAATTTGACAAATTGGATAAAATAAAGGGTCTTAAAAAAATATAACTTACCAAAGTGACACCAGAAGATATATAAACTCTGAATAGTCCCTTATCTATTAAACAGAGATAGCAATTATTTAAAATAATAATTTGAAAATTTTTTTTTAAGTTTCCCAGAAAGATGGCTTTACTGGCAAATTCCTCCAAAAATTTAAGGAATAAAGAACACCAATATTATTCAATCTCTTCACTTTATAAAGTCAGAACAAACTTGATATGGAAATACAACAAAGATATTACAGGAAAGGAAATTTATAGGCAAAACTTTTAGGAATATAGATTCAAAAAAATCCAAATACACATATACATACATACAATTAGAATATGATGATATATTAAAAAGATAATAAATCATGACCACATGGATATTATTTCAGGAATATGTGTTGGCCTAAGATTTGAAAATCAATCAATGGAATATACCTCATTATAGAAGAAAAGAGAAAAAAAATATATCATCATCCTGATAGATGCAGAAAAAAGCATTTGATAAAATTCAAAACCCATTTGTGTTTTAAAAAGAAGAAATCTCTTAGCTCAGTGGGAATGGAAGAGAACCTCCTTAATCTTATTTTTTTTTAAGTTATAAAAATGTGTGTTAAATATTAGCTTATTGGTAAAATATTGAAAGTTTATGCTTTTATTTTGAGATCAAGAACAAGGTAAGGATGCCTACTATCACCACTTCTATTCAATATTGTAATGAAGGTACTACCCAGAATAATAAGGCCAGGAAAAGTTAAAAAAAATAGGAAGATTAAAAAAGAGGATATTAAACTGTCATTAAGCATTTCAATATGATTATATACATAAGAGGTCATTTCTATAAGCCCGCAACAAACATACTTTAAAAATGAAATTTAAAATGTCATTAAATCAAAGGGGAAATTTAAAAATACCTGGAGACAAACAAAAATGAAAATACAACATATCAACTCTTACGGCTTGCAGCAAAAGCAGTCATAAGAGGGAAATTCATAGCAATACAGGCCCAACTCAACAAGCAAGAAAAACCTCAAATAAGTAATCTTAAAATGCACCTAACAGAACCAGAAAGAGAGAACAAAGCCCAAAATCAGCAGAAGGAGGGAAATAATAAAAATCAGTAGAAATAAATGAAATAGAGACTAAAAAAAATAGGATTAATGAAACTAGAGATGGTTCTTTGAGAAGATAAACAAAATTGACAAACCCTTAACCAGACTCACCAAGAAAAAAGAGAGAAGGCTCAAATAAATAAAATTAGAAATGAAAGAGGATAAATTACAACAGATACTGCAGAAATACAAAAGATTATAAGAGAATACTATGAAAAACTATATGCCCACAAATTGGATAACCCAGAAGAAATAGATAAATTCTTAGACTCATACAACCTCCCAAAACTGAATCAAGAAGAAATAGAGAACTTAAATAGACCAATCACAAGAAAGGGATTGAAACAGTAATCAAAAACCTCCCAAAAAACAAAAGTCCAGGACTAGATGGCTTCTCTCGAGATTCTGCCAAACATTCAAAGAAGATTTAATACCCATCCTTCTCAAACTATTCCAAACAATTGAAGAAGATAGAATGCTTCCTAACTCATTCTATGAGGCCAACAACACCCTGATACCAAAAACCAGACAAGGACAACACAAAGAAGGAAAACTACAGGCCACTATCACTGATGAACATAGATGGAAAAATCTTCAATAAAATATTGGCAAACCACATACAGCAATACATTAAAAGGATTGTACACCACAATCAAGTGGGATTTATTCCAGGGACACAGGGATGGTTCAACATCTGCAAATCAATCAATGTGATACACCACATTAACAAAATGAGGAATAAGAATCACACGATCATCTCAATAGATGCAGAGAAGCATTTGACAAGATCTGACATCCATTTATGATAAAAAAAACTCTCAATAAAATGGGTATAGAAGGAAAGTACCTCAACATAATGAAGGCCACATATGACAAACCCACAGCCAAGATCATACTTAATGGTGAAAAACTGAAAGACATCCCGCTGAGAACAGGAGCAAGACAACGGTGCCCACTCTCGCCACTCTTATTCAACATAGTACTAGAGCTTTTGGCCAGAGCAATCAGGCAAGAAAAACAAGTAATAGGAATCCAAATAAGAAAGGAAACAGGGAAACTTTTGCTATTTGCAGATGACATGATTCTGTATATAGAAAACCCTAAAGAACCCACGAGAAAACTATTAGAAATAATTAATGGGACTGGCCCCCTGGCCGAGTGGTTAAGTTCGCGTACTCTGCTGCAGGCGGCCCAGTGTTTCGTTGGTTCGAATCCTGGGCGCGGACATGGCACTGCTCATCAAACCATGCTGAGGCGGCATCCCACATGCCACAACTAGAAGGACGCACAATGAAGAATATACAACTATGTACTGGGGGGCTTTGGGGATAAAAAGGAAAAAATAAAATCTTTAAAAAAAAAGAAATAGTTAACAACTACAGCAAAGTTGCAAGGTACAAAATCAATTTTAAAAATCAGTTTCATTTCTATACACTAACAATGAACTAGCAGAAAAAGAAACCAAGAATACAATCTCATTTACAATCACAACAAAAATAATAAAATATCTAGGAATAAACTTAACCAAAGAGGTGAAAGACCTATACACCGAAAACTATAAGACATTATGGGAAGAAATTGAAGAAGACACAAAGAAATGGAAAGATGTTCCATACTCATTGATTGGAAGAATGAACATAGTTAAAATGTCCATACTACCTAAGGCAATCTACAGATTCAGTGTGATCTGAATCAGAATCCCAATGAGAGTCTTCACAATGAGATACTTCACAGAAATAGAACAAAGAATCCAAACATCTATATGGTACAACAAAAGACCCCAAATAACCAAAGCAATCCTGAGAAAAAAGAACAAAGCTGGAGGCATCACAATCCCTGACTTCAAAATGTACCACAAAGCTATGGTAATCAAAACAGCATGGTACTGGAGCAAAAACAGACAAGCAAATCAATGGAACAGAATTGAAAGCCCAGAAATAAAACCACACATCAATGCACAGTTAATCTTCGATAAAGGAGCCAAGAACATACAATGGAGAAAGGAAAGTGTCTTCAATAAATGGTATTGGGAAAACTGGACAGCCACATGCAAAAGACTGAAAGTAGACCATTATCTTCCACCATACACAAAAATTAACTCAAAATGGATTAAAGATTTGAATGCAAGACCTGAAATCATAAAACTCCTAAAAGAAAATATAGGCTGTACACTCTTTGACATTGGTCTTAGCAACATCTTTTTGAATGCCATATCTACTCGGGCAAGGGAAACAAAAGAAAAATTTAACAAGCGAGATTACATCAGACTAAAAAGCTTCTGCAAAGCAAAGGAAACCAAGAACAAAACAAAAAGACAACCCACCAACTGGGAGAAAATATTTTCAGATCATTTATCTGATAAGAGGTTGATTTCCAAAATATATAAAGAACTCATACACCTCAACAACAAGAAAAATACAACCCGATCAAAAGATGGGCAGAGGATATGAACAGACATTTTTCCAAAGAAGATATACAGATGGCCAACTGACATATGAAATGATGCTCAACATCACTAATTACTAGGAAAATGCAAAACAAAACTACAATAAGATATCACCTTATACTGGTCAGAATGGCAATAATAACCAAGACAAAAACCAACAAATGTTGGAGAGGTTGTGGAGAAAAGGGAACCCTCATACACTGCTGGTGGGAATGCAAACTGGTGCAGCCACGATGGAAAACAGTATGGAGATTTCTCAAAAAATTAAAAATATAAGTAGCATATGACCCAGCTATCCCACTAGTGGGTATTTATCCAAAGAACTAGAAATCAATGATCCAAAGAGATTTATGCACCCCTATGTTCATTGCAGCATTATTCACAGTAGCCAAGATGTGGAAGCAACCCAAGTGCCCATCAACTGATGACTGGATACAGAAGATGTGGTATATATACACAATGGAATACTACTCAGCCATAAAAAAGACAAAATGGTCTCATTGCAACCACATGTATGGACCTTGAGGGTATTATGTTAAGTGAAATAAGCCAGAGAAAGACAAACACCATATGATTTCACTTATTTGTGGAACATAAACTTACAGACAAAGAGAACAGTTTAGTGGTTACCAGGGGGAAGGGGAGTGGGGGGGTGGGCACAAGGGGTGAAGGGGCACATTTATATGGTATCTGACAAATAATAAAATGCAACTGAAACTTCACAATGTTATAAACTATTATGACCACAACAAAAAAAATTTTTTTAATATTATTGTCTGAAAACAAAAAAGACATTTGCAACAACATGGATGGAACTTGAGGGTACGATGTTAAGCAAAATAAGCCAGAGAGAGAAAGACAAATACTGAATGATTTCACTCATATGTGGAAGATAACAAATACATGGATAAAGAGAACAGATTAGTGGTTACAGAGGGGAAGGGGATTGGGAGGTGGGCTAAAGGGATAAAGGGGCACATATGTATGGTGATGGATAAAAATTAGACTACTGGGGGTGAGCATGATGAAGTGTATTCAGAAATTGATAAATAATAATGTCAACCGGAAATTACACAATGTTATAAACCATTATGATCTCAATAAAGTTTCTTGGAAAAAAATAAAATGTCCTTTACATTAACATCACAAAACATCAAATACCTAGGAATAAATCTAATGAATGATATGCAAGATCCTACACTGTAAACCACAATACATTGCTAAGAGAAATTAAAGAAGACCTAAAAAAGGGGGGGGGGTGGGATTAGGTCCACGTTCATGGACTGGAAGATTCAATATTATGAAGATGTCAGTTTTTCCCAGAATGATATAAAGACCCAATGCAATATCAATCAAAATCCTAGTAGACTTTTTTTGTAGGAATTGACAAGGTGATTCTAAAATTTATATGGAAATGCAAAGGGACAAGGATAGCCAAGGCAATTGAAGAAGAACAAATCTGGAGCTCTTGTATTACCAACGAGCAAAATTTATTATAAAGTTATATTATTTAGGAAAGTATGATATTGGCAAAGAAGAAAAAACAGATCAACGGATCAAAGCAGAGGGCTCAAAAACAGATCCACACATTCAATCACTTGATAAATGCAAAGATAAACTGCACTGGGTGAAGGAAAAGATGATCTTTTTAACAAATAATGCTGGGCCAATTGAACATCCATGTAGAAAGTAATGTATATGGACTTCTATCTCACACCATACATATGCACAAAAATTATAGGTGGATCTAACTGTGAAACATAAAATCACGAAGCTTTTTTTTTTTGAGGATGATTAGTCCTGAGCTAACATCTGCTGCCAGTCCTCCTCTTTTTGCTGAGGAAGTCTGGCCCTGAGCTAACATGCGTGCCCATCTTCCTCTACTTTATATGTGGGACGCCTACCACAGCATGGTGTGCCAAGTGGTGCCATGTCCACACCCGGGATCTGAACCAGAGAACCCCAGGCCGCCAAGAGGCAAGAGGTGCACACTTAGCCACTGCGCCACGGGGCTGGCCCGCCCTCACCACAAAGCTTTTAAAAGAAAACAGGAGAATATCTTCCTGTTCTTGGGGTAGGAAAAGATTTCTTAAACAAGATGCAAAAAGTACTAAGGATAAAGTTAGGGACTGATAAAACCGACTTCATTAAAGTTATGAACTTCTATTCATGAAAAGACACCATTAGAAAAGTGGAAAGGAACAGAGTGGGAGAGGACATTTGCTATCCCGCCCCTCAATGCTGTATGGATCAGAGCATTTCAGATCGTTAAGGACTCTCATTAGTTGGAAATCATGGTGAGCTCTGATAGAAGCCTTTCCGGCAGTGGCTGACTTCCCAAGCTTATTCAGGTCCTGTCTTAAACCATAATCCACCTTCAAAGATCCCCGGGACCAGAGACATCAAGCCATGCAGGGCATCAGACCATGGCAAATATAGGATGCACAGACAATGAGATACTTTGGAGCAAAAGGAAAGGAAGGCAGACCAGTTTGGCTTTTGTTTTTCTGTTGCTTGGCAGGGAAATGGTGTTAGTGGTCTATTAAGCACAGTGAGTTGATCACGAAGTCAAACCCTGGTTTCATGGAGACTGAGCCACATTTGATGGATGTATTAAGGTTATAAAAAGATGTAGAATTATCTGCTAAATAGACTGGAACAGTTAGATCTAGATCAGTAGTCAATTTTCATACAAGCCTATTCTCTTTGGAAATCCTCTCAGCTACACTGAAGACACGCTGCTTTCCATTTACCTGTTTCACTGATCTAGTGATATTTGCTTGCACTTGAGCACGTGGAGAAGACTTCGTCTATCAGCCAGTACCTTGTGGAAAGGGCCGCTCTGAGGTCCCAGTGCACCTACCTTGAATGGGCAGGTAACTGAAATGTGAGACAATCTGATTATAGAAACTACCATGACACTTGGGGTAAAAAATGTTTCATTATCTTGTTCCAAGTTTTAAAATCTATCTACTCTATGTACTTTTTATTCTAGTAACCATACGTCTGTGTACCTATGGTTTTTATTTTCCCCAATTTCCAACCAGACATTTCTATATGGGAATAATTTTGTCATCTCAAACTCATCATTTCAATCCTTTTTGAAGTCTTTTCTCTTATTTGACTCCCAGGTCTTCAATCTGGCAATGCAAAAGTGAGGAAGAGGGTTAGCGGGGTGAGTTGAAAAAAATAAGAGAGAGGTGCATTTTACTTACAAGTCTGATTTGCATTCCTTTCTTTTTCCAAAATACAGCCAACTGTGAAGAAGTAAGCAAATAAATCCCTGAGGGAGTGACTGTAGCCTTGAAAGGGAAGGCTGGCATCAGGTGTGTGTGAAGCAAATGACACCTGAACTCCATAGACTTGCCATCTGTCGAAGCCGGCAAGAACTGCCCAGAGGATTTCTGAAGCACGGGTTGACAATGGATTGCAAATCTAACTCAGGCTTTGGCTTGTCTCAAGGTAACTAAGTTTACCTTTGAAATCTGCCCAGACTCTGCAAAGAGAAGCTTACCCCACAGCAATGCACAGACTCTGTGCATTACCCCACAGACTCTGGTTGGTTAGGGAAGCTTTATTGATCTTCTAGATAATATTTTTATTTAATGTAATTGAGGCTCATCCTGATGTATCCATCTAGCAGAGTACACATAATTTAAGGAGTCAAATAAATAGAGTAACAGAAATTTAATGGAAGAATAGTGGGGTTTGCTTTAGTGTGTGTTACCCTAAATAGAAGTCTTTACTTAGTTGGAATTGAATATCAACATAAACTCAGTTTAAATACAACAAAAGACATTGGCCTGCTTGAACTAATACTTAAGAAGTAGTCTATTACATAACAACTGTTTATTAAGGGCCTATCATGTCCCAGAACCTCTCTCAGTGCTTCTCAAGCTCTAATATGCATACAAATTAGCCAGAGATTTTGTTACAATGCTGATTCTGAGTATTTTGGGGAAAATGGCAGCTACACTGGCAGCATAGTTTCTGGATCTTCCTTTAATGCCCATGTGAAAAACACACAAAGCAGCTAGTTGGCAAAACCAAAAGTTCATGGCCAACATTTTCAACAAATTTAGGTGATAAGTTGTCCCCTCAAACCTCAAAGTACAAGTGACTGAAGACAAATCGCAATCGCCACACAACCTGCACAGTGTCAGCATCCATGGGAGAAGCAGCAAAAGGAATCAACAGAGTGACCGAAGGACCCAAGAACAGAAGAGCCTCAACATAGCCAACAGATACTCACTGGAAAGTACAGTGGGCCAATTTAAGAGCAGCAGCTAAAAGCAGTAGCGGTTCTGCCCAACCCAAAACCAGAGTGAACGCAAGAAAACCCCAGGGTAAGGCCTAAAGGGGATGGAGTAGAATAGCTTAAGACTGTCCACAGAATTTTCTGCAATGACGGAAATGTTCTATATTTCTGTATACAATAACCATGAGCCACATGTGACTGCTGAGCACTTGAAATGTGGCTAGTGTGTCTGAGGAACCGAATTTTTAAAACAATATTTAAAAGGAAAACTGAATGCACTCTTTTCCTCATATCATCCCAATATATTAAAATGTTTGAGGGAAGATCCACAAAATTTTAGAAACAAAGTTTGGGTGAATTTCATCCTGTTCATACTGGCTCTTTCTAATTACTTTCTTCCACAGTTGAGCTTTACCATGTTTGAAGGAAGATCATCTCATCTCCTTCCCCTATGGTGGTCCCATGCCCTTCTTACCATAAGAATTTGGCCAGTGGAAGAACTGTGGACAGGACCAATAGTAGGCAAAGAGAGGAGGACAAGGAGATTGTAGGGTAGCAGAGGAGAAAATAAAAGGGAAAGGTTTTTTTCATGTTTAGCTATTCTTGGAGTCACAGTCACAGATTTCATACAAACCGTAAAGTTTGGGAAATGAACACGGACAGTGTTGAAAGTTGTGGTGGAGAGGTAGGTTGGCAATGGAAACAATGATCAAAGCATCCTTCCACTGTCAATTGTTATTCACTCAGCCCCTCCAAAAAGGCTGGATATGGCAACAGCCTGCACTGCTTCACACTGATTGAATGAGCATGTTCCAATTGCTTCAGTCATCTTTGATAATCTCCATAGGCTCTTTTAAGATGGACAGAGCATCAGTAGTAGTAGAACGTGTAAGGTCAACAGAAAGCCTGCCCATCTCCCTTCTTTAGTCTCCCCCAACCTCTCACCTCTCCAGTCTGTTTTCTATAGCCCACTCTGGTATCATTGTAACATTAATTCCCCTGGGAGATTGCTTACTCTTTGCAAATATTCCCTTTCCCTTGCCCATGGGGGGAGTGGACTTCCTGCCTTGTTGATATTGGGATTGGCCAAATGACTTTCTCAGTCAATGTATGAGATATGAAGTGTGCCACATCTGAGTGGAAGCTTTAAATGCAGGTGCATGGTTTGGCTCAGCCCTTGCTCTTTGTCTCTAGCTTTAGAAAATCTCATTTCAGATCAGGGCACAGCCTGAGTCCTGGAAGTGGGAAACCCTGGAGAAGAGTAGGCCTGCAACTTGGAGCAGAGACTCAGTTAAACTGCAGTGCTCATGTAATGTGAGGAAGAAACAAATGGTATAAGTGCCTGAGATTTTTGGAGTTCTTTGTTACTGAAGCAAAGCTGGCTAATACATCATCCCCTTGTTTAACAGCCTTCAGCAGCTCTCATTCCCCAGAAGATAAAGTTCAAGTTCCTTATCACGGCTTACATGGGTACATGGGTCATTCACCATCTGAACCCTGCCTGCCTCTTCAGTCTTATCTAGCACCATTGTCCCCCTTGCCACATACACACAATTTGTCCTCCAGCTAATTGGAAGACATTGAGCTTTACCAGGCTTCCATGTCCTTACAGTGTTCCCAGGGTCTTTTAGGAGTCAGAGAAGGCCCAGGTCACTTGCAACTATTTTTAAATTCTCAGTATATTTTTAAAAATGTATAAATACCAAAATAGAGTTTCAAAAATTATGGTATACTTGAAATTTTTACATTTAATAAATTAGCACCTTTAACATATACAAACTCTTGGAGATAACTTCAAACACACATATCTGAGGTCCATTGTGAGTGAGAAGGCTGTGGGTAAATGGTTCTTCTGGCCAGCCTCTTTCTTTCCCTACACAGTGCCCTCCCTCTTCCCCCAGTAGGCACCTTCCCACCTTCAGTCACTGGCACTGAGTCCTTCTGCCTGAGATGCATTTTGTCAAACTTTTCTCCATCCTATCACCTCCTGATAGGCATCACCCACTCTCTAGAACTGTAGCTGATGTCCTGCATCCTCATCCTGGCAGTGAATCATTCACTTCTTTACACAAGAGCCTTATATGCATTCCTTGTATTGTACTATAATAATATATGGCAATTTGCTTACGGATCTTCCTTGACTTGTGATGGGGTTATGTCCCAATAAATCCATTGTAACTTGAAAAGACCATAAGTTGAAAACACATTTAACACACCTAACCTACTAAACCTCATAGCTTAGCCTAGTCTACCTTAAACGTGCTCAGAACAATTACATTAGCTACAGTTGGGCAAAATCATCTAACACAAAGCCTATTTTATAATAAAGTGTTGAATATCTCGTAATTTATTGAATACTGTACTGAAAATGAAAAACATAATGGTTGTACGGGTACAGAATGGTTGTCAGTGTGTTGGTTGTTTTCCCTTGTGATCATGGGGCTGACTGGGACTGTGGCTCGCTGCCACTGCCCAGCATCACAAGAGAGTATGGTACACATATCACTAGCCCAGGAAAAGATCAAAATTCAAAATCTGAAGTACAGTTTCTACTGAATGTGTATCGCTTTTGCATCACCGTAAAGTCAAAAAATTGTACGTTGACCCATCATAAGTCAGGGACCATCTGTCAATCCCTGGAGGATAAAGACCAGAATTTACATGTCTTGATGTTGTTTCTCTGAACACCACCCCAATGGCAAGAGGGAGTAGGGCTAACGGTGCTAGATAGCCTTTCTGAGGTGGCAGGGGAAGCCCTGATTTGTAGAATTTATTGACTTCTGTGGTATAAATATGGCTGATTTCAAGCTACCAATGTGATGCCACTGAACACTGAGTTGAGAAGAGATGTGGATAATGGAGTCTTATGAGCTGGTATAAGCTGGCTCCAGCACACCACTGAATTATGTGAGTAATGGAGAGATGGTGCTGGAGTCAGAAGATGGTACGGGGCTGGAACGGATGGGAGAAAGAGAAGCCAGGAGAAGTGAAGGGAGAATTGTGAGGCATTGGAAAAGCTGCTGGTCCAGAGTTTCTCTCCTAAGGTCCAGGTTCTTGGGTTCCATCCATCAAATGCACCTACATACAGAGCACCAGGCTCCTTTCCTGGCACAAGCCACTTCTCTTAAGCCATTTGTTGGATTTTTTAAAATAAGGAAAATGAACAAGCCAGCTTGCTGTAACGAAGACCCAGAATAGAGGCTCAGCTCCTGCTTGCTGTCCTCCTGGTAAACCCTGTTCCAGCCACCACTGCTACATAACAAGACACCCTAAAACTTAGTGCCTTAAAAGAACAGTAATCAATAATTTTGTCCATGAGTCAATTTTGCCAGAGATTGACAGGGAAGGCTGGAATATGCTCCCCACAGCTGCCTCTGGGGAGGCTCAGTTAAGGCTGGAAGATCCATTTCCAAGTCACTCATATAACTAGGCAACTCATGCAGGCTATCATTTGAAAGCTCAGCCAGAGCTGAAGACCAAAAGCCTTAGTTCCTCTCAATGTGTACCTGTCCACAGTGGCCTCTCAGTGTGCTACTCAGGCTTCCTCACAACATGGTCGTTGGGTTCCCAGAGCAAGGATTTCAAGAGAATCAGACAGAAGATGTATCACCTTTTGTGATATAGACTCAGAAGTTACATAGCATGATTTTGCCAGAATCAAAGGCCTACCCAAATTAATGGGGAGGGAACATAGATCCCGCTTTTCAATAAGAGCAATACTAACATCACATCATAAAAAGAGCATGTGGGAAGGGATATATTGTGATGGACATCTTTGGAAAACACAATCTGCCACATGCCCTTAAAGATCATGGGAGCATTTTACTTCCTGCCTCCATCTAAAGAGGCCTCTTTGTTCAGACTCAGCCCTCCCCAGGTTCCCATGGCCACACCCTTTCCTTGCCTGAGATTCTCCTTGCTACAAAATGACTAGTCCTGGAATTGGGAAGACTAAATCCCAATGGAAATACTGGTTTCAACTAGGGATTTGAAGACTTTACGCAAATTTAAGAAGCAATTTACAATGAAGTGTAGTGACTGGAGATTTATTACTTGCCAAAACAATTTGTGTTTTTTAAATAACAGCTTGTTAACACAATTAAATTTCTCTTTGGTAGGAGGCACAGAAGAGAATTTTGAGCTAACCCTCCCTCTTACTCTCTCACAGATTAACAGAACCGGATATATCAATTTGCCAATCCACCATTTATCAAAGGAAAAAGTAATAAAAATCTCTAAATCCAACAGTAAGGCCTGGGGGAGAAGCGTTCAGAACAGCCACACGAGGAGCTCAGCAGAACTTCTCCCCAGCAAAACTATCATAACTGGTGAAAACTACTCCCCCCAAACCCTAACAATTTAAAGTTTCTGAAATTGTCTTAAGGGCATATAGCAAATGAAGAAATTTATTCAAGAAAATCTACTAAATCTCAATGAAAACAAGAGTTGAGGCAGTTGAGTCCCTTCACCAACTCAGTGTAACAAAAACTCCACTCTGAGCAGGGTTAGCCAAAAAGACAAGGCTTGCAACCCACCCCACCCACCCATCCACCCTCCGCCTGCCAGCTCCCAGTCATGGGCTAGGATATCTCTCCAGGAAAGACAGGCTTCCAGTGTTTCTTATCCTACCTAGCTCTGTGTTGCAGAGGCTAAATTCCAAGCAAGTGCAGCCAAGATATCGAGAGCTCCCTTCCTCTACCCAGTCCCACTGGTAGGATGGAGACTCTATCCCAGGTACAGCAGGCAGAAAATACTGGGACATTGATCACTGATCACCCTAGCCCCAGCTCGCTGATAGTGTGGAGGTTCTATACCAAGAGAGGCAAGCCACAAAGACCAGTACCCTGCTCATAAACAGAAGTGTCACTCTAAGAAAAGTGAGACACTGTCCCTGCCTCCAGCTCCAGAGCAGGAGCTCAGACTTTGCCCACAGCTGAGGTAGGCCATAACAAAAGAGAGTTCAGAAGATTTCCCCAAAGGGACTGACTTTATTTGGAACAGAGTGTAGGAAATTCAAGCCTAAATACAAGCTCTCAGAAACAATGGAGATTTTGGTGGCAAGCAACTAAGAGGAAATTGGTAGCTCCATGAGTGTAATAAGCTAAACCATAGCCTAGCTACTTTATCCGAGAGAACCAGGTAGTTAAGAAGAGGCAAACTTCAAACCTCAAAGACTAGCCTCAAGGACTACACCTGCAAAGAGGCTCAAATTTAATTAGAAGAGACTGAAGAGCAATTTATGCCCCAGGGCATTGTTGAAAATAATAGAGCAATCAGTTGGCAGTCAGTGGAGGATAATAGCTGGGTGTGAAATCAACAGAGACACCTTAACAGAGAGAACAAGGAAAGGGACAGTCAGAAGGCTCTGCTAAAACTACTGTCATCCCAAGGCTAACTGTGCACATGCCCAAGGCTACACTATCTGAGGAACACCAGAGGTTTCACACTGCAGAGGAAATAGATTTCCCTAGAATAGCCGGGCACATGGCTAAATGAATAAACAAGCAAACAATAACAAGCCCTAGAGAGGCGGGGGAGTAGGGAGAATAAGGGTCCAGAGTTGCTATAATATATTATCTAAAATGAACAGTTTTCACCAATTTTGAGACATGCAAAGAAATAGGAAAGTATGATCCATACACAGGAAAAAAAAAAGCAGGCAACAAAAACTACCTGAGAGGACCCTGATGTCAGATTTAACACACAAGGACTTCCACACAGCCATTATAATAAATATTTCAAAGAACTGAAGGAAACCATGTTTAAAGAAGTAAAAGAAAGTATGATAAAAATGTCACATCAAATGGAGAATATCAATAAAGAGAGAGAAATTGTAAAATATCATTAAATAGAAATTCAGGAACTGAAAAGTATAACTGAAACAAAAAATTTGCTGGAGGGGCTCAATAGTAAATTTTAACTAGGAGAATAAAGAATCAGTGAACTTAAAGATAGATTGATAGATATTATGCAATCTGAAGAATAGAGAGAAAATGAATGAAGAAAAATGAACATAGCCTCAGAGAAATGTAGGAGACCATGAAGCACACCAACATAGACATAATGGAGTACCAGAAAGAGGAGAGAAAGGAGGAGAAAAAATACCCAGAGAAATAATGGCTGAAAACGTCCCAAATTTGATGAAATACATCAATCTACATGTCCAAGAAGCTCAACTAACTTCATACAGGATAAATGCAAATCCACACCCACATACATCATGGTAAAAATACCAAAGGACAAATACAGAGAGAAAATCTTCCAAAAAAACATTAAAGTCTTGATTGAATAAATTATGTATCCAGGTATATAATACTATGCAAACATTTAAATAATATTTAGATATATTTTGTTGATGCAGAGCAATGCTGCATTTTGCTAAGTGAAAAAAAGCAAGTTATCAAGTTGTATACAGTATGATCATTTTTTGTAGTAACAAATACACTTGGATAGGTATACAAAGCACCTCACACATTAATTGTCAATCACAGAGCAAGCACTCCATAGAAGGTAGCTATTCCTAGTTCTGTTGCTGTGGTTGTAGTGTGGCCTTTTTAAAATTGACCAGGCCAGGCTGATATTATCTGCAGAGTTTGTATCAATCATTTCATGATAGTTATTGAAAAAATATATTAATATCCAAATCTACTGCACCTGACTGAAATGTTTTCCACCTCAGCTTCTATTGAATGAAAGTAATGACACCAGTGCTCATTCCCCACTAAGGCACTCCTTGTGCAGCAGCTTGCTTCTGAGCTCACACAAGAACCGCCCAGACCATGGGCAGGTGAGAGAAATGGGCTCTCTTGCTCTAGAGCTTACTTCCCCAAGAGGCAGCTGATGCGGATGTTGGCTGCCAGCTACTTGCAGGCACCACATTACTACAGGAACTGCTGCCAGGTTGGCCTATATTTCTCCCTTTCCTAAATCCTCACCACAAAATAGGCTTGTTCTCCTCCCTACCCACTTTCCCTGTGCACCCTGGGAATGCTGTCCTGGGAGGATATTTCTTAGTCCTGGTAGGCTAGGCAGGTGCTGGGTCCTCTCTGTTTCCTTCTGCCTGTAGCTAAGCCTTCTCTGACACTTCTGCCCAAGCTCACTAAAGCCTGATTCCAATGTTGGGCATGAACTAGACTCCTCCAGTGTCCCCTATCCAGCCAACCCCCATGCCAGATCTCCAAGCAAGACCTTGAAGGCTTCACAGTACAATCTGACACCCCTACTATTCCTACTGCCATTCCCTCCACCTAAATCACCCAAAGAATACAGGGCTGTAAGATCGAAGAGCCATTTGGTTGACCTCTCACAACAAGATAAAAAGACCAACAATAAAATATTCTGTATCCTTGCTGTTTAACCACAGTACTATTATTCCAATAGAATTGTGCTTTATTTGTTTCTCCTACCAAAATAATAAATTCTAACTATTCATAGTTTAAATCAATTTAAAGAGCTGGCCTAGGAACTCGACTCATACATTTTTCCTGTGGGGGAAAAACGTGTTCAGCAATTGGTTACAACAATCAGCTGTGTTCAAAGTATTGTCCTCAGTGAACCTAATTATCCTAACTTTCCAAATAACTGTTTATAAACTTTTGGACCTAACCCACTTTTCAGAGAGGGACTTCCTGTACTTGATTACTACAAATAAGTGAATCCCAAAAGGTTTAACAGATTGCAGAGGAGGATTAGGTTACATATGGGCAAACAACAGATGAAAATATAATTAGTATTATACCAATTTTTCTTTAAGCATTATAAATATAATATGCAAAGCTATTAGTGCTAAAGCAAACACCTGTCAGTTATTCACAAATATTTCCAATCCTAGGAAAATATTCCCCAGTAAACAGATGCTACACACTGAGATTCAGAGAGAAATTCTCAACCCCATTCAATCTAATTTTGCTAAGAGTGTCTCCCAAAGATTATTCACCACACTTCTGTATCTGCCACTATAATTAATAGTTTTCTGTTATTCTTTACACTTCAGGTTCAGCAACAGAAATTTCATTACCAGATAAGCTTATTTGATTCAGATACAACTAAGGTAATTACTAAATTCATAATAAACTGGTCATTTGGGGTCACGATGATGCTAGATCCTTAGCTTGTACTTGGTAAATAGTTAATAATCTCTGCAAGGAGAGCCGACCTCATGCTTACAAAAGTATATTAAAATTCTCCCGCAGTTTTTTTTTTGAAAGATTTTTTTTATTTTTCCTTTTTCTCCTAAAGCCCCCCAATACATAGTTGTATATTAGTTGTGAGTCCTTCTAGTTGTGGCATGTGGGATGTCACCTCAGCATGGCTTGATGAGCGGTGCCATGTCCACATCCTGGATATGAACTGGCAGAACCCTGGGCCACCGAAGTGGAGTGTGAGAACTTAACCACACGGCCACTGGGCCAGCCCTCTCCTGCAGTTTTATATTTGGGGAGTTCTGGCTTTCTTAAGATTTACCTGAGCCAGATATTTTTGTAAGCTTAAAACATTATAGCAATAATGTCTGATATTTCTATGATTCTTTTTTTTTTTAAAGATTTTATGATTTCCTTTTCTCCCGAAAGCCCCCCAGTACATAGTTGTGTATTTTTAGTTGTGAGTCCTTCTAGTTGTGGCATGTGGGATGCCACCTCAGCCTGGCTTGATGAGCGGTGCTAGGTCCACAGCCAGGATCCGAACCCTGGGCTGCCAAAGTAGAGCACACGAACTTAACCACTCAACCATGGGGCCAGCCCCTGTAATTCTTTATGCAATACTAGAAACAGTTTTTTAACAAAGAAGACAGACACAACTAGACAAAAAGACTCCATGCTTTGCTCTTCTCTCTGCGAGTTCTGGTGCCTCAGTTTCTTAGGAGACACCCATCTGATTTGGCGAGCAGAGACGGAGACATGTCAACAAGAGCCAGTGTTCCTGCTGCATGTCATTCCAAAGGCTTAAATGACGGACTTCATAAATTAATTTACTCTTAATTCAAATAACATGATGGAACATCTTCCTGAGATACCATGTAATCTTAAACCATGAAGCAATTATATATTTGAATCTATTTTAAAATGTCCATAATAATTTAAAAAAATTAAGAGTGAAGAGAGATGTAGGTATGAAACTCAACTTCAATCCAAAGCCCAAGATTGATTTTCTCAAACTGGAGAAAATTACTCTAAAAAGAGCAAGAAAACTTCTCCTGAGGGGCAGGAATCCTATTACTTTTGATTTTATACCCTAAAGGCTATTATTACACAGTTATTGGCAAATAGTGGATGCTCAATAAAACAAAATGTAAAGAAACTCATTCCGCTGACCATACCTTTGTATTTTTCACCTATTTTTTTGTGTTTGTTTTTTTGGAGGAGGTTAGGGAAGGTTGTGATAGAGGAAAAACGGTAGGTGAATCGGAGAAGACCACTGGCACAGAAACAAGCTAACAATGAAAAAACCCATTGAAGAACCTAGAAATGAATAATCACAAGAGCAAACTGAAGGGACAGAATGCATGGGGATCTGCCATAGCCAGACCTAACCTTGACAGGGTTCTCTCCCACCGGGGAGGCACCAGAACGAGAAGAGGAGCAATGACCCTCATGAAAATTCCAAGGCATATTGCCTGTGGTGCTTACTTCTCCCTAACCAGAGAAAAGCTAACTTTCTACTTTATCCTCTTTAGAAGAACGAACGAAGTTGGCACAATCTTTCACAGTGCTCATCTCTGAAAGCTCAGAACTACTCAAGTTGATTTGCATACAATAATTATTTACTTAATTTTTAACAAGCTCTCAGCTAGATTGTCCTTTCGACCCTTAACAAGCCAAAAATTATGTAAGATTCCTCTTCAAAGGAAAAGAAATTTTCCCCAAATAGGATCTATTGCTAACAACAGAATGCAATTTTCCACATGGCTTCTGCACTAAGATTTAAAGTGGTTCTGTGACAGGCAGGAGAAATTCTTTTGGTATAAGAGCTCAGAGAAACTGAGAAATCTCAGCTGCATCTATTATTGAAAACCAGAGTTTTTTTAATTTAAATTTATCCCTAAAGTTCATATCTTTAGTAAAATTTCTTAAAAGCAACAAGACAAGAAATTTTTTGAAAAGCTGTACGTTGCCTACAGAGGTGTAAGTTAATCTTAAAAAAAAGAAAGCACAGTGTTTAGAATCCCAATGCTTTATGTAACAGGCTAGCAGAAATGTATCAGGATTTGATTTTTATGATACATTAAGAACCTTACTTTCTGGTTCAAGAAGAAAAAATGCAAACCAACCAATTAATCTATGAATAAAGAGAGTTTCTGAAATCAATTTAATGGAATACATCAGGTTCCAAATCCGGAAGACCTTCTTTTACTCTGGTCGCAGAATGACTCATATTTCAAAGATATAGAGTGAATGGATGTAGTAAGTAAATGAGCCTAGAACCAAAATGTAGTGTTCTCTCAGGGCAGCAGACAAATGAGTCACCCAGACTAGCCCACCGCCCACTCACCAGATGTCCGACTTTGTGTTGTAGCCTTGGTGTTTCAGAGCTTCTGGACTCATATAATGGGGAGTTCCAGTTAAAGTGGTGGCTAGATCGCAGGATCCCATTAGGAGTCGAGAAACTCCAAAATCCCCTTGAAATAATAATTAATTTTATGAATTTTATAACAACAAAAATCAGCACTGGAAATTAACAACTGTGTCTAATTTGACAATTTTAATATGCAATGATTTATAACATCTTAAACAGAGAGGAAAATTATATATTTTAAATTATACAATGCTGGTGAGTAGCTTTAAAAACCAAAGCCTTATAGGAGAAAGAAGACTTTGAGCCAGGAAAGTGAATTATGTAAGCTAAAACTTTTTATTTCTGGAATTGTGGAGAACCAGCAACTTGAAACAAAAAGCTATTTCAAGTCTGAACAACAACAGACAGAATGATTTGGGAAGGGCTGAATATAATCATTTGCAGTTTCATCTGAGGGGGCAGTTTGCTCTTCATTTACAATAAAGAAAACGTTTTAAACAGAAGACCTGAGACTTTTCAAGAACATGACTATAAAAATCTGCCTCCACCAGCTTCTCTATCCTTGCCTAATTAGTTGTTTGCTTTTATGCCTTCCCCTCTCAGAACATCTTACATGAAGATTAAACAATCCAGTAACTGTTACAAGTGGAGGTACAGTTCTGAAGGAGAACTAAAGGTTAACAAAGCCATTACACCAACGTTTTAATTATCTGTGATAACTGCTAACTGCTTGTGGAAAAATAAGTGGGGAAACCTGTAGCAATGAAAACAGTAGAACAAATCTAACTGCTTGCAAACTGCCTGGCATGGAATAGGAACTCAAAAAATATTTGTTAAACCTATCGAGTACATAGCAAATTTATATCTCCATTTATATCAGATAGTCAGAAACAAAATAATTGAGTTTTGTTGGGTCCAACCAAGTAGGAACAAAAATTTGAGAACTTTAATAAACCAATGATTACTCTAACACTTTTAGGTACTATATTCTGCAATTTAATACATCAGTAACATGTAGAATATATGCTCCTATGTTTTTAAAATACATACTTTTAAAAATCTTACCAATTTTAAGTAGATTATTTTTCAGAAATATATTCTTTGATTTCAAGTCTCGATGAAGTATCCTCCTACAAAGGGAAAAAAGGATACACAATTGCACGCAAGTTAAAAAAATTTTAAATCCAAAGAGAAATAATATATATGGGTGTATGGGAACTAATTCACACAAATATACACTCCCATGGATATATCTTTCAATGTTTAAAAGCTACAAAGCCACAACATTTCCTAGTTTTCCTGAGGAAATAAGAGTTATGAAACAAAGTTTTAAAGGCAGGGGAGCACGGAGTTGGGAGAAGGGTGATTGATGTGCTTTCAATTTTTTTTTTTTTAATTTTCTTTTCTTTTTTTTAAAGATTGGCACCTGAGCTAACAATCAATGCCAATCTTCTTTCTTTTTTTTTCTGTTTTTTCTCCCCAAATCCTCCCAGTACATAGTTGTATATTTAAGTTGTGGGTCCTTCTAGCTGTGGCATGTGGGATGCCGCCTCAGCGTGGCCTGATGAGCGGTGCCATGTCTGCACCCAGGATCCGAACCGGTGAACCTCTGGGCCACCAAAGCAGAGCACGTGAACTTAACCACTATGCCACGGGGCCAGTCCCTCAACTATTTCAATAGGCCAGATTTTACTGTGTTTTTGTAGCATGATCTACATAGTACTATATCCAGTAACCATATACCCAGTTCACAGACTGGGTCATCATAAAGTTTTATAATATATTATATTTATAATTATATTATATTTTATAATATAATTAATATAATTAATTTATATAATTATATATAATATATAATTAATATAATATAATATATTATATTTATAATATATTATATATAATCTACTACATATTATATATATGTTATATATGATATCTTATATAGAATACATATAGTCTCATATATATTATAATCCAAATGCATATATATAATCTCATATCTATTGTAACCCAAATGCTCAGGTTTTATGTATTTGTGGAAATAATAATGTTGACAATGATATTTAGTAATAGATCACATTTATTAAGTTTTACTATAAACCAGCAGTGTAAATTATGTCAGTTAAGACTTTTATTTCTAGAATTATGGAGAACTAGACAGCTTGAAAACTTCTTCCAAAAAAACACACCAAAAAATCTTGAATCAAGTATACAAATACCTTCATATATGCACAGCTGAGTCCTCAGGAAAATGAGACAAATCCCAGGGAATTATCCAAAAAAACCCTGGAAATCAGAATGGGCAGTAGGTGCTGATTTCTCAGCTGCCCTAGAGGGTTGTGCTGGTCTCAGTAACTCATGGGCTGGCTTTAACAGCCTCAGAGAACAACAGCCAAGACCTTAAGCCCATGTAATATGGAAAGCTGGGACTATATGTAGTCTGAATCCTACATGTGATCCATACCTTAAGTGAAAGTATGACTTCAGAAACATCCACTCATGAGTAAACAAAATGATAAGAAAGCTTATATGTATAGGTCTGAACTCTGAGTGGACAAACAAACATCTCCTTAGGTATTTCATAACCATAGCTTTCTGCTCACTCACAGTTGGAATTCAAATATGTGGTAGTGGTACAGCTCCAGAAATCCCAAACCAAGAAATTAACATAAAAATTGGTTCTCAGCTGCTACTACCCTCTTGGGGCATCTGGCAGAAGCAAGGGCAAACTAAGAGTCAGCAGAAAATATATAATAAAATTAAACCCCTGAGAATTTCAGGTAATTTAATAGGATACAAACTATAAGTATATTTTAAATTATTAAAACCATTTTAAAAAGGAATATAAAACACAAGATAGAAACACAATCATATCCAAAAACAGACGATGCCGATTTGAGAAACAATCAAATAGAACTTCTAGGGGAAGAATGTGATTATTAAAATAAGAAACTCAAGATTAAGAGCTCAGCTCCCAACTATGATGGAGTAAGCTTATATCACACTAAATCTCCCACTTCCCACAGCTGTATAGAGAATACTGTAAAATTTAAACAGTGTGAAATCTGGATAAAATTCTTTTTTTAAAAAAAACAGCTCTTTGAAGATATCAGAGATAAGTTAAGGCAAATGAAGGCACTTGAAGGGCCAGACCCTGGAGAGAAGGAAAACAAAGAAAGGAAATGAGGAAAAGGAAACAAAAGAAAACAAAGGCAAACATTTTCCCTTGCGTTTTCCTCTCAGAGAATTCGGCATAAGCAGAATGCCATGGCCAAGAGTTTGCAGCAGTTTCATTCCTCTAGGAAGACAAACATTGTAGTTCAGGGCTACAAAGGCAGCCAGGACTTGAGGGGCAAAATTTCCAGAGAAAAAGGGACCAAAGAGAAGTGAGTCTCACCCTGCGTAGATTCTACCCTTGAAGTACTTGCTGACTCCTAAGCAGTTCAGTGACAAGACATTAAGGAGAAAGCAGCTGCTAAGAGGCTAAAAAGCCAAGCAGAGCTTTCAGTAGATTTGCAAAGCTGAGGAGGGGTCCTGGTAGATATCTAAAGCCTTCAGCTAGAAGCCCTGAGGGACTACTTAGAAATAAAGGCAAACTGGAAATAGATCAGCCCCCACAAAGTCTGAAACCTAGCCTTAAACTATCTCAGTCCCTAATTGGATCAAGGTGATCTGCCCCTACTGTAACAAACAGCCAGAAAAAATATTAAATCCTCTCCAGAGGAAGATAATATCATTCAAAGTCTCTATACTGTTTTAGACATATAGTCTGGCATTCACTCAGAAACTACCAGGCATGCCAAGAGGTAAGACCAATGACCAAAAACCAAAAGAAAAAAAAACACAGACACAAATCCATAGGTGATCCACCTATTGGAATTATTGGACAAGGACTTAAAAGTAACTATGACAATTATGTTCATGAAAATGAATGACACAATGGTGAACTTCATCAGAGGACTAGATGCTATATACAATTTTAAAAAGAATTCAACAGAAATTATTGAGTTGAAACAAAAATAATTACTAAAATTAAGAGTTCAGTAGATATGTTTGAAAGCAGATGACACACAGCAGAAGAGAGGATTTAGAAACTGGAATAATGGTTAGTGAAAAATATTCAGACTGAAGCACACACACAAAAAGAGGTCAAAAACATAGACAAGAGTATAAGAGACATTTTAAATATGGTTTTAAAAAGTTCTAACATATGTGTAAATTGATCCCTAGAAGGAATTCATAGAAATGGAGACTAGAATGTGAAAGTCCAACATACATCTAATAGACACTCTGAAAGAAGAGAAGAGAATAGAGAAGAGACAAAATCCAAAGAGATAATGGGAGAAGGGAATTTTCAGAATTTAGAAAGACATGAATTCACAAGATCAAAAGCAAAACAAATCTCCAGCAGAAGAAAAAGAAAAGGAAGAAAGATATCTACAACTAAATGAAACTCTCTAATACTGGAGAACACCGATGATAAAGAGAGGATATTGAGAACTAGGTAAAAGAAAAGAGATTATCTTAACAGACAATTAAATGGAAAGTGACTTCTCAACATCAGCGACAGAATCCAGAAGACAGAGGGATAATATTTTCAAAGTGTTAGAATATCTGTCAACCTGGAATTTTATGCCTAATAACTAATATGTAATATATTAGCTAAATGTTTTATAAAATAGTCAAATTATTATAAAAGAACAAGTAAAAACTGAAGATGTTTTCAAGCAAACAAACCAAAAAATTGATAGTGTTTACCATTCACATAACTTAAAGATTTATTTCTGGGAAAATGAAAATGCCACAGAAGGAAGGCCTGGGACACAAAAAGGAGTGGTGAACCAAGAGATTGATAAATCTAAGCAAATCTAAGCAAGGGTCAGTTTAAGACCAATTATAACGGTAACGTTAATCGCTAAATTGTATTCAGAGAAAATAGAACCGAAATCCTGAATAACAATAATATAAAAGGAAGGAGGAAAGTAATTGGAGTTAAAATCTTTATAATGTTTAAGAAAAGCATCCATACATTAACTTCAAACTTCATTTATTCAAGTATGCATTTAATAATTGAAGGGTAAACACTAAAACAATAGGAACAAAATGCATAACTGTTAAACTAAGTAGAAAAAAAGGGGAATAACAAAAACCTGACCAATCCAAAGAAGTCAGGGAAAGGAGAAAAACAAGTGTAACAAAATAAAATGATAGAAATACATTTCATATATTGTTAATCACGGCAGACTAAAATCATCAGTTAACTTTTTTTATTTTTGAGGAAGATTAGCCCTGAGCTAACTGCTGCCAATTCTCCTCTTTTTGCTGAGGAAGACTGGCCCTGAGCTAACATCCATGCCCATCTTCCTCTACTTTATACATGGGATGCCTGCCACAGCATGGTTTGCCAAGCAGTGCCATGTCCGCACCTGGGATCCGAACCGGTGAACCCCAGGCCGCCGAAGTGGAACGTGCACACTTAACCGCTGCGCCACTGAGCCGGCCCTTAACTATCTTTAAAAAAACTTGTTATAAAGAACACACTTAAAACATAAGGACAGAGAAAGATTTGAAAGTAAGAGGATAAAAAAGATACTGCAGGCAAAGGAAAGCTGGCAAAAAGCAATATTAAGTAAATTTAAGGACAAAGAATATCACCACAAAATGAACAAATCAATAATTTATTGGGAAGATTTTAAAATTCTGTACTTGTGTGCAACTTACAACACAGGCTTAAATATATAGTGAAAATTAATACTAAAAGAATTTAAGGAGAAATTAACAAATCCACAATCATAATGGGAAATTTAACATATCTCCCTCAATAATTAATAGATTCAGTAGACAAAAAAATTAATAAGGATATAGATTTTAGCAACACAATTATAAATTAAAAACTTATAAATTAAAAAATTATAAATTAAAAAAATTATAAATTGAAAAACACAATTACCTTGAGCTAATGCACAGAAATTGAATATTGCACCAAAAAATTTAAAAATGCCTGTCATTTTAGGCACACATGGAGTACTTTCAAAAATTGACAGTGAACTAATCCATACAGCAGGTCTCAGCAGATTACAAAGAGTCAGCACCACACAGTCCACACATTCTCTGGCCTCAGTGAAGTTAAATTAGAACCCTGTAAGGTACTTAGAACAGTGCCGGGCACTGGCGACGACAGATCAAGACAGACAAATTCTCTTTGTTCGTGATGCTCCATTCTGGTAAGGTAAATAGGCAGAAAACAACTAACTGAGCAGACATATAATAGGATGTCAGCTAACAATTAATACTATTAAAACAATAAAGCAGAGTAAGGGGCTAGGGACTAACCAGGGTAGGGAGATGCTAGTTTAGCTCAGGTGGTCAGTGAATGCCTTGGAGAAAGTGACATTAGAGCAGAGATGTGAATGAAGCAAGGGGATGAGGCACGGTTGTGATTGTTATTGTTACTGCTCATATTGCTAATGTTATTGTTACCACCAATATACCAACAAGGAAAGTCTGTGTGAGGATAGCAAGCAAAGGATGATGAACAGGGAACAACAGAGCAGTTGAGTTACCCAGAGTACCTCAAAACCCAGGATTGAACTATCGGGAGGGGTTTAAACCACACTGTCCTTCCTCTCACTCTTCCACACCCCACTCCCTGCTCAAGATCCCCCTTGACCCCTACTGCTGGCTGAATTAAGGACAGTTCAGCATTTAGAGTCTTCTATTTCCAGCTTCCTCCTCCACCTATTCATACATCTGTAAGAAATGGCCCGACAAAGGACTTTTTCCAATTGGTTAATTTACTTATACGAAATATAAATAAACATATAGTTATATATTTGGAGTACCTTTTAAAGGGAAAAAAACTCAAGCCAAGAAAATCTGGGCCAATAAATTGTCAGATCTCTGTTGTAACCAATCTGGCGCTTGCTTTATCTCAAACACAGCACATGCGTTTCTTCTTCTCTGTCACTGCTCGTATTAAAATGTCCTCCTCTATCATGCCTGCCTCTCAGATTCCTATCTGTTCTTCAGGATTCTATTGGATACAAACCTCATGTACCTCCTTGGAGTCCACTGACTCTTTCCTTCCAAAGATGCTGCCTATCTCTGATCCTGGAGGCCCATCGGTCACTTGTCGGGAATGCCAGGCCCTCTGGCTCTTGCCACATCTGGACTAGGATGAAACAGCACACCACAGGACATGGGATCCAGCATTCCAAGAGGCAATGGAAGGAACTAGATGCAACTTGAACGTGCAAGGGAATTAACTCCCTTGGAGTGAACCAGTGAGAGACAAGAGGAGAAAGAAGATAGGCAGATGAATTTCCCCTTCTTTCTCTCCCCAAAGCATGCTATCCACACGCCTACAAGCCATGCAAATATGCCTGCTGAGCAACCTGCTGCTGTCTTTCCCAGCTCTGTGTGAAGTGATGGCCAGTACAATGACACACCACTTCAATTTGCTTCACATGCTTGCCTCACTTCAATTTATCCTCACTCTTACCATCCTGGGTCTGTATCTTCCAAAAAAGGTATCAGCATCTCAATCCTTGCCCCAGGCTTTGTTTTGCAGAGGCCCAAGCTTAGAAAGGATCCCCCTTCCATCATTTTCTCCTAATTCCTAACCACCATTCCTACTACCATCACCAAATTAGACATGCTCTCCCACTTCTCTTCTCCTTTTGATTCTATATGCTACAGTTGACCAACCACTCTTGCTAAATTGTAAGCTCCACGAGGTCCATGTCTGACTTGCCTGTATTATTCCCTGTAACACTGCAAACATTTCATAAAATTGGTACGTTGAACTTGATTGAATGCTTGAGTTTACATGTGCCTAAACTTTTCAAACTATTTTTGATTGACATCTCTCCAAAACGAACTATATAATTCTCTGACTTCACAAACAAAGGCTATTTTTAACTCATGATTATAACAGGCATCAATTACTATGATGTATCTAATCGCCAGGCCTAAACAGGAGACCCCAGTCTGGAAGTAGTATCCCTGAGACTTAGGTTGGGAACAAGAATGTAGCTTTATAAAATGAAAATTTGCTCCTGAAAACTCAACTTAAAAACCTTCCACCACTCTGCACTGCTTCCAGAATAGAGTCTAAAATCATATACATGGGGGCCGGTCCTATGGCCCAGTGGTTAAGTTCACTCGCTCTGCTTTGGTGGCCCAGGGTTTCGCCAGTTCAGATCCTGGGCACTGACAAGGCACTGCTCGTCCAGCCATGCTGAGGTGGCGTCCCACATAGCACAACCAGAGGCACTCACGAGCAGAATATATACAACTATGTACTGGGGAGCTTTGGGGAGAAGAATGAAAAAAAAAAAAGAGTGGCAACAGATGTTAGCTCAGGTGCCAATCTTTGAAAAAAAAAAAAAAACCCTATACATGGCCTACCAGAGACAGCAAGATCTGGCCCTCCCAATGCCTCTGGCAGCCTCAGCAAAACACAGGCTGGGTCTGTGTCATCTTTTCCTCTTCCACTCAGATCTTTACTCATCGTATAGGCTCAATAAATATATGGTAATTTTAGAAACACTATCGTTGGCACAAAGATGAATACCATCTTATGGAGCTCATTCATTCACAAAAATAATTAATGAGTGCCAACTACATGCTATGTGCTGTACACATAATTTGAGAAATAGAAAGATTCATAAAACAAGGCCATATGTCCCATAATGCGTACAATCAGGTTGGAGAGATAAAAGAAAAGTACACAAATAACTATAGGAGATAGCAAAAGGGAACCCAGCCATCACCACCTTATTAAGAATCATTTATAATTGGTTACCAATACAGACATTCACCAGGTCATAAGGAAACTTCTTTCCCAACAAATGATTACTCTTATATACCTGCCCACAAAATTGTACTATTATTAGTTACACCAGAAGGACTAGTTATAAAAATACTTCTTTTTTTACCTTTACGATTAATGATAACACAGGTGTAGTAATGTTACCTTGGTACAGTGGTCAGACCTCAGCCATCCAGAGCAAAGCTACAAGCCATGACTGAGGAGCAGGGCCAAAGAAAAGCCACTTACTAAGCCCACCTACTTTACTTCATAGGAGACAAATGGACACACTCAAACAGGGAATGGAATCAGAATTGTATATAAGGCGAAGAATTGGGGATGATGGCAGGAGTTTCCTCGAACTCAAATACTCTTTGTTGTCTTTAAGGCTTCGGAGAATTAGAGAGGAATAAGCCTGCTTTCAAGAGTGGAGACGAAAGGGAAGCATAAAACTGGGCACCAAGAGTCTGGGCCACTTCATTTTAGGGCAAATAACCCCAGGTGTCATAATCTAACGCTTTATGCTACTATTTTTATGCCCAATCTGAAGAGGAGGAAATCAAGGCTTAGAAAATCTAAATAACTTACCCAAGGTCACATAGCCTATGAGTATAAACAGTTCTGTTTGACCCCACAAACCACTATTCCCATCCAGGTCTGTTTTACTATGTTGATTTTAAACAAAGAGGGCACAAAAATGAAGGCCATCTACCTATGCTCATTCATTAACCCGAAAAAACAAGAGAAACTTTGCACTTAATCAATATTCTCTCCTGCCTTCTTACATGCCTACAAAATCTAGAGCTGGGCAGTGCATGAGCACGTTGTTGACTACTTAATGGTTAAAAGGAAAACAATTATATTTAACAAAAGAGGGTTAAATAAAATTTGGCCTCCTCTATGCCCACTCTTGGGGTTCCATTGGTGAGGCAGGAACCGTTGAGCGCCTGCCCAGTGACCATTCTCCTGCTCTTCTCCTTTGCCATCAGAGCCCCACAGCCCTGGGGAGGCTGAGCCCTCCTCAGTCCTAAGAAAAAGGCGAGTATACATTAGAAAGCAGTTCTGAGAAGTAATTAGCTGGCACCATGGTAATGGAATAATAAATTCTATGCAACAGAGCAGATATAACACTATTTGGTAAATTTTTTAAAAGTATAATTTATTGACTTTATGATTATAGTAATAAAAACTAATTCCAGCAAGAAAGTCTTGTCATATATTTGGTTAGTATCTTTTCCTTTAAAGCATATAAAAATCAAATCCAAGAAATAACAAAGTGACTAGTAATAGAGATAATTTATATAAAATATAAAATATTTTTTCTAAAAAGCTCAAAGTAGCTCTCCATCTATTATCTTATACGTCCCACACCATATCTCTAGGAGTGGTAGATTGCTCTCGTTTCCAAGTTTCAGGATGCCTAAGAGAGTTAAGAGACCTGGCTAAGAAGAGATGACAACTGTGGCCAAATACACAGTAGAGCTCCTGCCTCTGTCTCCTCCATCAGGTCGTTTTCTACATCTTCCAGCCTCCAGGACCGCAGCAGAGGGAAGAACAGCCTGTGGAAGTAGATAGAGTGTGTGTTTCTCGGGCCCCCAGCCCAAGGCAGGACTGTGGAAGAGGTCTGGACAATTTAACCTTCATGTCCCTTTAAGCCCTTATCTTAATAGTTCCTGAAACCTCAGTTTCCTTCCCCACAGGTCTGTCCTTCATCTGGCAGGGTCTCAGGGTGAACTGCAAACTCTTCTTGCTGAAGATGCTTGCACAAGCAATGACTCCTTGGTGATGCACGGCCCAAGCAGCCCCCATTGCTGGTCTCTGTCGTGTGGCCTCCGTCCTAGATTCTGAGGTGCCTGCCTGGCTTCCTCATCGGTACTGTGGACCCTCACAACCATGACGAGCCCTCTGTGTTGTGAGTCAGGGACAGAGTCAGGTCCTCCTCCAACATTCCTATAGCCAACACAGCAGGAGTTGCCTGTACCTGGTACTGGGGTGGGGTCTCCTTGAAAAAAGTGACTTCAGGACATCCTCAAGCGGTGGGAGCTGGGAGAAAGCAAGAATCTCCGGTGACACCACAACTTCTCTCTGCTTTTCCATCTTCAAACCTGGGCTAGCACACCTCCATCCCTCGGCAAGTTCACTGACCTAGATTCTCAAGGAGGTTCCTTCCCTGGGAGCCTCACTGCACTAAAAATGAACTCCTCATGTCACCTTTCAGGGAATATTTAGCTATTCTAACACAATACCTCAGCAAGCTGGTTGGGGAAACATGTGGGCTGCTAGGTGCCGAGGCAGTCGTCCTATGTAGGGAAAGTGGCCCAGCCCTGGTCTCTCCTCCACTGTGAAAGCACCAACATCAGCCAGGCCTCAAGAACCCCAGCAAACGGGGTCTCTGCAGAGAGGCTGCTCTGTCCTTCACCTTAAAAAATCTAAGCTGTGTGAACGCCCTCTTCAACAGAAAGGAGTTTGGGGGTTTTTTGTTTTGCTTTTCGGTTTCTGTCTTAGCACTGGGAACAACAAAAGAAGAAGAAGACATTGTTTCTGCCCCCAAGGAAACATGGGTGCTTCCCATGGATGCTGTGGCATCCAGAGAAGATGATGTTTCAAAGAAAAGCCAATTAATCGGACCAAAGAGAAGAAAGCCTACAGGACTGCACTTTCAGAGACGGGAAAGTTCTAGCTCTGTCTAAGGTTCCAAAGTCCCACAAACACTGCCTTGGAACACAAACACCTTTGAAATATTTAGATCTGTCTGTGCGCCAGAAGTTCAGGCCCACAGGGAGGAATGAGCTTTAGTGCTACATTCTCAAGATAGCTTTTAGTGAACTGTGAATATTCTCAGCTTTTAACATCATTATTTCTACGTGTTTATGCCATATGCTAGAGATTTAGAATATTACAAATGTATAAATAAACCAGATTAAAATATGTACAGGAAAGCTCCAAAGAAGTGAAAAAAAATCTTCATTTCTTCTGTAACCTCATTCTTCTTAGGTTTTTCAGGGTCTTCTTAATCTCCTCTGTTGCTGTCCTGTATTAGTCTTAGGTTCTCCAGAAAAACAGAACCAACAGGAGAGATGGAGATTGAGATCCAGATCCAGATGAAGATCTAGATAGACATGGAGATTTATCATGAGGAATTGGCTCACGCAACTATGGAGGCTGAGAAATTCCACGATTGACAAGCTGGAGACCCAGGAAAGCTGGTGGTGTCATTCGGTCTGAGGTTAAAGGCCTGAGAACCAGGCGAGTCACTGATCTAAGTCTCTTAGTCCAAGGGCAGGAGCAGATGAGATGAGACCAGATGGCCCAGCTCCATCAGTGAGGAAGGAAAAAGGGGCAAATTCCTCCTTCCTCTACCTTCTGTTCTGTTCAGGCCCTCAAGGGATTGGATGGTATCCAACCACGTTGGAGAGGGCAATCTGCTTTACTGAGTTCACTGATCCAAATACACATCTTATCCTGAAACACTTTCACAGATACACCCAGGAGCAATGTTTAATCTGGGTACCCCATGGCTTGCTCAAGTTGACGCATAAAATTAACCATCACCCACACTAGAACAATTGGCAAGGCATTTGCAACAGAAGAACCAAACCTAACTTCTTCCCATGTATTGTTTCCAAGGCAATCTTCTTCCTAACTCATTTGTAAGCAATCTATGTAATTTTCAAAATATGTTTTAATGTATACTACAGAACATATGAGGAAAAGGTTGCAATAATGCTTTGTAGGTAGATCTATTTTTACTGACTATAGTTGGAAAGATTTAAGTTGAAAGCTTAGTGAAACATTATGGTAGTCTGTATTCTTGTTCTCAAATATTCACACATCTTGTGCCTGGCAGTGAGTGTCCCTTTTGGGAGGAATGGGCATCCTTACCCCTCAGACACTGGGCTTGGTCATGTGACTTGCTCTGGTCAATGGCATCTGAGTGGACGGGGTGATTGTCAGGTCTGAGCAGAATTGTTGAGTCATGGAGTGTTTCCACTAACTCTCTTGCTTTTCCCTCTGCCATGAGAAAAGCACGTCCCAGATAGGAGCTGCTCCTTCAGTTTGGGTTCTGGAATGGAAGGACGTAGAGCAGACTCACAGCCAATCTGCAGCTGCCAGCATGCAACACAAGATTGTTGTAAGCCACTGAGATGGAGGGTTTTTGTTAACACGGCATGACTTTCTTCAGCAGGAAGGAGTTTTAGTGCCATATTCTCAAGGTAGATTTAGTGAACTATGAATATTCTCAGATATTTTCAGATCTCCTGTGGCACTTATTTTACATCATTATATATGTGTCTATGCCGTGTTAATAGAATAATTCTTTTGGATTTAAATTGTTTTAAGAACAGACAGTTAAGATAGTTTATTTTTCACAGGAAACATATTTTAGATCTATGCAAATTAAATATTTATAAAACTAACAGAAGTGAAAAGTAGATTACGTATTTATGATCAGAAATAAGGTAGCATTTCTTCATTTAAAAACTATTCTGGGGGCCGGCCTGGTGACATGGTGGTTGAGTTTGTGCACTCTGCTTCGGCGGCCCGGGGTTTGCAGGTTTGGATCACAGGCACTGACCCATGCTGTGGCAGCATCCCACATACAAAGCAGAGGAAGACTGGCATGGATGTTAGCTCAGGGCCAATCTTCCTCACCAAAAAAGGAAAAACAAACTATTCTGGAGAGTGGATCAAGATGGAGATACCTGTTTCCCCATTCCACCCCAAATTCCCAGAAATATGAGGAATTTTTCAAGAGGAAATTCATAATAGTGCTAGAAAACAATAGTTATATACAGGCGAGAATTTTCAAAAGAGCTCTGAAAAAATGCAAAAAGAGGAGCCCCAAATTTAAAACATATAGGTGTAGATGACTGCTGCTTCTGTATCCCTCTACCACAGCAGCAACCAGCTCGATAACGTGCCCTGTATGGCTTCTCTCACTTCCCCATCTCACTCTCTCTCCCCACTCACTGGCTTCTGCTTCCTGAGATCACCTCCTAGATAAACTTCTTGTACCCCAGTTTTGGGTTCAACCATCTGATATTGGAGGAACCCAGATGAGTCTTGGTGTTTTCTCAAGATCTAGGGCCTCACTTCTAACTTCCTTGTCTCTCTCTAACTCTCTTTCTCTTTGTCTCTCCATATTCCATCCAGCATATTCACAATTAAACTCAGTATCATTGTTTCAAACGTGTCTTCCCAACTTCTCACTCACCTTGGGTTCATCCTTGACCTTCTCCTATCACAGCTCACATACCCACTTAATTTCAAGCCCAGTCATTTCTACTTATCAAGTTCACTCTCATCCTTCTGCATCCTGCCCACAGCTGCCACATTGGTTCCGATCTAACAGCCTCACGCATGGACATTATAAAAGGTTCCAGATGGATAACTCAAGTTCCCCTCTCTCCCCTCCATAATTTGTCATCTAATCTTCCTGAAGCTCTGGTCATATTGTAGCCCCACTCAAAAGACTTCTATGGCATCAACGTTTACAAAATAAAGCCCTCCACAACTTGATCTCAACTACCTTTCCTCACAACCTCACTCATGTATCCCAAGAGCCATCCCAACTCAACCACTCATCACTAACTGAAAGTGCCATGTTTTCCCAGCTCTGTGCCTTTGCTCACTCTGTCGCCTAAACCTAGAAAGCTCTGAGCCACCTTTGACCATTTTCAAAACCTACCTTGCGTCAAATATCACTCTTCCAAGAAGCCTTCATTGATTCTCCCAAATAGAAACATACCCCTTTTCAGATCTCCTATGGCACTTAAATTTTTCTCTTCTTGGCACTCATCACTTGTCTTACATTAGAGTATATTTTACCTTAAAGTGCATAAATCTTAAGCTTGATTAATTTTTATACATATATATCACCTTTGTAATCCTCTACCCAGATCAGATATAGAACATTTCCAGCATACCAGAAGGTTTCTGTGTGCCCCTTGCAGTCAAAATCCCCATCCAAGGGTAATCTCTATTCTGACTTACCATAGATTAGTTTTGCCCATTTTCGAATTTCACATAAATGAAGTCATATAGTATGTACTCTTTTTGCATCTGGCTTCTTTCCACCAACATCATGTCTCTGAGATTCATCCAGGTCATGCGTATCAATTGTGTGTGATTCTTTTATTGTAGAGCAGTATTCTACTGTGTGGCTATACCAAAATTTATTTATCCATTCTACTGTAAATGGACATTTCTCAGTGTTTTGCCTATTACAAATAAGGCTTCATGGACATTTTTGTACATGTCTTTTGTTGGACATAGGTACTCATTTTTCATCTCAGGAACAGAGTACTGGGTCTCAGGGTATTGAATGTATAGCTTTGGAGTGGTTATACCAATTTATACCCTAAAAGCAATGTAAGAGAGTTCCAGTAGCTCCTTTCTTGTCAACATTTGTTATTGTCAGAGATTTTTTTAGCCCTTCTAGTGGCTATGCTGTCATTTCTACATTGAATTACAACCACAAATGTCAACATTTACATAGGGCTTAACAATTTGAAAAAAATTTTAAAGTATAATATCTCAATGCATATTCCCTACAGCCCTATAAGTAAGCAAGGTTGTTGTTGTTAGTGCCATCAGGTTGGTTCCAACTCCTAGTGACACTGCGTACAGAAGAGCACAACTCTGCTCGGGCTTTTTGTGCCATCCTCTCACCTCCAGCACTATATCAGACAATATTCTGCTGCCAGTCATAGAATTTTCATGACCAATTTTTTTGGAAGTGGGTGACCAGGTCCTTCTTCCTAGTCTGTTTTTTTTTTTTTTTCCTGAGGAAGATTTACCCTGAGCTAACATCTGTGCCAATCTTCCTCCACTTTATATGTGTGTCACCACCACAGCATGGTTGAGGAGTGGTATAGGTTTGTGCCTGGAATCTGAACCCACAACCCTGGGCTGCTGAAGCTGAGCACATCAAACTTAACCACTACATCATGGGGCTGGCCCCATAGTCTGTCTTAGTCTGGAAGCTCTGCTGAAACCTGCCCACCATGAATGACCCTGCTGAAATACCAGTGAAATACCAGTGGAACAGCTTTCAGCATCACAGCAACATGCAGCCACCACAGTATGACAACCAACAGATGGGTGGTGTGGTTCCCTCACTGAGAAACAAACCCAGGCCATGGCAGTGAGAGGTCTGAATCTTAACCATGAGACCACCAGGCTGGCTAAGTAAGCAGGGAGAGTCCCATTGTTATCGTTGTTTTACAGATGAGGAAACAAAGGCTCAGAGAGGTTAAGCAGCTTGTCCAGGGCCATAATCCAGTACATAGCAGAGACTCTGAGTCCTGCACATCCACCATGCTACCCTGTTTATAGTTACTTGGGTACATGTTTTCTCTCCACTGGTTTACTAACCGCTCTTTGTGGTTAGGCCTTACTTTCCAGTTATCACTATTTAATAAATGAATAAATGAACTTAAATATAAAATTGAAATTTCTCTGTCTATAGAGAAAAACTTTACAGTTGGTTATACTAACATAATGAATAAGAAGCACTATCATTTACTACCTGAATCACAAAGGATGTTATTTCAGATCCACAGATCCACAAATATCCAAACATTTAGCTCCATTTAATCACTTTTTGGAATGTTGGGGAATTTGAAAAAAATTTAAATCCTCTCTTTGAGGGATTATTTTAAACTCACTTATTTTAACTATTATTAAGCAGATCCAAATATATCAAAAATATTTGGGTTCTGGGGCCGGCCCGGGGGTGCAGCGGTTAAGTGGGCACGTTCCACTTCGGCGGCCCAGGGTTCGCTGGTTCGGATCCTGGGTGCAGACATGGCACCGCTTGGCAAGCCATGCTGTGGTAGGCGTCCCACATATAAAGTAGAGGAAGATGGGCATGGATGTTAGCTCAGGGCCAGTCTTCCTCAGCAAAAAGAGGAGGATTGGCAGCAGATGTGAGCTCAGGGCTAATCTTCCTCAAAAAAAAAAAAAAAAAAAATTGCGGTTCCTAAATCAACCAGATTTCAGTTTTCTATTTTGCACATAGAACACCAAATCTGGTATCTTCACATGTGTTATTTTCCTTATGTAAAGCTAATAAATATTCTATGGAATAGTAAAGAAAATAAATACCAATAAAACCATAAATGCACAGATGTCCTAAATTTCAGCAACTTTAGGTGGTTTATTAAAAGATCATTTGATATTCTTTATCATCATCTCTCGGGATAGTTTGACATCATTCAAAAGATTGCAATGAGTTGTCAATAAGTCAGTGGCTATCTATATCACCAAGCATATGTTTCAGAAGATACACAGCAAAGCACAGAATAATCCGATTACTTTTCACATGATCAGAAACCACAGGTGACACATTTAAGCTATCTGACATCCATGGATAGCCAGACCTTTGTGTACCCTACAAATTTCCACTTATGCTCAAGAAGAATGTTACCACATGTTCTGTCCACTCCTAAGTTGAAAGCTAATGTGTACATCTCATATTATCTACTTTTATTTGTCTATGTATGTGCATCATTTCAAACGTATTCATACTATTTTATAGGTAAAACATTCAATAGCTAAAATTTCTTACTTTTGAGATATAGGAAAAATAATAAAAAAGTTTTAAAATATATTTTTGAGGCAGAGATTGTAAATGAAAACTATAGACAATTAAACTCATAAAACATACTTTGACTTTCTTTATCAGATATTTCATGTCAAAACTGGCCTTTGGTCTGAGTACTTATCTCTCTGAGGCCAAAGAATATTTCCTGCCTCAATTACTCAACTCCTCTTGGGATGTGAACACATCCATATGTGCCTTGACACATTCCAAGGTGATCACGCAATTCATTTGTAGCATGCCAGGGTATTTGTAGCTCAAGCCTGTTATAAGACATAACAAATTCATAGCACACTAAAGGTATCTGAGAATGTCTTGTGATTTCCAGAATATGATCAGATATCGGGGAACGTGTTTAATACAAGTTTCTGTCTAGTATGTTAGATGAACTTGATTTCTAGAAAAACAAAAAAGCTATTTAAGTAAATCTTCTAGATATAATCATTCCACAGTTTCCTCATGGAAAAGCATTATAGATGTTTAACTATAGTCACTTGCCTTTTGGACCTGCTTCCTTTCAATTCTACTCCCCAAAATTCATTTTTCAAGTTCACACATGACTGTTAAAAAAAATCATGGCTCTCAGTAACAAATGAACATACCTTTCATGCATATAGTCAACTCCTAGCAAGAGCTGGACAAACCATTCTATTATTTGACTGTCTGGAAAGGTTTTTCCAGCTTCTTTATATTCCTGAATTTTACAGTCCAGATCTCGGCCCTGAAACAAAATAGAATAAATTTTCATTTTTTTTTCAGTTATAAGATGTTCAAATCAAGCTCTCTCAATAACAGTTAATACACAGCAGTCACTGTTTATCATAAGACAGTGAGGGCATACTGTCACTTGGTAACTATCACCGACAAAGATTCTCTCCTTGACCATACTCTAACCAGGCTTCTCAGAGCCCTCTTCTCGACTTTATAGGCCTCAACCTTGGCCTATAAAGACTTGAACAAATACTAACCTATTTCTAACAGCTCAAGGCCACATCCCTAGGATGATCCCAGGCCCTCTTAAAGTGCCTGCCTGAGAAAACTCAAGGTTGCCAAAAGAATTCACTGTTTGTTCCAGCCCACAGCTCAGGAGAGAGCCCCCGTCTCCCAGTCTCTGCGGGAGGGCAGGAGCCTAACTTCTACAAGCACCAGCTAGCAAACCCAGATACACAGGGACCAATCCCCTTCCTGCCCTTTATAATTTTTCACTTCCCTAACTCTGCTCAGGCCCATACTGGTCACCCTATTCTCCCTTTAAATTGTCCAGTTACTTCTGCACATATCACAATGGAGCTCTGCTCTTTCCCCCACTGTCAGTAGTTACTGAATAAACTGTTTTCACTGCCTTAAGTCATGTCTGGCTGTGATTATCTTTGATATCACTCAAGGACAAAACCCTTTTAAAATGTTTTTATTTTTATTTTATTTTATCTTTGAGGGAGATTAGCCCTGAGCTAACTACTGCCAGTCCTCCTCTCCTTTGCTGAGGAAGCCCGGCCCTGAGCCAACATCCGTGCCCATCCTCCTCCACTCCACATGTGGGACGCCCACCACAGCATGGCGTGCCAAGTGGTGCCATGTCCTCACCCGGGATCCGAACCGACGAACCCCAGGCTGCTGAGAAGCAGAACGTGCAAATTTAACCACTGCGCCACTGGGCTGGCCCCTAAAATGTTTTTATTTTTATTACATTACCTAAATGTTACCTAAAACTTTATTTTTATTACATTACATTACATATTTGCCCACATATCACCTATATAGCTAGGAATAACTTTCATATGCTTAGTGTTTTATTTAACTGTAGAATCCTAACATGTACACAAATTAAAACTATAAAGCCACTAAAATTCAAATTCGTGATATCAATTTACCATAAAGTGATGATGTTTTGGTGAAACTAAATCAGTGCTTACATTGTCCACACAAGGCTGGCTGCTGGAGTATAGATTCTTTTTGGCTTGATATGCCCACGCTAACGTGTGCCTTGGGATGACTTAACTCTCTTTTTCTCAATTTAACTACAGCAAAACTCTCAGGAATACAGCAACTATTGATTTATGTAGGGTCCAAACCCACCACTTAAGCATTTAGTCAGTCTCTGTCCTTCCATTCACTGGTGAAATGTAAAAGAATAATATTTGGTTCCTAAAAGTAATCATGATCACAAAGACAAACACCTAAAATTGTGGGCCAGTGTCTGATACCAGACCCTTTCTGACTATGCTTACATTAATGTATTTCAAAGCATAGAGATGAAAACACATAATGTTAAATTCTCTTGAAGAACCCCTAGACCTGATCCCTTTGATCTTAAAACACTGAAAAATTAGTGACAGTTTGAGAAGTGTTTCTCCAAAGAAAAGGATGGGTTAAATGCAACTGTCTGGTCCTTGAAGAACGCCAACAACACAGGCCCGTGAAGAGGAGAGGTACTTGCCACATCCATAAGGAGCATGAGAGCCAAACATTAAGCTACTCACAGACTATTCCCGACAGAGTCGTCATCGTTCAATGCAAAGGAAAAGCATTTATAGGTAGTGAAATAATCAAAGGGAAATCACTTCTAATCAAACAACATGAGGTCAACTGACTAACTCATTTGTAATGCATCTTTTATTTCCTTTCAGGGAAATGTGCAAATATTTGTCTAGTATGTTCTCTCCTTCCACATAGGGCATGACAAGTCAAAAGTGGCATATCAAACCTTCAACTTGCTCCCTCACTGAAAATCAATTTCTTGCTAGATTTTCTAGGCCAAGGAGAACAAAGCTTGCTGGAATTCAAAAATACAGTGAATCGAATATTTGACTCCTTGTCAAAAAGACCATCATTTCCTTCTTCTTCTCCAAATCTGCCTTTATATCCCTTCTCTTTTTAATCCTAGAGTTTATCAAAGTTCTGTTGGAGCATACAAGGTGTACCATCCAAATGTTTCCATAAGTTGCACAAAACATTTTTTGACAATAGATTATGATAACATCCTATAAAGTAGACACGAAAGCCCTTCAGATGAAAGGTTTGTTGTAAATGTATATATTTTTCCAAGCCCAGTTTTCCTTTTCTATTCATGAGGACTCTAGAAAACCTTTCTCTCACACAAAAAAAGAAAAAAAATTTAAAACAATATCTCCTTTCAATATCGCATTTAGATTCTCTGAATATGATAAAACATGTCCAGTGGCAGAAAGATAATTAACTACGTGTTGCCATCTTCTTCCTGAATAGTTTCAGATGAAGAGTGACAGAAAGAGAGAAAGAAGTACGGAGGGAGGGCAGGGAGGAGGGAGGAGGGTGGAAGGAAGGAAGGGAGGAGGGAGGGAAGAAGAAATGAAAAAAAAAAAAACGAAGAAAAACTTGCCTTAAAGAAATATCAGTGAATCTACCTGCTTCAATCCGATGTTTCTCACTTTAGGAAAGTCACACATAAGTACGGTTGTCCTTGTGAAAACAGCCTTTGTATATGTAATTGTCTGCCCCAATTGTAATAATACTGAAATTTGGAGAAATTTGTCTGTGCCTTAAAATAGCATTCTTTTTAGGAATTTATCCTCAAACTGCAATGCTGCTTTTCATTTCCTATAGTCATTTTTAAACTGTGCTGGTTGAAGAAATATGAATTTCTACATATTTTGCATCAGATTTGGTATATTTTCTTTCTGAGGGAGCAGAATTATTTTCTCTGTGTGTTATCTTGCCATAATGGGAGAACCCTCCCTGGGTGACATTTATTGTTAGTCTGACAATCACCTCCTTATGCTGTCTCCTCAAATAGTGAGTAGAAGTTGCTTGTCTGTTTCCTGCATTGATATTAAGTGTGTGCATGATTTCTTGTGACTATATGAATATATATTGAGAGTATTGAAAAAAAAACAGGGTCTTCAATAGTAGGTATCATAATAGAATGTCAAAAGGAGGTACACGAACTCCCCTTTGCTCTCTGGGTAGAACCATAAGAAGAAGAAACATACTTGTTCTTAGTATTAAGCAAGGGACGTGTTCAGTCAACAAGAAGATAGAACGCCAAAAGATTAAATTAATCAGAGAGCTGGCTCTCATCCTCCTCAAGTTACTCCTCCTATAGTCTTCATTTTGCATGTTGATCTCCAGGAAAAACTATTTGTTTTGTATTCACTTTGTTCTTTAACAAACCCTCTGTAGATTTTCTTAGGACTTAATTAAGGTAGACAAGTCACTCACAGATTAAGACAATAAATTACGCTTTTATATCACAAAAAAAGAATATAATTTTTTGTGAAGCAGTCTGATTTTAATTAGCAATATGAAAAGCATTTATTACCTTCATTCTCTAAGCCATCTTTCAAGTCAAACGTTTTTGATGAAATGTCACACCTCGGTTTAAGAAGTTCTTATTACAGTGTCTGTAGGTGCATTCTGTTTTCTTAACTTTATCTTTGAGAAATATTTAGTGATGACTTTTATTGCTAAAAAAACTTTAATGAAAAGAGTATTGACTTTAACTTGAACCACTATTAATGTTGCCCTAAGTCTATATTGCTGACAGAAATGCTCTCCTTCACTAATCTCACCCCTCGAAAGTTGCAATGAAAGACTTGATGTTAACTTCTAAGGTTTTGAAAATCCATAACCCAAAATGTACCATTTGATGGGTTATGGTATCTCTTCCCTCTCCCCAGCCCAGTTAGCCAAGACCAGATTGACTTTGAAATGCCAAGACCTTGAAGAAATGAAGAACAACACAAATACAGTTTCTGAACTCTATCTTTGATTGCTTTTAAAGAGTTTTAAATCCTAAAAGGATTTGATTAAAAAGAACTAAACCATGTTTTTGTAAGTTGTCAATAGCAGCACTTACAGCCAGTTTAAAAGACCAAAGAAGAGCCTTCTCAGAAGCCTGAATACAACAAAACTGCAATGTAGGAAGCAAATACCAAGGACAAAATAGTCTCAGGATTTGGGGGCTGGAAGGAGCTTGCAAGATTGTCCTGCTCTACTTCCTCATTTAAAAATGAAACGGCTGCCCCTTACTAATTCACTGGGTTGACATCTCAAAGTGATGTTCTCTCACCCTCCTTTAAATAAGTTTCTAATACATCCTTTCAGTGGACTTCAAATTTTAGCATTCATCAGAATCATTCAAGTTGCTAGTTTAAAATGCACATTCCTGGGCCATATCAATGGAGACTCTGATTCAATAAATCTGGAGAGGACCAAGGAATCTGTATTTCTTAACAAGCATCCTAAGTGATTCTGGGATAGGCGATCCATGGACCACACTTTAAGAAAATGCTGCTGGGGCTGGCCAGATGGCTTAGTGGTTAAAGTTCCACGAGCTCTGCTTCAGCAGCCCAGGTTCTCGGGTTTGGATCCCAGGCATGGACCTACATCACTCACCAGCCATGCTGTGACAGTGACTCACATACAAAAAATGGAGGAAGATTGGCACAGATGTTAGCTGAGGGTGAATCTTCCTCAATAAAAAAAAATTAAAAAGAAAACACTGCTGGATGATAAGACAAAGGGGTCATACATACTTAATACTTCACTCATCAATGGAAACATTTTGTCCAATAGCTCGAAAAATTCTGAGGGCAAAAAGTGCACTTAGGAAAGTAAAGGTTGAATACGAATCATTTTTTAATGACATATTTTTTAAAGCCTGTAACAATACTTAGGAGAACACCACTGAACGGAGGTGCAAGGGGCAGGGGAAGGAGATCCTCTGTCATACTGTAGAACCTGAAGACATTTCCTTAGAATTTTGGAAATTCACTGTAATAGAGTACATTTAAAGTAGGGGAAATGTCAAGCCACATTATGCTCTTAAAAGCAAAATAAGAAAATCCAATCTCTATTAAATAGTACTAAAGAATGCCACGTAGTATCATGACATTTATGTCTGATAACATAAATAAGCATTCTTGGGTTTAGTTGCTAATTTTTTTTCAAATTCTTTTAGACCAAGTGTTCTCCCTGCTGAGATAAATGTACATGAATCATAAGACTAAAATGGTAGAACTTACTTTTAAGTGACACAAAATAATGCTTTCATCTATAAATCACTGGGTTGTTTTCTAAGACAAATTATTTGAAGTGGATTATTCTGATTCTATTTTTGAACACATGTTTATATAAAGTCATATGTCAGCTAAAGCCATACCCCAAATGCCATACTACTGGGTTTATGAATTGCTTTATATTAGTGCATTAGTACATTTCTTTTAAATTAAACTAATTTTTCCTTTTAATTTTTACATTGACAATTTTAAGTAAAAAGCAGTGACCTTAATATCTGATTAATATCACCCTGATACGAAAGCCTGACAAGGACAACACAAAAATGGAAAACTACAGGCCAATATCACTAATCAACATAGATGCAAAAATTCTCAAATACTGGCAACCTGAGTTCAGTAGTACATCAAAAAGATCATACACCATGATCTAGGAGGATTTATACCAGGGACACAGGGCTGGCTCAACATCTATAAATCAATCAACGTGATACACCACATTAACAAAATGAGGAATGAAAACAACATGATCATCTCAATAGATACAGAGAAAGCATCTGACAAGATCCAACACCCATTTATGATAAAAATTCTTAACAAAATGGGGATAGAAGGAAATTTCCTCAACACAATAAAGGCCATATATGACAAACCCACAGCCAACATCATGCTCAATGGGGAAAAACTAAACGCCATCCCTCTGAGAACAGGAACAAGACAAGGATGCCCACTCTCACCACTCTTATTCAACATAGTACTGGAGGTTTTGGCCAGAGCAATTAGGCAGGAAAAAGGAATAAAAGGAATCCAAATAGGAAATGAAGAAGTGAAACTCTCGCTGTTGCAGACGACATGATTTTATATATAGAAAACCCTAAAGAATCCATTGGAAAACTATTAGAAATAGTCAACAACTACAGTAAAGTTGCAGGATACAAAATCAACTTACAAAAAGCAGTTGCATTTCTATACTCTAATAACAAACTAACAGAAAGAGAACTCAAGAATACAATCCCATTTACAATTACAAAAAAAAGAATTAAATATCTAGGAATAAATTTAACCAAGGAGGTGAAAGATCTATACAATGAAAACTATAAGACATCACTGAAAGAAATCGATGATGACATAAAGAAATGGAAAGATATTCTATGCACATGGATTGGAAGAATAAACATAGTTAAAATCTACCCAAAGCAATCTACAGCTTCAATGCAATCCCAGTGAGAATCCCAATGACATTCTTCACAGAACTAGAACAAAGAATCCTAAAATTCATATGGCGCAACAAAAGACCCCAAATAGCCAAAGTAATCCTAAGAAAAAAGAACGAAGCTGGAGGCATCACAGTCGCTGACTTCAAAATGCACTACAAAGCCATAGTGATCAAAACAACATGGTATTGGTACAAAAACAGGCACACAGATCAATGGAAAAGAACTGAAAGCCCAGAAATAAAACCACACATCTATGGACAGCTAATCTTTGACAAAAGTACTAAGAACATACAATGGAGAAAAGATCATCTCTTCAATAAATAATGGTGGGAAAACTGGACAGCCACATGCAAAAGAATGAAAGTAGACCACAATCTTACACCATACACAAAAAATAAACTCAAAATGGATCAAAGACTTGAAGGTAAGACATGACACGATAAAACTTCTGGAAGAAAATATAGGTAGTACACTCTTTGACATCGATCTTAAAAGGATCTTTTCAAATACCATGTCTTCTCAGACAAGGGAAACAAAAGAAAAAATAAAGAAGTGAGACTTCATCAGTCTAAAGAGCTTCTGCAAGGCAAAGGAAACCAAGATCAAAACAAAAAGACAAACCACTATTTGGGAGAAAATATTTGCAAATCATATATCCTAGAAGGGATTAATCTCCACAATATATAAAGAACTCACACAACTGAACAACAACAAAAACAACCAAACAACCCAATCAAAAGATGGGCAGAACAGATGAACAGACATGTCCAAAGAAGACATACAGATGGCCAATAAGCACATGAAAAGATGTTCAACATCACTAATCATGAGGGAAATGCAAATCAAAACTACAGTAAAATATCACCTTACACCCATTAAAATGGCTATAATCACTAAGACAAAAAATAACAAATTTTGGAGAGGTTGTGGAGAAAAGGGGACCCTCATACATTGCTGATGGGAATGCAAACTGGTGCAGCCACTATTGAAAACAGTACAGAGATTTCTCAAAACACTAAAAATAGAAATAATATATGACCCAGCTATCCTACTGCTGGGTATCCATCTGTTATTGAAATCAACAATTCAAAGTGACTTATGCAACCCTATGTTCATTGCAGCATTATTCACAATAGCCAAGATATGGAAGCAACTCAAATGCCCATCAACCAATGATTGGATAAAGAAGATGTGGTATGTACATATATACAATGAAATACTACTCAGCCATAAAAAAGAGCAAAATTGTCCCATTTGCAACAACATGGATGGACCTGGAGGGTGTTATATTAAGTGGAATAAGCTAGAGAAAGACAAACACCATATGATTTCACTCATATGTGGAAGATAAACAAACCGGACAAAGAGAATAGTTCAATCATTACCCGGGGAAGGGAGGAGGGGGGTGGGCACAAAGAGTGAAGGGGAGGGGCTGGCCCCACGGCTGAGTGTTAAGTTCACATGCTCCACTTCAGTGGCCCAGGGTTCTGCCAGTTTGGATCCTGGGCACGGACATGGCACCGCTCTTCAAGCCATGCTGAGGTGGCATCCCACATGCCACAACTAGAAGGACCCACAATTAAAAATACACAACTATGTACTGGGGGGCTTTGGGGAGAAAAAGGAAAAATAAAATCTTTAAAAAAAAAGAGTGAAGGGGAGCACTTATATGGTGACAAATAATAACATACAACTGAAATTTCACAATGTTGTAAGCAATAAAAAAAGGCAAAAAAAAAATCAACGGCCTTATTTTTTAACGTTTTTGTTAAAAAGTTAAAATATTCCAGTTTGGAGTGGGCGGAGCAAAATGGTGGGGTGAGCTGACCTGGGATTCTCTCCCCTCCAAAATACAACAAAAGATTGGAAGAACTGAATTTCAGAGAATAAACATAATGCCAGCTCGTTAGAGACCTACAATACCAAGAAGGCGGAGATCGTAACCTTGCTTACACCTTCGGAGGCGCTGGAACGGTAGGAGAGAACATCGCTCCCTCGCCTAGAGTCTGCGATTGCTGTGGCGCGGGTCGGGAAGGAGCGGGGGGAGGGGACGCACGACCGGGGGATCATCCAGGACTCCTGCCGCTGATTCAGTGGAGACTCGCTGACAGGGGGAAAGCTTCCGTCCGCGGGGACCCTATAAATCAAGGGCCTTGGGAGACCAGAGAACAGAACTGAGCTGAACCCAGACTGGCACCTGTGAGTAACAGCCCCTCCCCCCCAACAAAGCCAGTGGGCGCAGCCATCTTGCCCCAAGGCGGAGAGCTAACACGCTGCTCTCGACCCCCATCTAGTGGCGACAGGCTGTAACTGCAACTGAATTCTACCACCATGAGAAAAAACCGCTCCTCTACCATCCAGCAATTTATAAAAGCCCCAGACCAGAACGAAAACAATAAAAACACAGAATTAAGTCCTGAGGACTTGAAATTAGGTAAACTAAGTGATAATGAATTCAGAGCAGCTATAATCAAAAAACTCAATGAGGTAGAGAGAAAGATAGAGAAACAAGCTGAGTTCTGGAGTTACTTCACAAAAGAGATTGAAATCATAAAGAAGAATCAAACAGAATTACTTGAGATGAAAAACACAATGGACCAGATAAAACAGAATACGGATTCCCTGAATGCCCGTGTAGACAACATAGAGGAGAAAATTAGCATAATCGAGGACAGACAGGCTGAATGGCGCCAGACAGAGGAAGAAAGAGAACTAAGAATTTAAAAAAATGAGGAAAATCTCCGAGAGATAATGGATTCAATGAGGAGTAAGAACATAAGGATCATAGGAATTCCCAAGAATATGGAAAAGGAAAATGGAGCAGAAAGTGTGCTTAATGAAATTATTGAAGAGAACTTCCCAAATCTAGGGATCAACGGAGAAATGCATGTAGAGGAGGGTTTTAGATTTCCTAGATTTGTCAATGTAAAAAGACCTACCGCAAGGCACATAATAGTAAAGTTGGCAAATAGGAATGATAAGGAGAGAATACTCAGGGAAGTAAGGAAAAAAAAGAGAATAACCTATAAAGGAGCCCCTATCAGACTGTCAGCAGATTTCTCTACAGAAACCCTACAAGCTAGGAGAGAATGGAGTGATATATTCAAAGCTTTAAAGGATAAAAACCTTCAGCCAAGAATACTCTATCCAGCAAGAATTTCCTTCAGATATGAGGGAGAAATTAAATCTTTTCCAGACAAACAAAAGTTAAGGGAATTTGTAACTAAAAGCCCTCCATTACAAGAAATCCTCAAGAAGGCTCTCATACTTGAAAAAAGAAAAAGGGGAGAAAGGGGACACAATCCACAGACTAGGGAGACTGATGGATAGAACCAGAACAGGATAGCAAATACTCAATTATAGCATTAGGGTAAAAGTAAGGAAACTACCAAAACAAGGATGATCTTAGCACTCTAACTACAAATTACTAAGATGAGTTGGAATAAAAAATGAAAATAATTATTTAGGAGGGGAAGAGCAAAGGGTCTAAATCAGTATTGGTCAAGTAGGTAAGAGACCACCAGAGAATAGATTATATTATACACGAGATTCTAAATACAAACTTCAAGGTAGACACTAAAATAAAGTACAGAACAGAGTCACAAATCATAGATAAGGAAAAATCTAAGAAATCCAGCATAAGAAATTGCAGTATTAAATGGGTAGTCTAAAGCACACAGGAAAAGAAACACAGGAAAACAAGATAATGAGTGACAGATTGACAGCATTAAGTCCACATGCATCAATAATCACTCTCAATGTGAACGGATTGAACTCTCCAATAAAAAGACACAGAGTGGCAAAATGGATTAAAGAACACGATCCAACAATTAGTTGCCTCCAGGAAACACACCTCAGCCCCAAGGACAAACACAGACTCAGGGTGAAGGGGTGGAGGACAATACTTCAAGCAAATAGCAAGGAAAAAAAGGCAGGTGTTGCAATTCTCATATCAGACCAAGTGGATTTCAAAATAAGACAGGTAAAGAGAGACACAGAGGGACAATATATAATGATCAAAGGGACACCTCATCAAGAAGAAATAACGCTTATAAATATCTATGCACCCAACACAGGAGCACCAAGATTCATAAAGCAACTATTAACAGACCTAAAGGAAGATGTTAAAAACAACACAATAATAGTAGGGGACCACAACACCCTACTCACATCAATGGACAGATCATCCAGACAGAAAATCAACGAGGAAATAGTGGAGCTGAATGAAAAACTAAAACAATTGGACTTAATAGACATATATAGATCACTCCACCCTGAAAGAGCTGAATACACATTCTTCTCAAGTGCACATGGAACATTCTCTAGGATAGACCATATGTTGGGAATCAAGGCAAGCCTCTACAAATTTAAAAAAATTGAAATAATAACAAGCATCTTCTCAGATCATAGTGCTATAAGGCTAGAAATTAATTACAAGAAAAAAGCTGAGAAAGGCACAAAGATGTGGAGACTAAACAACACACTACTGAACAAGCAATGGATCATTGAAGAAATTAAAGAATAAATCAAAAAATACGTGGAAGCAAATGAAAATGATAGCATGCCATACCAACTCATATGGGATACAGCAAAAGCTGTATTAAGAGGAAAATTCATCGCGATACAGGCACATCTTAACAAACAAGAAAAATCCCAAATAAGCAACCTTAAAGCACACCTAACTGAACTAGAGAAAAAAGAACAAATGAAGCCCAAAGTCAGCAGAAGGAGAGAAATAATACAAATCAGAGCAGAAATAAATACTATTGAAACGAAAAAGGCAGTAGAAAGGATCAATGAGACAAAGAGCTGGTTTTTTGAGAAGATAAATAAAATTGACAAACCACTAGCCAGACTTACAAAGAAAAAAAGGGAGAAAGCTCAAATAAACAAAATCAGAAATGAGCGAGGAGAAATAACAACAGACTGTGCAGAAATACAACAGATTATAAGAGAATACTACAAAAAACTATATGCCAACAGAATGGATAACCTAGAGGAGGATAAATTCTTGGACTCCTACAATCTCCCAAAGCTCACTCAAGAAGAGGCAGACAATTTGAACAGACCAATCACAAGGAAAGAGATTGAAACAGCAATCAAAAACATCCCAAAGAATAAAACCCCAGGACCAGATGGCTTTCCTGGGGAATCCTCCCAAACTTTCAGAGAGGATTTAATACCCATCCTTTTCAAGCTATTCCAAAAAATTAGGGAAGATGGAACACTTCCTAACACATTCTATGAGGCCAACATCACGCTGATACCAAAACCTGACAAGGACACCACGAAAAAAGAGAACTACAGGCCAATATCACTGATGAACATAGATGCAAAAATTCTAAACAAAATTTTGGCAACCAGAATTCAGCAATTCATCAAAAGAATCATACATCAGGATCAGGTGGGATTCATACCAGGGACACAAGATGGTTCAACATCCGCAAATCAATCAACGTGATACACCACAGCAACAAACTGAGGAATAAAAACCACATGATCATCTCAATAGATGCAGAGAAGGCATTTGATGAGATCCAACAGCCATTTATGATAAAAACTCTGAACAAAATGGGCATAGAAGGAAACTACCTCAACATAATAAAGGCCATATACGACAAACCCATAGCCAACATCATACTCAATGGGCAAAAACTGAACCCCATCTCCCTGAAAACAGGAACAAGACAAGGATGCCCTCTATCACCACTCTTATTTAACATAGTACTGGAGGTCCTGGCCAGGCAAGAAAAAGGAATAAAAGGAATCCAAATAGGGAGGGAAGAAGTGAAACTCTCGCTGTTTGCAGATGACATGATCTTATATATAGAAAACCCCAAAGAATCCATTGGAAAACTGTTAGAAGTAATCAACAACTACAGCAAAGTTGCGGGGTATAAAATCAATTTGCATAAATCAGTAGCATTTCTATACTCCAGTAATGAACCAACAGAAAAAGAACTCAAGAATACAATACCATTCACAATCGCAACAAAAAGAATAAAATACCTTGGGGTAAATTTAACTAAGGAAGTGAAGGACCTCTATAATGAAAATTACAAGGCCTTTCTGAGAGAATTGGATGACGACATAAGGAGATGGAAAGACATTCCATGTACATGGATTGGAAGAATAAACATAGTTAAAATGTCCATTCTACCTAAAGCAATCTACAGATTCAACGCCATCCCAATCAGAATTCCAATGACATTCTTTACAGAATTAGAACAAAGAATCCTAAAATTCATATGGTGCAACAAAAGACCCTGAATTTCTAAAGCAACCCTGAGAAAAAAGAACAAAACGGGAGGCATCACAATCCCTGACTTCAAAACATACTACAAAGCTACAGTAATCAAAACAGCATGGTACTGGTACAAAAACAGGTGCACAGATCAATGGAACAGAATTGAAAGCCCAGAAATAAAACCACACATCTATGGACAGCTTATCTTCGACAAAGGAGCTGAGGGCATACAATGGAGAAAAGAAAGTCTTTTCAACAAATGGTGCTGGGAAAACTGGAAAGCCACATGTAAAAGAATGAAAATTGACCACTCTTTTTCACCATTCACCAAAATAAACTCAAAATGGATTAAAGACCTAAAGGTGAGACCTGAAACCATAAGGCTTCTGGAAGAAAACGTAGGCAGTACACTCTTTGACATCAGGATTAAAAGGATCTTTTTGGACACCATGCCTTCTCAGAGAAGGGAAACAATAGAAAGAATAAACAAATGGGACTTCATCAGATTAAAGAGCTTCTTCAAAGCAAATGAAAACAGGATTGAAACAAAAAAACAACCCACTAACTGGGAAAAAATATTTGCAAGTCATATATCTGACAAAGGTTTAATATCCATAATATATAAAGAACTCTCGCAACTCAACCACAAAACATCAAACAACCCAATCAAAAAATGGGCTGGAGACATGAACAGACATTTCTCCAAAGAAGATATACTGATGGCCAATAGGCACATGAAAAGATGCTCATCATCGCTGATCATCAGGGAAATGCAAATCAAAACTACACTAAGATATCACCTTACACCCATTAGAATGACAAAAATATCTAAAACTAATAGCAACAAATGTTGGAGAGGTTGCGGAGAAAAAGGAACCCTCATACACTGCTGGTGGGAATGCAAACTGGTGCAGCCACTATGGAAAACAGTATGGAGATTCCTCAAAAAACTAAAAATAGAACTACCATATGATCCAGCCATCCCACTACTGGGTATTTATCCAAAGAGCCTGAAGTCAGCAATCCCAAAAGTCCTGTGCACCCCAATGTTTATTGCAGCACTGTTTACAATAGCCAAGATGTGGAAGCAACCTAAGTGTCCAGCAACAGACGAATGGATAAAGGAGATGTGGTACATATATACAATGGAATACTACTCAGCTGCAAAACAGAACAAAATCATTCCATTTGCAATAACATGGATGGACCTTGAGAGAATTATGTTAAGTGAAATAAGCCAGCGAGAGAAAGATAATCTGTGTATGACTCCATTCATATGAGGAATTTAAAATTATGGACCAAGAACAGTTTAGTGGATACCAGGGGAAAGGTGGGTGGGGGGTGGGCACAAACGGTGAAGTGCTGCACCTACAACATGACTGACAAACATTAATGTAAAACTGAAATTTCACAAGATTGTAACCTATCAATAACTCAAAAAAAAAATATTCCATAGTTTAAACAAAGAAAGTCAATGGAAGAAATCAAACGACTTTAATTTTGGTACTTACAAAAATCATGAACAGACCAGGTTAGGTATACAAAAACAGAAGACACAGTATTTATAGTCTAGACCTGTAGAACTGGCACAAGCAAATTCAGGGAGGCCTACCTACAACAGGATAGAGCTGCCCAGGAAAACCAGGGGGCCCTGATGGGACCCACCTCTCTGAAGATAATGCTTAGTTCCCTCACTCAGCATCAGTCTCAGCAATACAGACCACTGAAGACAGTGCTGATGTGTGGGCCCCTGGAACTCACACTGGGGAGGATGGTGCTATAGACTGAATGCTTGTGTCCCTCCAAAATGCATATGTTGAAATCCTAACCCCAGTGTGATGATCTTAGCAGGTGGAGCCTTTGGCAGGTGATTAGATCACGAGGGTGGAGCCCTCATGAACAAGATTAGTGCCTTTATAAAAGTGACCCCAGAGAGCTCCCACACACCTTCCCCCATGTGAAGACACAGTAAGAAGATGGCTGTCTATGAACCAGGGATTATGTTCTCATCAGACACTGAGTCTGCCAGCCCCTTGATCTTAGATTTCCCAGCCTTCAGAACTGTGAGAAATAAATTTCTGTTGTTTATAAACCACCTAGTCTATGGTATTTTCTTATAGCAGCTTGAACAGACTAAGACAGAAGTTTGCTAGTCAATGTCACACTGATCAAAATCCCAGGGGTGTCTCTCATCCATAAACAACAAATCCTGAGTGGTGATGGCCCCAGACAGAGCTTCAGGACTATAAGCAGTGGCTTTGAAGGACAGAAAGGGTTTGTCTCTAATGGTAGATCCAACACATCCAGTATGAAGTTATAAGGACCTTCTGAGAGCTAGTAAGCCTGTTGGCTGAATGTCATTGCCAAATTCACTTGCAAGAGTCTATTGACGCCCACTAGAGTTTCAAGATTATAAAACTCAAGCCACTTGGCTTATTTAAACAGTTTCACATAAACAAGAAACATAAAAGAAAATTTCAAATTTTCTTTTTTACAGTATGAACAGATCCTCGGAAAGTGCTTGCCTGAAAGTTGCTATCAGACCCATTAGTGTTTAAGAATTTGCATGTTTCTTCCTTCTGGCATGAATCCTCATACTAAAGGCTGCAAGCCAAATACTCAGAAGTAAAAATTAGCTTGCCTTCTAGAAAACAACTTGGGGGGAGGGATAGCAATGAAATAATGAAATATTATAATAGTAACTTCCATTAAGATGGTCTTCTACGTACAAAACTCTGACAGTCACTTTTTCAACATTATCTCAAATCCCTGCAAAAACCTAACACAACAGGAGTTGTTAGACTATCTTAAGATAAGGAAAGGGGTTGGAGAAATGAAATAACTTGCTCAAGGAAATGGACCAAGATTTGAGCAGAAGTCAGTCTGAGGCCAAAGTCCACACACTTGCCACTATCTCAAACCTTATCTAATTTCCTACTGAGAGAAATAAAATAATTAATAATATCATCATTACATTAAAATACGTATGTGTGTACAAATTGATATACATGTGTTTCTGTGTTGATGTATATGTATTACTGAAATAGAGATAGATAAAGATACAGAACATGGGTGAGACTAAGCCAAGGAAAGGAGCAGTTTTCATGTACAATGTGATAATTTGGTGTACATGTGCATTGTAAGATGATTACCACAGGATGTAAGATGATTACCAATTGGATTGACATATCCAATACCTCACATGGTTACCTTTTGCACATGTGTGTTGACAGCACCTGAGATCTACTCTCTTGGCAAATTTCAGGCGTACAGGGCAGTATTGTGAACCAGGGTCACCATGCTATACATTAGATCCCCAGAACTTGTTCATCTTATAACTGAAAGTTTCAGTTCTAGATTTTGCATAATTCACACAGACAGGCATGATTAGTGTGGCTGTGTTGAAACCTATGTTTAGTTTAGGGCCACCATTTGAAACATGTTTGGTTGACATTGTTGATATGGACAAGAGAACAATCAATATCTATTAAATCACATCTACTAGAGGTAGATAATTACATGCCTGGGAAGGGAGAAACCATGGACTATTTGGTTGAGTCTATTGAATATTGAGGGAGGAACAGGAGCAATCCAAGTAAACAAACAAACAAAAAACGAACAGCTTTCCCACTGCCTCTGGTCCTGGTCCTGCCCTGGATGAAATTCAACATTCCAGCCATGTGATTGCCAGAAAGTCACTCCACCTCTCTGGGGTCCTATTTCCTCACCTATAAAATATAATTAGTAAATAAGAATCCACTTCTTCTTTTTTTTCTAGGAAGATTAGCCCTGAGATAACATCTGCTGCCAATCCTCCTTTTTTTTTTTTTTTTTTTTTGCTGAGGAAGCCTGGCCCTGAGCTAACAGCCATGCCCATCTTTCTCTACTTTATATGTGGGACGCCTACCACAGCATGGCTTGCCAAGCCGTGCCATGTCCACACCCAGGATCCGAACCTGCAAACCCCTGGCTGCCAAAGCAGAATGTGTGCACTTAACCACTGCACCACCGGGCCGGCCCCAAGAATCCACTTCTTGAAAAAGGATGAGGGCATGTTGAGAGGACACAGGAGCCAACCTGAAGGAGCCCCAGTAGCTGAAGCTGGAAAAATTTGAGAGACAAAATTAATAATGACAGTATTGGGTTATAACCTGTAGAATATAATAAATATCCATGAGCCCATACTGATATAAATAAATAATTGAATAAGTACATAAATGGAAGAAAAAGAATAGTGGAACAGCTCTTCCTTTCAGGAGAAACCCAATTAGCAAAAGTAGAAAGAATGAGGGAAATACATAATCCCCATGAAGGATACATCACAGGAGAAATTTCTCCAGGCAACTACCACTGAAAGATGCTTCAAGTCAGTGGGGAAAGTTTGGGGAGAAACAGGATAGAAGGTTTCTCAGGGAGCAAGGAGAACAAGTTGGATAATTTTCACGAATAATAGCACCAAGCTAGGTGGCCTGAGTAGAAAACCACAGCCACCACCAGGGCCAGACTTCCCTGTTCTCAGGTCTGGGCCTCATCTTTGCTCAGTGCTCCATAAACACTGGTAAATGTTTCCTTTATGACTCTATCTTTCTGTTTTCACACTTACCATTTTCCCTTCTTTGCAATTCTCAGCACTGGCTGCAAATGAGAACACCTGGAGAGCTTTAAATGAGACTTTCTGGAGGAGGGTCACGGGTCCCAGGATTTCTGAAAGCTCTCTGGGTGATTCTCACGTGCAGCCAAAGTTGAGCACCACCATCAGATTGGTATACTTTTTGTTTAGCTATGTTAATATCACCGTGCAGGAAATAAACAAGGTCAGCCTTTCCCGCTTTTTTCCCTGATAAACAGCCACATGTTCTCTCTCTCCTGAAGATGTGGAATCTCATCTATTCTCTATTGTGTCTATTACCTGAAAGCCCAGGTTTCTGGGGATGCCTTACCCTTACTCAAATGGAAAACCTTCCGGCGGTATCTCACAGGTCTCTAGCACAGTCCATTGTTAGGTGTACCAGCAAGATTAAGTATGACAAAATGCTTTTGACATATGTGACAGGTAGAAGGATCTAATATTTTATCTTTTACCATCAGCATTTGACAGAAATGAGGTGGGAGGCAGCTGAAAGCAAGTGGTAGAGAATCCATAAAGAAAAAAAGAAATTTCTTGAGTACTAACTCCTTTGTGGCTCACTAGGTGGGGCCATGATATGACACAAAAATGAATCGGGACCGGCTAGTAGCATGGTGGTTAAGGTCGTGCATCTGACTTCAGTGCCGTGGGATTCATGGGTTTGGATCCTGGGCACGGACCTACATTTTGCTCATCAAGCCATGCTGTGGCAGTGTCCCATGTACAAAATAGAGGAAGATGGGCACAGAGGTTAGTTCAGGGACAATCTTCCTCATCAAAAAAAAAAAAAAAGAATCAGAAAAAGATCAATCCCACATGTTGAGAATCAGAGATAGTTTATATGGTGTATAATGTGCTGAGTGCCACCCGAGATAAAATGCTATGAGACAGAGTGAATGGGTGGGGAGTGATTTCTGGCAAGGAAATTATGAGAGTCTTTGAGGAGCAGGCAGCATTTCAGGTGGGCCTGGGAGGATGGGCAGGATTTGAAGATGGGCTAGGAGGAAGGAGATTAGGAAAGGAATGGCCCAAGCACAGCTGAAAAGGTGTGAAACAGTGGAGGATGGACAGGAAGCGGAAAGTAGATCCATTTCCCCTGGGTGGAGGAGAATAGAAGACACCCATATTTGAAATACCTATTCTGTCACTTTGGTGGTTTAGGAACTATTCCCCATCAAAGATTTCCTTAGATGTTGACAAGAAGTTCATGAGAGTTCGGTTATTTGCTTTTTACACTCATAATCTGACGTGATGTGTCCAAAGGATTGGGTGGTGGATATAGGGGTCTCACCAATGCATTTATATACATTTCAATCTTGCAAGGCCCCAAATTAAATTACGGAAGAGGAAACTTGGAGGCAAAACGACCAGCTATTTCAACTGTGAATAGCATCTTCCTATGAGGTGCAAGTTTGGCCATCTGCCATTTCCAGCATTATTTTACCTCGATAAAAACGGGATAATGGCAGGCTTGTGGGAGTTAAGAGCAAATTTGGGTCTGAAGATGAGAAATATCTGTTAACAACAAGAACCGAGCGATCCGCACACGTCATTCATCTGGAGTCAGGAAGTGGCAGCTTGACGGCTCAGCAGCGCGGAGCCCTGGAAGCCCCGCAGCTGTTCCTCCGGCACTGCGGCGGCCGTCACCATGGCAACGCCCCTCCCGGGAGAGCAGCTCGGCCGTGGAAACCACCAGCATTTAAAAATTAACGCAGATGATCCTGAATTGGATCCTGCTCGAGAAAAAACATTCTTATAGAAATGTTCTTTCTAAAGACATAATTGGGACAAATGGGCTAAACTTGAATATGGATTGTGGATTAGATGGGTGGTTCTCAAACTCCAGAGTGCTTCAGACTCACCTGGAGGGCTTGTCAAAACACACATTGCCGACCCCACCCCTAGACTTTCTGATTCAGCATGGCTGGGGTGGAGGCTGAGAGTCTGTGTTTCTACAAGTTCCCAAGTGAGGCTGATGCTGGCTGGTCTGGGATCAAACTTTGAGAACCGCTGGATTACATACTAGCATTGTATCCATGCTAATTTCCTGATTTTGATCATGGTACTGTAGTTATGTAAGAAAATGTCCTTGGCCTTGGAACATACTCACAGTAGTATTCAGGACAAAGGGGCATCGTGTCTGCAACTCACTCTCAAATAGTTCAGGACAAAATATAAACAGATAGATAAGATGAATAAATAGAATGATACAGCAAATGTGGAAAAATGATACCAATTGGCAAATCTAGATGAAATATATATATAGGAGTTCATTGTGTTATTCTTGTAATTTTGCCGGTAGATTAAAATTACATTAGAATTAAAATTTTTTTTAATTAATGCAGGAAGAGAAAATTATAGCTTATCATGTAGAACTGTCTAATATGGTAGCCATTGGCTACATGTGCTTATTTAAATTTATATTAATTAAAATTAAATAAAATTTAACATCCAACTCCTCAGTCACACTGGCCATCCTTCATCAAGTGCAAAAGTGTCCTGTATGTATGACTAGTGACTACTGTATTGGACACAACAAACATAGAACATTTCCATCATCACAGAAAGTTCCATCGGACTGTACTGACTATAGAGAAAAATATTTTAAGATCAGGAAAGAGTCTTTGGAAAACTCAGTGTGCCACAAGCAGCAGTAGAAGTGACAGTCACAAAGCAGTCGGAGTCAGTGGTTTTCCACATAAGATAGTTTACTAACTGAAAGGGGCTAAAGGAAGAAAAATGATTAAATCATATGGATCATAGTGTAGCTGCATATGTAAATGCCTGTAGTTCTGCATGGGTTAGTGACATAATTGCCAGAGTGGCTGTTCACTAAGACCACTCTGAACACATCATTTTATTGATTTTCTTAACAATCCATTGGATGAAGGAGAAGTAAACATCCAAACGTCCTGGTTCTTTTTTTTTTTTTCCTTGCTTTCCTCCAAGCAGAAGAGGCATGAAATCTGGATGGGGAAACACCCAGCAAGGCTAAGCTGGGGAGGCTGCCCTGAAGGGGAATAGCTGAGACTTAGACTATTTCAAACTTTCAGATATTTTAACCTGGCTATTGATTTCATTTTCATGATACACCAGCTCGTGTGTAAAGCAGACCAGGTGGCTATCCCTACTCCTTCCGAGCTGCTTCTCCTGCCTCTTCTTTTCTTCATCTCAAACACATGGCACCCTCTGGTTGCCCAAAGTTTCTGACCCAATCAGGCCTGCTTTCCACTCTAAAGAGCATCATCTTTCTCCCAACATCATTTCTTTGGGCCTCAGCAACACCCAGGTAATGAACTAAATACACTCTAAAGTGTAAATAGGACTAAATTCTCCCAAGGTGCATTTGGCTAATGCTAGCTCCCAGAATATTCTGGGAGACAATTTCTGAGCAAGGTCATCTTTGGGTATCGTCTTGCTGACCCAACTCTTGTGACCCCCAGCCCCCACCTAGCCTCTCAGGAGTGAACCCACAGATCCATGTTACAGCTGCACCTTGTCAATTTCACGCTCTGGCACCTTCCTAAGGAGCTTCATACTCACTTGGGACTCAGTAAAATGCACAGCTATTATCCCTTGGAGAGAACATGGAGTGGCAGGGAAAATTGCAAATACCTGAAGCCATAAATCACAAACCAATAAATATGAAGGATTTCCATGGGGAAAATGAGCTATATTTCCATTTCCAAATTTCCATTTGGGAAAATGAGCCACAGAGCTAGAACCCAGAACTCAGGAGCTGTGCCTCTGCTCTGTCCAGGCCTCTGTTATAGCATTAAATGTCCATCTAACCATTGGGCCGCTGTAGGAGGTTTGGGGGATGCTTTCCCACAAAAAATATTGACGCATTCTTCTGCAGATATTCTTCCTTAAAACATATTCCTTCTGAGTTTTCCAAAGGAGAGAAACCCTTCATTAGAAACACATTTGTCAATTACTTATAGATGATCATTTTTAGCTGCGAGACATGAGATCCCAGGTCTTTACAGTTCAGTTGGTGGTTTGATAATTGAACTTTTGAGATGTCTCTTTACAGACAGCTTTTTAGTTTGAAACAGATTTTTATTAAGATTTCGAAAAGAGAAGAAGAGTCTCACCTCACAGTACTCCGTGATAATGCACAAATTATCTTGCTCCACAAAACTTGCATGGAACTTGACAATGGCTGGGTGGTCCAGCTTGGAAAGGAGCTGGGCCTCCAAATTGGCCTGCACAGTCTCATTTGGATTGAGTCCTCCAACAGAGATTTCCTTCAGGACCTTTCTGCAGCCAAAAAAAATTTTTTAAATACATTTAGAGCTAAAAAACACATTTGATAAATGTGAATAAGTGGTGCAGGACCATCTAATTGATAGCCAGGCTGCAACCTACTCATAGGCCTGGTATTGCCTCTTATGACACTGTGTCCCCTGCTGGTCCCTCGGCTTGCCTCTCCGTCCTGGACAGTGATACGGCTTCCCCACAGCCTCTGACCTCCGTACCTGTGGCTACAGTTTTGGTCAAACAGGACAGAGATGGAGCTAATCTTGAGCAACATCTCTGCAGTGGCTCTTCCTCTGCCGCCTCAGATGTCTCTCTAGATGTCTCCATTTCTCTTTGCCTCTTGCATGGTGTCTCTGTTTCTGTCTTTTTCTGTCTCTGTGTGTTTTCTCTTTCTTCTTATCTATTTTCCTCTGTTCCTGTCTGCTTTTCTATTTCTCTCTCTATTCCTATCTTAGTGTCTCTCTGTTTCTCTGTCTCTGTCTCTTTTTATATAGATACACATATATGTGTGTGAATATAATATAAATATAAAATATGTCACCGTCACTCTGTCTCTCTGTTCTGTCTTATTCTGTCTTTGATTATCTATCTCTTTCCCTCTCTTACTCTCTCTCTGCCTCTGTGTCTCTCTCTGCCTCTGTGTGTGTATTTAAACACACATATACACACATACTTCTGTCTCTCAGCTCTAAAATTTTCCAAATCTATTAACTTAATAGCAATAAGATCAGTATCTATTTATTTTCTTTTTAAAACTATCTTTGGCATATCATTCTTTATTGCTCCCAGTATTTAGAAGAAGAAAAAAATCTAAAAACATTGACGGAGATATTTAGGATCTTGAGTGTGTATAAATAGCACAAGAGCTCATTAAATCGCCCAAATTATTAATTTAAAAATTGTGACAACTTAATGAGGAGTGGACCAAAACATTATCTCTTCCCATCTAAGAAAAAAATGGTCTGATGAACAAACCAATTATAGTACCACACTGTAAACTAGATTGCCAGGGAGAAGCACTTTCGAGCACCAATTATGTGTGCAGACAGATTCTGCTGATTATAAGCGAGCTTTAGCTGTTCATTAAGGCAAGTTCTACAGGACTCATACCAGAAAACATTTTGCAAAAATGCTCTTTAAGTGTTACTACCTATGCATATTAATGAAAATGTATTTATAGTAGAAACTCTCTTAATTAAAAGCCCTTTAACCAACTCATAGATTAAGCAGCGTCCTCCAGTCTTTTCTAACAGATGCTGAGGGCTGCCTTTGCCATAGGGAGTGCCTGTGGCCAGTGGATGCTCTCTGGCACGCCCATGAACTTCTGCCCTTCCAGTTGAGATGTGTGCTTACCCAAGTCATTGAGTTTATTCCCAAATGTCTTTATGCCAGTTGTGCTCATTATTGTAAGTTTGTGACTTAAATATGACAAACTGATGAAGGATGAGTGTGAAAGTTATCTTTTTTAGGAAAACCAAGTCAAATGCTTACTAAAAAACTTGATAATGACAAGTTGCAAAAAAAAAATGTTAAGTAATTGACAAGACTGTTCTAAAATGTTGGTTAAAAAATGTAAAAATCTAGTATTCTGAATTGAGATTGCTAAATTCTCATTCCTCTTTAAAGAAGGTAAACCTGGGAAACTTAATCAACATATTTCAGGTGTAGTTTATGCAAAAGAGACGAAGAGACCTCTAATCAGAGGATGTTAGATGTTGGCTGCGCATCAAAAAAATCAGTGAAATGTACAATGATATGTTTTAAATTAATGTAAATATTTTAGTTATGTCATTTCATTTTACAATTGTCTCCTCTATGTAACCAAGTACCAGCCCCAATCCCATTGGATAGGAGGGGTCCTACCATTCTTCAAAATGTGATTATACTATAAACTTTTCATTGATTCAAACAAGGCTTTCTCTCTAGTTGTTTCACTGTGGAAGAAAAGTAATTTCCTCAGGCAATACCAGAGATAGAACTTGTTTCTTCTTTCAGATGCAGGCCTAGAAGCTGTGATATTGGAGTCAGCATGGTACTGTCCAGTTTTCACCCATTCCATTTCTCAGTAGTAAAAATTTCATAAAAATTGTAAATTAGACAATCTGTCCTAGAAGCTGAGATCCTACGTAGGAAAACTTAGAAAGTGTCCTTACCTTACTCAGGTGTTGGCTAAGATTTGGCTTTTTTTCCTGACCTATAAAAGCTGTGTTACGTTTCCATTCTCCAAAATCTCATAAGGAGAACCTTCTGTTTCAAGATGACCATTATCGGGAAATCAGTTTTCCTAAAATTTGAGTCCCATAACATTTTATTCATCTTAAATGTTCTTCATGGTCTCCCCATTCTGAATTCATCCTGTTCCCAAAAGACAACCACAGCCCACCTGACTGTTTCCACAAAGAGCAGGCCAATTGCATTGAAAGCACAGCTCTGCACCAGGAGCCTCACGAGCTCCACTCGGCATTTCCAGGCATCTTTAACAATGACTGCAATTTAGAAAGTTGGAATATTTGCTTCCCTTGCCCTAATGGTGCTTTCACATTGGTTTTGTTAGGCAATAAACACTTTATTAGGCTACTACTCGATAATGAAGTAGATTCTAGAGAAATGCTTGCCTATTCTATAGAAAGACTGATCTATCAAGAATTCGGTTAAAAATGACCTCATGTTATTAAGAGTGGCATCTCAGACTGTTAGAATACTAAAAGGACATGAAATGACATAGGCAGCTATGCTTTCCTGCAACTTCTGAAGATTACAAAGCAGCAGGCAGAGCTCAATGACATCTTCATAGTGCTTCCCCAGTCATTTACTGTGCCCCAGCTAACGTGCAGCTGTAAAGTCACAGTGGTTAAACATGACAATACAAAGCTTTACACAAACTTGAAATATTCTCTTTCTGTGAAGGAACAAATGCTATAAAAAGCTTTAAGATACTTACTTTTCCTTGCAAACAAATATTATGCAACGGAGCGTGAGATTTTACATATAGTTACCTGAGCCTCATGTGGCAGCCTGATGATAAAGCATAAAATCTCATTTGCCCACAGCTTAGCAGACGAAGCTAGGGCTATTAAGATCTGTGATATCTAATATAATCATCTCTAGCTGACACAGAGACTTTCTACCTTCCTTACCTAAAATCGTGTCACTGAACTGACAGGAAACTCATTGCATATCACTTAATATGAGATCCATATCAGCCAAAGACACAGCATGGAAACTTACCAAGTCAAGGACAGCTTGTCACCTGCTCAGTGACTCTCAGCTTGTCACCCACTCCTAAATAACATGACAGACATTTATTTTATCAGAACTTCAACCATTTGGGAGAAACTTTGTGACAGAAGCAAAAACAAGCATTCCTGCAGACTCACTCATTTTGCAAACTTTCTGTTCTGTTGCCTAAGTGGCATTCTTCAGTCTTTCTAGAATCACTAGTGAACTGAGAAACTTTGGAACGTGACTTTGGAAATTTGAGACTACTATAGCTAATTTCATTCCCTCAAAATTGGCCCACCTTTCATACAAATAGGGCAGATGATTTTTATTTTTTTTACTGGGAAAGATTTGCCCTGAGCTAACATCTGTTGCCAATCTTCCTCTCTCTCTCTCTTTTGTTTTTTTCTCTCCCCAAAGCCCCAGTACACAGTTGTAGACTCTAGTTGTAGGTCCTTCTAGTTCTTCTATGTGAGCTGCTCCACAGCATGGCTACTGACAGGTGAGTGGTGTGGTTCTATGCATGGCAAGCAGGCTTGGGCCACTGAAGGGGAGCTCGTCAAACTTTAACTGCTAGGCCATCAGGGCTGGCTCCAGGTGATATTTTTGAGATGTTAATCAAAGGTTGCTTTTTCACAAATTTCCTTGTATCATTTCACATTTTCCCCACTGAACCAGCAGCATATGCTGCCTCAGGAAAAAAATGGCATCATAAACTATAGAGAACATGAGTCAAATCCCTGGCTTTTGATTTTCCAAAGGAGAGTCCAAGGCCAAAGAGAAGAGATCTGGAGGAACATCTGGGTAGTGGGTGAGTGTCCTCCCTGCCCCCAGTGAGAAAGAGACCCTCTCGACCAGATGAAGGGGAGGCAAGAAAATTAGGTACCACTGGGCCCTTGGAAATAGTTCCTGTCCCCTAGGCCGGGTCCAGAGAGGGAAGTAGGAACAGAATTCCAAGATAGGTAGGGTAACCTAAGAGCAGAAGATCTGTGCTCTCTTTCCAAAGCAGGCCATAGAAAATAGCAGGACCTTCACATTTTCTTGTTTCCTGCAAGGGATAGGAGTGAAAGAAAGGTCTTCAAGAGGCAAGTAAGCCAATGGGGCTAAGAGAGCTCTAGAATCTCCAGTGAGAAGTGCAGAAACAGCAGAATGACGTCCCACGCAGCCACGACCATCTCGGTGAGGGCCAGTCAGCTGGGGGACTGGAAGGCTTCACAGTTAGTCTGGAGATTATTAGCTATGGTCCCTTCCCTTGTGATTTAACTGTCAACGATCAAGCATTGCATTGCTAGAGTAGGTACCCACTGTACGTCTACAGTGTAGCGGGCACTGCCCTTGTGTCCACTGGGAAGACAGACATTAAACAGGTAAGTGTGCATGAATGTGTGGATATACGTATGTTTGTATTTTTAAAAACTTCAAATGAAGACGAATGCTCTAAAGTTAGGGTAAATGATGTCTAAGGCCCTCCTGATTTAAAATTCTATGCCTCTCTAACGTGATCAGTAGCTATTGCACCCACTGAGGGCAAAGCCACAGAAAATAAATTTTAACCTCAGCTTAAACAAGAGAGTAATTTTTTGCTTATTGTTTCCTTTTTATTTTTTAATCTGCTCAGGACTTTTAAGATAGAGTTTTCATCCATCTAACAAGGCAGCAATTATTTTAATTAATCCTTTCTTAAATGTTAAGCTCTCATTTTTTTCTAATTTACATGGAAATACAGTTTCATTATAGAAATTTCTGAAAACAAAACATAAGGAAAACATTACCCGCAATCCACCATAGAGATAAGCAGCATTAACCTTTTTGTGTATTTCCTTTCCATCTTTTTGCTACATATTTTTTTTTAACAGTAGAAGCCAAATGGTTTACACAATTGGCCTGCTGGGAGTTTCACGGGATATTATTACAGCAGACACCAGTCATTTGTCGCTGCCCAGAATCCTTAGACAGTCTCCCAACATTGTAGTAGATCCCTGGCCTGTAGGTCCTGTCTTCCTCAGATAGATAAAAACAAACAAACCCTATATCTCCCGCCTCCAAACCTATATCTCCCGCCTCCTTTGTGTTGGGGTGCCAAGGTGTGACTCAAGTTCTGCCAGGCAGCTGCAGCCACCCAAGACTTTGCCTTGGGTATGAGCTGTGTGAAGAAACATGGCGGGCACAGGGCCTCCCTTTTGCTAATAAAGGTGTCATAAGAAACAGCGTGGCCCTGGGGGCAGTGGCAGCAGGCCACTTCAGGGGCATGGTTCTGGCTGACGTTCCTGGAAATTTGGCCGTCAGCCTGCTCCGAGGCCCTCCCGCTGCTGCTGGGCACTGTTTCCGGAACAAATCCTTTCTACTTAAACTGCGCAGAGGGTGGCTGCCCATCTCCACACCTGGGAGCCCTGACCAATGCCATTACGCATCACATAAGCACGTTCAGGGGTTACCACGGATCACTGGTACACACCTCAGGATAAGGAAAACCAAACCTCCAAAGGTTTGACTCATTTGGGGTTAATTTTTATTATTTATATGAGTCTTAAAGCTTAGGATCTTCTAAAGGATTCAAGGCCACAGTATTTCTTTCTTCATTTATGACTAGAAATAGCATGAGAGTGAAAAACATCCTTGTTAAAGTTGTTTTATTCCCTTCAATAGGATATATATAACTTTAAAGTGTAAAGGGCATGAAAAAATATAATAGCAGAGAGTGATATTTATTCCAAAAAGTGGCCCATTGATAAAAAGTGGAAAAGCCAGGAACTGAAGATACCTAAAGGAGTAGCTGAGAAAACATTGTAGGTGGTAGTGAAGAGTATACTACAGATGGGATTTTATTTTATTTCAGTTGTTTTTCCTTCTCTCAGCAATTTAAAAGCATATTTTTAATGTCTGTGGTCAGAGAAAAGGACAAAGTGATTTTATGGGTCATCATCATCTGCCATAGTCTCTGAGCTCTTGTGTTTTTAACAATTAAATCCCTGATGCCCGCTCTTTGGGGGTGAGAATGATCGGATTCCTCTGGTCTTTTCCTCTCCACCCCTGATCACAAGCATGTAGCAGAGTTTTTGGACACAGCACGGGCTTAGATCCCATCATGGTACAGTGCAGAGATGGCAAACTGCTGGCACCCAGGGCGGGCCTCAGTAACTAAGGTGCAAACTCCGTCTGCTGAGCCCAACGTCAGACACCACACAAGGCCCCAGTCAGTCACTACCAAATACCATAAGATAGAAAATTCCACACTTCTGTTATTTCACTGTCTATTGACTGCTCTCTCTATGTCAAATACAATGCCAAGTGCTGGGGATACAAAGATGAGAAGAGAAAACTCCTGCCCTCCAAGAGAGCTCAGTCTCACGGGGGAGGCCAACAAGCATAAAAATAGTTGAACGACTTCATGATAAATGCAATAAAAGAGCTGGGGGTGGAGAGTGGGGATCCCTAATCCTCCTTTGAGGAGAGAAGAAAACCCAAAATCTATAGACTAGAGCCCCAGGACATCCGCTTCTGCACACAGAAATGACTTTGCAGTATGCCAAATCGCCTTTTCCCCAGGTGGATCCCAAGTAGCAAAAGAAATGAATTTATCATTCTTTAGTATTTGCCCTGTATAAATCAATACCCAGTAGAGGAATGTCTGTATTTTCATTACTTGAATAAGCTATGAAAGTTAATAAGCATGTGACTTACAAAAAAAAAGAACTACTTAAGAATTTCTATATCTACATATCATCCTTTAGAGTAACACACACACACACACACACACACACACACACACACACACACACTCCTACAGTCTACATTATATAGAATGTGGAATGAAAATGTTACAGGGAGGGAACTTTTTAAAAGATCTGTGAAACTAGCAGGTTCACAAACCACTCCTTCCTTCCTTCCTCCCCACTCTTTTATCTATCCCCATTTTTATCCAAAAAAGCACTTAAGCTTTATGTAACAAGATTTTTAAAAATAAATGTGAGGAACTCTCCCATTAAGCCAAGCTCTGCTCCAGAGGACTCTCTTAATTTGGGGTCCCCAGGAAGCAACCCCTGAGAAAAAGATTTGAGTGCAAGTAGTCAATGTGGGCAGTGAGAGGGGAGTGGGGGAGTGAGATGAAGGAAGGAGGCCATTCGAGGGCATCTTATCAAGCTGCTTCCCACTGCGGGCACCTGGGGCTTAATTTTTTGAAGGAAATCTGGAGCAAGCCTAGAACACGCCTCTGAGTTCCCGTGTCCGATGGGCCAGGAACAAAACTCCCTTCATTTGCTGCTTAAGGCTGCTCCCTGGGAGCATTAACTCCCCTACTCTTCCACCCTGTGGGAGGACAAGGGGCCCCACCGGCCAGGGAGAGGCCTAGGGCAGAACTGCAGGAACTAGCAGTTGGAGGCTGGGTCCACACACAGAATATATTAACCATGCAGGGGATACAGGTAGGGCACCAACATCATCTGTAGAAATAAAAATAAAGGAAATTTCCTCCATTTTAAATTCTGGCCTATTTTATTTGAATTCCTGAAGATGGCTAGGATATACTGATTCCTAGACAAAGCAAACTGTCTTGAATACTGAATAATGAAACTGCAAATCAATGATAACCTATAGATGAATTCCGTTTCCTATGCATTTCAAGACTGATTTAGTTTACAAACACAATAGCAGCATATAGGAGTATTATGTACAAATAAGAAGCAAAGATAAATAATTAACAGTAAATAATAATACAGATAATAAACAAAGAACCAATAAGAGTAGAAGTATTTCAGACATTTTTGTTTGGCAAATATGCTATTCCTGGCTCCATCTAGATTATATTTTCTTTTGTGGTGACAACTTCCACACAGGGTTTCAATGCTGGTACCATAACAAATTCTGCAAATTGCCTTTTTTTCTAAGGAACAGAAGAAAGTAAATAGAAATTTCAGGAGTAGGAGGATTTAAGACAAATATTGCCTGAATAAAAAAAATATCTAATAATCATGTGAATTCAATGACTTTTCCCATCTGTATAAATTTTAAAAAAAATAGAAATGGCTTGAGCACATGTCTTATGGCCGGAAACAGTACTGATGCTCATCCAAGGTTGTCTGCAGAGAATCTCCCATGTCAACGCAAGAATAGAACTGGCTTCAGGATGAGCCATTTCAGCCCTTTTCCAGAGGGCTCCTTGGAGGTCACATGGAGAGGAGACGAAATGTCTAACCGCTCTGTTGTGCAAAGCCCTTCTCCTAGGGCTTGGGTGAAGAATCTATAGCTAAGCCAAGAAACCCATGAGTGGGTATTAGTTAACTAGGGATCTGCAAAGTCAGCCTTTCTTCTGACCATGTTGGGAAAGCCTATGTATTTGTGCGCTCACAACAAGGTGGCTATTTCCTCCCCCATTTCTAAATCCAAGCCTCTAGACTGTCTCATGAAAGAGTTCATTGAGAACAAATTGTCCTTCGCTCTCCTTTCAGCCAAAAAAACAAGTAGATTCCCTTCATGGTGGCCAGCTTTCTGGAGCTTCTTCCTATGGACTCTAAAAGTTCTCTTTACAGCCAGGGATGTGGTAGAGTCAATTCTAATTTCCCCCTCAAAACTGTTTAAAGCCACTCTTCTCCCCTCTCCTCCCAGACACCTCCAGACAAAAGTAGAATTGGTCAGGAAATCCTACTTTTCTTATTTATACAGATGAGCAAAGTCACTGACTATTGTGGCTTAATTATTTTAAGAGACACTGAAGGCTATCCACCCATCTCCCCACACTTCCACCAGCATATGCTCTGGAGAGGAGGACCCTCTCCTTAGCCCCTGAACAAATCATAATTGATCTAAGCCTATCGCATAATCCTATTCGCCTTGCCAGTGATTAGTTTAGACAAGTGACGTGATTCTGGCCTGTGAGACGTGAGAAGTCTCTTGGGCGTTTTCTGGGAAAGATGTTCCTCACTGATAAAAAGAGAAGCATGGAAGGAAACTCTTCTTTAATCTTGCCTCCACATTTTATCTGCACGTGACTCCTTGAACTTTAGCAGCCAGCTGGGGCTATGAAGGAAGCCACCCTAAGATGACAGCCTGAATGGTGGAAAAGAGAAGGAACCAAGGTCCCTTATGATGCTGTGAGCTGTGGACTTCGTCAACCCTGGATCTGTTCTTCCTCTAGACTTCTTGTTAGGGAGATAAGTCTTTCTTAGGGTTTAAGCCATTTTGGAAGCCAAAGACATTCTGTAGCAAAAAGACTTTACAAGATGGAAGAGGAGACATTTAAAGAAGAGATTAGAAGCAGAGGTGGAGAATGTGGTAACCACTCCACTCATTTGTACACACTTAAGGTCATGAAACCCAAACGATGAAGTTAGACTTAGCTGTGCTGTACATAAAGATTAGAACAAAGGTAAGCCCCTTGAAAACAGAGGGGGCTAGGTTTTATTTACTTAGAAAGTACTAAGTCTCCTAATTTAAACTGGAAAAGATATAATTTGGCTCTTGTCTACTTGGATGTTGGTACGAATCTTCAAGAAATTATGACAAAGTAAACTCTAATGAACTATACAAAGATAGATCTTTAGTGAGAAAAAATATTTTAATAAATGACTAGAAATTATTTGTTATTAGTAAATCTAGAAACTAAGACAACATGGTATTTCTTTAAATAATTCGAAAACATAATTTTAGTCATTAAATTCTCATATATCAAAAATTTTAGCAGTTATCAAAAAGTATCAGGATTCAAAATGATTAAAATTCTACTACTGTTCCCTTCTTTCCCTTGAGTATTGATATAGGAATTATGATAGCAAACAGGAGATAATCTAAAATGAGTGGTAAGAAGGAAAAGAGTGAAGTAAAGGGCAGGCATAGTTCAGCAATCAAAAAATTAAAAATAAAATTAAAATATATAAATCAAAAAATGCTAAGCTGAATAAGACCAAGAAAAAAAGAATTCCTAAAATATTTGGTCTCTGCCCTCTCCTGCTCCTCCCTAAATTAAGAAAACATACTTTAGTAATAAATATGTCTTTTTCTATAATTCTCTGGAGACAGAGAGAAAAAAATTACTAATATAGTCCACCCTCAGTACCTGGGGATTGGTTCCAGGATCCCTGCAGATACCAAAATCTGTGGATGCTCAAGTCCCTTATATAAAATGCAGTAGTATGTGCATATAACCTTCGCACCTCCTCCCACTTACTTTAAATCATCTCTAGATTACTTACATTACCTAATACAATGTAAACACTATGCTACATTATACTGTATTGTTTAGGGAGAAATGACAAGAAAAAAAGTCTGCACATGTTCAGACTATGTATTTCTAGAATTTTAAAGCAGGCAAGACCCTCAGAGAGCAGATCTATCAAAGCAGTTCAACCTGTTAAACTCCTGAGAATTAAGTACTTTATCCAAGGTCATACAGTAAGTTACAGCAGAGTCACCATTTACTTCACGAAGGAGGAAACATCGCAATTCCAAAGAACAGACTTTCGTCTCCAAATTTAAGTCTCCCCTCTCTTGTTTCAGCATAGAGATCTTCAGTGTCTAGTACCTAAGACAATCTAAAACTTTTTCCTTTTTCAAACCACTTTTCAAAGAATAAAAACTCCTGTCACCTATTCTACTCTTCCACTCCTAAGCATTAGTGAAGAAGGGAAAAACGAAAACAAAAAGTCTCTTGATGGTGATTGGAATGATGGTCTTGCTCTTAATGAGGCACTAATGAGGCTACGTCTGTTTTTCATTAATTACCATTTGAGTGTTACAGAAAATCTTACCAGCAGTCAAGAGTTATTGCCAGTTATGGAGCCCCAGATTTGGAGGTCTAGGATGAGACCATACTGAGGAGGGAGATAGTGTTTCTCAGGACTTATCTTTCCTAGCAAGGTGGTGAAATATACATTTTTGAGTTTGTCCCAGGTACCACAACTCTGCCGGTGTGATTTTGTGTCTGTGAGGGCCAGTTTTTAAAAAGTTCAATTGTGAAAACTCATTTGATTCAAAATTGTTAGACAATGCTATGCCTTAAAAACAAAAATAAATATTGATAACGTAAGACTCAATGCAACAAATCAGTCATTCACTCTATCATACTTTGAAAGGTACTGAGCTTAGAGCAAAGATCCTGTTTATGTCAGCAAGGGAACAAAGGAGCATGGCAATGTCAGGAAGGATATGAAAGAATAATTTACCATAGATAATCAGGTTAGCTTTTGTTACGACTGTTAAATGCTCCAAATTTACAATTAATGTTAGGCTGATATTCAAAATTCAATATTCTAATGCATAATTCATGTCAGGTTTTTCTTTTGAATATTACAGAAAAATACTAGAATTGTGGATTTCAATGACATAATTAGATGTGATGATACAAAGCCTACCATGAAATCAAGATACAGCGACAAATTGAGTTTTAAGAAGCAACAAAAACTGATTAGCTCCATTTCCTTGACTAGGTGAAACCAACAAAGGATAAACCCTGTTTAAAGTAAAATTAAATTATGATCCAGGCAAGAAGAAGGTTGGTGCTCCAAAAATAAAATGAAAAAATAATCTAAGGTTTCAATGAAATAAAGTCCCCTAATCTTACTTCTAGTCAGTCCTGGTTGGCTTCAAGTTAACATTAAATGAGCAAAAAGAGCAAAAAGTTTGTATTTCTAAATTTCAGTCTCTATTTCATCATCATGGTAATTGTAATATATGAACTTGAGCCAAAACTCTCTCTTGAATTTAGCTGTAGCATAAAGCAGGTCGTTGTTGTATTTAATTTTGAGATAGAAAGGGAGGAAGATAAAGCTCTGTATAGGCATACTCCCATTAGAGAGCTTAAGCAAGTGATTCTGAGTTGTATATTTCTGCTTAGTAGTGCTTATACCAAAAAAAAAAAAAAAAAAATCTGTTTTTATGCACCAGAAAGTCAGGGCTTAACCTACCGACAGAGCTCAAATTAGAATCTACTACTATGAAAGATCTAGTTTCCATGAATGACAGCTTATGGATTTAGTCATTGACTTGAAACGCACAAAAAAGTCCCTGTCGACTGTGTCAGAGGAGGAGGAGAGGGGCCTGTGGCTAGCCTGTCTCTGATTACACAAGGCAGCATTTTTCAGTCAGGGCAGGGAGGGGAGCCCGGTTAAACGAAGGGCTTTGGAACCTTTGTGCTTGCTGCATCTCACAGAGATGGCTGTGCAGAGTTTGTCCAAGGAGTCCACAGCAACGGCACTGGAGACCACCTCCTCAGGTCATAGCACTGAGCAAAGGACACCAAAAAAATAGTCTTCAGCATGGTTTTCCACTAGCATCGTTTGTAGAGAGCCTGGAATTTATTTGAGGATGAATCAAAGTGTGTCACGTTTGTACAATGCAAGGGAAAAGAATTTTAGATTCATAAAGCATGATATCTGAAGAAGCCTCAAAGAAGGGACACAGAATCCAAGAGCATACTTCTCAAATTTTACTGTGCACACAAATCACTGGGGGATCTGTTCCAAGACAGGTCTAGGGGAAGCCTGAGACTGCATATTTCTAACAAGGTCCCAGGTGATGCCCTAAGCTGCTAGTCCAGGGAGCACACTGTGAGTGGCAAGGTTTAGAGCAGGTAGGGGTCCAGAAGACTGCCGGGGCTGAGAGAGTTGAAGAGCCCCAGAGTTTTCTAGAGGCTTGAGGGGAGGGCATGTTTGATGACCAGCCCATGTGAGAGGGCATGTGTCCCCCTCCCACCCCAGGAAGCATGAGATCTCATTTGACAATAAAGGTTTGGGAAGGGCTGCTGGTCCAGCCCCTCACTTTACAGATGAGGACACTGGAACCCAGAGAGGCTGTGAGACTTGACTACATGCCCTCCTGAGAATATTCCATAGCAACACCAATATGACCCCAAAACTCCAGTCAGTCTTAAAACACCATTAGGAAAATCTCCCTTACAGTTTTGGCCCAGACCCTAAAAACTGGTTTGTAATGGTTTCCTCTTGTCTGCTTCCAGTAGTGAGAAGGTACAGCTGCCCACTGACCCTTCGAACATGTCTTGTTATATAATTTATTACTTTAATGTATTTATATTCAGCCTCATTCCACAAAGGATTTGCCATAACTTATATAATAAAATAGAAAACTCAGACCAGCAAGAGTAGGTGGAAATAAGAAACAGGGAAAAGATGAACACAAATATGCTGGCCTAAAAATGTTGCTACAGTTGAGCTTCAAATTTAATTCCAAACTTCTTGGAATATATGATAATTATTATTACTATTTCTCTTACGATTTTTGCCATTATTGATGGTAATGCCATAGATGCAATTCTTGCCTATTACAAGAGGGTATTGCAATCTCTGCATTCCTTGTGACATAAACCAGTTTTCATTTTAGTCACATAGCAGTGGAGGTGTCCCCAAGGAGGACATTGGTGATTCTTTTAAATAGAACACATTCAGAAATGGAATTCCAATTTACATATGGAATAAGGCACCTCGATGTCTAATTTAAGAAAAACTTCTCAACTCTTCCCTTATTTCCTTTTCCTAAGTTCAGTACATGTGTATGGGGCACCTGAACTGTGCAAGACACTCTACTTGTCTGAGGCCTTCAAGGGGTTTACAATCCAGTGGGAGGGCAGAGACAAATAATTACAAGCTATAAGAAAGCAACATGCACCTTAAAAGGATGAAATGAGTATCCTGAAAAGAGAATCAAAGGACAAGATATGAGATAATCATAAGAAAATGTTGAACCACTAAAACAGTGATATTGGTATTAATTATGACAATAGCAAGTGCCATATAAGGAGGAGTTATTTGGTATCATGATAAGAAACTAGTATAACCCTCACTTCTGAGATGAAGAAATTAAGATACAGACAGGTTAAGACCCACACTTAAAGGCACATTGTCAATTAAGTGGCAAACCACACCTAGTAATAAGGAATCTGAGACCCCCCACTTCTGAATCCTAGGCACCTCACCACTGTGGGATCCTGCCTTCTGAGTGTAAAAGTCAGTCCCAAATGACAACACACTGAGAACACAACTTGAAGATACATTCTCTGCACCAAGGTAGATAATCTGAACAATCAGGAAAAAAGGGAGAGGCGCCTTCCTCCCTCTCCCCACCCCCACGCCCTGCCAGAAAGCACATGTTCCAAATTTCATGAAAAGTATGTTTCAGAAATTGTAGAGCAATAAGACTGACACAAATCTCTGGCAAAGATGAAAACTGATGATTAAACAGATGGCTTGTGAGCTAAGAACATGAAGCAGGGGCCAGCAGAGGCTCACATGGGCTTATGGAGAATAAGCCATACTAAATTAACCTAATTTCTTTTTGTGAGAAGGTATTTGATTGGTAGATCAGAGGGAAATACTTAGTTCTGGGATATCATGATTTCAGCCCATCTGATGAAGTCATGTTAACAGATGTCAACAAGAAGAGTCTTGTGATATCCTTTTAATATGGGAGAGATGCAATCTTCATGTGGATTCATAGCTGGTTGAATGAGCAGACCAAACATGCTGGAGTCTGGAGTCTCAGGTCACTTTTCAAGTGCTACTTCTTGTAATGCTATTAGGATCCATCCCTAACAACATCTTCACCAACATTTTATTAATGACTTGGAAGAAGATCCAAAAAGAAATGTTTACCAAGTTTGTAGAAGATGCAAAGGCAGGCAGCATAATCAATAGACACAGGCAGAGTCAATTTTTCAAAATGATTTAAGAAGCTGAAATGTGAGCTGGAAACCATCCAGGTTAAATTTTGCAAGGCTAAACCTGAAGTTCTATAGTTACAGGTGGAAAAATCAAATCCTCAAATCTAAGACAAGTGAAATCTGGCTTAAGAGTAGAATGACTTATCTATAAAAACTCTGACAGTAGTTTAGTGGGGAAGAGAATAGTTAGTTGCCCCTCAAAATTCAATATGAGACCACAATATGATGTGACCTCTAAAACAGCTCCTGAGATTCCATGCTAATCTTAAAACGTATGAAAGGTTCTATCAGGCCCCTTGTGTTCAGGCCTGGGAACCTCATTTCAAGGGGAATGTTACCACCAAAATTAGCCCAAGGAATGATGATTAAGATGTCCAGGGGTCTTACAATCACATGACCCAAGGAAAAGAGAAACGAGACAGTCAGAGCTAATATATTTTGAGCAATAACTTATGAAAATGTGCTGGGTATATTTCCCGTGTCATTCATTTATTACTTATAATCATGTAGAGTAGTTATTATTTTCCCCATCTTACAGATGAGAAAACTAAGACTGATAATTCAGTCAATTGTCCAAAATAAGTGGAGAGAATGAGCTATCAATGCAAAAGAGTCTGACTTATGGCCAAGGCTCTTTCCACTTCATTATCAATGTAACCTCTATCCAGTAGTTACAACACTGACAATATTGAGAGAAGATTAGACTAAGAAGGGACATGATAACTACATCATACAGATCTTGTACATGCCAGGGTTTCATGCCTACACTCATGTGATTTCCCCGGCCTGGGATACCCTCTCCCTACCCTTTCTCTGCCAGATTCATATTCATCCTGCAAGACTTGGCTCCTATGCTCTCTCTTCCAGTGTCTTCTCCACTCTGTAAAAATGGGATAAGTGCCCATCTATCTAGCACACTCTGCAAGGGCTTGAAAGTGCCCATTTACATTCTTGTTGGTCTGTAAGCTCTTTGAAAGCAAGGTCATGTAAAATTTTGATTTTGTTTTTTCTTCTTCTTTCTCTTATTGAGATATAATTCATATACAATAAAATTCGCACTTTTAAAGTATACAAGTCACTGGTTTTTAGTATACTTCCAGAGGTTTGTAACCATCACCACTGTCTAATTTTAGAACATTTTCACGATCCCCGTTATGGACTGAACTGTGTCGTCCTCCTACCCCAAAATCATATCTTGAAGTCTCAATTCCCAATACCTCAGAATATCACTGGTTATTTGGAGATAAGGTCTTTAAAGAGGTGATAAAGCTAAAATGAGGCGATTAGGGTGAGGCCCTAATCCAATATGACTGGTATCTTTATAAAAAGAGAGACACACTAGGGGCACACACACACACACAGCAGAAAAGCCATGTGAAGACAGAGCAAGAAGGCAGCCATCTACACGCCAAGGTAAGAGGCCTCAGAGGAGAAATCAACCCTGCTGGCACCTTGATCTTGGACTTCCAGCCTCCAGAACTGTGACAGAATACATTTCTGTTGTTTAAGCGACCCAGTTTGCGATATTTTGTTATAGCAGACAAAACAAGACAATCCTCAAAGAAACCTCTGACCCATTAGCAGTGACTCCCCATCCCCATGTCCCGCTGTTCCTGGCAACCACTCATACTATGATTTCTGTCTCTATGGATTTGCCTATTCTGGATATTTCACATAAATGAAATCATACAATCTCTTTCACTTAGCATAATGTTTCAAGGGTCACTCACATTGTATCAGTTTCTCATTCCTTCTTATGGCTGAACAATATTCCATTGTACAGATATACCACATTTTGTTATCCATTTGTCAGTTGATGGACATTTGGGTTGTTTCCACTTTTTGGCTAATATGAATAATGCTGCTATAAACATTTGTGCACAAGTTTTTGTGTGGACATGCTTTCTTTTGAGTATATACCTAAGAGTAGAATTGCTGGGTCATATGGGAACCCTATGTTTAACATTTTGAGAAACAAGCAGATTGTTTTGCAAAAGTGGCTGCATCATTTCACATTCCCAGCAGCAGTATATTAAGGTTCCAATTTCTCCACATCCTTACTAACACTTATTATCTATCTCTGATTCTAACCATCCTACTAGATATGATCTCTCATTATGGTTTTGATTTGCATATCCCTGATGGCTAATGATGTTGAGTATTTTTTCATGTACTCATTGGCCATTTGAATTTCTTCTTTGGAGAAATGTATATTCCTATTTGTTTTTATATTCCCAGCCCCTGATCCCAAACTGGGCATACAGTGGAGACTCGATATATAGAAGTCATAAACCATTTGTAGTAGAATCACCCAGACTCCTAGATCCCAGCTGAAACCTACTGGATCAAACTTTCCATGCACAGGCCTAGGAATCTACAAGTAAACAAGGTCTGGGGAGGCAGGGAGTTCTGCCTCACACTGAATTTGAGTACTGCCTTAACTGAACTAAAGTTTCTTTAAACATCTGCAGAGCTGTGACATATTCAGAGTTAATCATGTTACCTATGCTGTTCTAGACTGCAGAAGTGGGACTGCTGGACAAGAATCACAGGCAGGAGGACATTACTTCATTAAGTGATATCAATTGAGTTTGGCTGGCCTATTTGCCAGGAAAGTCATAGAAGACAGTCTCACATTGGGTGAGATATGGGACAGCATGTGGTCCTTGTAAGAAAAGTATGCTATCTCTGTACCTGGTAGATTCCATTAATTTTAAAATATTCTGCCTTTAGATCAAACACCATCCTGGTATTGAGTATATCTAAAATGGACTAAGTCTCTACTAAAAGAGAACATATTTGTTTTTCCTACCTCTGCATGTTTTTCCTGCCTCTTGCTTTTCTCTGAAAAAGGGAAAGACAAGATTTCACCAAATCCACACAAGCTGTCTTATTTTAAAGACTGCTAATAAATGTGTATTCTCCTTTCTGTTGTCTATCAGGTTTCTTGATTCCAAGCATCAAAATATGACTTGGCTGATTGAAGCCCAAAAGGAATTTAATACAGATTTAGTAGGTGGGTCACAGATTCACCAGGAGTTTCTGGAGGACCAGAGTGGGGACAGCCTCCCTGCCAACATCATTGGCACTGGGTGCCGCGGCACTGATGCCCCAGGAACTCCATCTTGCTGCCAGTGCCACCACCAGAGCGGCCGTCCTGGGCCTCTGACTCTTGATGTCATCAGCACCTAATTCCAAGTCCAGGGCATCAGACTATAGAGCGTACAATGTTCAATTAACGGATAATTGAGTTGAGGATGAATGAGTTCAGTGGGCACTGAGAACAGTGGGCACCAGGGGGACATGTAAAAAAAAACAAAACAAAACCTCCAAGGCCCAATTTATGTCCTTTAGGAGATTAGATTTTAGGTGAAGAGCTGAGATATACAAATATTGTTGTTAGGCAACAATTACAAAGTTCTCCATAAGCAAGGAGCACAGTTTAAGGTGACAGAATATGTGCATAGCAGTGTGTCCGCAAAGTTGTGGGGCAATTTGTACATCACCACATAAACAAGGAATAGATGGTACCTGGCAGCTCACCATCAGCCCTGGAGCTCTCTGGTCACCAAAAAGGACATTTTGCAACCTTGCAATCTGAACCAGAGAAACTTCCAGGTTCAAGGCTAAAATGCCTTTGCACCCCGTCTCTCCCAGTAGCATGGGGAGAGAAGGTAGACTGGTCACGTAGGGGAATAATGATTCATACAGTTCAGACAGAGAGAAAGGGTGCACTTGATAGAATGCCTTGAACGTGAGACAATTTAAATTTTGTCTGATAGAAGGGATTCAAGAGCTGTAATATCTTAGCAAGATGGTGACATTATAAAAGTAGTGTTTTGAAAAATGGTTATCCTTGAGTTTGAGGAAAGAGTATGGTAGCCCAACAGCCAGGAAGCTACTATAGACGTAAAATTAAAAAGGCCAAAAGTAAAGTGACACTGGAGAATAAAGGTAAATTTGGGAGATTCTTGAGGAAGAATTGGCAGGTGACTGGTTATGTGGTGGGCAGAGAAGGCAGTCACATGTGACACTATTTAACAATCTTCAGAATCAGGAGTGGTAACTACCAGAAAAAATGATGCTTTCCATTTGCTCTATTAAATTTCAGACATTGCCTAGATATTAAAATGGAGATTCCCTTTAGACCCCGGAAATACGAGACTGCATAATGGTCAAAGATCAAAGCTAGAGATGTAGGCTTTTGGGTCATTTGCTCCTAGGAAACAGGGAAAATGAGGAAAGTAAATGGAGCAACTGTGCAATGACACCCATACTTCTCTATCATCCTTCACCCCAGAGAACACTTTACCAGAGAAACTTCGACTCACTTAATCATCAGAAGGCTAGATAAATTGCCTCAACGAGAAAAGCAATGAAAGCCAGTTAACAATGACAAGCCAACCATATTTTCTCTCATTAAACATGGCCTCCGAGACCTTTATGACTAAGATCTCATATGAGTTATAAAGATCTGTTCAAACAAGATGACTTCACCCTCACTAATTATTTTTAGACCTTCGGAACCAAAATATTTCAACTATTTTGATTGTTACTGAACTATGCCATGAGTCTGTCATTTTTGGGGAGACTTATCTGCCCACCACCACAGCAATCTCCATGCTATCCTGTGTTCAGGGCTGGCTTCACAGGCATGGTACCCGTGCAGTCACACAGGGCCCAATCATTAGAAGGACCCCACACTTGGTTTAATGCTCTGCTGTCACTGCCTTGAGATACTTAATAGTTTTTTAACAGGGACGCTGCATTTTCATTTTGTACTTGGCCCCAAAAATTATGTAGCCACTCCTGCCTGTGTTTTTCAAGCATAAAAGCTATTTATAATTGACTTTTGCCAAACAAACCAACCTCATTCTTGGTCACTGGATCATTTTGCTTTTACACATTTGAAAAAGTGAGGCAGAGCTCAAATCTGTCGATCCTCTATGTGTCTGTCACTGCCATGGATGCTCTTAACATGGAAAGGTTACAAGACCATGGTTACAGATGAGGAAGTCAGGAGGCCATAGGAACATTTACAGGAACTGAAACATCTTTATCTGTCAATGCAAATTAGTGCTCAGAGCAATGCTACCACCAGTGGGGCCATTTCAAAATTAACTTTCTAGGATCAGTAGAAAAGGCCCATCAAACTCAACTGCGTGCACACTTTGATACGAGTGCTATTAAACACATAGACTTCACACCATGTGGATGGACCTTAATTTGGTTCAGTTCCTGAAAGGACTACATGGAAGAATTTACTGCATATTGGCGGAGCTTCAGTGAATGACGAGACTCTCTGATGGGATTTTTATTACATTTCAAAATCAGGTTTTATTTCTTATGGATTATACTTCTAAAATTCTAACTTATGTCAGGGAAATATAATTATTAAATCATAAGAGTTTTGTCCCAAGTCTTGAAGAATGCATAGACAAAACAAAACTTAATGTATATAATAAAGTTTCCTCTTGTATTTGAATCTACAGCTCCAGAAAAAATACCTTGAAATAAAATTGAAGCAATTCATGGTAGTCTCAATGAGCTGAAATATATTTTCAGAGGGGCCAAGAAAAATAATGCTCCTCTTTAAAATAACCTGAAAAAGCATTTGCAGTGTTAATTAAGGGCTCTCCTGAACTAGAGATCAATAACACCTTGTAGTTTTACAAAAAACCTCTTTCTTTGAAGAATCTTCATAGAACTACTGAAAAATCAAGCAAAATGATGCTGGTGAACTATTGTCAGAATAAAAAGTTATACTATTATTAATTGGAAACAATATAAAGAGACACATTTCTGGGATTTTAAGGATCACCTTTGATCAATTTTATATTCATAGAAAGTTAAGACAAAAGAAAATCAAATGCTTCATCCTTAATTACAGAGTTTGTTTTCAAAAATTAAAGGCTAAATCCTCCATTAAGATACAGGAAATCTTACATTCATTCTCAGTTCTCTAGCACACCTTGGATTTGAGCCAGTCACCTCACCTCATTTACCTCAGCTGTAACCAGGCATAACTCCTCTCACCCAGACAGACATATTTGTGAGGATCAGGGAGCTAACAGGTTTGACCGTCTTAGGATCTAAGGTTAGGGGTGATTTCCCTCTCTTGTCCACACTGTAGTATCAGTTAGTTAAGGGAACTGTGATGGAGGCTCTGAGACATCAAGAGGTGGAGATAAGACAATGGTTTTTTTTAATATAAAATACAGTAATAAGCAAAATCCAGTTATTACATCAACAGCTTTCAGCCTTCAGCCTGAAGAGAGGATTCTTCAATGTCTAAACAAGCCTGATCCAGAGCTGATTTTGCTTTCCCTGAAATTGAGGGCCAAGAAAGGGAGTGGGTGCCTGCCCCTGTGGAGGGCATCTGCTGTGACCCCCTTTGTTATCTTTTCTCAAGGCAGAAACTAGGGGCCCTTGATGATACAGCTCTGCATCTGACGCACAGAGGCAAGCTTCTCTCTGTTCTCTACTAGAACCATAGATAGCACACTGGCATGACTTCTGACCAGGAGGGACTTCACTCCTAAAGAATTTCAAACATTGCATATTTTCCCTTACTGCAACATGCAGCCCATCTTCTGGGAGGAAGGCACCCACATCTTGGGTAACACTTAAGAACCATAAACAGTAGTCACTGCACATTAGACCCCAAGAGAAGCCATTAATGAAGGTGTCTGGAGGCTTTCCGGCCCCAAGTAGAGGACTTTCCTGAGGGCCCCCACATCATGACCCTGATCAGGGAAAAACACACCGAGTGTGCTGGCCATTGCTGGAGGATCAAAACCTTTCAGGCACTGAAGGAAGCTGAAGCCTGGAAACGGAAAGTCCCTCTGAAAATACGTAACTCCTAACACACCCCAGGCAACCCTGTCTGCAAGAGCAGAGGTAGCTGCAGCTATCCCCTTCGAGATCTCCCCCTCCCAATACCGAGGCACCCATTCATCCCAGTGTGAAATCTCTGCAGCAGAGCACAGAAAGACACACAACGAGGCAGAGACAGAGGGAACCAGCCAGAGATTCTATAAAAGTCTCCACTGACCTCAAGGCAGTGAGATTAAGTTAACGTCCTTCAGAGGAAAACTCAAACACCATTTCTCCCCACCCACAGTCATCTTGTTCCCCTGCAAAATGGCTCCAACTCTCTGGAAAAAGGAACTGAATAACATACAGTATACTTGGTATCTCTATGCTATTGCCTTCCAACGATCTTGTATCTTGAGTGTTTTTCTCAGTCACTATATACTATCACCTTAATACCAAACAAAATATGAACTATTGACTAGCATTTATCAGGTAGACACACATCCAGCCTCCTTAACCTCTTTTCCTGTTTTATTCTTTCCACAGCACTTAATCACATTGTAGTATATTATGTAATTTTATTGTCTCTCTCTCTCTCTCCACAGCTCTACTGGAATGTCCCCTCCCTGAGAACAGAGAGTGTTGTGTTCACTGCTGTATCCTTTGCCTAGAACAGCGCCTGACACTGTTGGTAATCAATCCATTGACCAAAGACTGAATGAAGATATTCACACTGTAGGTTACCTACGGTAAATACTACTTCCCAATTGTTACTGACTCTGTTGCATTAAGCACTTGGCCAATATAAACTGGATCTCTTTATTTTTTTCTGCAGGACCTGGTAAGATAGATCTTCAATCAAAAGAGTGATACCCCCCTCCCCACTCAAGGAACAGCAAGACATCCTGGCTCTCTTGTCCCCAGGGGTGATATGGTCTGGCCAGTTTATTAAAATACCAGCCCTGCCTGAGGCTGGTCTTTCTGCTACATCTGCACAGAAAGGTAAAGCAAGTTCAGCCTTGAAGCAAGGAGGAAGAGTGGACAAGCTGCCCAACTGCTCCTCTGAAGGGTCGTTTCAAACTGTGATTTCACATATTAGGGGACACCCATCACTATAAGTTCTAATACCCCCCTCAGGCCATGTTCGCAATTCCACGTCCATCAAGCACGTCCAGGTGTCCTTCACTGGAAGAGCCTTCTTTCCCTGCAGCTCCTCTAGGTTTCTCTTCTGCATCAGGCTTATCATCAAAGTGGCCAAAATGGCCTTCTGCTCAGGACTGCAGATTCATGAAGGCTTCAAATGTTGACTCTTGACAAGAGCTCCAAGCCAGACTCTACCCTCCATCACAGACACACTGACAGCTCTGAAAGAGTTCCCCACACAACTTCAAATGTATTTCCCATTTCTGGGCCACCCCAACTGTAATACGCTAGGAATTAAAACTTATAATAATCTTGTGAGTAGTATACTCACATTGTATTGCATTTTTGTATGTTAAATTTTTTTGCTGTTAAATTAAATTTAAAACAAACGCCATTTTTTCATTGCTCTGTTTTATACAGTCTTATATTTAATAGACCTTGAAAGAATGGAAGTGGCCTAGATGTCTCTCAACCTCTAAGGGATCCTGATCTCTCTCACCCCATTGGCTCTTCTAATAGAGTTATTTGTGTTCACAGCCTATTTTCAACCCAAATGTCAGTTCCTGGAGGGCAATGGCTGTAGCTGCTTCATCTTTTGACAGCCACCAACCAGAGGCTGGTTGAATGTTCCTCTTCTGCTGCTCTTTGCCATTTTCATGGACAGTGGAGAGTTAAGTTTGGTGGAAGTTTTGGCTTTTTCTTTCAAGATGGAGCACACATACTTCTTTGTGTACACATAACTAGGAAATGTCCATCTAATAAGCAGACAGCAAGAAAAACCAAACCCATTTCATGCCAGTTAAAATGGTCTGTGAAAATAAAAAGATTTTTCCAAATTTATTTCTCAGACGACTTGTGCTTTTCCTACAAAGAAATTAAAAGTATATTAATGACCTATTTTTAGCATTTTATTCATTTAACCAGTGAAAATAAAATATTGGTAAACTGTAATTAAATGAAGACAATATGATGGACCCTGCATTAATACTGCCATTGGAAATATGTTGTCTTAATAATTGGTCTGCATGTTACTTTACCACCATCTGCTGTTCATAATCGTCAGTTTTAAAATAGTGACTTTCATTCTTATTCCCCTTACTGAATCTTTGGTAAATTTAAATACCACATATGCTTATGACTGCTAATTTCAAGATGGTGTCCATGGTCAACACGGGTAGTATTTTCCAAGTTGGCCTCCGTAGTACACTAGCGCTAGTGAGTGTGGCCTCAAAAAATAAGGGAGTTCAGTGGTTGAACAACTTTGGGAAAAGCTCTTGAAGAGTCACAATTTATCCTAGATTTAAGGCTCTGAAGAGTCCCTGAGAAAAAACACTGGTTTAACTTTGTGGAACCAAGTGTTTCCCAAACTTGTTTAATCATCCAACTCCTTTTTACACCAAACACCTATTAACATTTTCAAAGACACCAGCATTTGGTGCTCTAGGGCTTAAGGTCAGAGGGCACTGAGCCTGTTCCAAAAACTCACAGCTGTAAATGTTTCATTGCATCAAATGCCTGCAAACAAACTAGACAATTGTACCACATGATTTTTTCTTATAAATAATTCGCTGCCAGATTTACATATATTTTCTTAAATCAATTCCAGGAAATACAGGATAGCAAAGTAACATCATTGTCACTATCACTTCATAGCAAAGTTATTTGAGAAGGTGAAAAATCACCTCACCACAAGGCCTCAGTAACAAGTTTCCAGCAGTGCAGCTCAAACTTTTCCAGCAAAATACTCTGAACAGCAAAGAAGGATAAACTCATACCCCTGGAATGGGACTGCCAAAAGCAGGACACGTCTCTGAAATCTCATTTTTATTTTAAAACTTCATGCAAGAAATAGTGACATGTTTGTGAAATGACATATGTTCAGGGTTTTTCACTATGGCAGTGTTTTTAATAACAAAAGATTAAAAATAACCCAAATGTCCATCAACAGGAAAGTGGACAAATTACACTACAGCCATACAATGGAATATACTATACAGCTGTTAAAAAAAAATATGTGGACATTCTCTATATACTAACATGGAAAGATCTCCAAATTATTTTGGCATAAGAAAAAAGTATGAAACAGAAATGTGTAATACGCTAGTTTTTATCAGAAGAGGGCAAAATTAAGAATCTATATTCCAGAGTTGCTCATAGATGCATAAAGCAACTCTGGAAGGATCCACAGGAAATTCTTAGTAGTGGTTACCTTTCGGGGAAGAGGATTGGAACTCAGAAAAAGGGGGACCAGGATGAGAGGAGACTTTTTTTTTTAAAGATTGGCACCTGGGCTAACAACTGTTGCCAATCTTTTTTTTTTCTTCCCAAAGTCCCCAGTACATAGTTGTATATTCTAGTTGTGAGTGCCTCTGGTTGTGCTATGTGGGGTGCTGCCTCAGCATGGCCTGGTGAGCGGCTCCCAGGATCCCAACCGCCAAAACCCTGAGGCTGCCGAAGCAGAGTGCATGAACTTAACCAATCGGCCACAGGCCAGCCCCCAAGAGGAGACTTCTAACAATATACCTTCTTATATTTTTTGAGCCATATCAATGTGTAACCTATTAACATTATATTAAAAATTAAAAAATCATGCAAATTCTTCACTCTACTCCATGACATATTCACATTTGTCCTCAAATTAAAAACAAAAATTACCCATAACTCCTGCTTGGTGGGTTACCTGGGACATCATATGTGTGGTCCAATGTGAAAGATATGGATCTGTGCCATTTAAAACTTGCTTAAACATGAGTCTTAATTCCACTTGGAGAAGCAACATCAACACAAAAAAATCTGGAAACTCTACCAAAAAATGCTTGCTAAAACAGTTTGGGATTTTTATTTATAGCTGGAGTTTTCAAAACCCAAAGCAAGGTTATACTCTGGTTTCTCTTCAGACCATATAAATTCTTTGCCTTTTATTTTTTATTTTTTTTTTAAATTGGCACCTAGGCTGTTGCCAATTTTTTTTTTTTTCTGCTTTATTTCCCAAACCCCCCCAGTACATAGTTGTATATCTTAGTTGCAGGTCCTTCTAGTTGTGGGATGTGGGACGCCGCCTTAACGTGGCCTGACGAGCGGTGGTCCGCGCCCAGGATCCGAACCCTGGGCCGCCACAGCGGAGCGCACGAACTTAACCACTCGGCCACGGAGCCGGCCCCTCTTTGTCTTTTAAAAATGTGGCAAGGTTAATCCCAGTGTCTTAGAACTCTTATGCTCAAAATCAGTACTAACTTATTTTGGAAGTGACCACACAGCACCACAACACTGAAATAGCAATGCAGAAGGTGAAGCGTCACTGACTTCTGCCCAGTCTTCGCTGCCAGAGTGTCCAAAGGCAGGCCAAGCCCAAAGGCAAACCTCTGCTCCAAAGGAACTGGACTTTCAAACTAACTATTTTCAATACATTTTTAAAAGCTTGGTGATTATTTAAAAAAAAAATTAATCAGTGTGGCTTAAGTCAAACAATTTCCTATTGTATTTCCTGAATAAAAACAAATAATTAGGGGTGGCCCATGGCCAAGTGGTTAAGTTCACGTGCTCTGCTTAGGCAGCCCAGAGTTTTGCTGGTTTGGATCCTGGGTGCGGACCTGTCAGTGCTCATCAGGCCTTGCTGAGGCAGCATCCCACATAGCACAACCAGAAGGACCTACAACTAGAATATACAAGTATGTACTGGGGGACTTTGGGGAGAAGAAAAAGAAAAAAAAAAAGGATTGCCAACAGATGTTAGCTCTGGTGCCAATCCTCAAAAAAAACAAAATAATTAGGCTTCTTTTGGTTATACTTTAACAGTACTTTTATTAAAATGCTTTTTATACAAGATATATGAAAAACATATGGCATTTCTTTTTATGAAAGATATGCTCCAATAAATAAATAAAATACAACTCAGATATAACTCTAATGGAACAAGTTAAACGCAATAAGACTAATGTCAATAAAATGTACTATAGGCACCTGCATTTTATCCCAGAAAAGATATTCTAAGGTGAAGTTTTGTTTCCTTGTTTACCTCCTAAGAGTGGCTTAATAAACCAACAGTGCCATAAACATCTCCTAAATTCTCTCAAACTGAAATTTTATTCCTAGGTGTAAATAAGGCCGGAATTAAAAAGACAAGCAGCGTGAAGAGATGAGCCACCGCAGCACAGCCAGGGGGGAGCCATTTGTCACTGCTTTCATGGATTCAGAGGTCTGTTCTCTTTGGAATCCCTTCAGAGGAACAAACAGGCAGTGGGGACCGCGAGGACTTAACTTGACTGCAATCTCCCGACGATCTGGTGGCTATTCAGAAGCAGCAGAATGATTCTACCTTTAGGTTTTATTTCAGTTGTAATAATGAGTTATGAATAATTGATCATGGGTAATAAATTATTCAGGTAGGCACACCGTTTCCAAGGAATCCTGGAGTGAGTCTAGCTAATGGTATAAGACAAGCCAGAGGCAGCTGCCAAGGGGACACCCCACCACTCCCTCACGCTGCAGAGGCATGGGCAGTTAGTGTCTCTCAGCATGGGCTTTTCAACAAGGGTCCATATTAATGCGTTTTGAATTTTTATAAAGTAGAAGTCCCCACAGGGTACTCTAGTGTCTGTCCAAGTGTGGTTATGAAATACTGAGCTCTGACCTCTTTATCCATCAGACCAGGATATCTGTTATCAGCCGAGTACAAGCTTTGCTGCTGAAATTAGCACTGAACTGAAAAACTGAAATCAAGAATGTACGTGTGTACCATGTACGGCTGAATGGAATACCACTCAGCCATAGGAAACGATGAAATCCAGCCATTTGTGACAACATGGATGGACCTTGAGGGTATTATGCTGAGTGAAATGTCAGAGGAAGAAAGTCAAATATGGTATGATCTCACTCATAAGGAGAAGATAAAAACAACAACAAACAATCTCATAGAGACAGAGAATGGACTGGTGGTTACCTGAGGGGATGTGGGGAGGGAGGAAGGCAAAAGGGGTGATTAGGCACACGTGTGTGGTGATTGATTTTAACTAGTCTTTGGGTGGTGAACATGATGTAATCTACCCAGAAATCGAAATATAATGATATACACCTGACGTTTATATGTCATAAACCAATGTTACCACAAGAAAAAAAGAAAAAAATGTGTGTATATATACACACACAAACATATATATGTACTTGAGTGTATATGAATATATACACACACATATACATATATACACATATTTAGTTTTTATGTGTATATACGCATATACACAGACATACACACATACACATAGAATTATTTATTTATTTATTTATTTTTTGGTGAGGAAGATTGTCCCTGAGCTAACATCTGTACCAATCTTCCTCTATTTTTTGTATATGGGACATTGCCACAGCATGGCTTGATGAGCAGTGTCTAGGTCCGCACCCAAGATCCAAACCTGCGAACCCTGGGTCACTGAAGCAGAGCACTGAACTTAACTACTACACCAGGCTGGCCCCCTAGAAGTTTTCATGATTACGTAGGACTGGCAAAATAATGCCAAAATAAGCTTTACCTAGAGGAAATTATCTACTGTTCTCAGTTTTCAAAACCTTTTGAATATAACTTAATCCTTCTGAGCTCAAAAGTCAACTTTGTTAATAAAGCATACTTAAAATTCAACTTTGGATATGTGTCAAGTCCCACCCACACTGAACATCCAAATGCTTCACTTTCTAAGAAATGTTAAACTGCCTCACAAATCACATCTGTCCTTGATCCTTCTTGTAATTTTCATTTCTAAAACAATTCTAAAAATAATAGAAACTACTCATTAGAGTTCAATAATCATTGTACTGAAATATCTTTGAAAGAACATATGAATTAAAAGCAGCTGGTCAACAAATAGCAAACTCAATACAGTACTGTAAAAAGTGGATTGGCTGATTTTGCCCTGATGCCCACACTATCTGCATTTGTGCAAGGCCCATGAGATGGAGGACATAGGGAGAGAAGGCAGAGAGAGGCACACAGGGCTATCAGGCCACAGTCTTCCTCAAATCTCCCCCAGGGAAGGCAGGTAGGCTCCCTGACTAGGTTTCTAAGGGTTTCTCAAAATTCAAACTAATAGGGAAGTGGAAACATCAATCCAATTTTAATTAAAATCCTGAGTGCCTGCCACATATGGAAGTTGAGGAAATTGACAACCAAACACATTCTAATCAAAGCTTCAATATTCCAAATTTTCCACTCAGAAATTTGGAAACCTGGAATACATGACAAGAGTGTCAACTTACACTTTAACCTTCCTTCCTCACTTGCTTAATAAAGGTCATTAAAAACAGAGCCCATAAGTTTTCTCTGAACTAAAAACAAGAAGATTCGTTGGTTTGAATCCAAAGATTAAAAAGCAACATTCAGTTTAAACTATCAAATTTTGCAATGATTATCACTAGCTACTGCAAAATCAACCTGTTTAACAATCTTAGAGGTTTTCATATATCATGATCCAGGGTTTGCATTCTCTAAACACACTTATTAAGGTATAATTGACATATGATACACTGCACACATTTAAAGTGTCTAATTTGACAAATTTTGCCATATGTATATGTCCATGAAACCATCTCCACAATCATGATAATGAGCATGCCCATCATCCCCAAAAGTTGCCTATTGCTTTTTTCATAAACTAAAGTTTTGGGTGGGTTTTTCACATAATTGCTAAATAACAGCACTGCTGTACTAATAAGCATGTTCTATAGCATGTCAAAGGTTTCATAATTGTTCATTCATACTTATGAGTACCAGGTAATAGGTGCTATGACAGCAGCTGAGAAATAAAAAGTGAATTGTGGTCTTGTTAAACTATGGAATGGAAATTCAATTTCATAGTATTTTAAAGCAATGAAAGTCACATAACATTAACTGCTTATTTTTCATAATACATGAAATTATTTACACAATGCACAATTAGTGTAGTACACAAGCAACTTTTAGAACTCTTTGATGTCAACGATGTCTATTTTCCATATAAATATAGATTTACAAACCACTAGTTTCAAAAACGAAGTTTAGGAATAACTGACCAAGAAACTAACAGTAACGTAAGGGTTGTTGTTTTTCTCCTTTGTTGACTCTTAAGTCACACACATCACTCTAAGGTCACTATTTATTTAGACATGGATGTCATGGCAACTAAATGTTTTCCCAGGGAAATCAGCTCAAGAGTAATAAAGTGAGCCAGAAACTAATTTTAACTGAGTTTTCCACCTTCTCATTTCTTTGATGTTTAAACTATAGACATATCTCATTCCAAATCAGTTAAAGGTGGATGATACCACAACTCAAATTTTCAGTTCAAAATAGTTATAAAGGTAGATGCTAGCCAAAATTGCCCATACCTACTCCCGGGTCAACGCCCGTATCAAAAACAGAACCAGATCAGTTCAGAAGGGAAAGGACTGAGAAAAGACGCCTCCTCAGCGATCCTGTTGGAGGAAGTGATGGTCCAGGGAACGGCCTGCTCTGTGCCAGGAACAGCCTGGGGCTTGACCCACCGAGAGCTGTTGGAGGAAAACCTCTCCCAGGAATGCCGCCTGAACAGAGCCAAGAACAAGAAAGACTAGTTGCAGATTATACTTGAGGGTATCATACTTGCTTTGGGGTCAGGAAATTAAAGTTAGTCCGCATATTCTGACATCAACCATTAAAAACTCTAGTTATTTCGTTATTGAGATTCCTCTGGAATCTATTAAAAATCAGCTCAGTCTTTGCTATAACACATCTTTCTGAAAAAAGTCCTTTTTTTGCTGGGGGAAAAAGAACTTGAACTATACTACATGCATAAAGTTTTGTTCTTGCATATTATGCACTCATTCTTAAAATATTTTGTCTTATTTACTGAATAAATGAGACAAAATAACATTTAAAATAATAGGCTTACAGAAATCTTGCATTTTTAAAATTTGGGGTAGTCAACAATGACAATGTAAAGGGACCAGCATATCTCATTACATTTTCAAAGTATTATTTACCAAAATAGCTTAGATATTCCCCCATCTCATACATTTAAATGAAGAATAATATTCCTTATTTCCTCGGGGTATTACTCAGTGTTAGCAAAACCATTAGCTTCCCTACTCACAAATCCACCCAAACAACACATCGGAAGAACAGAATGGAATAAGAATTTAAACAGCCAGTCTGAAAATCTAATAAATATACTCTTGTAATTTGTCTACCCTCTTGTCCTGTCAACAATTTCTGGTTTTTAAAATAAATCATTTTTGTTTTCTTTCAAACAACAGTAATGTAAGGAAAAGGTATTCAAGAAGACGAGGCCATGTGCATGCTGTTGTCTTCTTTCTGCGTGCTTCTGGGTGATTCAGTCTTCAATGTAGGCTTTTTTGGGCCCCTGCCCAGGCCAAAAAGAAACTGAGGGTTTCCCTGCATCCTACTCATCTTAAAATATTTCACTTATTAGTCATCGATCATCTTAAAGATTAAAAACCAGATAAGAAGCTCCTGAGTTCTTTTATGCTAATACACGCAGCAAAGCAGCCTCAGGAATATGTAAATCATTTGCCTCAGACTGTTGACTTAATTCCAGGATTGAGATAAGTCAAAGGAACCGTGCCCACTTGCATTTTCTTCTTTTTCTCTTCTTTCTCCCAAAGCTTAAATGCTGTGAGATGGCCAGAAGCTTTTCACTGCAGACAGAGAACCGGTAGAGCCCCCAGGTGAAGTTCAAGCTCCAACTTACCCTTTCCAGATGTTCCGAGGAGGGGCCTCTGCCCAAGACCCTCCAGAACATGCGCTATTTTAAAGAGATTTGAATATGCTTTCGTATTATAATCTCTCTTAAAAGACTGAAGATTTTAGGGGAAAAAGATCCAATCACTACAATGAAAAACTGAAGAAAACTATTTTCTGGCAGGGCAAAATGGAAAGAAATCATTAGTTTCCTCCAAATTGCTTTCATAACTCCCCTCTGCATAACCTATTGAATCCTATTAGATTAACTCAGTTCACTCAATAACCCGATTCTCCCATCAGATACCCACTGAAGAGAACTCCTGGTCATAATACAGAAATAATAGCTTTAATAAGACTACACAGAATGGGCTCCAAGTTGGACTTATTAAATCTAATGACGTTTTCTTTAGAATCACTCAAAACTGAAAGTAAGGATATGTTAAAGTGATTAAATAAATTAGACAGAAAATCCATAAACATTGTTAGTGGGTGCGATATATAAACAGTAGTTTTGCCGAAGGCTATCAGCTAATAAAAAGCAGAAATTACTGTCACATTCTAAGTTACTGAAAGCTTGTTTCAAATATTATAAGATCTATGTATTCTAGTAAGCACTATTACTCATGTTTAATTATTTTTGACACTGTCAGGCTACTATAATCAATTTATTAATTCTCTAAGAGAAAATAATGTCCTTTTTATAAACAGTGAAAACTTATCCACAGAAAGGGAAGCTTTTTAGTTCATTCCCTACAATATGAAAACCGATTTCTCCATTTTTCAATGTGTCAGAAATAACTTGAAAATGGATGAAGTCCTTTTTTTGTAATTACAACTGAGCATCTCAGCAAATGTGGCCATAATTCATAACTGGCCCAAACGTGCTTCAGCTGAATGGCACAGAATGCTCATCACTTTCAGTGATTGAAGCTCAGTTCTTCATTAGTTTTCCAGAGTTACATCAGTGACAGAAAGGATATGCTGAAACAATCATTATATCAAATCTCTGAGGATGCTAAAAGGCACAGTAGGTTTTTACTTCTACTTCAAAGAGGGTACCAGAATCTACATATCCAAGGAGAGGGAGCTAAATGATATTAAAGCCACACAGTGGACTATTACGCAGGCACTTAAAATGATGCTTTTAAGAGTATTCAATAACATGGGAAAATATTTATATTTTAGTGCTTAAAAAAAAGATGCAAAATGGTATATGCACTAAATGGAACTGTTCTCCCCCTTTTGCCCAGTTCAGTGGTCCTCAAGGTGAAGTCCTCAGGTCCCCAGTAACACCTGTTAGAAATGCAAATTCTCAGGCCCCACCCAGATTGCTGAATCAAAAGCTTTGGGAGGAGAGCCCAGCAATCTGTCTTAACAAGCCCTCCAGGCAATTCTGATGCCCAATCAAGTGTGAAGACCACTGAATAGCTTTTTTTTTTTTAAAGATTTTATTTTTTCCTTTTTCTCCCCAAAGCCCCCAGGTACACATTTGTATATTCTTAGTTGTGGGTCCTTCTAGTTGTGGCATGTGGGACGCCGCCTCAGCGTGGTCTGACGAATAGTGCCATGTCCGCGCCCCAGGATTCGAACCAATGAAACACTGGGCCACCTGCAGCAGAGCACGGGAACTTAACCACTCAGCCACGGGGCCAGCCCCTGCTGAACAGTTTTTAATCATTCTTCAGGTCTCAGCTGAAATGGCACGTTCTCAGGGAAGCCTTGCCTCACCCAACCCCATCCTGCCAGCCTGGAAAGTCTATTGTACCTCACAGCCACTACAACTTTTCTTTCATAACAGTTAGGGCAGCTTTCAATTATTTACTTTTGTGATTAAACAATTAGTGTTTCTCTCTCTCGCTAGATCAGATATTCTCAAGCCAAGCAACAAGTTCAAATCACCTGGAAGCTCTCAAAAATCCAGATGCCTGGGGTACGGCCCAATTAAAACAGAATGTATTGGAGTGTGACTCAAACATGTGTATTTTTAAAATATCGTGATTCCACCGTTCAGTCAAGGTTGAGAACCAGGAGACTCAAGCTCCTTGAAGAACAGGTGACCAGTATTTGTTGAATAAGTATGTGGGGTTTTTTTAACTTGTTTTATTTTGTGGATGTTTATTCTTTTAAATCTTGCACATGGTACAAAATTCTAAATGCACAAAAGGGTTCAGTGAAAAGTAAGTTTCCTTCACTCCTCATCCTCTATCTCTGAGGCAAGCATTGTGACCACTGCCATGTTTCCTTAGACGATTGAATAAATATTTGTCAGTGCATACAGAAGAGACCAGTAGTTGGGTGGCAGGATTATAGATTATTTTCCTGCTTTATGCACACATGTATTATTGTAAAAAGTATGCACATGACTTTCAATATTGGAAAAGGAGGTACCCTAAGGATGACTGTGTGTGTGTGTGTGTGTGTGTGTGCATCTGGATATATTCTGGGATACACACTGGATAAACACTGGGTCCGAGGGTTCCCAGAAAAATGGGCGCTTGGAATGATGTTCTCTGTTATGAGGAAGAGATCCTTTATCTGGCTTAAGCGAGTAATTGTCCAATTATTCTCCCTTCTTTGTTTTGGTTATATTTTCATTTCTGATTAGATGGTCAGCTTCTTCAAAACTTGCACCAGAAAATGGTGGGAAGGTATAAAAGGAGATACTATTCATTCTAGGCCCTGAATTAAGAAGTGGCATCATGATTTACAGCTCTGTCTTGTCTGAATTTAGCTAACATTAGAATCTCGCCAAGACTGACCCATCTCTGGGTATATTAATAGGCAAATCTGGGGACTGGATCCTAGTGTGATGGCTTGACCACCATTCTGTCCTTCAAAGGCCCTGACCCTCGCAGCCCCATCCCTGTTGGTGATTGCATCTCAACATGACACTTTGGAACTGGGCTATATGTCTGAGATGCTCTCAGGAGAGAACAGGCTAAGGAGAGCTATTTAGCTTGACCATAATGGGCCCAGACTGCTGTGGGTTTTTTATTATTGTTATCGCCCCTTTATGACTTTTTACCTCCCTTACCCTTAAGGTCTAAGACCATTGCCCTCTGTGTCAGGGTGACTAATTCTAGCAGCAACTCTTAGCCCCCTCTCCTCCATTTTGTTTCGGTGGTTGGGTGGGAAATCTGCTTGTAAGGACTTTTAAAAATCCACTCTAATACAGGCCTAAGAGATCTCCTAGGAGGGAAGGGCCTGGGCCTCAATATGTGGGCTTGACATTTCTCTAAGGACTTGGCAGCCTTTCCTATCTAATTCCTGATCCTCATCTCATGCTATAGACATTTGATACTGAGAAGAAATACCCTGTGGAGAGAGAAAACATTTCCATGTTAACCAGGCTGACCATATTTAGGCAAAGGCCAATGTGTAGGCACACAGTTAAAGAGGAAAACATTTGGATATTTACATGGACAGGACCAAGGAGAAAAAAATGAAAGTTCTTAGATACTGCACAGAAACTAGTAAGATAATGATTGTATGCAGCCAGAAAGGGAGCTGGGCAGTGGCCATTCCAAAATCTCTAAGAGCAACTGCCTCACAGATAAGTTTGTTTGCCATTGTCCTGTTTGCTACTTGTTCTGTGTATGTTAATTCTGTCTCTTCTAGACTGGAAGCTCCTGAGGGCCAAGCCTTATCTCCTATTGCTTCAGCTGCCTCCCTGGTGCTCAGTCCAAAGAAAAGGTTCAATACATAAATTGCGTTAAACACTTAAGAGGTGACAAACTAAAAGACTACAGTAGAAAATCAATTCCACACAATGCCAGTGTCTTAACTGTGATGAATTTTTTTTAAAACATTAAAACCAGGATTCTATGCTGATAAGATGAACATTGAAATTCACTGCCACTCTGGCCATGATTAATCATGTATTTTATCATGTAACAAGTAATCATGTCCAAGTTTAATCGTGTATTTTAGAGTAAGCCTACTTCCTTAACATTTCTTTTCTATTAAATTACATGTACTATGCTAAAGGCCAAAGTAACTTCTTAGCTCACTGAAATCTTGTGGGTTTACTAAAAACAAAACAAAACATGTTTGGCAGCTTAACAAAAACACAAAATTATGAACTAGCCTTAGAACAATCGTTAGGAATATGAGTTAACATTATTATACCTCACATCCATTAAACCAGAGTTTCTATAATTATGAAAGAAAATATTTCCAAATACTGTTTTATAAATTTCATGATGCAAAATAAAGGAAAAAGCTCTATCTTATTCACTACTCTTTTAAATTGAATTTTATTCTACTCTGATAGCTAAAAAAGGAATGCATGGTATTTATGACAAAAAGAAAACTCTTTCCAAACATACATTAATCAAGGTTAATGTCTGTAGCTTTTTTTTTATCCCATAGATAATGCAGAACATCAATAAAAATGTAAAGGAACGTAGTATTTACATTGTAATTAAAATTCACAAATTCACAGTACGATACGAAAAATGTCAATGGTAGAGTGGTGCCCTCACGTGGCATAATGATAAATTGCAATACTCTGATGGAAAAGTTAGAAACATTGTGTATAGCTGTTGCGTTTTTCAAGTTTTTTGATTAAATCTAAAAGTGTATATTATATCGACCTAGACTTCATAGGGGCTAATAATAAGTGTCCTATGCACCAGCTCAGGCTCATGGTCTACCCAAGTCACTCCTTTAACAACAGATAGGAGCGGATGGTCTGGTATGTAAAGGTATGATACACTTGCCTTATTATCTCAAAAGATTAGGGGTGTGTCTGCAAAACAATGAAGGAAGTCAGATCTACCCTGATCTATTAAGGGAACAGCATTCATAACATTATAGAAATACTTTTAGAAAGTATTAAGTTTCTACCCATCTTTAACATTAACCAATTCCCTATGTTTATGGCCTAGTATGTAAAGCAGAACTTAAAACCTTACCTAACCAAAGAGCTTGGAGAATGGGTGGTGCTGATTAATGTGCTTTGCTCGCACACTGAAGGTTTAACTGTCAACACTCTGGGGAAAGAATCTAAAAAAATATGAGTTTGGTTTCCTGCTCTGTCCATCTATTAAACACAATCGCTGGTGAGCTGCTATCTTACACAGCTAAGAGGTCAATATTCTGAGGACCAATCTCTTTCGGACAGCCACAGAGATATAAAAGAATAGATGACAACAGAATTGTTACAATCTCAAGAAAGATGCTTGAAGTTTTTAAAATCACATGCCTGATATCAGATTGCTTTGAGAGATTTTTCTCTCTTAAAAGTAAAATGCAGAAGAAAAACTTCCATTTAATAGAGAGTTCCAATTGCAGTTATCGGGTGGTGATTAGGTAAAGTTTTACTAGGCTCCCTTTAATTATTCCTTTAACTTGAATTGTTTATAAATAAGATGAATCTCAACTGTTATTGAGTGATAATGACATACAAGGCAATGCAATATCTACAATTTATACATATATCTACGAATTAAGTCATATTTATTTATATATGTATTCTTTATTATATTTACCTTGGTATTTTATACATATATATGGATATCTTATTTAACCCTTATTACAATCCTATGAGGTATTATACCCATTTTGCAGATAAGAAAACTGAAGCTCAGATTAAGAACCTGCATAACCTTAACCCCACAGTTAAGAACAGGACTGGCTTTACTTCTTGACCTGTTCACCTCCAAAGCCTGTGGTCTTGACAGTGACCCAAGTCCCTCCTTTTATAAGCGATACCAAAGGACGGTCTGGTATGTAAAGGTATGATAGACTTCCTTCTAACAATCTAGGATTTTGTGAGCAGCCACATTTATGATTATTCATGATTTTAGTGGAGAGTCCTAAAATCAAATGTCTACAAAGGTCGGCAGGCAGTGAGAAGGTGGGATGCAGCTGGGTGTAAGAGACAGTGAGGAGTGGCCGACATCCGGCTAAGTGGAGAGTACAGTGTCTATTTAAAGGGGGCAGCTGCTACTGAGCCATAGCCCGTACTGGCTACATAGGAAGCAACGTTAGCATATGTTACCAAATCTTTTCATTTTTTTCAAGAGAAGATAGAAAGCTTAATTTTTAAGAGAGTTGCCCATTTTAAAATTCTGACAACTAATTTAGATTAAAAAAGAAACACTATGCAGCCCAAACAAAACACATCTGCAGGCTGAATGTGGCCAGTATGTAATACGCTGTAGAGATTCTGATGATGATGATGAGTGATTCCTTTCCGAGAGATTCTAACTAGAGCTGGTATCAAACGATTTGTCAATTATCTGCACTACTGGATTCATTCTCCACATCCAGGCTTCGTCTGCCATCTTCAGCTCAAGTCACATGTTTTAAGACTAGTTCAGGGCCAGGAAAGGTCCCTGACAAATTGCTTCCCAACCAACCAGCCCCCCGTCTCCCTCATTCTCATACTCTCTCTCCACACACAAACATACACACACGCGCACACTACACTCACCCATCCTCTCAAGTCTGAAGCTTTCAAGTTTGGTCTTCATTCATCTTATTTTATATCGCTTTAATCAACTTTTTAGCCTTCCTGTGAATTCTCCTAAAATTCTTGATATTTCTCATTAGCTGAAGAAAGCAAAACTGGATACGATCTTTACGGTGTGGTTTTTAAAAGCCCTGGGTCAGATTTAGGTCTTACTTTCAACGTTTCCCTAAAGGTTCTCTAGTAGTTTTCAGAAATTTATCATCCTATTCTAAATGGCTGGAAGAGTACCGCTACGATTTAAGGGAAAAAATTATTTTCAGTGAGAGTCATAAAGCATGTTCTAAGCAGACCAGAAAAGTGCCAGCACTGTCACCATTCTTCATGTAAGAATTTATTGAAAACTATGAATTATAGAAAATTACTTTTTAAAATTCTGGACAGAGAGACCACTTAAAAGGTTGATTTTAAAAATAAAATAGTAGCATCAGTAACATTTACCCTTATAATTCCTATGACATATTAAGTAGTAGAAAAGTGTTTCTCACACTGATTTTAAAGTTTTAAGTATCCAATGGGCAAAAGCTGGAAGAATTTAGAGCAGCCTCAAAAGCTCTGAATAAAAGAAGAGATTATGGGATAGAAATTTGTTCTTCCAAAGTTAGGCTGATTTCTTGGATCATTCTTCTCTCTGCTTTCTCTTCATCCTGTGTTTCTGATGTACAAGTTTCTTATCCTAACTTCAGTTCCAACCAACTTTTCACTGTAGCAAATTCAAACAACTTTAAGCTAAAAATGAAGATTCATCCTTCTCTGTAAGAGATGTACTGTCCGACAGCCTTAACACTTTTGCTCCACTACGAGAGTCTATCGGGCTGATCAAAATCAAAGGAAAAGAAGTAACTAGAGGGTCATCCACATAAGCTGAATTTTAGAAAGGAGCCCCCATTTGGTTTAAATATCTAATTTGAGGGCTGTATGACTACAGACTTTGAAAAATTCCTCCATAGAAAAGAGCCACAGAAAATTAATACCACATTTTCTTCAGTACACCCTATTCACCGCAAATGTGAATTACCATTTATTTGCATTTCACAACATTTCTAAAGCTGCAGTCATAAACAATTCTTATTTTCTCATTCAAGAAGTCCCAATCAAGTGAAGTGGAAGCAACGTCGTAATTGAAACTCTGGTATGCATAAAAATCTGACTTTCACATAATCTACCCTACTTTCTTTCTCTAGGTCATTTGGGTACTTTACTCACCTGCTGAAATGCCTTTAAATATCTTATCTGAAGACACCATTCAAGGAACTTTTCTATCTCTTACTAAATTCTTACTTTAATGCAAAGAGCAAAGTGAACAATACTCCATGTTCATAATCAGCTAAAAGCTGCACATACATAGCACCCAACTCAAGATTTGTATAAAGTATTTTTACTTACAATTCCTCCCCTTGTTTGGCTTTCTTGTCTGAAACCAGATAGACAGTTCCAAAACTTCCACTGCCAAGTTTCTGCTGAAGCACATATCTTCTTGCAATCAAGGTCTTTGGATAAGTGGAAATGGCTATTGATCCACTCGCACAGTTAGCAGCCTCTTGGAATTTCAGCATGGCTCCAAACAAGAGAGAACTGGTTTATTTATTTATAGAAACTTAACTTTCAAGTCTCCTAGGAGATGGCCAGATTCATCCAAGTTGCATCAGTCAATGCCTTAAAGATGAAAAGTCCAGAGATCAGGTCTAAAGGATGCTGAACTATTCCTAACAAAAAGCCTAAGTTTTTGACAGTCATATTTGCACTTTGATTAGTGGATTGAATGACACCTTACTGGCTAACTTTAACAACTTGAGAGAAAAACGTTAAAAGGTGGAGATACTGCAAATTCCAATAGAAGGCAGTCTTTCATAGGAAGAGAGCCTTCACGCATCCAAATTTGGCAAAACCGAGTTACAGTCAAATTTCCCAAAAGTTCTTGGATGTATATATGTTTTCTAATCAACACTTTAAGATTTATACTCCCCACCTACTTTTTAAAAAACATTCAAATATTCGAACATTACCATTTTCTTGAATCTATATATCTGCATCAATCTTTTTGGTAATTCTTTCTTTCCCTCTTATGTCTATTTTGATTAACGGATAGTGAGTTAGGATTAAACCAGAAATTAGCATCATGCTGCTTTCTTTATTTCTTCCTGTAGACTTTAAACCATGGTATTTGCATTAGAACAGATATGAAGAAATCTAAGGATTCAGAATGAATTTCTTCCCATCCTAAACAGATTCTAATCCAGTGTCTGAAGTTTCTATTATATACACTGCAAGTAGAGTAATCTCCCCAGATTGGAAACAAGAAATGTTACAATACAATTCAAATCTAAAATTGTATTTCAATGTTAGTTGAATATAAACATGTTATAGGTAAATCTTTAATTTCTCAAGGAGCTGAATTATGAAAGGCAGGACTGTTTCATATGAGCATGTGCACGGTAAAATCACTTTTATTTCATCAAAATGTAAAATGTTTTGTTAGTAATCATGAAAAGCGGGTTTTGTTTTAAAGCTAGATGAAAATATGATTTTAAATTGAAGACTGTCTATGCCTTGGAGTTAGGTTTCCATATTCAGCAATTCCAAAGCTATAAGACAAAAACCTATTGTGTATAATCATAAAACAAGATGCTCCCTGTGTCATTCGGAGCACACGGCCAATGGGCTTCACATGGTGGTAGCAATTACAAAAATCCTCAAAATAAAACATAAACAAGTAAATGTCCATTTATGGCATTTTCCTTCTTGGAATAACGTATTAATCAGTTAAGTTTACCTGATGCCAGTGAGGAGACTAATAATCAGCTTTTTTAAAAAAAAGAAAGAAAAGAAAGAAACCAAATTACCTGAGTGGTTATGTGCTCACGACAATACTAAAACAACACTAGCATTGGGTTGGAACTTCAGAGCTTGAGCCCATACCCCAAAATCCCTGAATAAATAAAAAATTGTGTGGGATTATCAAGATCACAGAAAATAGCGAAATCTAACGCTGAAAAACAACTGGAGAGCAAGCCTCCAAATGTATCTTTTGTTTGCTTTCCTCTGCTCGCGTAAAAATGATGCTTTCTGGCCAAGTTAAGCTAAGAAAAATGTATGGACTCACAGCCTTTTTCAGCTGAAAAGGACTCTTCAGATCACTAATTCTCCTTGTTTTAGAGACGAGATAAACGTCTCTGTTTAGCGAAAGACAGAACAGTTCTGAGAAGTCCAATTTCCAGAGGTTCCTGTTTGTAAACAAGCTTAAACCTCAGCAGCCTCAGCAGCCTGGCCCCGGCCCCCGAGTATTCTGGGACCAGGTGCCCCCTCGCCAACCTCCCAGACTCAGCCCTGCAGCCCCGTTCCCTGTCCGCCTTTAGGCCATCGGTTCTACTAGTCTCCTCTGTGCGACCACAGAGCGTCCCAGGAACGTACCGCGCCGGCTAGATTCTAGAACTTCCTGCTCACTTGTCAATGGCCCCTCACCTCCACCTGACAACGGTTGTGAACGTACTTGAGCGCCGGGAACACACCTTCTTTATCTTTGCATCCTCGGTGCCCGGCGTATAATAGGTGCTCAGTAAACTTTGTTGGGGCAAAAAAGCGTCCAGCAGACCAACTGCTGCCCAAGGGACAAAAAAACGGGTGCGTGACGGCGGAGGGGAGAGAAGATTTAGAAAGTCGCATGGGAACTGGGAGAAAGGCGAGATACGGCCCTGTGCAAAGTGGCCTTTGGAGGTGAAATCGATGTGGCTGGGGGCAAAAGAAAAGGAAAGGGGAGCGGTTATCACAGGTTGAAGCCAAGTAGTCCTCTTCCCCGGAAATAATAAACGAGAAGAAGCTGACTGGACACAGATTCGGCTAAAATAGAAATCTAACCCTAAAGGTAAACTTTAACCCTAAGTAAAATGAACAATTCCTTGCCTCAACTTTTTTTAAAATTTACATTTCCGTAAAGCGCGTTAACAAACATCGAAGGGGCATCAGCAACACTTATTCTCCGGAGACTGGAGCAGATCCGGGAGGTAAGGGGACGAGGGACGTGAGGTGGTCGCGGCCACGGCGGCCCCGAGATGCGGACCCTGCCGCAGCTGCCCGAAACCACCACCTTCCCCGGCGCCTGGAGCCCGGCACGCCCCGAAGAGCGCCTGCCGCGTACCTTTCCGGGTCGAGGGCGGAGGGGCGGCGGCGCCCGAGGCACGCCCAGAGCCCGACGGTGACTGGGACGTACGCCGGCCGGCCTCGGCGTGGGGCAGCGTCACCCGGCGCGCTGCAGGACCACCACCGGCTGTTGGGCACCGTTGCCAAGGAGACCGCGCGGGGCATGCTGGGAAGTCGGGGCGAGGCGGAAGTGTGCGCCGGCCCAAGGGGGCGGGGAGAAGAGAACAGGCCGGGCAGGTCTGGCTTTTCTAACCTGACAGAAGCCGTGTCATAGCGTAGTTTTTTTAGCGACCTTGCTGCTCTAGGGCCAGAGCACCTGACCCCCGGCGCAGTCTGGCGCTACTGGCTTCAAGGAACCGGGCTTCCCAGTGACGTCATACCAGAAACTTCCGGTTCCCGCGTTTGGAGTTGCACTGTCACGTGCCGGGTCTTCCAGTGCTCGCTTGGCTCCTGCGGGCTTCTAATCGAGGGGCTGGTCCTCTGGGAGGACCGAGCAGGTGGGCTCTGCTGCTGGACCGGGTGGGTTGTGAGGGCCCCGGTGGCGCCGTGTATAAAGGCCTGTGTTTGAGGACTTGGATCATAGCTTTTGTGCTCCTTTCTCCTACTAAGCATACATTTGTTGAACAACTACTCTGTGCATAGTCTTGTAATTAGCTTAGTATGAGTTGAGTCTCTGCTCGCTAAAGCTTTACGAGACAGACCTATAAAGAAATATCTACTGTATAGGATAAGGTGCTGAGAGGGCCAAGACTAGGGTGAAATGAGTTGGGCCTAAAGGCAAGGGGATGCCCCCAAAACTCTGTAATCAAGATAAATAAATTTTACTGCAATTCTTTAAAAATCAAAATTAATGCAAAAAAAATCCATGCTTGACAAAATCTCACAATTTTAAACAAAGACAGGATCCATAACAGTGCCATGCTGAGTCATATTGGAGCCTGAGACCAAAGGAAAAATTAGTAATTCTGATCCTGTGACTTAAGTTAGCCAGATTGGGGAGAATATTTTGTAACAGGGCCTGATATGCAAAGACAAGAAAATGAAAAGAGCTTCTGATTGGGATGAAGCTGGAGAGTTAAGTTCCTCAAGGCATGAAACAGTCGTTTTCCTTACTCAAAACTATGCCAATTAGGATGGGCCCACAAGCCAAGGACTGAAAGAAGGTCCCAGAAAAACTGGATCCATATCATTGACCCTACACACTTTAGATAACTGAAGCCCAATGCCTTCTGATTTATTAATTATGAGATTGAGGAGGATATCATTTTTATAGCTTAGGATGTTTTACTTTGACTCCACAAAACAAATATTCTGTTTTGTAAGATGGTGACTATTATCTCTCTCAATATCAAAGTCCACAGAAGTTCTTTATTAGTGTCAGTAATGGATTTTAACTGATTTTTATTTAGAATCTTCAGCAGCCTTCATCCCTGTTCAAAGATCAAACTCCATAAAACCATCGAGTTTGTGCCTTATAACACAGGAGACAAGCAGAAGAGAATGAAAAGGCACTCAGCTAGCTGGTGTTGCCTAAGGAACTAGGTAAGAATTGAAATGCTCATGTCTAGCAGTTCTATTTAAAGAGTTCTTCATAACATTTGCCTTGATTTTACGGTGCTGGAAATAATAACCAGCATCAACTGAAAGTGTGTTCTGTTGTTTTAAACAGGTAATTCTTCAGACAGTTGTCATGGGTATTCGAGGACTGATGAGTTTTGTAGAAGATCACAGTAATGAGTTCTTCATTGATTTGAAGTTGCGAGACACAAAAATTATCATTGATGGCTATGCTCTCTTCCACCGGCTTTGCTTCAATTCAAACTTGGAGCTTCGGTATGGAGGGGACTATGATTCTTTTGCAGATGTTGTACAAAAATTCTTCGAATCACTGTTTGCTTGTAATATATGTCCATATGTTGTATTAGACGGAGGATGTGACATTTCAGATAAAAAGCTTACAACTTTAAAGGACCGAGCTAGAGAGAAGATCCAGATGGCCCATTCCCTTTCTGTTGGTGGGGGTGGATATGTCTGTCCCTTACTCATCCGGGAAGTATTCATACAGGTTTTGATCAAGCTGCACGTATGTTTTGTCCAGTGCTTTTCAGAAGCAGATCGGGACATTATGACACTGGCTAATCATTGGAATTGCCCCGTGTTATCATCAGATAGTGACTTTTGCATTTTTGACCTGAAATCTGGGTTTTGCCCATTGAATAGCTTTCAGTGGAGAAATATGAACACTCTTAAGGGCACACGAGAGCACTATATCCCTGTGAAATGCTTTTCCCTGGATGCGCTCTGCCATCACTTCAGCAGGATGAATAAAGCTCTACTACCTCTCTTTGCGGTGCTGTGTGGAAATGACCACATTAACCTGCCCATCATGGAGACATTCTTAAGTAAAGTACGTCTTCCTCTTGGAGGCGCCAGTTCTAAGGGGAGGAGACACCACCGAGTTCTGGGACTTCTGAATTGGTTGTCTCAATTTGCTAACCCCACTGAAGCACTAGATAACGTTCTCCAATATCTCCCCAAAAAGAATCGAGAAAATGTTAAGGAACTTCTCTGCTGTTCCATGGAAGAATACCAGCCATCCCAGGTGAAGCTGCAGGACTTCTTCCAGTATGGTGCTTACGCCTGTCCAGATGCCTTGAACCTGGCTTTACCGGAATGGGTACTGGTGGCTTTGGCCAAAGGTCAGCTATCTCCTTTCATCAGCGATGCTTTGGTGCTAAGACGGACCATTCTTCAGACACAGGTGGAAAACATGCAGCAACCAAGTGCCCACAGAATCTCTCTGCCCATCCGGCAAACTATCTATGGGCTGCTTCTGAATGCTTCTGCACATCTAGAAAACACGTCCTGGAATGCACTGCCTCTTCAGCGTCTAGCTTTCAGCGAAGTGGAAAGGATTCATAAAAATATCAAAACATCAATTGTTGATGCGGTAGAAGTGCCCAAGGATCATTCGGACTTAAGCACATTGACTGAGGTAAGTGTTTGTAATACTAAGGTAATTTTTGTAAAGCACTTTACGAAAATTTTACTTTACACATTATATTATCTCTCTTAGTATAACCATCTGAGGTTGGTTGCTATCTTGTCCCCATTTCATAGCTGAGAAAACTAGGACTCAAAGTAAGTAACTATGTCATACCCCAGCCAGAGAGTATCAGTACTAGGACTCAAACTAAGTAACTATGTCATACCCCAGCCAGAGAGTATGAGTGCTAGGACTCAAACCTCGATCTTTTTAGCTCCACATCTGCCATTTCCACTGTACTTCAGTAATATGTGTTGCCTTCACAGTTAGTACTACTACTCTGTTGATACTAGCTGCCAATAGAGTGGGGTTATGTAGCTAAAAAAAAGAAAAGGAAAAAATTCTGGACTGCAAAAAAAAAGTATGCCTATAGGCATTGATCATAGGCATAATTAATATCTCAGACTGCATCAGATTTCAATTAACAAGATTAATACTGATGCTTGGGTCTAATTTTTCATTTTTATTGATGAGGATTTTTTTTAGGCTTTATGTTTATGGCATCATCGTCATTTGCTTAGTTTGATACTGAAAACATGACTCTTAAGCCTATCTCAGTGTTGCTTAAACCTGAGTAACACGCAGACCAATCCCCTTTTCGAGGTAAAAAAAAAATTCTCATGGATCCCAGAGCTTACTTTGTTTTTTATAATACTACATAAATATATTAAAAATCACAAAGCTGTAAAACTGCTTATGTTAACACAATTAACTCTACAAATTAAATGCAGATAAATGGAACAATACTGATTGCAGTGCTCTGCGGGGGGTTTTTCTCAGCACTAAATACTCAGGCCACTCTTCTCAGGGGCATGGGACAGCAGCCATAGCGTCCCAGCAGCTGTGAATCGGGCTCTGCTTTTCTGTGGGAGTCCTTGCAGCTGTCTGCACCACTGGTTCTCCACTGGGGGTGATTTCGCCCCCTGGGGGATATTTGGCAATGTCTGGAGACACTTTTGATTGTCACTACCTGGGCAGTTGGTGGGGGTGGTATGTTGCTACTGGCATCTAGTGGGGAGAGGCCAAGGATACTGCTCAACATCTTAGAATGTGCAGGACAACGCCCCATAACAAAGAATTATCCAGCCCCAGATGTCCATAGCGTTGATCCCTGGCCTACACGGCTGACCAGGAACTAGCCTCTTTAGCCTCTCCATTAGTGACAGCTCAGCAGGAGCTAACATCCGTGCCCATATTCCTCTGCTTTATATGTCGACACCTGACACAGCATGACTTACCAAGCGGTGCCATGGCCGCACCCAGGATCCAAACTGGTGAACCCCAGGGCGCCAGAGTGGAACGTGCGAACTTAACTGTTGCACCACTGAGCCAGCCCCCTGATTTTTCCATTTTATAGCTGATGAGCATTTGGGTAGTTTGCAGTTGGGTTGTTACAAATCGGGCTATGAACATTCTAGTGTACATCATTTAGTTAAAATATGGACCCTTTTTTTTTTTTTTTTTGAGGAAGATTAGCCCTGTGCTAACTGCTGCCAATCCTGCTTTTTGCTGAGGAAGACTGGCCCTGAGCTAACATCTGTGCCCATCTTCCTCTACTTTATATGTAGGACGCCTACCACAGCATGGCTTGCCACGCAGTGCCTTGTCTGCACCCAGGATGTGAACTGGCAAACCCCGGGCTGCCAAAGCAGAACGTGCCCACTTAACCGCTGCGCCACCAGGCTGGCCCCTGGACCCATTTCTATTGCATATGTACCTAGGAGTGGAATTGCCGGGTCATGGGATATCCATGTGTTCAGCTTAGACGATATATTGCCAGATGGTCTTGCAAAGTAGTTTTGCCGGTATTCCCACCAGCAGATTATGAGAGTACCACTTACTTTACACCAGGGTCATACTTGGCATTTTCTACCCTTTTTAAAATTTTAGCTAATCTGATGGTTGTGGCATCATTTTAGCCAATTTAGTGGGTATTAATTTGTATTTCTCTGATGACTTATTTGAGCACATTTTCATGTATTCATTGGCCATTTGGATATTGTTATGTAGGTTTCTGTTCAAAGTCCTTTGCCCATTTTTCTGTTGGCTTTTTATTTGTGTTTAGATTCTTTGTCAAATAACATGTATCATGAATAGCCTCTCCCATTCTGTGGGCTGTCTTTTCACTCTAGTATGCTTTGATGAACAGAAGTTCTTAATAAAGTCTAATTTAAATTTTTATTATTTATGGTTATCACTTTTGTGACCTACTTAAGAAATTGCGTACTTCAGGGTCATGAAAATTGTTTTTGCTTTTCACATTTAGATCTGCAATCTACCCGAAATTGATTTTTTTGTGTATGATGTGATATGGGGATCAGAACACTTTTCCCCCACGTGAAAATCCAGTTGAGTGTACCATGCTGATTACATTCCTTGCTAAGTAAAGGTGACAAGTGTTCTCATCACTTACCTGTATTCAAAGTAGGGTGAAATTTCACTTCATTCTCTGTGCACTGATAGCATTGGCTTTCCCTTGACATAAACTAATCAATTCTGTCTTTAGCTCAGTGTTGTTAGCTCTAATGAGGCTATGATAACATTAAACAGTATCAGGAGCAAATGTGATTCCAAAGACAAATGCGCGTACAAGGATAGAAACTTTGTGATAGTATCTGTTCATTTGGTTTTTCTTTAACATGATGTGGTAAGAATACTTTGATTATCTGCTTTGTGCCAGCTGTTGTAATTGAAACTTTATATAATCTCTCATTTAATTCCCACAGTTAGCACATAGGGTGGGGTTTCCATTTTGGTTATGTTAGTTGCAGTGGACAGAGTGCCACTCAAGTTAACCAACGTGAGGTTAATCGTAAGGAGAGATGTAAGTGGATCATTCTTGGGGAGTAAGGCAGTGCCCAGACCAGCCTCTTTCTGGCAGTTTCTTCAGCAGGTTTGTGCTTTCCCTGCTCCTGGAGGGAAGGGAAAGGAGTTGTCACGTGGGATAAAACCTAATCAGATTTAAGGGCTGTGAGCAGACTAGTTCCCCTTTTGAAAGGGGCTAAGAACTGGTGGGTTCCATGAAACGTCTTGTGTAACTCATTATACTGCCCATTTTACAGATGATTAGACTGGTTGTAGAAAAGTTCAGAAACTTGTTCAAGGACACAGTTAGGGAGGAACAGAACATCTCTGAAGTCAAAGCCCAGACTCTGCTTTGTTCAGAAAAGTTATAACATGGCTAGAGAATGCCATAATTTAAGCATTATGTCAGAAAAGAATTCACGTGTTTTCTTAGCTTTACTTGGTGCATATCTCTACCAGTTTAGGAGATTATAAAGAATAGTTTTTGTTTTATTTTAAATTTAAGTAGTTAATGCTACTTCTCATAGGGGTGATTGATTATACTATAAAGCACTTTGTATATTTCTAATTTCAAAAATTTTACCACTGTATTCTTAAAACCAGTAATTATAAATCATTGTATTTAATGCTCTCATGCATTGATGAAACTATTTTGTCAATTATGATGTGTTTTACTTGAGGTTAACATCTCTATCCTCAGCTGTCAACATACTTATTGACTACTAACTAGGTGTTAGGTGCTAAGAAAGAAATCCTTTTCTGGCTGTGTGCAGACACTAGTAATACAACTGTTTTTTTTCTTTAAAGTTTGTTTGTAAAGTCTCCCTGAGGAGTCCTTTTTTTTCTTTTTTTTGAGGAAGATCATCCCTGAGCTAACATCTGCCACCAATCCTCCTCTTTTTTTGCTGAGGAAGACTGGCCCTGAGCTAACGTCCATGTCCATCTTCCTCTACTTTATATGTGGGATGCCTGCCACATGACAAGCAGTGTGTAGGTCCACACCCGGGACCTGAACCGGCAAACCCCGGGCTGCTGAAGTGGAACATGTGAACTTAACCGCTGTGCCACTGGGCCGGCCCCCAAGGGGTCCTTTTAATAGTCCTCATTTCCTTATCTGTAAAGTGTGTGACCTGCAAGGTTCGTTATGGTTCTTCAGTCCTAAGATTCATTAAGGTAAAATTACTTCAACAAGAAGCCCGAAGCTCTCATAGCTGTTTACTTCCTTTCATTTGAAGTGCGCTCTCTAAAGCATGGAGCAAAAGTGAGTATGGTGTATTTCTGTAAGCACGATACAGGTAGTCCTTAAATGTGCCTAGCTCTTTTGAATATGCTTCTGACCTACAAGTAGCCACCCTGGGACAATTGCTGTGTGGGAGAACACAAAGACAGTCGAACCATTCAAGGGGTGGGACATGAGACAGGACCCAAACAAGCAGAAGGAGGTATGATATGCTGCAAAGGGCGCATGTAATCTGTTTGCCTTCTTCTGGAGGTGATCAGTAATGGCATCATGGAGAAGGTGGGGCCTAAACATTCACTGGCAAGTAAGGGTAGGGTTAAGTATAGATCTTTGTGTCCCAAAGCAGAATAATTAAAATGCAGATTCCTGAGGCAAGCCCATGGCTGGGTGGCTGAAATCCTCTGGGGTTTGTGGGTTCAGATCCCACATGTGGACCTACTCCACTCATCAGCTATGCTGTGGAGGCATCCCACATACAAAGTAGGGAAAGACTGGCACAGATGTTAGCTCAGGGCTAATCTTCCTCAACCAAAAAAGAAGAAAAGAGAGAAAAGAGGAGGACTCAGGGTGAATCTCCCTCAAAAAAATAAATAAATAATGCAGATTCCTGGGCTCCCCTTGGATTTACTGAATCAAAATTTAGGGGGTGGGGCCCGAGGACTGAATTTTTAACAAGCTTCCCAAGTGACCTGTGCACTGAAGATGCTCACCAGCCTGCGTGGAGGATGGAATGACATGAGCAAGGGCTGTGTAGTGGTAGACAATACATCCGTTCAGTCAACCATATTTATTAAGTGTCTTATCAATGTTCTAAATGCTTTGAGTGTGGCTGATGTTTTTCCACAGGAAGATAAGAAACTGACACAGCAGTTTCATTTGCATTAAAGACGCTTCCTACTAGGAAAAAAAAAAAGGACGTTCCCCAAAGTAACTCACAGGGTATTTGGCATGTATTTTCAGCTCTCCTTGGCTAGAAGGCAGATACTTCTGTTAGAAACACTGAAGGTGAAGCAGGCCGTTCTGGACCCAATCCCTCCTTCACTGAAGCTGCCCATTGCTGTCAGTTGCTACTGGTTGCAGCACACAGAGGCCAAGGCAAAGCTACATCATCTACAGGCCTTACTGCTGGGGATGCTGATGGGGCCCTTGCATGCCATAATCCACAGCCCTGGTAGGTATCTAGAAATTCCAGGAGTATATTTTTGCATGTTACTTGCATATAATCAAAAGTTTAAACAAACAAAAAATATTCTTGGATTATATACTCCCATCAGTTATATCAGAACTTTGAACAGGAAGCACCAAAATGTCATTCATTCACTGATAAATATTTGTGAGCACTTCTGTGTGCCAGGCTCGGTGCTGAGGGGCTGACTCCAAGGGCAGAGCAGTGAAGATGTACTGACACCACCTCATCCCACCTGCGCCGTGGCACCCGACGCTTTAATCTAGGAAGTGTGACTGTGCCATGTGCCAGCTGCATTTTGTATTCCATGTTCCCCATCCCTGTCCCTGTCATCAATACAGCAGCTACATCATCATTAGAAAGTTATTTAAAATTGCCCACTGGTGAAATTTCTGAGTACCATATAACTACAGTAAACGTGTTTGTGCTGTCTTTTTACTTTCCTTTTTCTCTACCATAAGTTTCAATTAGTATGTAAGTAGAGATGATAGAAATAGGAACTTTTCTTTCTAGAGAAATATACTTTGAGGCAGTTTCATCTGCATTTAAATATCAGGTGAAATAAATGTTCATGCACTGGAGCACTTCAATTCTGCAATGGAATTATTCTCTTTAAAAGATCATGAATGCTATAATACTTTATGTGAACATGTATAATAGTTATCACACTCTAGAACAGTACTATCAATTATGATAGCTACCAGCCACATGTGGCTATTTAAATTCAGCTTCGCAATGACACTATAGCCACATTTCAAGTGCTCAGTAGCCACATATGGCTGGAAGCTACTGTACTGGACAGTGCAGATACAGAACATTTCCATCACTGTAGAAAGTTCTATTGGGTAATGCTACTCTGGAGTTTACTTTGTAAAATAAGTTAAATGAAAGAATGAACCAGCATAAACTTCCAGCCACCCCAAGTGTGAGAGCAGCTGTCAGAGGGACTGTTGTTATATGACAGCCACCTTAATGCAGAACAAATAAGTTAAAGCCTACTACTGGTTAAGATACAAGTTTAGGGTATTTCCTCTCATTGAATAATAAACATAGTTTAAGAAATTCTCAGAGCACAAGCCTATTAAGTTTCTACCTGAGTCCAACAGAAGGGGCATGTCAAGGGTCTGTTTCTTTTCTTTTAGGAATTGTGGACCCCGCACCCAGGCAGGCTCAGTGCCTTGCTGCTCGCTAATTGGTAAAAGGTGGGCCTGCTTTTTATTACTTTTGAGTTGGTCCAGATGTCATTTTGCGCTCCTGCTCAAACAAACCTGCAGAAGCTTGTAGCTGAACACACATCGCATCCTTTGTTTCCTAGGGTTCTTGCTTCTTGCCCCTTATCCTCTACTGTGTGAAGTTGATGGTTTGCCACATTCTCTATGAGTCATACTTTTGATTTCTTCCCATAAAACACAAATTAAAATGTGCTTTGAACACAGAGGCTGTTTCTGTAAGTGCACTATCGCATGAAAGGAAGGTTAGTGAAAGAGAACAGTAAAGAGAATGATATTTAATAGTAATTTGTATTTTCCATAGAGACAGATTTAGGGTTTGGAGAGTTCAGATGCAGATGTGTTTAAAGTCAGGTAGCAGAAACTGGAAGAGATATTATTTTAAGGAAAAAAATAATTTGGAGTTGAATAAAGTTAGGTTGTCATTAAAAGGCATTTCAGTATAAATATTTCAATTTATACAGCAAGGCTTTTACAGTGACGTTAAAATAGTAAAGAGCCAGAAGAGAAAAGCATTTTGTTATTTAAACTAATTTTTTCCTATGGAATTTGAAGTTTTATATATGGAGAAAATTACAAGCAGATACAATGTCTTTGAAAATACTGCCCTTGGGTTGTTTCTTTATCTAGATAAGGAAGATCTGCGGGAGGATGGTGCTAAGATGTTGTACGAAGAGTTCCAAAGAGTGAAGGAGCAGACGAGGCCAGGAACGAGACTGGATTTAGACACAGCTCACATCTTCTCTCAGTGGCAGTGCTGTCTGCAGATGGGGGTGTATCTCAACCAGCTGCTGTCCACGCCTCTCCCAGAGCCAGACCTAACTCGGTAAGCACCAAGGGAAACTAGTTCAGAAGGCTGCACACAGAAGTAAAAACTTTATTTATATTTAAAGCAAAGAAGTTATTTTCAAAAATTAATTTTAGTATAATTTGTCTTAGATCACTACTATACTTGAAGAGCTGGAAACAAGGAAAAATATTATTTTCATATTCCCAAAGAAAGTTTCTGTGATTAGACCAAATGTTAAAAAATCAGTTCCTTTAAAGTAAAAGTAAAAAAAGAGGCAGTTGTTGGTGGGATATAACTTACTCATTCCCTCATTTCTTTCAGGTCTTTGTTCAAATATTACTTTATAAGGGCTGTTTCTGATCACCGTACTGAAATATTCCTCTCTACTTCCAGTCACTCTAGTTCTGTTACTCTTTGGTATTTTTGTAAGTGCATTTCTTACCACTGGCGTATTGTTCACTCATTCATTCAAATATTTATTAAATGCCTACTTTGTGCTAGGGTATAGTGAACAAAACAGTAAGAAAAAAAATCTCTGCTGTCTTGGAGTTTTTATTCTAGTGAGATGACTATTAGATGCTTAAGTGAACTTTATCTAGAGTTTTTGTTTTGCCAGGCAAGTATGAAAAAGGGAGAGGTAGCCTGTATGCCAGGAAGTGATTGTGTTTGACTATGGCATTTAAGCTGAATAAAAACGAAAGGACCGCAGTAGGGTGTAGGCCAGTGAAAAAGTGGTAGGATCAATGGATTGGACATCCCGGTGATTGTCCATCCATCCAGGAGGTACGAGAGAAAGATAAAAGGGAGATGGTTAGAAAATGGAGCTGAGATTGTATATGTGCATTCTCTCTCTCCACTTGAATGGAAGCTCTGTGAGGACAGCGACTTGTCTACTGTTGTAGCCCCAGCGCCTAGCATACAATAAGTACTGAAATATTTGTCAAATGAATGAGTGATATATAGAGGCATACAAAATATGCTGGTGTGACTTCCAAAATTTCCAGGTGAAAAGGTTCCTAGCAGTAAATAGTATTGTTAATACATCTCTGGGCCTCATATCTGAGCTAACCGAAGAAGCCTCTACCAAATAAGACTAATTGGCCTTTGACCTATGGATTCTTTATTCCTTTTCTTTAATAGTTTAGGTCATTCTTGACAGGATCCTCTCTACTTACCATAAATCCCTTTAAAACAAAACAGGAAAAACAAGACAAAACAGTTCTCATAATAATGATTTCAAGAGAAGGATTGTTCTTGCACCTCAGCATTTACCAAGGCTTTTTAAATGGTGATCTTCCACTAATTATATGATGGTCCTATATCAATTGCTAAGGCACCAGTCGATCAACTCTGGCAGTAAGTTATATATTAAATTTGTGGCTTCCAGTAAATCCCATCTTATGTTTTTGAAGTAGGTTTTTAGTCCAGGTGAATGAATGACCTTGGAAACAATGCCATTAAATTTTCTCATATTTCAACAGACTGCCTGTTTGGTTCATCAAAGGAATTTTTAATTGCTTTTCTTTGAAGTATTAAGAGGCCTGCTCAACTTCAGGCTAATTGCAGAACCAGCAAGCACCTCTCATTTAATTTGTTGATAAAAAGTTTTTAAATACTGCCAGCCAAGAAGAAGTAATCTTTGTAATAACAACTCAGTTCCTTCCTTCAGGGAACAGATTCTTCTTAAGTAATTTTAATAACAGTTTTATAGAAGCAAGAAGAGCACTCAGTGTTTAGAGGCATTTGTTGGAGCCACGTCAATGATAGTGTCCCAGTGCACCAAACCTGTGCTTTAACAACACCCTTTTCTCTCCTATTGAGCAGGTTGTACAGTGGAAGCCTGGTGCATGGATTAAGCCGACAACTGCTAACAACAACCTCTGCAGAAAGTCTCCTGAGCATGTGTCCTGAGGCAAAGCAACTTTATGACCATCTGTTCAATGCCACGAGGTCACATGCCCCTGCTGAATTATTCCTACCAAAGGGTAAATCAAACCCCCAAAAAAAGAGGCAAAAGAAACGCGGTACCAGCTGGTCAAAGAACAGACTGGGAGCCACCTCAGACACTAGATGTTGGTATGAGGGAAGCAATCGGTTTGAGCTGTTAATGGTTGAAAACTTGGAGGAACATATTGAGACCTCAGAGTTTGAATAAACTCAGTCTGTAACCAGATGTCTAATTCTTACTTAAAATTTTTCTGTCACCTCCCTTGAAATGATTAACTTTTTTCTTTAGAACTAACCTGTTAGGAGATAAACATTGCAATAGGTAACCTTTGAATTCCAAGTTATTTTGTATTTTGCTTTTAATAAATACAACCTGATTTGAGAAACTTCTGTATTTCTTAAACACATTTGAAAGCATGTTTGTACTTCTTGTTCCATTTCAGTAAGTTAATAATAATAGTCTAAAACCTTTAAATTGCAGCAACTCATCCAGCTATGTTTTCAAAAGAACAGAAGTCCTACTTCAATTATTTCCTATAAGCAGAAGCTGGGTTATTATTTCAAAAACAATTTTTTTACAACTGTTTCCTCTTCATCCTTTATCATGAAAGGTCTGGGCCTTAGAAGATAGTAGTAAAGATGCAGACAGAAAACTATAATACCTTTGAGAACTCAGTAAATGAGACTGGCAGGGTTGATGTGCACTTTAGATATGCTGCAGGTTTTAAAGCATAAATTGAAACTCTAATGCCCCAACAAAATAAGAAACAGCATCCTGAGCTGCTAGATCTAGAGGAGAAGGAAAAACTAAGAAGAAATTAAAATATTAGAGATATTTGCAGCAATAGCAGAATCTAGGCCATTTTTTTTATACTGCAGGTTTTGACCCATTTATGGGATGTGAGATTAGTGAGTCATAACCAGCAGTTTTTAAAAGGAAAATATCAGATACGCATATATTTTAGATCTTTGTGCAAAATGAACTTCTTACTGTGGATTGCAGTCAAAAGACTATGAAAGGCACTGCTCTGGAACACACTAGAGGCTGCTAAAATTATAAATACCAAGAGAATTGTGAAGGTGCTGGCCAGTTCCAAATAAAGAAGTTAAAAATAAAAAAGAAAGTGGAATGAATATATTTGGGTAAGATCTGAAAGCATATTCTGACCTTCATTTTATTTGTAATCATACAAACTGTGTTCTTCCTTTCTTCTCTACTCCCTCACTAGTGTATTCCACCAGTGATAACCCTAAACGTGGTTTTAAGCTGCCATTTTGACCAGGGCTATGTTCAGTTCCTAACATCTGGTATACAATTCTCTCCACTTTCCTAGAAGTACCATACTCTTAGAGGAGTAAGCCCAGCTTTGGCCAGTGCTAAATACACACCTCCCAAGTGTTGACTAGCTTTAGCCATTTACAAAAGGTGAAAACACAATCTCATTTGCTCCAAAAGTTTTCAACCTTAAAGACTGCCTTCTGTTTCAAATAAGAGTTCCTGAAATAAGGAAATTTTTGTTTATTATTTTAGGAGGAATGAATGGGGCCCTGTAGTAAGGTTGTTTTTATGTCCCTAAAGAGATGGTTATTCTCAGAAGAATCAAGAAAAGAGCAGTCATATGCATCTATTTTTGAGAAGATAGGTATCTTTCAAGCAAATGGGGACTACAAGCACATAAGACCTTTGTTTTATCAAAATTCTCTTTTCTTTGATTCCTGGAGTTAGGGGCCAATCTGGAAATTATACCAATATGAGTGTCCTATTTCCTGGCTCATCATCAACACTGCTTTTTAAAATCACCAACCTTACACGAAAAACCATTCATTCCCACTTCCTCTTGGGCAAATAACTGGTTTGACAGGCACCAAACTGAAAAGTGTATGGGCTACAGAGTTTAATTAAAAGTCAACTGAATTTTATCATTCATCTTTTTCTTTCATTAAAAGGAGTTTTTCAAGCAAAGTAGCCCTCCCTTCAGTAGACGTAACAAGTCGGGTTCCCTTCTCTAGCCATTGCAATCAGGGCCATTCACTTGAAATTACCCAGCCCTGCAGTAAAGGAGTTAAAATCTCATAATGTCCATTAACTTATACTCTCTGTGAGAATTCAGGAAAGTTACCTACCCCGGGATATATCTTCTGTATGTATTAAATGAGAGGTCACAAGCCCTCCACGAGGTATCTGAAGGGGTTTACCAAAGAAATATGACACAGCACCTGACCCTCAAGTTAAACTTGTGTAAGGTGCTTGGGAGACACCACACAATGAATTAAGTGAACAATTCATGAAGTAATCTGTCAGGTGCAAAATGGCGCAGTGCAGACTGAATGTTACAGTAAGAAGACAGTAATTACTAGGATGGTTTTTTTGTTGTTAGTGCCATCAAACTGATTCCGACTCCTAGCGACCCTGTGGACAGCAGAGTGGAACCCTGCGTGGTCTTTTTGCACCATCCTCTCCCCTTCCAGCACTGTACCAGACATGCTCCACTGCTTTTCATAGGGTTTTCATGGACGATCTTTTCAGAAATTGGCAGCCAGGTCCTTCTTCCTAGTCTGTCTAGTCTGGAAGCTCTGCTGAAACCTGCCTACCAAGGCTGAGCCTGCTGGTATGTGAAAAACTAGTGGCATAGCTTTCAGCATCACAGCAACATGCAGCCACCCAGTATGACAACCAACAGACGGGTGGTATGATTCCTGACCAGGCAACAACCGCAGGCTACAACAGTGAGAGCACTGAATCTTAACCACTAGACCACCAGGGCTGGCTTCTCCAGGATGAGGAGAGGTTAAATCAGAGGATTCTCAGATCTGGCTTTTGAGCTTGGCTGTAAGAGACAGGGATGTAATTCAGATGAGGTAGAGGAGGCAGTGGAAGCACCTGTGTAGAAGCAGAATGCAGTATGTCCTGTATTCCTTTTGGAAAAACTGTTTCCTATGTTTTCAATCAAGTCTTTAGGTCTTCCTCTTTCTGATTCAGTTCTAGCTAATGAAATCTCACCTGAGGCTTTGGAATATGTTTTTAATTAGCAGTTTAAGTAACAAAAGGAACTCTGGATAGCAAAGATGAATAAATTTTAGGAATAAAATTGGAGAGAGAAAAACACTATAATGTAATTAGGATCTGTGTTTAGTTGTAATTAAATTATACTTGAAATTTATTTGTACAAGCCATTTTTGAGATACCTGGACTTATAAAGTTTAATATATATCCTGTAAATACAAACTCTAAAGGCCTTTTACAATAATTGATAGGACAAAAAAGAATTCACATTAACTTTAGTATTTGAATTTGGATTTCTAATTCAAATTAGTAACAATTTTAAAAGATAAAGACTTGTATGGCTAGAAAAGTCTTAGAATTATTTTTTCCTCCCTTGTGCATAAAATAAATGAATCAATGACTATGCCTCGGTTACCCTATCTATAAAATGAGGATCAGAATAGTTCAAATTGTTGTCTAAGAATAAAATGACATACACTTTTAAGTTACTTAGCACAGTGTCTGGCACTAAAAACATGCAATAAATGATAGCCATTATTGGTTTGTTACATCCACACATGGAAACCAAGAACAAAGCAAAGGATCTGGGAAGAAGTGAGAAGATGCTGAGCAGAAAGATCACGGCACCAGGAGACCAGCGATGGCCAGAGCTAATGGCAGAACTTTGCAGAAGCAAAGGAGGTCAACACTATCAACTGTGACTAAGATGACAAGGGAAGGATGTGAGACTATTAAAGCAACTGCACCAGAGCTGTCAGGCTGAAGCCACCCCAGAAAGAGGGGAGAAATGCCAGAATGTGAACAGGCAGCCAGACTCAATCTCAGAAAATAATGAAAAAAGACCAGAAGGAACTATTCGTATGTGAGTACTTGTGCCCCTCCTGCCCACTTTTCTTGTCATCAAGGAATTTTTTGCAGAGTTTTAAAACCCAATTTGAAAGAGCCCTGGATGTGTTTAAAGACAGGTAAAAATTAAGAGCAGATATTACCCACTTTCTGGAAATTTCCTCTTCCTGCAACTGCCAGAGTTATATCCTGGTCCTAGTCCATAACCCTAAGGAGGCCAAACCTAGCTGTTCCCCTTAGTGACATTTCCAGAGTTCACTGGGTGCCGCTCTCCAGCATGTACTACTTGGCTGGCTGGTACACGATGAACCCAGACCAGAACCTGGAAAGCAGTCGCCCCCAAGACCAGAAGAAATAATTTCACTTTCGTAAAAGGACAAACTCTCACTAGCACCTAACTCCAAACATAGCAACCTTGTATTTTTAGTGAGGTGGATGTGGGATAGTTGGTATTTATCTCGTAATGTCTTTCGTTGATACATTTCAGTCAAGACAGCTGAAAATCATTCTGCACCTTGTACCAATTTGAAATTAAATACTATTTATTTTGGACACATGTATTAAAAAGATGCCTCCCTACTTTCAGCAACAGCCTTCTGAGGCATACAGGATAAATTGCTTTGGCATTTCTTTCCAGGTCTGAATGACGCTAAAATTCAAGCCCATCCAACATTAAAAATTCTAAGATGAGAACCTCATGCTGAGGAAGGGAGTGTTAAAATTCAAAGGCATGACATGTACCAGTCTGTTAAAATGGGAGAGAGAGATGAATGAGGTAATATATGGAAAAGTGTTTCCAGTTAGTTTCACTGGATTCAGTTTTCAGGGAGAGAAATCAAATTTCACATGAACATGTTGCAATGCACACGCAATCACTTTTATTCCTAACTAGTCTTGATAACATTTTAGGTATCTGGTTAAAATAGCTATAGCTTTCTCTCAATATTTATATATTTATGTATACATAATATTTTAAGAAACAATTTTCCCATTACCACTTTGGAGACACTTGGAGATTTCTGTGTACAGTATAACCTATTGTTATCAGGATCAGAGAACACCTAGGAATGTTTTTGCAAAAAAAGAAAAAAAGCTGATTGGAATGTATCAATGTCAGATTTTTGATAATTTATACGACTGAATCATTTGACTCTGAAAAGCTTATGCCACCACGTGAGCTAGCATACAAGATTAGGAAAACTTTTCCAGTTTGTTTTTACATATGATTAGCACTTTTTGGAGGATTAACTGCGGTGCTGGTTCTTCTTGAAAAACTGCCACGTGTTTGTCAATGTATTACTCTCACCGTATCTGTCTAGTTCATGTGTGTTACACATTATGGGGGAATAAATCAAAAGATGTTTACAGGAAAAACAGTCTGCTTTGCACAGTGTCTCAATGCTCGCTATCCTGGATACAGCGCAATTAACTATATTTCATGATAGAGAAGAGGATATGTGGAGTAATCTACTTGTTAACGGTGAACTTGCTCAGATGTGGAAACTTTTTTTTTGAGTAAATACATTAACGTTACTTTGAAAAACTGGGAGTTTGTAAATATACCAATGAAAACTGCTGCAAATTATTGCTAAAATTGCTACAGTAATACAGCATTTTTATGCCTTCATTAAAATACAGAACTCTGTTTTCAGATTCCCTCTTCAGTTGTCATTCATTTGTGTAGGGTGGGGTGTAGTCGGGAAGTGGGGGGACCAGGGGTTTTGTTGTGGATATTTTAAGTTAGACATACCTTTCAGGCGCTTAAGTAGAGACGTCTGCTAGGCAGCTGGATATACGTCTGAAGCCTAGGTTAAAGTCTTTGGGTGATGAGATTATGAGATGTTTTCCTCCTCTACGCCTCTATTTATGAGTATCTCCAAGGAGTATGTTGTACTATTATAATCAGAGAAATGTTTGTAAAGGTTGAAGCCTCTAAGAAGGATGGCATTAAGAGAGCAAACTTCTGATGTTCCCTTGTCTTGCGCCAAGAAACGATGACAAACAAGTAAAAATGGTGGACAGGGAGTCTGGTATCAAATTCCAGGAATGGTGACATCGACAAACCCAAGTTCCCAATCACAAAGTACAGCAGCCCTTCAGAAACCTCCCAGATCTATGCAAGTTGTTTCTTTAAAGACAAACTAAAGAAATTGACACTATTACGATAACCATAAACTGTTTTGTAAAATAATAAGTCAGATGGCCAAGGGTGGACTTTAAGAGGAATTCACGAAGAAATATTGTCATAACTTTACCTAAGAAATGTGGTAAATAGGATGCAAAGATGTTTTGGTTTAGAATGTTCTGTTCTGAGAAAATGAGTTAGAGTGTATTTTTCCCTAAGACTGGGCTGACAGGATATTTTGGTTTCTACTATTACTAAACTTTGTCTTCCCTAAGCAAGAAAATATACTTTAGCCTTCTCAAATTAAACCTGTTTCTGTGTTTGTGTTAGGAGGAAAGAGCCAATGAGAGGGAAGCCTCCACTTCACTTGTACATCCAACTCTACAATAAAAGCTTACATGAGTGGGGGTGTGTGTGTGTGTCTGTGTGTGTGTGTGTCTGTGTGATGAGAAGCACAATTCAGATGGAACAACAGATCAGGACACTCCACCCATTATATGAACAAGGAGCCTTGGTGATGAGGTGGGACTGATAACAGCTGGCATATCCTCCCTATTGATGATGTTCTGAGAACAGACTGAGATTCTTTCTCCACATAGGAGCCTTGGTGGAGACTCAGAGTAGTCACTGACATCAAATCTAGTATCAAGTGTATCCATCCCAGAAAGAACATCCTGTTGGGAATTGGAAGGTAGAGAAAATTGATTCCACTCTCTTTCTGGTCCACTGAATGCAATGCACAGACTTATTTTCCTCTTTTTGAATACCTATATGAGTAGGCAACCTTTTCCTGTAAAGGCCAGAAAGTAAGTATTTTAGGTTTAGTAGGCTCTATATGGTCTCTGTTGTAACTACTCACCTCTACTGTTGTAGCATGAAAGCAGTGATAAATAATACGTAAATGAATGTGCATAGCTGTATTCCAACAAAACTTTATGTACAAATCCAGCAGCAGATGGATTTGGCCTGCAGGCCATAGTGTGTCCACCCCAAAACTAAATCAGTAGTCCCATGAGGGTCAGTTAAGGAATTATTAAAATAAACTGTTTCCCTAACTCGTAACACCTTTAGTTAATTCATGGGCCACCCAGACCTGCTCCATGTAGAAAGATACTTATAAATTCTAATGCAATCCTATTATGCAGCCATATGGATCAATATGAGAAAAGAACATGAAAATGTACTCATTTATAACTCCTTAGAAATTAATCTAATAATGCTTAAATGTAAAGTTTGTCTTGTTTTTCTTATCAAGCATACATTTTCTACAATCATTTGGGTGGGGCCTGCTATATATTGTCCCAAGGATACTTTGTAAGACTCACGTAAGTTTTTTCTTTTTATCCTTTTAAGATGCAGACTTGAAAAAGAGCAAATGGTCAAGGCATTACAGTATTTTCTTTATGACCATAAGATGGCACCAAACTGTTACTTCTCAATTAACGGGCATTTCAGTATACTTACCATATGGAAGGCCTTGATAGAAAATTGCTTTTAATATAGTTTACTGGATTGGTATTTAAAAAAAAAGCAGAGTTTGTTTTGACTTCAAAAGTTGGAAATACTCAGAACCCAAAAATGGACCTCTAGGCTCATGCAGAACAATTTGACCAATTTCCCCGCACTGTGTGCTGTTAATACTGAGGGACGTGGTTTCCACTCAGAAAGTTACTAAGTGGAAAGATGCAATTATTGCTGAAGAAATAAAGGTGATGGGGCAACCTTGATTTAGATATGAAAAGCAGTTCTGCCAGGCGTAAGAGCAACGGGGCCACCACAGAAATGTGGGCCTTTGCCAGGATATTTGTCAATTTGGCTAGACTTGAGCAAAAAGGGATAGGAATGGCAAAGTCAGGTGTATACAGTGACCTGTGCATTAAACACTGTCTACCTGGAGCAGCTGTACAAATACACACAGTTACTACACTCAGGTGTACACAGGAACATTGGCAGGTTTAGATCAGAAAAGAATTTATAAGGATCAAAACTAACGGCTCAAATATTTTTCATTTTCCTCCTCAAATTTAACCACTTAAATTTATTTTGAATGAAAAGTTTCTATCAAATTTCTGTCTAGCTATCACTGAAGTGACTTGGACTTACATTTTGTAATGCTTTCTAAAAGATAAAATCCCACAATTTCATGCCCAAACTTATGGCTGCATTTATTCTTAATAGTATTTAAAAGAAACCATATAACACACACACACACCCCCCACCCACATATCTTTAGAGCAATCTGAAAAGGCCATCCTGGTTGGCTCTTCACCTGGGCTTTGAAGAACAGGTAAAAATTCTGATTCTCAAAATTGAGGCAGAGAAACAAGGATTTCAATTTGAAATACTGTCCAAAAAGACTGGTAAGTAGATTGTTGTTGGACCATTGTGTGGAATGTGAAGCTAGAAAGATCCAAGGAAGAATTATGAGTAAAATGGAAAAGGAAAGAGAAGAAATTAACATTTTCTACTTTCCTGCCATAAATTGCTTGTTTGAAGTAGCTATTTTCTAATGTTACTGCTATTCACTTATTGGGTTTCAATACACAGCAAATCTCAGTCTAAGCCATGCAGTTCTTTGCTATATATATTCTCTCACCTCTTAAGAGTGTCTTACTGCAAATATCAAAAAGATCTGCTACCAATAATTCAGATTAGTGTTTATCAGGTGGTAATCTTAATAACAGAATCACTTTGACAGCTCTATAACACAGGAGGCTGAAATGTTATCTTTTCTCCCTATATTTTGAATTTATATAACTGTTGCTATTTCTTAATAACTAAAGAAACTACTTTTAAAAAAATACCTATTCTGTCAAAGCTAAGTTTACAGTCATTTATTGCTTTAGTTTTAGCCAAAAAAAAAAATTGATGCTTATAACAAGAAATTATTTTCCTACTACATTACAATTAGTCAGCCATGGCTTTAAATCATTCTGTGCTAGAAACCTCATCTAACATGCCCACTGGGAAGTCTAAAGGACACCACAAACTTCACATTTCAGATTGATGTGTGTCCCACTATAGACTGCTAAGCTTTGGTAATTCTCCCAATAGCTCTACCATCCAAGGCAGAAAGCCAGAAACTAATTGGGTTATCTTCCACGTTTTCCTTTTCTTCTCTCTGGTCATGTCAATGCTCTCTCTTAGAAGACAGAAATTGCGTGCCTTTCTCTGCACATTGACTACCACAGCTCAGTTAGTCCCTCTACCCTTTAAGCTTCTACACCTCTCTAATCAGTCTCCCTGTCTTTACAATCCACCCTCTGTGTTTCCATCAGCATGTTCAACACAAACATTCAAACTCACATCACACTCTTGAAACACTCCAGCATGCTACAAGTCAAATTTGCCTTCACCCCTAGGCTCCTGCCTATCTGTCCAACCCCTCACATTATGTACCTTCTGCCTTAACAGCCCAAAACTCCATGTGGTTTTCATCTGTCCTTCCAGCCCCCACCAACACCTCTGCAGAGGCTGTGCTGTTTGGTTACAATGTCCTGCTGCTTCTCAGCTGGAGATTTCCAACTTAAGGCTTGATTCAGATGCCACTAGTTCTAGGAAATTTCTTTGACAACCTCTTCTCATGAAGTTATTCTCTCCTTTGGCTACTGGAGCATTTGGGGTAGCATTTATTACTATACCAGATGCATTTCACATTGGTCTCCAGAGTTAAGACTGAGAACTTCCCAAAGCCAGGATACTACTTCTTATTTCTTTATCAATCTAAACCTACAACAATGTTTGCACACTGTCATATCTACATTAATATCAAGGACTGGTTAACTATTATCCATTACTAACAACAACCAACCCCGAAAACCAAAACTCAAAATAAGGTTGGCCAACAAGAGTCAAGTCATGCCAAGTGCTAACTGGGCTCAACAAAGCTGAATTATCAGAATGATCGGTTTGTCCAGTGACATACCAGTTAGGATTAATATTTATCCACACTATGTTTTATTATGCAAATCAGCTGATTGGATTGTAGCTTAGTCTAAAAAGGCATTTCAAAGATTTCCAAATGCCAACATCAAGGGAAATTTCCAGTAAAATATGTGCTGGATTCACTTTAATGAACATCTATTTTTAAAATAAATGTGCAATGATCACTACTAACTTTCATGAAACAGCTTGTTAACAGTTAGATCCTCTGCTAACCCTGTCCATGAGCTCTTGAAGGGCAAGGATGCCATCACCTTTCTATTCCGAGCACACTCCAGCTACTAAATAAAGGTTTACTGAATTGACAATCAAGTCATCTTAAGTTTTTGGGTGAGTCATATGTGGAAGTAAAATGCACATGAATTGCCAAGTGACAAAGGCGGAAAGCAAGTTAAACTAAATTAAAGTTCTTAGATATATTTATTGTTTGCCACCAATTCATTTCACTGAGAAACTATTTTGAGTATGGCCAACAGTCACTCTATTTATGTCCTATATAAAAGAGATCAAAAAGTGATTTCAGAAAGACTACCAATGTAAAAGATGTACCTTGCATTGGTATAAAAGGTAAAAAAATGTGTTTTATCTTTGTGAGTGTGGTTACTGCTATTACAAAAAAGCCTGTATCCTGAGGAGGGGGTTGGGGGATATGTTGTCTGGTTTCACTGTGTTTCATCTCTGGGTCATGCAGCAGCCCAATACAAATATCAGAGAACACACTAAGCCTTCTCTGCAGCCAGTTTTACTCATTTGAGAAATGTCTACCTAATTGGTGAATTATTTCAAATTCCTTTCTTTTCTTCCCTGATGTTTAATCACTGTGGAGCCAAATAACTTCATCTGATGGTCTAACAGGGAAAAGTCCAGTAAGTCAGTATTATTAGGGACTCAAGCAAGTCCCAGTGATAGGAAATGGGGCAAAAATTTAAAATTTAGACACTAGTGCATTTAAATTATCCATGCTAATTTGAATAATATACTATGAAAGATAGATATATAAACACACTAATTTGTTGTTGTAATATTAGAAAATTGAAACTCGGATATAGGATATCTGTACTGTACATTTCACTTCTTTTTAAATCACAGATTGGATGTACTATAAATACTGCCTAATTTCTCTATCTTCAAAATCCGTATGATTTTAATGTTAACAGTTCCAACTGGAAGGTCATTAACTTATGAAAAGAAGTCCTTTTTTTTTTGGTTCAAGAACAGAACAAAAGGATAGGCATATTTGTTTCATATGAGTCATACTGTGAACTTAAAATGCAAAGCAAAAGACTGACATGCACTTAATATGTATTTCAAGTCTTTGTAACAAAAGAAAAATCATTACAAAATTTAGTTATGAGACAACATGTCACTAAAGATAAAGCTAACTAAACAATAGGCTCCCATGTTCCATCTAATGAGATGGAACAATGTACATCTAACTAGTGAGCCTTAAAGGATAAAGCAGAATAAACTGAAGACATCTCAGCTCTTTATACTCAACTGTTTCAGTAACAAGGACTCAAAGAATAGATATTTTCCCTATCATTAACAACAATATTTCAGTGCTAAAACTGGCAGTTGAATACTGGTGATAAAAACTAGAGAGTGATTTATCCTGACAGTTTAAAAAATGGAGAGAATAATTATAAAATATAAAACTCACTAACTTCAAGAAGAATTAAACATGCAAGAATTTGAGACTCATTTCTGCTTCAGAGAAATATTCAACAGGAAATGGATTTCTAATTTTGAATTTCTGGCCCAAATTTGCTGCACCATCAAAACAAATTACCTACACCTCATCAAGCTATTATTAAAACTGATGGCATTACAAGAACAAATCCATCTATTTCTCTAGGATGTTCAAAGAAACAGAAAGAGGGCAGAGAACAAATGATGCAAGTAGGAGAAGGGAGACAGACTCAGAACTGTGCTGCAATCTAGGCCAAAGAAGCTGCAGATACATGAAGAGCAAGGCCAGCACAGGATCTTCCACGTATACTCTGGTTCTGAAACCATTTGTTTGGGGTTGGGGTTTTTTAATTCTGTAATTACAGCACTCTATTTCCTAAAAAAGATGTTTAAACACATAAGAAGACATTAAAAACACTAAAATTCAGTTATTCAGTTGAGGTACTTGGATTTATATTAAGGGAATGACAAAACGATAATTTGACAAATTATGTATTTATATTTAATTCAAAAAGAAGGCATAACATGTTAATATAACTTGTTATAAATTTCAGCCCAATCAGTCTTAAATATTTTTGACTCTATGACTGTTAATTACAGATATGGCTACCCTAACTAGAATGCCACTTGAGAGCCCTGTACTAATTTTGCTAGACCAAAGACTCAGACCTAAAAAAATAAAAATAAAAAAAAGCAACCATTTACACTTACTAAGAAAAGCAAACATTTACTTCAAATTGCAGTATAGGCTTTTCAATCACAAAAAGAAAGAAAAGAACAGTGATCTGACAGTGGTCATATCCTGTGCAAAAAACTTGAGATACAAAAATGGTAACACAAGGTATCTGAGCTGCTTACATTGCAGGAAAAAGGAAATACAGTAGCTGAAATACGGCACTCCTGGGAATCAACTTCTAAACCAAATAGAATGCCTTTGAAATGATGAAATTTATTTGTGTATTAGTAAGAAAGCCCCACCACCATAAATAGTACAATATTTAAAAATAAAAAAAAATATTTATATCTATCTAAGATAGTGTATTTGTACTGTTAGACCTCTTTAAGTGCAGAAGGTGGTTCAGCTTTTACCTTTTTCTTAAATTAAATAACTGCCCATATGCTTTATAAAGTTTCACTCAATTGCAAAAGCCAATTTAAATCAAGGAATATGTTATCAAAGTTGCATAATTTCATTTGGGACTGCCAGCAGGTTAAAGTCTCAAATCAAGTCTTTAACATTAATGCTCATTTTTAGTCAATGAAAAGTTAAAAAGTTCTCAAATCTTCATTATCCTCGTGAACTTGCCCTTCTAAATGATCCTCAGACTGCAATTCCTAGTTTGCAAATAAAAGAATGCAATATGCATCATACTTCAAGAAAAGACGACGATGTCGAACTAACATGCTTCTGGATCTTTTCCCTGCTCCTTTCAACCTTCTTTATAATTTCAGCCACTATGCACACTGATGAGGTGAGACCCAAAAGAAACAGCAGATCTGCAAGAGAAAATAAGTTGCATTTTACAATTCTTTGCAACTTAGAGTTGCAAAGCTTAATAGCTTACTTTTTATAGCATTTTACCACTTTTTTGCATATGTAAATGGTTTCAAAACCATTCATGAGGCAGACACATTAACCTCAGTTTAAAAGTAAGGAAAGTAAGATGCAAAGGTATTAAGTGACTTATTGAATATCACACAGCTCAGAAAGGCAGCAGCCAGAGAACTAGAATCCAAGTCCCATGACTACTTTCCCTGAACTGTAACCTCATAACCGTAACCTTTAACAGCAACACAAGCAAGAGGAGTTTTCCATTTACTACATCAGTGGTAACTAACCTGATTGAAAAATGCCTATCTGAAGATTACTTAGAAATTTGCACCTATTCCATTTGAAAGCCAGAAGAACTTATCGATTAAAGATCATGTCTTTACAAAAGCATCCACAATATCTCATTCTTATTTACTGCTTGAAAAACTGCAGCTGTCTCCTTAAAACGCCATCTCTTTTTAAAGAGGAAGGAATGTGAATATGAAATTAAAATACTGAAATTAAATTAGTTCAACTTCAAGGTAAACTTTAACTTGAAAAATGCAATAAGGCTGAATAACTTATTTTCATAAATATTCAAATTAACTTAAAAATCTAATTAAAAATAGCACTACCATAAAAACACATGAGTCCTCACACTTACATAGGAAGATTAATTTTTAAATGTACTGTACTCATAAAAGAAGAATATGCAAATTAACAAGTAAGAAGAGTGAAATATTTGTTTACCAAAATTTAATTTTAAAGAGCAATTTGGTTTCCAGTGAGCTTAAATCTAGTTTTTTCTTCATACAAGACTGAAAAGTTACAAACTACAATTATTCTGTAACAAGTTTTGATTTGCTCCATTTCAGGATCAACAAATATGACTTTGACAATTGATAACGTATAAAAAAATTATCAAAAAGTTAAAAAATGTAGTTAGAGTGACTCCCCTCAACTTCTCCAAATGAAGAAAGTAGAGCACACCACTATTCCAAATCAAGTCAGTCACTTTTCTTATTTCACTTTTTTGTTTTCTTGGGTGAGGAAGATTGCCCCTGAGCTAACATCTGTGCCCATCTTCCTCTATTTTTTGTATGTGGGACGCTGCCACAGCTTGGCTTGATGAGCAGTGTGTAGGTCTGCAACCAGGATCCAAACCCACAAACCCTGAGCCGCCAAAGCAGAATAAGTGAAATTAACCACTATGCCACCAGGCCAGCCCCTTATTTTACTTTTTAAAAGAAAAATTTTGTTAGAACAAAGGTATTAGAAAATAAAATTCATCTAAAATATATAAACTATAAAGTTAACATTTTCTTTACCCAGTATACTTAGGCTCTCAGTCTGAAAAACTTTCTGGAGTGGAGGAAAGTAAATAACTAATAATTGTCCCATGATGGATCCAAGAACTGCGTAGCAAAACATTTTATTACTGCAGAGTCCAATCTCAAACACAGACTTGGTCTGTTGGCAGAGCAGAGAGTTCAATTATTACTCCTTGGTCCTGGAAACAACTTCTTTATTATTACATTCATCTCCAATTTTTAATAAGCTGAACTGAACTTTAGAATGGTGGTACCATGAAATCTCTTAATCTTAAGTATTATTTTGGAATAATTCAGACAGAATAGGGTAAATTTTAAAGCAGCCTCTCATTATCAAGAAAGGGCTTTCTTTAAAAGAGTGATGCTATAAAAAGTAAATAAATAAAATACAAAGAAAGAAAACTTACTTTAGCATTCCAAAGCATTTGAAACTTTATTTATATATGATTATTTTGCTAAATCATTTCTACCCATTAAAGTAGATAATCTATAAAACTTTCTTGAAGAAAGGACCCAGTTATGTGTGTACTGAAAAAGTTAAACTGCCCTTCACAAAACAAAACATGAATACTATAGCTTCTTCAAAAATTAGCCTAAATTAATGACAATTCACTGTACTTGGAAAGTTGTAGCATGGCAAAAGATAACAGATATAGTTAAGGATTCATAAGGTCCTGTAAAATTAAAACGAATAGTCAGGACTCAAATGGAACTAGTTTTCAAAAACAATATGCTCTGAAAAAGTATCATTAGGTTCTAGCCCATTATTTTCCATCAAAGTACTTCCATCAAAAAAAGGCAACCACACCTTAAGATATAACATGGGAAGAAAAGCAAATTTAAAATGTCCTAAGCTTTGACACACTGGCAGAAGTAACAGAAAAAAATTAACACGTATGAAATTGTTCTTGTAGTAACAATACTTTCTTCTAAAATGAGACTAACACCGTCTTAACAGAACCCATGAGCTTCGTCCTATGCTCAGACATTAACCGAACCTATCATATAGCTACAGATAATAAAAGAATGGGAAGAAGAAAGATCAAGCAATGACACCTGGGATTTACTGTGATATTCTGGTCAAAGGTTGGGCTTTTCTCCCCGAATGCCCCATCTTCATCATGATACATGTTTGTAGGCACGCTGTATCTGAGGCTACAAAATCAAGCAAAACTGAAAACCCATAATCCTTGCCTACTTACAATTAGAGAGTGCGCTACCCAATTGAATCAGTCAGCTAAGATCACCTAAGCATACCTGGGATCTGGAACTTAGTGCATTGAACATGTCGAAAAACACAAAGCACGTGAAGGTCATTGTTGTGTCTCGAGGTGTTATCACATTGTCTCGTAGCTGTCAAGAAGAAAAAATGATTTTCAGTGGCTGAATTTAATGGACAAATATGGCATGCTTTTAAAAGTGTAATATTTTCTTTCCATTAGGGTGAAAGAGTTTTGGTCCAAGATATAAAACATATAAGCTACCTAAATTTCCTATACGCCATTTAAATAAGTCACCTAATGAATAGCTGTAGTCTACGTAAAGGAAAAAGTCTTCTCACAAAACATGCGTTGGATACTAAAACAACCTTGTTTTTTGATGACAATAAAGTAGTCATATTAAAGACTCACTTTCTAACTTTTCAAATTTTTATATATTAATTTTTATTGTATCTGATACTTCTCTGCAGATTGAAATTATTCTAATAAATGAATCAGGAATTCTATTAACCCAAAACTATTTTTATATGTTTTACTACATTTTTCACAGAGTTCTCCTAACTTTGCAGCCTTCATGTAATATACCAAAATCACTGACTCCTATCACACACAGTGCACATTAATAAAGCAGTTTATCCAGTGAATATACCTCCCGCCAGAAGACAAACAAAGTCCCACAAACAATGATTATTGATGAAACAAGTATTTTAAGTATCAGGTTTTTGGTCAAAATGCTGTCCTTCCAGTTGCGTGGAGGTTTACGAATGACATCTTTATCCACCGGTTCTACTCCAAGGCTTCAAAACAAACAGAAAATTGCATTAGTTTAAAGTTTTAAGGTTTGGATTTGTTAATCTCACAACCTCACTAACTTCAATTATCCAGGAAACTAAATGCTTTCTTATGGAAACAAAATGTTGAATCAGAGAGAAAACCTTGGCTATGCGTACTTGAAAATAACCAAGGATTTTATCACGCTTCCCTCTTTCACTCTTATTTGGCACAGCTTGATAAAACTTTGAGGGTCAAATTTCAAAAAATTATCCAATTTCATTTACATATAAGTTTACTTATTTCAAATATGGCCTGAAATACATGACCTAACAACTGGAATTTGAAGTATTTTTCATGCAAGGAGGTTTCGACTAGAATGATTTGTTGTAATGGCCACTGACATGCATCGCTCAACTACTCTGCGCTGGGAAGCAATTCTATGGTCCCATTACTAAAAAGAAAATACTTGGATGTTTAGATCCCTCAATACTTTCCCAAAGTTTCTAAAACTGACAACAGAACCTAGGTAATAACACTAAACTCAGAGATTTCTCCATTACATCCCATTCTTAGAAACAAAAAGCTGGGGACAGCCCAGGGGCGCAGCAGATAAGTTCGAATGTTCTGCTTCAGCGGCCTGGGGTTCGCTGGTTTGGATCCTGGGTGTGGACATGGCACCACTTGGCAAAATCCATGCTGTGATAGCTGTCCCACGTATAAAGTAGAGGAAGATGGGCATGGAGGTTAGCTCAGGGCCAGTCTTCCTCAGCAAAAAGAGGAGGACTGGCAATAGTTAGCTCAGGGCTAATCTTCCTCAAAAACAAACAAAAAAAAGGAAACAGCTTACTTCCTGAGGACAGGGACTACACCTGTTTCCTGATCTGTTCTCAACTTAAGGTTGGGCATCTAACACAGTATAAAGGCGGAGATCCATAACGCACAAATGCCACTCAAAAAGAATAAATGATATGCACACATCACACAATTTATAGCATACATGTTGCTGCAAAGATTTCCAATGCTGTCCATGAATGAAGTCTTAAAATTTGATTATCAGAATATCACACCTTCCTTGTCTTTCTAATGTATGCATGAAGAAAATCCTTTACCTCTGAGCTGGAGGTCCATCCATAATAATATTGATCCACAATATCTGCATGGCGTTGAGAGGATTAGGAAAGTTCATTAAGGTAGCCAGTGAGATTAAAGTTAATGCGGCTATACTCCTGTTGAAAAAAAGAGTCATTAAAAAAAAAAAATCTGTCAGCCTAGTATAATTCTTACTAATTTTACAACTCACCTTTTTAGCATTACAAGTAACCTATGCTTCATTCATGTGAACATTTTGAAGCTAAGAGTTAATCCTTACAATCCACAGCATTTTAACAAAGGATTTTCAAGATGTTTACATAACAACAACAAATAAAGGAAGATTTTTTAAATTGAGTTCAGAATAGTTGTTGTTATAAACAGTTAATGGTTTCAATGACATTTTGGTAACTTTTTTGACTACAGAAAAGCCCTTCCACTTTTGGAAAAAGATACCAAGACGAAACACTAAGATTTGACACCCCTTCCTTAGTTATTTCAGGAGCTATTAAATAAGTCACAAAGGTTTACATATTTTAATGATGATATAGATATCTAATTATCACATTTAGAACATTTATCATACTATTTTAAATTTTAAGACAGAATTAGTTATTTTGGAAAACTTACATATGAACAAAAGTCAGAAATAGAGCCCAAAAGCTTCTAGGCATTCTGCTTGAATTCTAATTTTCACATAATTTATCTGTAAGACCCATGGTGACAAACTTCTAAGAAACTTACGTGCTGAGTTGGAATCTAACAAAATTTTTAATGTTATTATAAATCCCTTTACCCTCTTCAATTGCAGACCTGGAATTTAAAAACAAAATCAAGTGAGAAAACATTATGATACAAAAATAAAAATATATCCTTACTAACACACTGTGGAGCTAATTTTGAAAACAAATTTCCAACTGATATACATATCACTAAGAGAATCTATTATTTTCTTCAAATAACTAAGATTAGAAAAAATATAAAACATTCCAGCAAGGAATTAAAGTCAAGTCTGCTAACCTCTACCTGAACTAATTTCATTACACAACATTAAAATTCTTATTCTTAAAAAGCTATTTCAGGCCGGCTCCATGACCGAGTAGTTAAAGTTCCATGCACTCTGCTTCCGCAGCCTGGGTGTGCCGGTTCAGATCCCAGGTGCGGACCTACTCCATTCATCAGCCATGCTGTGCAGGCATCCCACATACAAAATAGAAGAAGACTGGCAACCGATGTTAGCTCAGGGCCAATCTTCCTCACACACACAAAAAAAGGATGTTTTTACATTTTTACATTAAATAACATATTGTCTTTCTACACAACAGACAATACTACACATTTATAGTGCTAAAATAATGTTCTTCTTTACCCCTCCAAGTTTATTTTTCTTAAAGATACACTGTGAAACTGACACCACCAGGTATTACATAAGAATCTTTAATTAATTACAAACTGTAGCTGAAATAGACAAAGCTATTCAAACTTAATAAACTTTCATTGACAACATAAACAATTACTGACATAAAGAAATAGGTACAGATGGGAACTTGATTATCTGATTGTAAGGCCATGCACATGCATATTTCTGACAGCCTAAATTTAACTAGAATAAAGGCCCCATGAAGGTCACCTGCGGTACTACAGTACTGGCCAGAAAAATGTGACACTTGGTTGGCACTTGGTAAATATTTCTTAAATGAAGGGCCCTGCCATTTATTAAAGTCCTTTCCATTTCATACAAATAATTTTATCTGAAACTACACACTAGGCCATGCAACAAGATTAATTAATCCAGAAAAATAGTTTAGTTCATCCAATGTTTAAACATTGCTTTTTCCAGTTGAATTTTCTGGGATGGGGTGCAGGAGAGGATGGGAGAAGGCTCTCTGATGAGCATTCACTGAAACAAAACTTACATTATGGTTTGGAAATCATCATCCACCAGGATCATGTCTGCTGCCTCTTTGCAGACATCTGTGCCAGTCTGACCCATTGCGACTCCAATGTCTGCAGCCTTCAGAGCAACTGCATCATTTACGCCATCTCCTGTCATGGCTACAACCGAGCCATTCTTCTGTAGAGACTGGTGTCGGGGAGGGAGAAGAGGAGGAGGGAGGAATTCTGATAAAAATGCTGCTTCCACAAAGATAAAGAGATAAGCAAATCCTCTGGGGTTTTCTTCACAAAATTAAGATGGGAAATAGGGCCGGCCTGGTGGCGCAGTGGTTAAGTGCGCACATTCCGCTTCTCGGCGGCCCAGGGTTTGCCAGTTCGGATCCCGGGTGCGGACACGGCACCGCTAGGCAAAAGCCATGCTGTGGTAGGCATCCCAAGTATAAAGTAGAGGAAGATGGGCATGGACGTTAGCTCAGGGCCAGTCTTCCTCAGCAAAAAGAGGAGGATTGGCAGTAGTTACCTCACGGCTGATATTCCTCAAAAAAAAAAAAAGGTGGGAAATAATATAGACTACTAATTTTTCAATAAACTTCCATATATGGAGGTCTTACAGCTTAGAAAAAGATGCTATTAATAGTCACAGGTGAGAACTATATGTCTAAAGTCTGATCTAGAGTCAATTATACAGTGGTTCTCAGGGGCAATTTTACTACGTAGGGGACATCTGGCAATGTGTGAAGACATTTTTGATTGTCCTGACTTCGGGGATGCTACTGGCATCTGGACGATAGGGGTGAAGGATGCTGCTAAACATCCTACAATACACAGGACAGCCCCTCACAATGAACAATTATTCAGTCAAAAATGTCAAGAGTGCCCAAGACTGAGAAACTCTGAACTAATACAGTGGAGTACTATTGTGATTAATAAATTAAGTCCACTAAATAATGAATACTATGTCACCTGCTTTATATATATTTGACTAATTAGTATAAATAACATAGCCTTTTAAATATGGTTCATACTCAAAACATTTTTCATTTCTTGCTCTATATATTCAGTTTCTAAGTAATTACTGCTATTCACGCTGAGATGATTTGGCTATGGACTCCTGTCAGAACATACTTTTACACTGGTCAATTGTTTAAAGAAGGATGTATTTGCAGATATTTCATTAAAATTTTCTTCTCCCCTTCCCTTACTAACTAAATTCTCTATTAGTGCTTCCATTTCAGGCTTTAAGAAAAAGAAAAATCACCTATTTTGCTTCACAATATTTCTGACATTAATGCTTTATCAATACAATCAATAGTAACGCAAACATAACGAAAGACAAGAAGTAGCATTTTGAATACAGAGATAAAATGATCTGATTCTTAGAGACTCACCTTAATAATTTTCATCTTGTGTCTTGGACTAGCTCTGTAAAATACCGCAACCTGTTAAAATACAGGATACACTAAAAATCTTCAATGTTAAGAAATATCAGAATAACCCATGCACTTACAACTAACAATTTTTTTAAAATTATCTATTTAAACTTACTTAATCTGCCACAGAGATCAAGCTTAAGCAACATGCCATATTTGTTAAGATATCCACATTGATACCGGCTCAACACAAGGTTGACATAAGGGAAGCCATATTGTAGAAAAGAAACCATATTGTAAGTTTGAATGACGTCTGACTAACTAACCCAGCTGGATACACACCCTCCAGAAGATCCACCCTCTCTGTAGATTTTACAATCCCGGCTAGTGCACATACCTCCCAGCTGTGGTAAGATGGTAACTTTGGTAGAGTTCCTTAGGAATGTGATGACCGCTGGACAGAGGGTCTAGCTGGTGTGGCTACTCCCAGTCTATAACACCAGAGGGTCAACATTCCTAACCCCGTCCCCTATAACCCACTGGTCTATATAACTGCTCCAAGATTCTGTGTCCCCTTAAGATGGTTCTTTCAGACATTAGTCGGCCATCTTCCCCTTTGCTAGCAAGCCGTAATACAACGCCCTTCCTCTGCCACTATCTTCCCTCTTAATGACTGGTTTGTCTCTCAACGAGTAGATCCTGTCCTTTGTGCAATAACAATATGACACAGTCATTTCAAACTTTACCAAAGGTACCACAGGAAATACACAATCTAAACAAGTTATTCAATTTATCCTGTTATGTTTAAGCTCTGAAGAGAAAATGGCCTTATTCTTGAAATGTTTCAGAGACAGACAAAGGAAAAGCTCATTTGCATCTGTTTCCTCATGACACTGGCATACAACTCAAACAGTTTTCCCCTTTGTCCTGTCTTCAGGAGAGAGAAAGAACAGCTGCTCCCACGTGTCCGTAGAGCCCCCCCTACCTTTTTTTTTTAACATCATCAAGTGTCTGCTCATTCTCTTTTATTCAGGTTAATAAAAGTTCTCTTCCACTATATTTCCAACCGCTTATATGATCTTCTCTCCAAACTACATATTTAATCCCTTTTTCTGATCTTATCTTCAGGTCTCCTGAAATCCTTTCACTGTGCCCAAAAGTCAGTCATCAACAAAATCCCCTGTATCCTCCACTCTTTTCCACATTGCTCAAACCTAATTTTTCCACAAAACATGGGCCACACCTACAGTCCACTCAAATAGTACCACCAAGTGGAGCCAGTCCTTTTGGCCTAGTGGTTAAGTTCGGCATGCTCCACTTCAGCAGCCCAGGTTCGGTTCCCAGGCAGGGACCTACACTACTCTTTGGCAGCCATGCTGTGGCAGCAACCCACATACAAAAGACAGTAAGACTGGCACAGATGTTAGCTCAGGGTGAATCTTCCTCAAGCAAAAAAAAAAAAAAAAAAAAATAGTACTACCAGGAGAGCCTAGATGGAGGTAGGTGGCCTCCATTCTTCCTTCTTTATTCATAAAACCTCAGTTTTCAATGTCACATGAGACTATACTTCCAACTAAATTCAGGTATGCACTGCTCCAGAGGTCACTCCCCCATGTTTCACAAAGATTTTAACTTCTGCCTCACTGTCACTCTCTCCATCACCACTTCCAAGTCATGGTGATTTTACCATCCAATAATATACCCTTCTCTTTCCTACTCTCCTAGAGGATTAGTTCATACTAGTTGTCTCTCCTCATACTCCCAATTTATCCCCTTCTCCAACCTCAATCTCAGCTGACAACCTTGTTTCCTACTTCAAAGAAGACAGAATCAAGAGAATTTCAATTCCCACCATCCAGTATCTGTATCCAGGCATCATCCTTTCCTTCTTTCCTTTTACTACAATGAACTGAATATACGACTAGTAAAAGTCAAATATTTGAAATTCTCCCCCTCTTACATCAAATTTTTTTCCTGGCTGCTGTGTCTTTACCGTCAGTATACAAATATGTTGCTATTTCTTTGACTTAAATAAAAACAAAAATTTCCCCTTTCACCTGCCACCCTACTTTTCCCCTTCTCTTTATAGCAACACTCCTCTAGGGAACTGCCTATACTTGCTGTCTCCCATTTCTCCCTTCCCATTCTCTCTGAATCCATCCCAATCAGGTTGTTCCCGCCATCACTGCACTGAAACCCCTATTCAGGAGTACCAAAGACCTCCCCACACTGCTAACACCAATGGTCATTTCTTATCCGACTTAACCTCTCAGCAGCACCCAAACATAGCTGATAATTCCCTCCTCCTGAAACACCTTCTTCTCTTGGCTTCCATGATCACCCTAAACGCTCCTGGTCTTGCTCCTGCCTCTCTGGCTGCACCTCTTGTACAGGTTCCTCCAGGCCTCCCTGAAGTCTGAATGATGAAGTATTCCAAGACTCAGTCCTCAGACGCTTCTCCATAAGAGGACTAAGAACCCCTATCTCTCTCTAAGTGATCTCGTCCAGACTTACAGATTTGGATTTTATTTATACACATTTTTATCTCCAGCCTAGAACCATCTTTTCTAAAATCTGGATGGATGAAACTAACCCACCTACCTACTCCACATTTCCCCTTGAATGTCTTGTCTCAGACTTAAACATATCCTAAACTGAACCTCTATAATTTCCAAAGAAATGTGCTCCTTCATATCCTCTGCTAATGATAAGTAGATCCTTACAGTAGCTCAGGCTCTAAATTTTGGGAGCCACTCTTGATTCCTGCTTTTTTTCTCACATGCCACAAGCAGCAGGATTTGACAGCAAATCCTGTTGGCTCCATCCTCAAATATTTCCAGAACTCAACCCCCTTACTCTGAACCCACTGCCAACACCCTGAGCCAATATCTCTGAAGTGATTTTCTTATTTCTGCCCTTGCCTCCTACAGTCTATTCTCAACACAGTGGCCAGAATGAAACTGTTTAAACAGAAGTCAGATCAGATCTGTCCTCTGCTCAAACTCTCCAATGATTTTCCATTTTCCTCAGAATGAGTGCCAAAGTCTTTTATTCTCTACTAAATCCCCCATGAAGTGCACGTCCCCCCTCCCCCATTAATCTTTTCCCACCTGAGCTACACTGGCCTCCTCACTGTTCCTGAAACACATGCCAGGCATATTCGCCTCAAGGCCTTTGCCCCTGTGTTCCCTTGGTCTGGGGTGCTCTTCCCTCAGATCACATACGGCTGCCCCTTCTGTCAATACTATCTTCTCAGTGAGGCCTTTCCTAGTCACGTTATCTAATTTCAATCTCCCTCTTCAATCTTTCAAATCTCTTTTCCCTGCTTTTTCCGGTGCTCTTTAGCACTTATCTTACATAATATATATTTATTTATCTTAGACTATAAGCTCCATGAAGGCAGAGAATTTTGCCCTGTACCTCCAGTGCTCTATAAATACACACAAAATAAATGAATAAATGATTGAATAAATCTAAGTACCATCATAAACACTGTTCTCAGTTCTCTCCTAGTTTTACTAAAGATCTAAAACAAAAGAGAATTACTTTCTTAGGCAAAAGACTCAGTTTAACTGTAATATCACATTATTGATTATCCTTAGGTTTTCTAGATACCATGAATCACACAAGTCACATTGGGAGAATATTTTTCCTTTAAAAAATGTCCAAAAATCCATTTGGAAACACTTTAGTGTGTTTAAAAAGGACTAAACTATATATGTACTTAAAGTATACTGGTTACCCTCTAAGTGGAAATTCTACGTTACTACAGAAATTAATCATGTAGCACACAGCACTGAAGTACAAGAGAGTTTAGCAAAGGCTGCAGATTTTATAGAATATTTAAATAAAAGGCTAATTACAAATACTCAGGTTAAATAGAGTGAAATTTTGCCTTTGTTCTACTGCAAATCATTTGAACCACTCTGAACCACTGCGAATCACTCCTTTATAGTCACTATGGGTTATCACTAACAATGGCAGTGAGGATGACAAGCCAACTGCTGAAGTGAAAGCATAGTTCTTTTACAACTTACTTGGTATGCATCCAGTATACCTATTACTTGATAGGAGATTTTAGCATTTCACAGCTGTGATGGCAACTCAAACATAAGAGCAGCTGCTTTGAGACTAAGCAGATCTCAATGCAAAGCTGCAGACTCACTTGGTGTTTTGCATCTGATACATAAGATTGTACAAAGTAAACTCTGTTCTTAAAGCACCAGGATGAGCGGGTCAGTCTTTTTAGTTGTGTAAAAATATTGAAATTAAGTGACACAGAATCATGGCCTGGAGAAATCAGATATTAAAAAACAAACAGAAATGACTAAAAGTTGGACTGTATCATTATATTACAGAGGTAGGAGAGAACTTGGAGGTAACTAAATTTCCTCTATTATTAATCTTTTCACCTTTCTGTTTCTCTATCTAGAAAAAGGGAATATAGTGACTAAAGATAAGCACATAATAAAATCACCGTACTTTAAGAGGAGGAGAGGAGAAGACACGAGGAGGACGACAGGATGGTAAAAGGACAATGGGAAAGAAGTAGAACTTGGACAAGGAGAGAGTTTAGGGAAATATGGGAGGGAAAGGTAAAAATCACTGAAAGAAGGGGGAAAGACTATTTTCAGAAGGAACCTGCAAGAGTATTTTTCTCTTTTCGTGGGACTTCCTTTCAGTGTCATATTTGAGGTCAGCATTCACAGTTCCTTTGATCAACATTAACAGACAAGGTGTCCTAAGGAAAGGAAGTCATGAAAAGAAGAAAGCAGGAAAATAGTAAAGGAGAGGTTAATGAAAAGAAGTGTTCCTGGCATTAAAATAACCTGCCAAAAGTCCCCAAATCTTCCAAGACAGATAAAAAGATACCTGATGCATTGAAGAAAAAAACGGGTGACTGAAATAAGTATTTACAACCTACCAAAAATTAAACAGCACACAAATTGGGATTATATGACAGGGACTTGGTTAATAGGTTCGGTAGAAATATAAATGGGGTATTGCTATAAAAAAACAAAGAGGGGTCGGCCCCATGGCCAAGTGGTTAAGTTCCCACGCTCTGCTTCAGCGGCCCAGGATTTCGCTAGTTTGAATCCTGGGCGTGGACATGGCACCGCTCATCAAGCCATGCTGAGGAGGTGTCCCACATGCCATAACTAGAAGGACCCAAACTAAAAATACACAACTAGGTACCGGGGGGCTTTGGGGAAAAAAGGGAAAAACAAAATCTTAAAAAAAAAACAACAAAGAACAAAAGAGGATATCCACTTTTATCAATGGGAAAGATAGGACACACTGGAAGAAACCATAAAAAACACTGAGCAGCCGGTCCAGTGGCACAGTGGTTAAGTTCACACGTTCCGCTTTGGCAGCCTGGAGTTCGCCAGTTCGGATCCTGGGTGCAGACATGGCACTGCTTGTCAAGCCATGCTGTGGTAGGCGTCCCACATATAAAGTAGAGGAAGATGGGCACGGATGTTAGCTCAGGACCAGTTTTCCTCAGCAAAAAGAGGGGGATTGGCAGCAGATGTTAGCTGAGGGCTAATCTTGCTCAAAAACAAAACAAAACATTGAGAACTCCCAGATGGACTTCACAAACAATTAAGCAAAATTCAGTTTCTATACTACTTTTTAATTGACTCTAGATCAAAAGGACAGAGCAATGTTAAGAGATCTGGAATGTGTGATTAAATTATGGAAAGACAAAGCTGGAAAACATTTTTATGAGGAACGGAATTAATACGATTTTAGTACAAATGGGAAAACCTCAGACAGCTGGCAATTCAGAAGAAAAGTTTTTGTTTTTAACACTAATAAAAGAAAAGCCATTCAAAGTGATCTGAAGTAAAAGCATAAGACCAAGTATGCATGTTGCCTATAAAAGAGTTACATGAACACAAGGTGAAGTGGGGAAAAAGACAAAGTTCTGGTGGATAGTGGGGGACACAGGGAGGTGGGGAGTCCAGCTAAGCTTGAAAGACTAAAAAATTCATTAATAATATTTGGGGAAAAAGACTTAGGTATTCAAAAGACATGAAATACTTGGAAGGAAGCCCTGGTATATATGAAATTCCTCTTTAGAGTAGGATGACTTTAAGCAATTCGATGAGCTTCTCAAAGGCTTAGGTTTTATATTGTTTTAGTCTCTTTGGAACAGCATCAGGGTATCTGCCATACTTAATGCATAAAAACTCTTCTATGGAAAAGACCAATGATGTCATGTGTCCAGGCTGATGATGTAATTTGTAATTTGCTTCTTCCTTCTCCAACTATCTTTAAGTTGGTTTTAAGGGTTCATTAGCATTCTTAACAAAGAGCCAGAGAGTGAACTGAAGAAAGCAAATAAAATGAAATTTCAAATCTGTCACTTTCACTACTCGTTAACATCTCTGGGAAAAGGCTGAATGAATGTCTAACGGGAAAATGTTTAATTAACTGCAGATTTCACATATATTTACTAAAGTATACCCTGTCCCAATACCCCCGGGGAACCTAATACAGGATTTATTCTTTCAGAAATAAATGTCAGGAAGAAACTATCAGGATAGGACACACAAAAAGTTCACCCAAATACGGAAACACCTTCCCCACTAAATTTAAAACAAAGCAAACACCCACACTGCTGCCAAATGCTCTGAAAATAGCAGTCATGAGTGATCAGAACTTGAGAAGGAGAAAACGTGGACAAGCGAAATAGTGCATTTCTACTAGTAACTACATCTAAAATCTAACTGTAAATGAGGCTACAGGTCTAGGCACCTAATGCTACCATATGAGGTCCAGTTTGTAGAAACAGAAATGAAAACCTTTTCAGAGGACAATTCATCAACACATTAAGAGCTTTACAAATGTGTTGATCATTGGTCCAATCACTTTACATGTAGGAATTTAATCTCTAGAAATCACCAGAGATAAGCACAAACTCTTATGTACAGTAATGTTCAATGAATCAGTCAGCGACAGATGATGAATTCTGGAGTCACACAGACCTGAGTTCCAGTCCCAGTGCCAAAGCTACCACTCACAGCCCTGAGACTTCAGTTAAGTCTCCCAAGTTCTCTGGGCCTCAATTTCCCCATTTGTAAAAATGAGGTTACCTATCTTTTATCAAGTATAAATAGATAATCTATGTACTACACGCATTGCCTGGCACATGATAAATGGCTGCTACTGTTACTATCCTTAAAATATTATTTACAGGAGAAAAAGGAAATAAAAGCTCAAATTTCAACAAGAAAATAGTTATATAACCATAAATTTGCGGTGTGTTTATACATACACAGTATACCAAAGCAAAATATTGTGCACCTATTAAAAAACATATTTCACAATAATAAGTAATGACTTCAGGAATGCTGAAGTTATATAAAACGAATGTTCAGCTTTATAACACTATAAATTCCCAACTGGTTTTGTTAAACACATTTAAAAAAGACATGGGTTAACTTATTTTATTATTTTGGATGCTCTGTAGATATATAACCTCTGAATATCTGGATTATATTACAGGCAGCTTGCATTGTAGCTCTTACTTTTCTCAGTTTTCCAATTTTTCTACAATGAGCATACACTACTAATGAATAAATTTTCTAGTCAGAAAAAAGTATTATAAAAAGACAAGCTTGGGACCGGCCCTGTTGTGTAGTGGTTAAGTCCAGCACACTCTAATTTAGCAGCCAGAGTTTGCAGGTTCTGATCCCTGGTGTAGATATAAACCACTTGTCAAGCCATGCTATGGTGGCAACCCACATACAAAACAGAGGGAGACTGACACAGATGTAAGCTCAGGGCTAATCTTCCTCAAGCAAAAAAAAGAGGAAGACTGCCAACAGATGTTAGCTCAGAGCAAATCTTCCTCACCAACAAAAAACAACAACAAGAAAAGATAAGCTTTAAATTAAGATGTGGAAATAACTTAAGAAAATTCAGTGTTCTAAATATAGAACTTGCACTTGTGAGCATTAAATAAGTAAAACAGGTAGCACATTTTATTATGGTCAACAGATTGCTAGAAAATGGCTAACATATGCCAAATGATAAGCATTTATTTTAAAGGATGTACAAATATACGTGCAAAAGCAGGTGATCTAACACTGAGAACAAAAAAATCTGAACTGTTAACAACTTGTATGCAAGAATGCTGCCTACCTCATAGGGGCTCTTTCTACGGGACTTGTGTACTCACAAATCAGGCTTTGTTAAGCCCCCAAAAAGCATTCCAAGATAAAATAAGTTAATCTCACACCAGGGAACTTGGCTCTAAAGAAGCTACTTTGTGGGACAGGAATACTGTTTTGTTCCTATAAATAATTTATTAGAAATGCATTACAATCAAAGGTAAAAATGCATTTCAATGAAAAAAGGAGTTTTTAAAAAAATTTATTTAAACTAAAAAACAAAAAAGGACAGTCTTTTCAACAAATGGTGCTGGAACAACTGAACATCCACATGCAACAAAAAAGAACCTTAACCCATTTCTCACAATATATACAAAAATTAATCCAAAATGGATCACAGACCTTAGTGTAAAACCTAAAAAAAAAGACTTCTAGAAGAAAATATAGGGGAAAAAAATCTTTGTGACCCTGGATTAGGCAAAGAGTTAGATAAGACATCAAAAGCATGATTCATAAAGGGAAAAAATGATAAAGTGGACTTCATCAAAATTTAAAACTTCTGCTCTTTGAAATACAGTGCTAATAGAATAAAAAGAGGGCCCGGCCCCGTGGCTGAGTTGATAAGTTCTCGAGCTCCGCTGTAGGCAGCCCAGGGTTTCGTTGGTTCGAATCCTGGGCACAGACATGGCACCGCTCATTGAGCCACACTGAGGCGGCATCCCACATACCACAACTAGAAGGACCCACAACTAAGAATATACAACTATGTACCTGGGGGCTTTGGGGAGAAAAAGGGAAAAAATTTTTAAAAATCTTAAAAAAAAAAAAGAATAAAAAGATAAGCCACAGATTGGGAAAAAATATTTTCAAATCTAATAATCTGATAAAGGACTTGTACCATAATATATAAAGGACTCTCAAAATTCAATAAGAAAATAAATTCAATTTTTAAAAAGTAGGCAGGGCAGACACTTCACCAAGCAAGATATATGAATGGCAAATAAGCACACAAAAAGATACTCACACATTATTAGTTATGGGGGGAAATGCAAATTAAAGCCATAATAAGATACCACCAAATACCAATTAGACTGGGAGATGGGGAAACTGACAATTCCACGTGCTGGTGAGGATGCAGAGTAATTAGAACTTTCAAACACTGCTAGTGGGAATCTAAAATAATAAAGCCTCCTTTTAAAACAACTTGGCAGTTTCTTACAAAGTTAAACATACATTAAGCATATAATCCAGCAATCACTCTTTGGTATACTCAAGAGAAATAAAAATTTATTTTCATACAAAAATCTATACACAAATGTTTAGAGTAGCTTTATTCACAATTGGCAAAAACTAGAAATAATCCAAATGTCTTTAAACTGGTGAATAGGTAACATACACCCATACAGTGGAATACTACTCAGCAATAAAAAAAAAAACTACTAATACACACAAACAACATGGATAAATCTCAAATGCACTATACTAAATGAAAGAAGCAGATTCAAAGGCCTCATACCACATGATTCCATTTTTACAGCATTCTAGAAAAGTCAAAACTACAGGGACAGGGAAAAAAAAAATCAGTAGTTTGCCAAGCATTAGAAGTAGAGGGTGGAGTTGACCATAAAAGGCACAAGAGAATTTTGGGGTATAGGGGGAACTGTTCTATAGTCTGACTGTAGTGATGGTTACGAGACCACATGTATTTGTCAAAACTTGGAACTGTACATTAAAGAGGGTGAATTTTACTGTATGTAAATGATAATTTAATTTTTTAAAAAGGCGTTACATACCGATGCTACAATTAAAATACAACAAAAGGGTAAGAAGTATAAAGCAATGGTTTCCCTCCACTCTGTACTTTATAAATACAAAAGGATCACTGTTAATTTCCATAGTACCTTGCCCAGAGGAAACTTAGTTCTTGCACTGATATTCACAATGATCACATCATAAATAATCTCAATGATAGGGCTGATTTCAACGATAAGATTCATGATTTGGACCAACAAATTTGAATAACAGTTTCATTAAAATAGCAGGAGAAATGGCAACACTTAGAAAAAGCCCTTTCAGTCTAAAAGGCTTTAGTTTAGGCCTACCTTCGGCACTATTTGTGAAAGCTGCTGGACCTCCATTGCGTCTATTTCTTCCCCTGAGACTGACTGGGAAGTTTTGGAATACAATCCCAGACGACTAGCTAAAGTGAAATGGGAGAGAAAATATAATTAACCAATGGGGTTTGCTTGACAGGCTAGTCAACATAATGCTCACCTAATATGACATGTTATCCACTCCCTTTTTATGTATAAAATATCTTTATATCAAGAGATCGCATGACAAACTACTGGTAAGACAAAACTATCTGGGTTGGTAAGTAGTCTGGAGTTTTCTGTTTGACTGTTTTATATATTTTTAATTTAAGAATACAGTTTTCACAATTTAGCCCACCATACCTAAGAACTGAAACAAGGCCAATCAGGTTCCACTCAGCAGCTCAATTTTAATGAAGACAGAGTACATTTTAAGTAAAATATCCAAAGCCAGACAAAATGGTGGTGGATCTGTGGTAATCACGTGGTTGTATATAAATGAAAATAAATGTTGATAAGCTTTTCTAGGTATAATCTTCCCAACAATGTTCTGTTTCTAGTGTCATACTCTTCTTAGGTAACGTAAAGTGTGAAACTCCTGTCCCAGTCTCTCTCCACGTTAATAAAATCAGAATTAATGGACTTTTGCAAACTGTTTAAATTTATCAGTATGAATTATAGTTTATAGGCTCTGGGAGATTAACTTTCATATGCATTTTTTTTACTTATACTTAAGGCAATCTGAAATGGCAGTCAAACAACATAAGCATATATATGATGAGACAACAGAAATATAGAAACAAGCTATATTTTCGCTCAAATTAGGTACAAGTTTGCTTTAAAAAGTATACGCAAGTTGAAAGGGAAAACTAAATGTCATTTTTTCTTTCACATTCATGATCTAATGCTTTTATCTGTCAGCATGGTGGATTATGAGGTTAAAATAAACAACTATCCTTTTGTGTATAAAATACATATGTGATTTCATAATGATTTAGTTACACATTTTCAATTACTAGTATTACTTTTTAAACTAAATTTTGCCCACAATTTTATATAGGGTTTGAGCAAACAAAAGAGTTAATTTTAATTGTATAATCTCAGTATTATGTAAACACACTTCATATCTAATGGTTCACAAAACTATGCACTGCAGTAATTTAAGAAAAACTATCAAAAACAAAAGGAAGCAGCCTAGTTATACCGATTGCAATTGCAGTCTCCTGTGAGTCTCCAGTAATCATTTTTATCGATACTCCTGAGGCAATAAGTGTTGTAACAGCTTCTTTCACACCAGTTCTAGGAGGATCAATGATTCCCACCAGGCCAAGAAATGTCAGCTGTCCCAGTTCAGGACCAGAAGCCAAAGCAAGAACTTAGGAAATAATAAAATCCAAAAAGGTAAATGTGAGTCACAAAAACATTAGAATTTACTTGACAAAAGCTGGAGACAATAACACCTCTCAAATAAATCATTTAAGATTATAATGTCATTGTAGTTATATAATCTTTAAAAACCAAAATTATTACATGCTAAGGCATTAGAGTTTAATGGTTCTAGATATGAGGATGCTTTAAGCTATTAAAAATTAAAAGCAATAAGAATAAAGAACTGTTAAGCAGAGAAGGCCAAGTGAGGAGTAAAAAGAATATTTTCACTTAGTAACCACATACAGCTCCTTTCAACACAACCTACTGGCTCTTTAGAAAATACAATCAATTATCTGGAGAAACTATAGGTTTGCTGAGATTTAAAGTCCTTTTAAATAGACACCTTTCAAGGTGGCTTCTACTAATGTATCTTCATCTTTCTATTTTATAGGTCTCCAGAACAATTCCATAGCTCGAAAAGAAGGCTACATTAATTAATTAACTATACACAACACGTAACAATTTTGTACATGACAAACCCTGGGAAATAAAGTTAATCTGTAAAGTGATTGTAAAACCACTAATACCAACGATAGTTTGGATTCTTTTACTCTTTACATAACATTAACAGGTATCTTATTTGTAAAATTGGTTTTCTAAGAGTATATAAACAACATCACCATATCATTATTTATAGTTTCCTGTCATCCCTGGGCACTTAAGATACAGCACAAAGTACTATTCCTTTCCAAATACCATTTATATGATAAATGAGTCTCAGAATTCTGGAACCTCTGGTAGCTGTCTTATGAGCCAAAGGGATATCCACCTGGGATAGTATTACACTGAACGACTCTCCGAAGAGAAAACACAAAAAAAGTACACAAACTAAACATATGTATCTCATGGAGAAACTAAAAAGTCTCAGAGAGATCATGGGAAGTATCAATTCTTATTCAAGCAGAAGGTATGGAGAATTAGATATATTTGGAAAACCAAGGTTAGAGGCAAATAACTTCTATTTTTCCCCTGTAAGAATCATATACCTAACTATTCCTGTAGATGTGGGCCCCAAAGGCTTTCACCCTGGAAGGAATGAGCACTTGACAGTCCCTCATGTTGGAACAGAGACAGACAGCAACAGAAGGGGACAGTGAGTATCAATTTGTGTGTCAACAAATCCTAAGAAAGGGAGATCAGCTCTTGGCACTCAGTGGAAGGGTGGTATCAGCCTAGAGGTTAGAATCCCATATTTATTTATTTGTTTGCTTCTTTAGCACAAATGAAGATCTAGCGCTAATGTTTGCGACAAGGGTAAGGTAGACCTTTGTTATGTGGAGGGTCACAGACTAAAACATAAAAAGACACTCAATTTCAAAATTAAGGACCACATACATTTTAAGAGACTTAAGTTTTACAGATGCAAGATAAGTACTTATCAAGTTAAACTGAAAATCTTTCTGTTCTTCATTATGGTAATTTCAGGGGGAGGAGGAAAACAGAGCACAGGGAGAGGAAGAGGAAAAGACATACAGCAAAAGACAAAGAACCAGAGTGCCTCCCAAAGCCCTGGGAAACACCCGATTGTTTCCCTGCTACCAACTCTGGTCTATTTAACGATGTTACAACACCAAAGCACACATACACAAACCTCCACAATCCTTCAGACGAAGAGTTAGTCAAAATTAAAAAGTGTCAAACCTCCAATACAAAAATTAAGGAAAAAGGGAGTGCATATCAGACCTTTAAGACTTCTTGAGAGTCTCTAAATCCAAGGCAACTCTGAAACCCTCCTGCTGTGAGCTGCTAAGAATAACAAAACTCTGCCCTCACATAAAGCCACAAGGATACCTTTATAAACCTAGCTTACTATGAGAGCAGAAGTCCTGCAAATCTATCCAAATGTTTTATACCCACAGAAAGCCCTTAAGTGAACCATCAATAAGAATATTTTTCGCATAACTCGTTTCCTCCTCCCAGGAATTGAAGTGTTCGACTTCCAGTTTGTAAAAATAATAAAATTAAGGAAGCCAACTCTTCCAATTTCCTTGAGAGGGACTACATAAGTACATATATTCCCCGCAAGCCAAGTATGGCCCTGACCTCTGCCTCTTCAATCCTACACATGGTGCCCTAGGAGAAGTGGCCTGAGCATGTGTGCAGAGCAGATCCTCTCTCCCCACACTGTTCAGGTCAGCAACATATACACAAGCAGAACCTGGGGACTTCCTTACCTCTCTGGTGAACAGCAAGGGAAGGAAGTCAGCAGATGAGGAACAAGTAAGCAATTACCTTAGTTTAAGGACAAATTAGAGGCTTAAGACTTCAATATTTAGGAAAGTATTTTAGATTTATTAACAAATAAGACAGTCAAAGTGATGAAATAAGGAAGTAACATCACTTCACTTCTATCCACCTCCCTTCTCAAAAGATAAATTTGTCTAAAATAAAATTTCTGTCACCTACTCAAAGACCACTGCAGGTCTCTAAGAAGAGTTCATATTTTGCTACATTCCCAACTTCCCATGTTTTGAGGGCCAATTAGCCAACTAAAACATAACACTTCTCAAACGGCAGGGCTCCACAAAGCCCAGAAGAGAGTTGGACAGCTCAGATGTGAAGCACAAATTTATCTGTAGTTAAAAGAATACCGTCTTTTTACCTTTCCACTCTAGGGGACTATGCTGAAATGGCCTTACCTCTGAGCCCTGCTGAGCCCATTCGTGCCTTCTCTTGTTGGTACAGATCTCTCTGCTGCTGGGTGAGTGTCAAGGTCTGCTCTTTGCTCTGGTATGTAGTACAATACTTAATCACCTGTTCATAAGCACCCTTCATAAAACAAATCTCTGGTCTGTCCTAAGAAGAAAAAACACAGCAAATAAATTGAAGTTAATTTCAACTTGTACATATCTGCCACTGGAATCCAAAAACAAGTGGCATGCAATACCCAGGGAAGTTACTCAAGCCTAAGGATGTGAGTAGCACTTAAACTCTGCAGATTAAAAGTTCATATTTGGGAGCTTTCTGTACTCTCGATAGAAAACAGTATCTACTCCCTACTCTCACCCACACACACTGAAGGCAATGCTACACTAAGCCCCGGATTAGGCACTCTGAGATTTGGGGAGAGGCTCACAACATAACAGGGAAAGCAAAGAGATCTAACATCAGCCCACAGGCAATGGTTCAGGCTTTCTATAGCTATTATACACATACATGTGATCCCATTTAATTCTCACAACCACCTTGTACTTATGGGTATTGTCAGACTTTTTCTTTTTTTATCCTAGTAAAGTAATATACAAAAGCTTACAATGAAATTCTGTAGGTCCCTGCCCAACCTTCTCACCTCTAGTCCTACTCCACAGAAACAAATCAATTTTAAGGTTTTTTAGCTGTTTTCTCTGGTATTTATCTCCACATTTTTAAATACATTTATACTGCTACTTTTTCACTTATCAATTTTATACACTGTCTATTGTGACAGGTGATAGCCTGGCCATCCCCACTAAATATTCCTCCTCTCCCCACCTTTATAATATAGTTAAAGCAAAATTTGTCAGTACCCTGTTCGCCTTATGACTCCTCACTGCTGTGCAAAGCGGTAGTCACTGGGACAGTTCAGAGACATTCCAGTTCTCTTTGCAGGCACATGGTAGGAATGTATGCCCCCCACTTTGAAGTCAGCTGGGACTTGCTTTGGCCAATAAATATGAGCAGTACTTGTACTGCTAAATGGAACTTTAGTGCTAAACGGAACTTTAGCACTAAACGGAAATTTAGGAACCAGTTCAAAATGTGCTATTCCTGTGGCCCTGCTTTGACAGTGTGTCCTCACACTGAGACAGAGCTTCCATCTGCCTGGGCCCCCAAGTAACTAGCAGGCAGATATTAGGGGACAGAGAGGCAGGAGGAAGGCATGATGCTGTTTCCTTGGCCTACATAAATCAAATACATTTCTTTTCCCATTCAAGTTTTATCTTTTGTAAAGTTAATAACTGCCTCTTCTTTTATTTGCTTAGTTTTCTTTATACCTATTACTAATTACTCCCGATACAGCCCTTCTCAATGATGTTTTTCACATGACCAAATTAGCAGGTAAGCTGTCATTCCCATATTATTACTGAAGACCTGTCTCCTTGAGTCTTGTTCTCCTTTCCTTCACTAATTTGAGTTGGCTGATTTCTAGGTCTGCTGCATGACTGGTATCCAACAACTTCCCTTCACCTCTACTCTGGGGATTTCTTTCACCTCTCCCCTGGTTACAACTCACTGGGTTCTAAGTCGTCCTTTCTTAGTTTATTTTTTTATCTTGGAATAATATCCACCAGGGCCCTTCTAAGAAAAAGTGTGTGGGATATACATTTTGAGACTTGGAGTGTCTGAAAACATTTTTATTCTATCCCTACACTTGTAAATTCAGCTGGGAGTAAACTTCCTCTCATTTGACGGCCTTCCTCTATCATCTTCCAGCCTCCGGGGCCCAGTGTTGCATTTATAAGCCATTTAATTCCTAAGCCTTTGTGTATATATAATCTCCCCCGGCCCTCCTTCCTGCCCCAAAACCACTGGAAGCTTTCGGAATGCTCCGTGTGTCCTCAAATTTCTCTATTACGGGCCTTGTGTTTATCTCCTCACCCCGCCACTCTGAGCGGCTGGTGGGCAATTTATCCTAGAAGCTTAAGTCTTTCCCCTGGAAAATTTTCTGATGTTATTTGATAAAATCTTCCCAATTTCTGTTCTCTACTTCCTGTTACCACTATTAGGTAGATGTTGGATCTCCTTTATTTACTTTCTGAGTTTCATACTTTATCTTTTATACTGTCCACCTGTTTGATTTTCTACTTTCTGATAGATTCCTTAACTTTATTTGAAAACGTTCTATTTGTAAAGTATTTTGTTGTTATTTTGCTATGGTCTTTGGAAATTTTCTTCAGCATCCACCATTATCTTTGTTTCTCTGAGACCCCTTTCTCTTGGTTTGGTCTGTGTCTTTCACACTGAAGACTTTCCCCAAATATCTAGCAATCCCTGAGTGTTCATTTACATTCAAGACTGAAGCAACTAAAGGTCCAGCAGCTCCAAGGGCATTGGCAGAGTGTATCAACTTGTGGCCCTTGCCGAAGGGTGATGAGATGAAGCCCAGGAGTAGGTAAGCCCTACCACGAACAAAGAGCTTAGTCAGGGATACTCTGTATTGTTGGAATCTCGCTAGGACCAGTCTGCTTCTCTAAACCTCATCAGTCTTCTGACTTAGAGAATGAGGGTAGGGAGATACCTACCTGCAGGAATTCTGAGAAGGCAGAGTTATGGCCTAGCAGCTTACACTTTAGGATAATCACTTGCCTTAATCACCCTGTTTTCAGTCTTAAGCCTTAATTCTGCCTTCCACTCTCTTCCCCAAGATGAATTTTTGATATTCTACAGGGGTGAAGAATGACTAATGGTCTGGCCTCAAAAAACAGAAAACGTACTTGGAAGAGTTCTATTGGTTCCTTACTCAATTTCAACCTGACTTCCTGTTTTTAGCCCTATGCCTTAGTCCCTGATATCTGTCAACCTGGAGCCTTTCCCATACTTCTCTTTTTTAGTTTATATCTTTTATTTGTTGGTTGTCATTTTGGTAGCTTCCAGCGAAAGAACAGAGATAAATGCATATTGTCACGTTCAAATGAAAGTCCTCTAAAGACAAACTATTTGAGCCACTGGGGTTGTTTTTAAATTGGAAAGTTGGCCATATCTATGCCGGGCTGATCTCTTCTGTATCCTGAGTCACGTCAGTGGGTTTGGGTTTTATTAGTTACATTGCTTGGTTTTGTTAATCTTCAGGTCAACAAATAGGAAGAATAACCACACCAATCTTTCCGAACTTATATCCTGCCACTCCCTATCCCCCATTCCCAAAATGGAGAAGATTCAATGTACAACTTCCAAATGTACACCTTTGGTGAAGTTAGATTCAAAATTGCTGAAGTCAAATCATTAAACTTTACATGAGCCATATTATCTTGAAATGCTGTGTGATCGTATATAAAATGTAAGGAAACAGACCTTCCAAATAAACTCATATAGGTATTCATACTATATAAGTATATCGTCAAGGGACATCAACTAAAAATTATCTAACTCTAATGCAATTTTTGAAAGCTTTACATCGCAAGGTTTAAGTGACAGTCATTTTATTTTTATAGTTTCATTTTTAATTCTCTCTCTTGCCAGGAGTTTATAAAATTTCCTTTAAAGATTAAACAGGAATCTTTTTCCCCTCATGAACAGAGTTCCTGGCAGACTTCTACTCACAATGTTGACCATCTTGGCCTTTTTTTTTTTAAATCTGTATGTTTCCTATTTATAATGGGTGAGGGGGAATTCTCTCACTCGTTCCTGTGTACAGAGATATAACTGGTTTCAAAGTGTTTGCTCACAGATGAAAACACATAAACAATTATGAGTTCCTAATAAAGGAAATGTAAAAATAACAAATATGTATTTTCAAGGGCAAAGTAAGTTTAAACATCAAGGTGGTAATAGCAACTATGAGTGATATAATTATAACTGTAGATATCTAATAACTCTTATTACACTGTGTAAAAATTTCTAAAACACCCAGGAACAAGGTAGTAGCTTGAACTATCAGTGCATGTCAATTTGCCACTTGGTAAGCTGGATCAACTAACATGAATTATACACATTTGGTAACCACTTTTCCACAAAATAAAGTAGCTTTGTTTGTTCTGAAGACAAGACATTCCTTCAGTGAAAGAACACAGATCAACAACAGACAATCAGCAGAGACTGTCATCAAGAACAAAAAAGATGTTAAAGGAATCTGATGTCAGGGGCCAGCCCCGTGGCCAAGTGGTTAAGTCTGAACTTTCTGCTTTGGCAGACCAGGGTTCACCAGTTCAGATCCTGGGCACAGATCTATGTGCCGCTCATTAAGCCATGCTGTGACAAGATCCCACATAGAAGAACTAGAATGACTTACAACTAGATATTGGGGCTTTGGAGAGGGGAAAAAAAAGAAAAAAGGAAGATTGACAACAGATGTTAGCTCAGGGCCAATCTTCCTCATTAAAAAAAAAAAAAGAAAGAAAGAAAGAAAAAAAAGAATCTGATATTGCAGGCTCTAAGAGACTGAGGCCAGGCTCAACTCGTTTAAGTTGTTTGCTCACACAGCAAAACTGAAGAACCTATGCATGAATTAAAACATAAGAATAACAATGGATGAGTGTACTATAAATCACACACTTTAAAGCAACAGGTCTCATGTTCACTGACTGTTTAAATCTAAAGGTGAATAGTAAATGAAAAATAGTCATCTATGCTAAACAAGATATAGTAAGTATTCTTTAAATGAAAGGATACCTGCTGTGTTCGGTGTACACACTTAACAGCCATCCACTTTTGCTCAGAGCTAAAAGGATATTCAGCTTTTCTGATATAGTCCTGTTGAAGTCCATCAAGACCCATCTATATGGCACAAAAACAAAGTTAATTCTCACTGACATGTGACTATTTTTTCCTTTAACAAAGAACAAAGGTAATAACTTGCAGCTAGTCTAGTTACAGATACCTGGATTATTTTTCAAATAATGGTGATAGAATAGCAGTGCTCCATCCATATATACTGTATTTCTCTGAACAGCAACACAAATGTTCAACACGAAAGCCTGGGTATATAGATACAGTCTAAGGCACGCTACCTGGCCTGTATGTAGACCAGATTTTCAATACTGAATATATTAAAATCTCTACTGGCTCAAATTCTGGAAGAAAGCAGGATACAAATAAAGGTACCCCAGCAACACTGAGCATGTACTTTTATAATCAATAGAAGCTTCAGGTTCAATTCCTCTCTTCTTAGGGATTCAAATCTATCTTGCCTGTTGTTATCTTATTCCCTTATACCCTACCACTTGATAGTCTGACTACCAATGTCATGTAGCTGTTCTCTCTCCCAATACCCTTTGCATTTTCCTTCAAATATTCATAAATACTTTCTCAAACTACCCAAAAACCTAGTTTATTGCTTTTTGTTATCTTTTAAAACATGTTCAGGCTCTTCTTCCTGTCTTTCAAAGGTCCTCCAGAAACCCACCATACACCCAATTAAAATCCTCTGAGTTACTCAAACTCCTTTCATTTTATTCAGGTTAACCAATTCATAAGCCACAATCCATTCTATGCTTATGTATTCCTCCATGCTTTTATTCTTATTCTTTCCCTAGCTTATCTCCTATCTAAATCCTTCCTATCCTTCAAAGCCCAGATCCTAAGTCTGAATTTCCATTGTTTTTACATGTGGCTCAATGTTTAGGACTTAATTGTCTACTATCTTGGTCGACCTTTTCTTTGTTCCAAGCACTTCGGTGTCAATGCCCTACCTAAAATGTGAGGTCCCCCCATAAGGATGTGGTTCACACTCCTATCCCTCAAAGAGATGATTATGTATAACACAGTAAATATGCGTTAACAGATACTTCTGAATATCTTTTAAAAAGCTATACTATGCTATTTTAGTTACAAGAAGAAGAAATGATAAAGAAATGTAGCTTTCTGTTAAGGAAACATATACATTCTAAAAATATGAATTTTATTTTATTAAATTAAATGTTATAACAACCTACATTTCTACATTGGATCTCAATTCAAGCAAGCTCATTTAGAGACATCCTGTTTCACACAAGTCTCAAAGCTTTCTAAGACTGCTCTTAAAAGTAGGAATTTTATTTTTGTTATGGGAGTGACAGACTGGACTTTTAGGTTTCTCATTTAATCAAATGTAGGACTCAGGAGAAGAGGAGATCAATTGGGATCAATGAAAGAGTCACTGAGAACAGCACCCCATCTCCCCACTACAAATTCTAAGTCTACACTCATTTTAAGAAATTGATAACAGAGGGAAAGGGAAGACTGGAAAAAGAAAAGCTATCTCTTGTGATGGCCTTAATATCTTTACATGGAAATATTAAAGAATATTGCCTTTTCCTCATTTGAAAGTTAGTATTTATCAGCAATTACACACATTTATAAACATTTTCGCACAAAATTCTAAATTTTATGGAAGACGGAAACACTTCTTCATAAGAAGAAATGGATCACTGGTCATTAGTTTGTATCTTGCATGTAAGGGATAGAGTTACACTGAAAAAGCTCTATGCTCTGTATTTCCAGGAAGAATAAAACTGGTTCACAAAAGGCAGTAAAAACAATGAAATATTATGAGTCTTCTTCACTCTACATCTAAAAACCAGTAATAGTGAAATTTATGGCCTCACATTCTCTTGTGAGGATGATGTCTCATATGCCAAAGAACAGAGATCAGGCACATACCTTCATTGCAAGAGCAATTAAGGCTCCTTCCGTTGGCTTTCCCATTAGAGTGTTGTTTCTAATTACAGCATCATTGCACACACAGCCTGCCTAAGAGAAATATACATAAACTATGAAGCCATCACTGTGTCCTAATTCATTATGAAGAAAGTCACCTTCTTAGAGTATAAAGTATTTACCTCAACTATTCTGCTAACAGCTGGGTTATAGAATCCATGAACGACATCACCATCAACAATTACTTCCCCAAACGGATTGTAGCCAACTCCAGTAACCTAAGGAACATAAAGTGGGGTCAGTAATACAACCAGTAGACAGTGACAATGCTTATGAAAACCGAAAACTATGATGAGTTGTGTTCAATTCATTTTACACATCATGATAGTTAGCGTGTAGACCTAGAAAAGCATTTGTTTGTCTAAAAGAATACTTAAAAAAAGAATATAGATTTTAATTTTTACCACAATGATAAACCTATAGTTAATTATAATAAAAATTAATTATATTAACTAATAATTATAATAATGTATAGTATATTTTACAGAGAAAGACTATAATTGCTAGTATAATATAATCTTACATTGTTTCCACTTATGATATTCTATTAAAAAAAGGATAAACCATGAAAATTTCTATACATAAGTGAGCTTAAATTTATATAACAATCTATTTATATAACATAATACACTTTGCAAAGAATTCAAATCCATTACCGCATCTATCATTCAAGACAAACCTGTGACTTAGACAAAAGCAGAACTCTTTTTGCAAATATGCAGGCTCAGAGACATTAAGTGATTTACTCTAGTGCTTACAAACTACTTTAACATAGCATATTATATGTCAATTTTAAAAACTGGAAAGTAGAAACAAGCCAGATATTTATCCCATATAGCTAAAACAAACCAAGCCAAACAAAAGCTAAATTTCACAACAAAAATAAGACATCTTAGAAATTAACAAATGGTTAATGCTTGACATATACACTTACGGGCTAAAACAAAAGAGAAATTTACATACCCTACCTTCCATACACGGACCATATATGGACATATAATCCCAATGACCCTTCTGAGTCATCCAGAAAAGGTACATTCAACAACACAGCACTGGGTATCCTTAACCATATGTAACACTCTAAATATCAATAGTCTTATTTTAAGGCCTATGTAAAATGAAATTAAATAAACCTAAGTACAACTTCTGTCAATTTCTCTAATGCTTACTTTGCTCAGTGAATTAGCTATAAATACATTTTAAAATACTATAATGATAAGTAGTGCTAATGAACATTCCAGCCAGAAATCCTGCCAAGACTAAGTGAGATTGGGACTTATCCTCACTCAGCTTCAAAAATAAACAATGCACATCCACTGACATGCACTTAAGAAACTGCCAATACATTATTTTAAATAAAGTAACTCATCATTCATTTATTCTTCCAACAAGTTTAATACTATGAGGCAGGTCCTGTGTCAGACAACACAGTTCCTGCCCAGTAAACTTACAGTATAATGCAAAGAGGGACAGAAAATTTTCCCTGAGCTAAGGACTAAGAGGTATAGAGTGCTATGAAAACATATAGCACAGGGCCAGTTCTGGGTGGTCAGCAAAGCTTTTCTGAAAAATTAGGGTTGGAACTGAGGTGCAAAAGATGAAGAGGCATTAGACTGTCCTAAGCAGTGAGAACAGCAGCAAAGGTTCTGGAGCAGAAGGAATTTTGTCACACTGAAAGAACCATGGCCAGTGTATTTGATACACAGCAAGCAAAGGACAGCATATGAGGCTGAAGAAGGAAATAAGGGATAGACTATGTAGGGCCTTGAGATGTCACACTTTGAGATCCTGGTCACAAAGGAAAGCCACTGCAGCATCTTAACTTAGGGAGTGACATGGTCAAAATTCGGCTGTAAAAGATCCCTCAAGCTGTGTACAGAGCACGGACATCCAGAGTTCGGTAACGAATGGATGTAGGGGTGATGGAAAGAGAGGTGCCATGGAGGATTCAAAGTTTCTGGACTGTACAACTGGAGCATACAAGTGCAATAGGATCAAGATTTGGTAGAATCACATGGGAAGGAAAAAGCTCTGTTGCTGACTAATTTACAGCCCTTCCGAAGGTAAGACACTGGAATCATTAGGAATGTTAAACACCAAGTTTCTTATCAAAGGAATACTGCCATTAAGGAAAACATCTATAGAGTACCTCAGCATGCACACCGTCTGAAGTAAATATGTGAGTAACAGTCATTTCATTCTTCGTCAGTGTTCCAGTTTTATCTGAACAAATCACATTACAGCAGCCTAAAGAATAAATCATTTTGTGTCACCAAGAGAGTCAGGGAGAAATACAAGTTCACACTTGAAAACAAATCAAACTCTGGAAGCCTGTCCTGCTTCTCCGAATGTTGTACAAATCAAACTCGTTATTATTGCTTCATCATAAGGTAGTTTCTGAAATTAAAATTAAAAATTAGATACTGATAAATGTTGACTTTTTCTTATTTACTTACAGTTAAATTTCTACAAAGCTACTCAACAATAGCTTTATATGGTAATTTTATATAATACATTTTCTAGAAAGTTTCAAAGGTACCAAAATAGAACCCATATAATTTTTTTAGTCAGCATTTTAAGGTATTTTGCCTTCCCAATATTAAAATGTAAATCAGAAATTAAATTCAACATTTTTGGATTCTTAAATTTAAAGAAGTTTCAAACCATACGGAAAGTTATCGCAATGTTCATACTGCAAATAAAGTTATAGCAATATTGTGTATTTATTGTTCTTATCAGCAAATTCAACTTAAGTATGACATTTTAGGATCTATAATTATCAATTATCTTCCTTGAGATGTCAAAAGAAAAAAGTTCCATTAATTTTCCCCTAAGGTTTCATTTGTTACATGGATTTTTTTTTTGTACATGATTTAAGCATTAGAACATTCCATGATGCAGAAAGACTTCTCTCAAAGTCCCCTGTTCTGAGTGATATGCTATGTGATATGATATGATTTTTAATTACCTTTTTGGGTTGTTATAACCATACTCAACATTGCCACAAGCCAAATACCACCATGCAAACCTCTAGGACAAAAAACTGTAAAATCTAAAGATGATTCGCCATTGATGTAAACAAATACATCACTGCATAAGTATGCTCTTACCACAGACTTACCCAGAGTTTCAACAATAGGCAGTTTTTTCACAATGGCCCTTTTCTTCACCATTCTCATAACACCAAGGGCTAAAGTCACTGTGACCACAATGGGAAGACCTTCAGGAATTGCTGCTACAGCCAAACTGTAACCAATATATACAGAGTATTGAAGTATAAACTAAACAGCACCCACGGCAATAATTTCAGTTGGCTGTTACTTAAAATAGAGGCTAAAAAAATGCAAAATTAATACTGTAAGCACCCAAAAATGGCCTCAAAAGGAAGGGAAAGTTGATTAACATTTACTAGACACTTACTAACTGCCAGGTTAAGCATAGTGGTTAAAGAATACAGATTCTGATGTCAGACTGCCTAAATTTATACACCTAGCTTCACCAATTTTTACCTGTATTATCCTGAGCTATTATTACTCCACCTCTGTAGTTTAGTTTCCTCATCTAAACTAAACAGGTGTTCAGACAAAAATATGTACAGGAATATTAACAGCAGCACCATTCACAATAGCCAAAAGATGGAAACAGCCCAAATGTCCATCAACTGATGAATGGGAAATTGTGGTATAACAATACAATAGAGTATTATTCAGCCATAAAAAGGAATAAAGTACTGATACATGCTACAACATGGATGAACCTTGAAAATGTTATGCTAAGTGAAAGAAACCAGTTACAAAAGGACACACATACTGTGATTCCATTTATACGACCTATCAAGAATAAGCAAATCCAGAGAGACAGAAAGCAGTTTAGTGGTTGCCAAGCACTAGGGAGAAGGAATAATGGGGAGTGACTGCTTAAGGGTGATGGAGCTTTCTTTTGGGGTGATGAAAACATTCTGACACTAGAGATAGTTGCACAACATTCTGAAACTATTTATCTCACTGAATTATATACTTTAAAATGGTAAATTTGGGGGGTGGCCTCATGGTGTACTGGTTCACCATGCTCTGCTTTGGCAGGCTGCATTCACAGGTTCAGATCCTGGGTGTGGACCTACACCACTTGTCAGCCATGCTGTGGTGGTGACCCACATACAAAATGAAGGAAGACTGGCACAGATGTTAGCTCAGGGCAAACCTTCCTCACCAAAAAATATAAACTAAATTAAATGTTAAATTTTATAGTATGTGTCTTTTATCACAACAAAAAAATTAATTACTTCACTGTTTCCCTTTGTAAGATAAAAAAATTCAAATTAAATCTCTATTTTTCATCCCATTCCAAGTATTATCTCTTGACTCTACTACAGATAAGGACATAAGCATTCCTATTCTTCATTTGAACACCATTCCCTCTGCTACTTCTACTTCCCAAATTCTGTTACCTACTTTTGCTTTAGCATGATCTAATTTAATATCATTAGCACCCTGTTCTATAATCATAATTAACTTTTTCATGCTTTATTCACAGGTTGATTCTACAAGTTGAAAGCCAACGAATAACATTTATAATACCCCTGGCTAAACAGTATACACTGAAGAGTCAAGAAATACATGCTATCATTAACATTTGCTTCTCTCTTTTGAAATATTCTAAGTTGAAAGAGAATCCTCTTTTCTTATGCTTCCATTAACTGTCACTATATCAGGAAAAATAGGCATCATCATTTACAATCTAAATCCAGTGGACCTTTTCATTATTTTATACTTAAGTCATGTTATAAATAATTTGCAGAGGAATAAAATGGATTGTGAAAAACTTCATTACAAGTTTTCATTTGAATTTTAACCCCAAACTATATTCCTGGATTTGAAGGTATATATATATATATCTATGATGATGATGATGATGACCACAATACATATATGTGAAATGGGTGACATCCTTTAGACGCAATTAACTGCTCATCAATTGTCATGAATGAACCTGTAACAAATTCACCTCATAAATATTGATTTGAAATTTAAAATACATTTAAAACAGGTTATAGGCTTATCAATTCTGGTTCTTCTTTTCATATTTGTTTCTTCAAAGCACAACGCTTCTGAAAATGCTGATGGTTCGTAACTATTTAAAGGAGGATACGCATCTTCTTTGAAACATAACTGCAAAACATTTTCATTTTTAGATTTATAAACACCAATTACAATGGTGAAACCAATGAAGTTTTTCATTTCTATATCATCTATTTCCTTTTAATCACCTTTATATTCATACTGTCCTTTAGCATTTCTCCACTTAAAAATGGTATGAAGTAAATGTTGGTAAACAAGTATCATAAAAGATGAAAGAATACCATCATACAGTCTTTTAGCAAAAAGAGGTGGTCCAGGTTCTTGATGGAAAACATTGCATGATTAATTCCTTGTTATAGAATGACTAACTGGAAGAGAATACCTGTCCTCCTCTTTTTGTCCTTAGAAATAAACTGTTCCTCATTGATGCAGGAGTTCGAGAAAATCTAGAGCATCAGCATCTAAGGATTCCCAGTGTTGAAATTTCACTTATATGATTCAATTTCACCCTCAACTTTAAAGCCTGCAGGGGTTGTCTCTTTTCATTCATCTTCTGGTTTGTCTAATAACTGCAAAAATTCTTCTGTCAATTATTCTTTGCCCTTATGGTGGAAAACAAAAAATTCTGAATTCTCAACTTCGCTGAATGAAAAACAAAAAAAAACTACAAAGAGTGTGTTCTCCAAACTTCTTTTATACCTTCTTAAATAATGATGTAATACTTTGGGCAACATAAGAGAATAGTAATGATCTACTTTATTATTATATCAACATTTTAAGTGGTTCCATCATTCTTCTTTCTTATAGTTTTACTCATTTTTAGCACAATTAAAAATAATTGTTAAAATAATTGTGCTAGAGTAATGAGATAGCAAAATGTTCAAGACATAGGAATAATAAGGTCACTAAAGATCTGATAATGTATTTTATATTTATAAGAGTACAATGGGTCCATATGGTAATTGCAAAATAAAATGAGTTTTATCCTCCTAAAAAAGTTTAAAAATGTTTTGTCCTTTGAAAGACCTTGAAGTAGCAATAAAAGTCATGTGTCGATCTCCACAAATAGTTAACTGCTCAAAAAAAATACTCAAAAGCTAAAAATGAGTCCAATAGGTAATACGCCAATGATCAATATCTCAAACTCAAGCTCCATTTAAAACTTATTTTATATTTAACCCAAGGCTTTTTTATACAGATTTAAGCCAAGAGCTTCAAATTGTATTTTTGTCCATTTGAGGAAAAAATATACTCCTTGACAATATCACAAATATCTTTAACTTTTTATTTATCTTACCTATTCCTTTTGATTTTTTTTAATCCATTGATTTTTGTTCTAACACTTGAACTATTACTTCCTAGGCCTACCACAGAGCTGTCATCCAGGGTTTCTTTTCCTTAGATGCCTAGGTGAGTCCCACTCCTTCTTACACGACCACACATCATTATCTTCCTTTCTTTTACCCTTGTTTTGCTGGAATTCATAAAAGGATAGGTAAGGGATAAATTTTCTGATTTCCTGCCTATCTATTTGTAACTAACTGGACTGATACTTTGGTGAGGCCTAGATTTATAGACTTACAATCATTTTCCCCCAATACTTTGATAGAACTGCCCCACTATCTTCCAGTGTAATCCAATAATGCTGTGGATGAAGGGTTAATAAAATCCTTTTCCCCTTCTGTATTTAGTTAAATCTCTAGCTCTGTTTCCCTAGTGATCTTATAAGGGTAACGTTGCTTGGCAACACTGCTTATGATAAAGGGATCGCCTGACTGATAAACTGTCTATGGACTGGGAGATTTATAATTATCTTATAGGAAGCCATCGCTTTGGGTTTCCTGAGGGTAGTGACTCATATAACTGGACCAAGTTTCTTGCAGGCACCCTGAAAAGTATGTTTCCAGAGATGGTGGCTCCTGTGGACTAGGAGGCATTTTAACCTAGGGTAGCTCCTGCACTCACAGGGTCATCTCACCTCCTTGTACCTGAGCTGAACTGCTGCATGGACTGCTGCAAGGACTCTCTCAGAAGAGAGACGCCTGAAGTTGCCCTGCTGTGTTCAGGGCACAGGTACCAGATGTGAACAATGAAAGCCTTATGAGCTGAAATGTTTAGTAGAGCCTAAAAAGACTCCGAGGTGGGAACTGCAGTTGCTAATGAGAAGTCTGATAACAGTCTAATTATCCTTCCTTTGTAGATGATCTAACTTGTTTTCTTTTGTTTCACAATGATGTATCTAGGTTGAAGTTTTTTCATCCTGCTTGGCATTCGGAGAATCTTTTCAAACTATAAACATTCATGTCTTGCTTTAGATTGAGAAAGTATTCATGTATCATTTCTTATCTAATTTCTTCTTACCTCTTTCTGAAACTCCTAATTAGGTATAATATTACTGAATACTGAATAATAATAATACTGAATTATTCTGTCACTTTTTTATCTCATTTTCTGTTTTGGACCTTCTACTCTATTTTTTGGGAGACCTCTTTGACTTTATTTTATAGCCCTTAAATTGAATTTGTAATTTCAGCAATCATAATCATAATTTTAAAAACTCATTTTGTTCTGTGATCCTTTTCTACAGCAATCTGTCCATCTATCATGAATGCAGTTTCTTCACAAATCTCTGAAAATACAAAAGCTTTCTGTGTATTTTTTTCTTCAGAATTCAGTATCTGAATTTTTTTTTTTAAAGATTAGCACCTGAGCTAACATCTGTTGCCAATCTTTTTTTTTTCATTCCTCTTCTTCTTCTCCCCAAAGCTCCCCAGTACATAGTTGTACATTCTAGTTGTTAGTGCCTCTGGTTGTGGCACGTGGGACGCCACCTCAGCATGGCCTGATGAGCAGTGCCATGTCCGTGCCCAGGATCCAAACTGGGGAAACCCTGGGCCACCAAAGCGGAACACGCGAACTTGACCACTCGGCCACAGGGCCGGCCCCGCTTTCTGTATATTTTTAATTTTTCTTCTATTTCTTGAATTTTTCATTTTCCTCTGAGATTGATTATTCAATTTCTATATTGTGGTCTCTTTGATGCTGCCAGTTTTCAGTTTGGCAATCCTTAATTGTCGATTTATATATAAAAATGCAATATTGGGTAAATAATACTAGACATCTAGTATGGGTTTTCTCCACTGCCATATATTTTCCTAGAGTTCATTTCAATACATGAATTCTGAACCTCTTAAGTAGATTTTATAGTCTTATGTGCTCATATAATATCTCCATAATGGAACACTAACTATGCCTATCAGAGAAATGAGAGGCAAAAGAGACTTCAATTTATAAACACACTATTAGAACTTACCTTACACTAATAGTAAACATTTCCAGGATATCTTTTCCTAGTAACCAGCCAACCAACATGATGATACCTGGAACAGAATCAAATTGCTATTTTTCCCTTTTATATAAAACCAGCTAGGCACAGAACAAATAGAATAGCAAGCTGAGGGCAGCCAAAAAGTCCCTTGATATAAAAGGGAAATTATATCAGATCACGATTACAAGATTTTACAAAAATCCATTAAGCCCGGAGACTAAAGTTAATACTGCTTAAAGTTAATGCTACGTATGCACACATGCACACACAGTTTTAATTTTTGCTGCCATTGCTGCTACCCATCCCTTAAAAAAATAACATCTGAGAGTTCCCAGTTTAAGAAAACATTACCAGTATTTTCATACAATGGGGGGAAAAAGAGAAGGTAGTTTAAGACATATAGGTCTTCTATTTACTATCAGCTTTGCAAAAATAAACTCTGGAACTTCTCCTGACTCCATACCAAGACATTACACATTAAAGTTCATACTGCACTGGTGGGAATGCAAACTGGTGCAGCCACTATGGAAAACAGTATGGAGATTCCTCAAAAAATTAAAAATAGAACTACCATACGATCCAGCCATCCCACTACTGGGTATTTATCCAAAGAGCTTGAAGTCAGCAATCCCAAAAGTCCTATGCACCCCAATGTTTACTGCAGCACTGTTTACAATAGCCAAGACGTGGAAGCAACCTAAGTGTCCAGCAACAGACGAATGGATAAAGACGATGTGGTACATATATACAATGGAATACTACTCAGCTGCAAAACAGAACAAAATCATTCCATTTGCAATAACATGCATGGACCTTGAGAGAATTATGTTAAGTGAAATAAGCCAGCGAGAGAAGGATAATCTGTGTATGACTCCACTCATATGAGGAACTTAAAATTATGGACTAAGAACAGTTTAGTGGATACCAGGGGAAAGGTGAGGTGGAGAGTGCGCACAAAGGGTGAAGTGGTACACCTACAACATGACTGACAAACATTAATGTACAACTGAAATTTCACAAGATTGTAACCTATCAATAACTCAATAAAAAAATAAATAAAAAAAATAAACTTCATACTGCAAACGAAGTAGTTACTTAGGACTTGGCTCAGAGTGCTGTATCTTAGTTAAGACATCTAAACCTACATTAGCATTTAAAAAAATACAACTTCTATGGCATTTAAAAATAAAAAAATCAATTAACATAAACCAAACAACTGATTCCATACTCTCTGCTTTATTTAACCTTTATCTTTGAAAAGATGGAGAGCAATCAGTGCAACACTAATTTTGTGAGGAAAAACTCAGTATCATCAGTTTTAATAAAACAAAGCAACTTCAAGATTGTATTCTCCATCAATAAGGACATGTATAACAAGGTTTTTCTTTATCTTTCTATAACTACAAAATAATGATCCAGATTTCAGCGCTCTAAGATCCCATTCCAAATACCATCCTGACAAAAGAAATTACATCCAGTGAATTATACCAGGGGACTCCTGCATGCTTCTGTAACAGTTTGCTGGAACACAGCCACACCCATTTGTTTGTGTATTGTCTATGGTTGCTTTTGTGCTGATGGCAGAGTTGAGTATTTCCAACAGAGACTGCAAGGACCAAAGGCTAAAATATTTATTATCTGGCCCTTTGCCCAAAAAAAGTGTCTGCTGACCCCTGATTTTGATTTTGACCCTTATCTTATTCTATTTATTATCCTAACAAGAAAAATTATGTTCAATGCATTATTATATGAAAACTAGAATCATAGAGTTGAAACATCTTTTTATCACTAAATTCAAGATGGTTTCACGGTACAGTGTTAATATAAACTGGAAAGATTTAATTGGCTAAATACCCTTCAATTTATCAAATTCATTTATAAATTCTAGAAAATAAATAGTAATAATCAAATGAAGGAAGTTATGAGAACATACACACCAGTTAAAAAGAGAAACAAATACCTTCCTATCTTCTACTTTATGCTTACGATAAAGAGAGACAGAACAAAAGAATTAATATTTAAAGAATTATTTCACTGAATTATTAAAGAAAGAAATAATTATGCATAGCAGAAATATTGCTTTAAAATCACATTATTGATTTTAAAACATTAAGCTAGCAAGAACAATTAAAATGGCATAACAAAGAATTTGAGAAAAGGGGAAAAGACTCCAAAATTGATGCAAGTGTTTAATGTATGATAAAGATGTCATTTCAACTCAGTGAATAAAGAATAGACTATAGAATTGCCGGTACTAGAATAATTAACTTTTGATTAAAAAGTCATAACTCTACCTTAAGCCTTGTACTAGAATGAATTCTAAATAATATAGTAAAATAAAGTGTCAAAAATAAAAACTAATGTAGTAGAATGATGTTCAAATAAATATACTTATAAACATTTTCCCAACATGGAGTTGGAAGAGTCTTTATGAACAGAATAAACAAAGAAAACGTAAGTGCAGAGATTGTCAATAGGAAGGGCAAGAGGACGTTTCAGTTACTCACATCTCCCACCTTCCTACCAAGTGTATTATATATCCACCAAAGGCAATTTAAAAATTGAGGGGAAAAAATACTCCTAACTTAAACAAGAGGATTGCTATCCTAATTATACAAAGAGCTGTTACCAATCTGAGTCAAGCCATAAGAGAAGGGACAAAAGAAACAGATTGACAGGTCATAAAATAAAACAGAAAGGACCAACACACACACGACAGAGTGTTCAGTTTCTCTAATAATGAATTGTGAAATAAAATAATGAGAAGTCTTTTATTCATCTGTTAAGTTAATGGCAGCAAAGTTGGCAAGGGTGCTGGAAGAGAGACATTTTTGCCTTGCTGATGAAGGGTACTACTTGGCAATATGAAACAAAACACTTTAAAGCATACCAAAAATTTAGAAATTACATGGATTCTCTTTGACTCAATAATTTTAAGAATTTATCCTAAGGAAATGAGGGGTATTTACAGTAAGATACATGCACTGAAGAATCATTTACATAATTAAAACAACTCAAGAAACCCACATAAATGTCTAAAAGAGGCCTGATTTATAAATATATACATATATATTCACACAATGGAATACTATACAAGCTTTAAATTTGTGAGCATCTATTTAACGAGAAGATGTTTATGATAGGATATGTGAAACAAAATAGTAGTCCATAAAACAATACTATCACATTTTGTTGTACAAAGATAAATACTAAGATGTTTACAGAAACCTGTTTGATTACAGGAATTACATGGAGCTCTATTTCATCTTTGTAGAAAAGGACAACGCCTGTGGGTTAGTTTTATAATTTAAAAAAAGTAGTAGTAAGCTAAAAAATAAATAATTATTTAAATCAATAAATAAATTATGTTTGTATCTAACCTCTCCCTTCCCACTCAAAAAAGAAAACCTAAGTAATCATATGACATATACATACTCACTCTTCTCTTACCTATTATACCAAAGGAGTAAAAGGAAAGCTGTTTTCCTAAGAGGTCCATGCTCTTCTGCAGAGGGGTTTTTGGCGCCTTGACAAATTGGAGAAGAGTGTCACCACAATTAGCTAAATGTATATGCTACATGCCAGGGACTCTGCTAAGTGCTTAACATCCCCATGACATACACAGTTCTCCCTTCAGATAAATACCGCCCCCCTCACTGAGGAAACTGAGGCTTAGACTTTAGAAAGTCTGTTTATCTGAAAAGGTCCATGTTCCTATGCCTGTCTTTGAGGAGAAATCTATTCTCCCCATCAGCTTCTCCGGGACTTCACTGCCACCAGCTGCCGTCACTTTTCCAATCTTTCTCCTTTCTGTATCCACAAACACGCTTGTAATCTGTCTTTTCATCCTCTTGGCTCCCTGATCCGCTAAATCCCTTCTCTGGTGGTCCCTTCACTGCCAAGCTTCTTGGAATGGTTTTCTACGTGATCATCCTAGAATCTTGGCAGATTACCTGAGAAATCCAGACAACTTGGGGAGAATATCACATTTGTAGAATGCAACTTCTTTTTTATATATAAGAAAGTATTTTAAATGAGAGAACTAATCTTCAATATCCTTAAACAAGGGTATCATCCAGGTTATCTTACTTTGCAATCTTTTTTCCCATTACTCGGAATTGCGTAAACTTGGGAATTTTGGTTGAGGACATGTTCTGAGGTACAAATATACTATTTAGTAATGTCTAAAATTAATATGATAAAGCTAGTTTCTAAAAAGAATAAGCCCTATAAATAATTGACTATACCTTTTTTCTCCTAAAATATTAAACAAATATCAAAAGTTTTCAAATATTAACAATGTCAATTCAAGCCCCCTCTAATTACAGGCTTTCCAATTATGTTTTTAAGCACAGACAACTGAATGATATTCTGAATAAAATATTACTTTTCATAGTACATAAAATAATCCACTAACATTCTCTTTTCTTCTACTTATAACGGAGAATTTCAGATTTGAAACTAAGTACTCACTTCCTCTGCCTGCATCATTTTAAAAACCTCTCCAAATTCAGAATTTTCTCCTGTTCCAATGACAATACCCTAAAGGGAAAAACAGGAAAATATATTTACATTCAAATGGAATCCTCTCTCTCAACCAAAACTACATAAACTCTTCATTAGCTTTCACCAACGCATTGGCCACAGTCAAGATGTCTGACATACACATTCAGAGTTCCCTTAGCAAATTTCCTTTTGATCTTATTAAAGATCATTAGTATTTACGGCTTAGGTTACAAACCTTGAAAACAAACATTTCATTAAACTTAATACTGACTCAATTCTGAGGCTCATTTTTTGTCTATATTAATATTTCTGAAATTTGAATCTGTGTTATACTCAATAGAAACATTTAATGTAGTTTATTTTCCTCCTTCAAATGCTACTGAATGCTGCCTTTTATATTTGGGGAATATTAGAATCCAGAAAAAAAAATCTGAAATCAATTAGTAGGTGAATGAAATGTAGGCAGAATATTATAGCCAGTATCCTATCAACTGAATTAAAGTTTTATTTAACCAGTTATGAACATATCCACGAGCCACTGTTTCTATCCAAAACAAGAACAGGTAGTGAGGACTATGCTGTTAAAGGATCCATTATCGGGTAAATGGGAGAACTACGGACATATTATACCTCAGGGACACAGCTTCCCCTCAGACTCACAAATACCCGCCAAGGGTTAGGCTCAATTCTGTCACTTCTTTGTCATATATTTTGAAAAGATCCACTTAAATTAGCAAAAAAGAACCGAGAAAATGGTTGAAAACAAAGGAACTGTTATTTTCAAAACAAGAAAAAAATTACCTTTGCTTTGCCACATCTGACCAGTGTTCCCATGAAGGCAATGTTACTTCTTGATGCAAGATCTCCATTAGTTGCAGCCGGCTGAGGAGCCGTCACTTTAGAACAAGGTGTTGTCTCTCCTGTCAAACTGGACTCATCAATGGAAAGATCCACAGCCTTGGAGGACATAAAGCATTCCATTAAGTTCAAGTGTGAAGACTCTGTGCTGACGTTTAGTGTCTAAAGAGTCTGTAAATGCCACTTCTCCCTCAAATATCCCCTATTAATTACTCAAATCTTTTATCACATCCACTACTCTAAGACAGAAGACAGGAATAAGGACAACAATATTTAAAAATGAAGTCAACAAAATCTGACATGCAGAGTAGAGTGCTAAACCATTAAAGAAGATTAGCCTAAATTTCAAAACACAACTAGGAAAAAGACGACACTAGACGAGACAATCATTATCTGGCGAAAACTCAACTCTCACAACAAATTATTTTTTCCTAATTTTGCCATGACCTAAAGTTCTGAAAATGTGTTTGGCAGATTAAAACCAACCATAAAAGAAAGAGAAATATAAACAATAAAAGGTACTGAAAAAGAAATCACTTCATCATTTTGGGCTCAATTTTCATGAAATTTTTCTTGCTACACATCCCTACATTTCCCAAATGTATGTTAAGCAAGAATCAAAAATGTATATAAATGTTTCCATGCAGATCATGACTATCATCCTTTCTTTCAGCTCTGCAACAGAGTTCAACTCCGACGGTTTCACTCCTAACACAATTTAGTCACCTGCCCAAGCATGGAAAAAAAAAATCATCATTTTACATGTGGAAAACACTGTAAATGTAATCTGGCTCTGTTTCTGAAAGTATGGCCCACAGAACAATAGTTTCAAGGATGTTAAGAGGCATTGTGTGTAACGTGATAGATAGATGATTCACACACACACACACACACACACACACACACACACACACACACACACACATATACATGGAAAGGGTACTATGGTAAAGTAAGTCTTGGAAATACTGAGTTAAGAGTTAAACAGTTTCCCCTACTGCAGTGCTTCTCAAAACTTTCAATATACTAGTGTGAATCACCTCAACAAGAGTACAGATACAGCAGGGGTTGTTAAAGTGTGGTCCCAGCAGGACTAGCAGAACTAATATCACCTCAACCACCTCAGAACTTGTTAGAAATTCACTGCCCTACCTCAAACAAGGAGGTAGGGAGGGTAAACTGAAGAGATTGTATTTACAAGTCCTCCAGGTGATTCTGATGTATACTTAAGTTTGAGAATCAATGGAACAGTGCTTTCCAAACTTCTTTGATCCACTTTATTCCAGAAGCTCTTATCCAAGAGTCTTTAGGACACCCTTTGGGAAACTAGCACTAGTTCATGTTTTTACTCACTTTACAGGTTCACTTACCCAACAAACATTTACTGACTACCTTAACTATGTACCAGGCACTGGGCTAGATCCTGGAAAGGAAACAAGATAAGGAAAATGAAGCTAGAGCAGGTAACGCTATTATACGCAGAGCTGGAGTTCTCACTATGCCTCTTGACTGACAGGTCATGTCTAAACTTTAAACCTTGTTTTTCTTTTTTTTCATTGCGGGGGGTGGAGGGGAAAGGGAAAAGTAATAAATGTCATCTTGTGAAATGATTCATTTTTTATGAGCATAAATACTTTAAAAAAAATCTCAGAAAATTATTAAAAATTGATTCATGGATTCTTTCTCCCCATCTACTCAATAAAACTATGTTTTAATTTGACCAATACCATTGATTCATTCACTTAAGTATTTATTAATTCTTATAATGTGACAGGTCCAGTTCTACATCACACAAAGTAGGAATCAGCAGTAAACAAAACAAAGTTCCTGCCCTCAGCTATTATTCCAATGGGAAAGTAATTTGGAAAATAAAAAAATAAAGAAGAGTATATAATATAATGCCTGGTGGTGGGGAGAAAAGGCATGATAAGGATGGAGAGTGACATTTTAGGTAGAAGAGAGAACATCTCTCAAACGTAGATGTCCCTTTTGCAAAGCCCTGATTGACCTGAGGACCCCAAGGCTGGACCATAATTAGGGAGAAAGGATTCCAGGGAAAGGGAGCAAAAAGTACAAAGCCCATAGGGGCAGGAACCTGCGTGGCAAGTTCCTGTGTTAGGCAGCCACATAATCTTGCAAATATAACTAAGAGTTTATAACATTAGGGGCCGGCCCAGTAGTGCAGCATTTAAGTTCACACGTTCCACTTAGGCGGCCCAAGGTTCGCTGGTTCAGATCCAGGGTGCGTTCATGGCACTGCTTATCAAGCCATGCTGTGGCAGGCATCCCACGTATAAAGTAGAGGAAGACGGGCACAGATGTTAGCTCAGGGTCAGACTTCCTTAGCAAAAAGAGGAGGATTGGCAGCAGATGTTAGCTCAGGGCTAATCTTCCTCAAAAGAAAAAAAAGGAGTTTATAACATTAGATCATAAAGCTTAAAAATGTTCAGAACGAAGGGGGTTGGGCTGGTGGTGTAGTGGTTAAGTTCGCATGCTCTGCTTCAGTGGCCTGGGGTTTGCAGGTTTGGTCCTGGGTGCAGACCTAGCACTGCTCATCGAGCCAAACTGTGGTGGCACCCCACATAAAACAGAGGAAGACTGGCACAGACGTTAGCTCAGGACTAATCTTCCTCAAGCAAAACAAGAGGAAGATTGACAACGGATGTTAGCTCACTGTGAATCTTCCTCACCAAAAAACAAAAACAAAAACAGGCTTATAAAAAATATTTCTTAAAACACAGATCAACAGTCCTTTACTTTTTAAAAGGCTTCCCATTTCATATAATTTGTATACAAAGACAAGCCAGGTAAATGTGAGTTCATTACCTCAACTCAACTACAAGTTAAAAAAAAAAAATCTGCCATATTCAAAAGCAATAGAATTTCTCAATATTCAAGGAATATTATTTATTTGACTTTTCTTTCCAAATTAATCTTAGGACTATATAATTTTTCACACTAACACATTTATTACCAAGGTAAGAAAAAAAGTTAGGTCTTTTTTCAAAGATGATATTACTACTAAAACTAATCAGGTGACATTTCACTGTGCACTATCTGTTAGGCACTATGCTACATACCTATGCTAAGTTATCTACTGACAACTACTTAGCCACTAACAACTCCAATGAGGCAAGTACTATCACTATTAGCCCTATTTTACAGATAGTTTGAAAGGTTATGTAGGGGCCAGCCCCATGGCCGAGTGGTTAAGTTCGTGCATTCTGCTTCAGCGGCCTGAGGTTTCACTGGTTCAGATCCTGGGTGCAGACATGGCACTGCTCGTCAGGCTATGCTGAGGCTGCATCCCAGATAGCACAACCAGAGGCAGTCACATCTAGAATATACAACTATGTACTCTGGGCTTTGGGGAGAAGAAGATAAAAAAAAAGATTGGCAACAGATGTTAGCTCAGATGTCAATCTTTAAAAGATTTTTTTTTAATTTAAAAAAAAAGAAAGGTTATGTAACTCACCCAACATCAACATCACTTAGATAGTAAGCTATGGAGGTGACCCAACACTGACTAACTCCTGATTCCTCTTAATAATTTAGAGGATCAATTTGCAAATTATTTCTCCTCCCCAATTTTGTAACTACTTCTAGGAGAAGACAATAAGCAAAGATATATTTAAAATTTATATATTGTTCTGAATCAAAAAGTCAACAGAAAGGTTTTTTTTAATCTAGTAAGCTCTTCGTTACAAAAACCAGAACTGCATGTAATCTTCTGAGCTCTTAATTAGAAAAGAGACCTGCTGATATTTAAAAGCAAACAAAAACTTGTATACATCTACAGAACTCTTCTCTGAGAAGGGTGAAATTTACGTTTTCCCATTGCACTTTTTACTTTGAATGTCAACCTTAAACACAGATAAACACTAACATTAGCTGGTTGTCTATAGGGATAAGGAGTAAAAAAATAATCTTTATTTTAATTTTTTTTTTTTGAGGAAGATTAGCCCTGAGCTAATTACTGACACTCCTCCTCTTTTTGCTGAGGAAGCCTGGCCCTGAGCTAACATCTGTGCCCATCTTCCTCTATTTTATATGTGGGATGCCTACCACAGCATGGCATGCCAAGCGGTGCCATGTCCGCACGCAGGATCCAAACCAGCAAACCCGGGGCCTCTGAGAGGCGGAACGTGCAAACTTAACTGCTGCACCATGGGGCCGGCCCCTAATCTGACTTTTTAAAAACAGAGGAAAAGCATAGATTTATTGACTCACTCAGTGACCCAGCTATTCAGTGTCAGCCTTAGCAGTACAAGAACCATGTAAGAGAGTAAGAATTTTTGTTCAAATCAGGTCTTTCTATAAAAAAGAGGCACATATTTTCAGCACCAACAGCCATCAGCCTTGTCTACCATACAAACTGATGCAGAAGAAAAAGTCTTTGGACCCTTGTCCTTTTGTTCTATGTAGTTATATATTCGTAAAACTCAAATTATCAAAAGTATGTTATCGATGAAATATGTCTAAATCATACAATGAAGCAAACTGCATAGATCTCAACTGCCTGTTGAGCAAGAATATTTTCTAAGTTACAAGTGATTTTCTCTGAATGGTGACTGCAAGAGTTTTCCCAGGAAGCAGTTTTGAGAAAGTGAGAAGAAGGAAGGCATTTCTAAGACAGGTGGTGTCTAACAAATTAGGCAAACCTACTACAGTTTAACAAAGTCACAATTTAATTCATCTGAGAACAAAGATATTAGAGTCATTTATCCACTGCAACCATGAGAGACAGAAAGGTAGGATAAAATGAAGTCAAAGAATCAGCCAGCTCCATGCCTTCGAGCCAAAAGTTTAAATATTAAACCTTCAGAAAAAGCTATTACTCTACAGGGAAACTGATTCTCTTTCTCTTCATTCTTCCTCAGGCACTCTAGCGAAGGTGTAAAATAAGACACAACACAGTTCAAAAATCAGAATATAAATAAGAATCCAGATGCATACATTATCCACAATCTGAATATTTAACACCTACAGAATAAAAATGGTTGAAAAAATTCACAGGATTATTCCTATAAAACATTAGGCAGAAAAAAAGTAAATGCCAAAGTCAAAAAGGTTTCCTGAAAAGCACAAGTGACTGCTTAAAAAAATTACAGCTAATATGGAACTGGCAGCTACAAAAAAGTTCTCAGACTAAAGCGCAGCTTGGGGGCTGGCCCAGTGGCACAGCGGTTAAGTGCGCACGTTCTGCTTTGGCGGCCCAGGGTTCTCCGGTTCGGATCCCAGGTGCAGACACGGCACCGCTTGCCAAGCCATGCTGTTGTAGGCGTCCCACATATAAAGTACAGGAAGATGGGCACAGATGTTAGCTCAGGGCCAGTCTTCCTCAGAAAAAACAGGAGGATTGGCAACAGTTAGCTCAGGGCTAATCTTCCTCAAAAAAAAAAAAAGAGCAGCTTGGTATACTGTATGATGTTATGTTAAGTCAATCACCTGTCTAGTCTCAAATTAAAAGCATTTCAGAAATGGATTTCTTTCCCCAGAAAGGAATCTTCAAAAATATTTATCTGCAGCTGTCTGAGCAGGATAAAATTTCTTACTTCTGCTCTCAAAAATTAAGATTCCTCTTATGGTTTACTCAAATGAAGGAAAATGTAATTAAGAATTCTTCATGAGCTCTACCTTATTAAAAATCAAAGCCCAACCAACGAAGTGTTATAAACTACTGAAAAGGCTACATGCAATGCCTTTTCCCCCATGGTAAATGCTTGCATGAATTTTTAACTTTCTGACTCAAGTGCACAGATTCAACTTGATCAAGCTGCCAATAATTTAAGGGCCAGGATTTGGTTAACGATGATTTCCACTGTATTTCACTATGACTGTTCAAAGAAACCACATTTCAAAAATGGATCCTACTTTTGCAACAGTCCTTTCCTACCAATACGAACGAAAATCTTAAAACAAGGACACTAAGTATCACTTCTAACCTGCCTATATTGTCTTTTTAAATTCAGGTGACTTAGTGAGAAAAAGTAGTTCTTTCTCTTCAGCATTTTAAACATGAATAGCATTCCTCAGCTCACACTGCTTTTTAACCAGGGAACTATAAAAATCAGACAACAAACACTAAACAGATTCAAGCTTATACAATCTAAGAGAACAAACACTCCCAATGCTCTAAATATGGAGGGGTTTTCTGAACTGTATAATGATAAAACTATTACAGAAATATACATCCTTTCCAAAGTCAAACACGAGTAATTACATCAAACAGTTTTTAGTGAATAGGAATGTTTTTAAATTCCACAAATATACCATACATCGTCTTCAACATTCTAATCAACTTCTTTCAAAAGCCAATTTAAAATCTCTACATCCTAAAACGTTTGTAAATTGCTTTTTACAAGTCTGTACATAAGTTTAATAATTCAGACACTTTTAAACGTGAAGTTTCAGTAATGACTCATAGTAAGAGGGGGAACAACATACTATAAATCAATTTATCAAATTCAATTACCAGAAAAATACATTGAAGTCAATATAAAAACTTGCAACTCACAAGTGACATCAGTGTCATGGCAGAATGAGCTTTCCCAGTAATCTCTCCCCTCCACCATACAATGAAAAAGATATTCATACTCCAACAGAAGACATAAAAACACAACAGAAAAAACGTCATGAGCCCCACGAAGCCATACAACGCAGGGCAGAGAGGCTGGAGCCCCCCTCGGAGGAGGAACAGGGTAAGAGAAAAGTTTGCTCCCTCACCAAAAGACTAGAATCTGGGACTGCGGGCAGCCTCCAAGAGGGAAGGAACAGGGGAGGGGACATCCGTTCACAGGAACATCAAAGGTCCCTGAGGGCCGCTGCAGCCTAGGTGAAAGCCCCTACCAAGGTGAAAGTTAACACGGGGGTGACATCATCAAGTCAACACCCCAGGAGAGCAGGTATCGAGGGCAGAGCAAGAAAACCCCAAGAGCATGCAGAAGAAAGTGGCCCCCCCACCCACCGCCTCCCCCCCACAGCACTGGCTCCAGTGCCTGGGATCCCAGTGGAATACAGAGTGCTCAGAATATGCAGTTCTTGACCCCCATCCAGTGGCAACAGGTGGTAAGTGTGACCAAAAATACCATGATGCGCAATAACAGAGCCACGCCCTCAAGTAGTATCAAGAATTATATTAAATCTCTAGACCAGAGAAAAAAATGACAAGTACCCAGAAGTCACTCCTGATGACACAGACATACATAATCTAAATGACAGAGAATTCAAAATAGCTATCATCAGAAAAGTCAACAAGGGGCCAGCCCTGTGGTACAGCAGTTAAGTTAGCATGTTCTGCTTCGGGTTCTTCAGTTCAGATTCTGGGTGCAGACCTACACACCTCTTGTCAAGCTATGCTATGGCAGGCGTCTGACATATATATAAAGTAGAGGAAGATGGACACAGATGTTAGTTCAAGGCCAGTCTTCTCCAGTAAAAAGAGGAGGATTGGCAGCAGATGTTAGCTCAGGGCTAATCTTCCTCAGAAAAAAGTGAAAATAAAAAAAAATAGAAAATAAAAAAAAATTCAACAAGTTGAAAGAGAATATACAGAAACAATTCAACGAGTTCAGGAGCTACTTCACAAAAGAGATTGAAACTATAAAGAAGAACCAATCAGAAATACTGTAGATGAAAGACACAATGTTGGAGATAAAACAAAATATGGATTCTCTAAATGCTGCAGCAGACACCATAGAGGGGTGTATCACCATAACTGAAGACAGACATGTTAAAATGCTCCAGATAGAGGAGGAGAGACAACTAAGACTAAAAAGAAACAAAGAAATTGTCTGAGAAATATCTGACAATTAGGAAATGCAACGTAAGAATTACAGGTATTCAAGAGAGAGAAGAGAAGGAGAAAGGAGCAGAAAGCTTGTTCAAAGAAATAATAGCAGAGAACTTCCCAAACTCAGGGAAGGAGATGGAAGTCCATGTGGAAAAGGCTACCAATTCTCCTAAATATGTGAATGTAAAAAGACCTACTGCAAGGCCTACAGTAGTGAAACTGGCAAAAGCGAATGACAAAGAAAAAAATACTAAGGGCAGCAAGGCAGAAGAAAATAACCTACAAAGGAACTCCTAGCAGGCTTTTAGCAAATTCCTCTGCAGAAACCTTACAGGCTAGGAGAGACTGGAATGACATATTTAAATCTTTGAAGGACAAAAACTTTCAGCCAAGAATACTCTACCCAGCAAAAATATCCTTCAGATATGACGGAGAAATAAAAACTTCCCCAGATAAACAAAAGCTAAGGGAGTTTGTAGCCACGAGATGCCCCCCTTCCCCACCTTGTGACAAGAAATCCTCAAGAAGGCCCTCATACCTGAAAAAAAAGGGAGAAAGGGGTTACAAAGCACGGAGTAAGGACATAAGTAGGTAGACAAAAATCAGAAAACTATAGTTATCCATCACAAGTTAGCAAATACTCAAGAAGAACATTAAAGATCAGGAGAAAGAAAACACCAAAAACAAAGATAATCTTGTAATTTTAATCACAAACTCACAACACAAGATGGAATAAGACGTGAGAAAAACAGCTGAGGAGGGGAAGAGGAAAGGGACTGAATCAGTTTAGTCTAAGGAAATAAGAGGCCATCAGGAAATGGACAACTTATACACGAGATTCTGAATACAAACCTCAGGGGAACCACTAAACAAAAAAGCAGGAAAGAGACACAAATAATAAAAAAGGAGAAAACAAAGAAACATAACATAAAAAACTACATAACTCAATTTGTAGACCAAAATACACAGGACGAGAAACAAAGGAAATGCAGGAGAACTGGAAAACAAGTGATAAAATGGCAGCATTAAGTGCTCATATATCGATAATCAACCTAAAGGTAAATGGGTTGAATTCTCCAATAAAAAGACACAGAGTGTCAAGATGGATTAAAGAACAAGACCCAACAATACGCTGCCTCCAGGAAACACGTCTCAGTTCCAAGGAAACACATCTCAGCTCCAACGAGAAACACAGACTCAGAGTGAAGGGATGGAAGACGATACTCCAAGCTAATGGCAAACAAAAGAAAGAAGGTGTCGCAATACTTCTATCAGACAAAGTAGACCTCAAGATAAGAAAGGTAAAGAGACAATGAGGGGCAGTGTATAATGATTAAAGGGACACTCCACCAACAAGACATAACCTTGTAAATAAATATCTATGCACCCAACAGAGAAGCACCAAAGTACATAAAGAAACTATTAACAAATCTAAAAGAAGACATTAATAATAACACAGTCAGGGACCTCAACACTCCACTCACATCAATGGATAGATCATCCAGATAGACAATCAATAAGGAAACAGTGGAATTACATGAAAAGCTGGAACAGTTGGACCTAATAGACATATGCAAAACCCTCCATCCAAAAACAGCAAAATACACATTCTTCTCAAGTGTGCACAGCACATTCTCAAGGATAGACCATATGCTGGAAAACAAAGCAAGCCTCAATAAGTTTAAGAAGATTGAAACAATAACAAGCATCTTTTCTGATCACAATGCTATGAAGCTAGAAATTAACTACAAGAAAAAAGTTGAGGAAGGGACAAAGATGTCCAGACTAAACAATATGCTATTGAACCACCAATGGATCACTGATTAAAGCAGAAGTCAAAAAATATCTGGAGACAAATGAAAATGAAAACATACCATACCAACTCATATGGGATGCAGCAAAAGCCATATTAAGAGGGAAATTCATCACAACACAGGTTCACCTTAACAAACAACAAAAAGCCCAAATAAGCAATCTCAAACTACATCTAATTGAATTAGAAAAAGAAGAACAAAGCCCAAAGTCAGCAGAAGGAGAGAAGTAATAAAAATCAGAGCAGAAATAAATGCTATTGAAGCAAAAAAGGCAGCAGAAAGGATCAATGAAACAAAGAGCTGGATCTTTGAGAAGATAAATAAAATTGGCAAACCCCTAGCCAGATTTACAAAAAAAAAAAAAAAAACCCACAAACTAGTAGGTGGGGACAACAGAATAAGAAGCTGACTACCACTCTAAGGAATTTTTACTGTTTCTCATTAAAACTTCAGACTCATTAAAACTTTGGACTCCTTAGCACAATCCATTTCCCATAAAAGAAGTGCACAGGCAGTTAGTCTGCCTGGGAAACAGCAGCAAAGTAAAATGCTGGCATGGCTCTGCAGATGGCCAAACCTGCTTAAAAAAACAACTTACAACTCAGGAGTAATGCCACAGAAAATAGTGAAGTAGGGCACCCAAAGAACTTATTCCTCCACTAAAACAATCATAAGCTAGCAAAAACTGAGAGAATCAACTCTGGAATCAAAAACTTAAAGCAACCACAGAGTGCTTAATGAAGAAAAAGGCAACTCAATTTTGGTTAAAAAAAGCATTGTGGCATTCTTGTTTACTGCCTCCTATTCCCTGTTCCTCAGAGAAGCAGCAGCGGCTATGAGGATGGAAGCTTGTGTTTCTGGTACAGCTTACTGGTAGTCAGGGGGCAACATGGACCTCATTCTTTTTTTTTTTTTAAATTGGCACCTGAGCTAACATCTGTTGCCAATCTTCTTTTTTTTTCCTCCTCCTCCTTCTTCTCCCCAAAGCCCCCAGTACATAGTTGTATGTTCTAGTTGCAGGTCCTTCTGTTGTGCTATGTGGGATGCCGCCTCAGCATGGCCTAATGAGCAATGACATCCCCACACTCAGGATCTGAACCAGCAAAACCCTCAACTGCCAAAGCGGAGCATGCAAACTTAATCACTTGGCCACAGGGCCAGCCCCTGGACCTCATTCTTAAAATACTACAGTTGTGTACTGACCAGTGTGGCAGTTCACTGAGGGACTGGTACAGAGGCTGACCTTTATTTCACACCCCAACCCCATCCCAGCTAGAGGGACAGAGAAGAGCACAAGCAACAGACACACTCAAAGACTGAGAAGGAAGGCTGAAGTGGAAGTTTCTTGAAGGAATAAGGGCTTGGAAGGGCCACCTTATACACCAGGGAAGACAGAGTGCAAAACGTATGCCCAGAACCAGATGCATGCTCAGAAAAGACCTGAGAGGACTGGAGGTTTGCACCTCTGGCAGATCTGTGGGTTTGGTGCAAGCAGGAGGTGAAAGTGAAAGCAACATTGTAGGGAGCCTAGCTCAGTGTTGAAGAAGTGCCCCAGCTCAGAGACAAACTGCAAAGACCAGGAGAGTGGCATTTATTTTTTTCCTTTCTGGCTCCAGATGGATAAGGCTGAATGCTGAAAAAATGAAAAAGAAACTTCAGTGACCACACACAACAAGGAATACAATCTTTGCAAAAATAATTTCGAAAAGTCACTAAACAGAATGGACTACTGCAGCCCTCAACAACCAAAAACAACAAATCCTGAGAAAAGGCAGAATCTGATGTACAGAATCATGACATCATAATATTCAAAACACCCAGTTTTCAACAAAAAATACAGAGAAACAAGAAAGTACAACCCATTCATAGGAAAAAATTAACTGATAGAAACTGTCCCTGAGAAAGACCAGACATTGAACCTAGTAGAAAGACTTTAAATTAACTGTCAAATACAATCAATGAACTGAAGGAAACCATGGATGAAGAACCAAAGGAAATCAGGGAAGGAATTAATGAACAAAAAGAGGGTATCAATACAGAGAAAGAAATTATAAAAAGGAAACAAATAGAAATCCTGATGCTGAAAAGCACAATAACTGAAATGAAAAGTTCACTAGAAGGGTTCAATAGCAGATCTGAACAAGGACGAAAAAAAGTGAGAAAACTTGAAGACAGGATGATTGAAATTAACCAGTCTGAAGGGTAGAGTAAAAAAGAGAATGAAGAAAAGTGAACAGTGCCTAGTACCTGTGGAGTACCACAGAAAATACTAATATAAGCATTGTGAGAGTCTCAGAAGAAAAAAAAATAGAAATGGGCAGAAAGAATATCTGAAGAGATAATGGATGAAAACTTCCCAAATTTAATCAAAGTCATGAATCTATACATAAAGAAGCTCAATAATTTCCAAATAGGATAAACTCAGACATTTACAGTGAGACATTATAATCAAACTGCTGAAAGACAAAGAGACAGAATCTTGAAGCAACTCATCACATAAAAGGGATCCTCAATAAGAACAGCAGCCATTTCTTATCAGAAACCATGGAGCATAGGACCAGTATAATGACATATTTAAAATGCTGAAAGAAAAAAAAAATGTCAGAGAATTCTATATCCAGCAAAAATATTTTTCATACATGAAGGAAAAATTAAGAGATTCCCATTTAAACAAAAGCTAAGAGAATTCATTGCTGATGGAAATGCTGAAAGAGTCTTTTGAGCTGAAATAAAAGGAGTAGAAAGTAACTCAAAGCTATATGAAGAAATAAAGAATTTCAGTAAAGGTAAATACATAGGTATATATAAGTGCCTGCATTATTGTATTTTGAGTTTGTAACTCCTCTGTTTTTCCTATATGACTTAAAAAACAAATATATAAAATACTCATAAATCTATGTTAATAGGCATACAATGTATAAAGATATAATTTGTGACAACAACATGAAGGTAGTGGGAAAAGTGAGCTGTACAGGAGCCAAGTTTTGGTATGCTATTGAAGTAAAGCTGGTAGCAATTCAAACTGCACTATTATAAATTTAGGATGTTAACTGTAATCCTTACCATAACCACTAAGAAAATAAATAAAAGATACAGAGAAAAGGGAATTGAGGAGGTAATCAAAGAAAACTTTAAAAAAAGAAAATCAAACACAAAAAAGGAGAGATTGGAGGAATTGAGGAACATAAAATATATAACACATAGAGAAAACAAATAGCAAAATGGCACAGAAAGTCCTTCTCTACCAGTAATCACTTTAAATGTGAACAGATTTACAATTGTGATATATGCATATAAGGGAATACTATTTGGCAATAAAAAGCAATGAAGTACTGATACATACTACAAATAGATAAACCTTGAAAACATTGTTAACTGAAAGAAGCCAGACACAAAAGATTACATAGTATATAATGTCACTTATACAAAATGTCCACAATAGGCACATGGATACAGAGAGAGCAGGCAGATTCCTGCCTGCTAGCCTGTAGGGCAGAGGAAAAGAGGTCACGTTTAGTGACTACTAAAACGTGAGAGCTTTCTTTTCAGAATGCTAAGAACATTCTACAATTAGACTCTGGTGATGGTTGCACAATTCTGAATATACCAAAAACCAGTGAATGGTACATTTTAAATGTGTAAATTGTTTGGAATGTAAATTATATCTCAATAAAGCTGTTTCTTTAAAAAGATATTTTTATATGTGGTGGATGGGCCGGCACTTTTGGCAGGGACTAAGAGCTAGTTAGGAATGCAGACTCTCAGCCTCACCCCAGGCATGCCAAAACAGAATCCACATGATTACTCTGCGCATTAAAAGTTAGCATACATTGCCCTAGGGCAACTCTATGTCACAGTGAAAAAACTGTGGCCTGCAAATAGTAAGAGGCTTGCCTGAGCTCACATGGTCCATTCATTCATAAGCAGACACGTTTTACTCTTTGAATCACAGTTGTTTGCAAGATGGTTTCTCCTAGGAGAAAGGGCACAAACTGTGTCTTTTTTACTTCCTAGCCCTGAAGCCTGGTATGGTGCTCTATACATGGTACTCAAATATTTACTGAATGGCTAAAATGACTTCTAAGACAGACTGATTTCCAAAGAGAGGAATTACATTTTGCCTAAATTAGTTTCATCACCAAAATAACCAAATTTAAAATATCACTACATGCTTATATTCTAACAAATGTTTGAAAAGATTCCTTTTTGAAAAAACATAGTAAACCAAATCAGAATCTGAGTTTTGCCAGAATATCAAGTTTTTCACTGAGTAAATGGAAAATATATTTTGTAACTCGGGAGGTTAGAAAGCTCTAACACAGAAAGATAGCTCCACTAATGGAGCTACTTAACACAGAGGAAGATGCTTGCTAGTGGTTCTTAACAAGAGTGGGCACAAATGTGAGCCTTAAAGAAGGGAAAAGAATGCCTAAGTGAGGTTTCAGAGAGACTGTCTCTAACTTCTTCAGTTGGTAGGTAGCCAAAGTAGATCTGTGCTTGTTCAACCACACCGATCATTATCTTTGGTTTTTACTCTCTGAGAACTAAGGAACAGGAAGGAACAACCCTAAAGACACCAAAAACTACTCACTGAGGCAACTACTATCCTTTAACAAAGTACATGGATCGTGAGGTAAAAAGGCTCACTCTGTAATGCCAACTGGCTTGTTCTAAGTTTGGACTTCTGAGCCTGGCCCCAGTAGACCTTGACTTCCAGTGGAGATAATCTTTCTGCCCAGATTTAAATGGTCTGATAATCTAGCATCATAAAAATGGCTAATTCTTGGCTCTCACCAAATAAGTGGTAGTTCTCTAAAGGAAGTTTGATACATTTAGAAAATTACTATATCAAAATTCGGTTAAAAAAAAAAAAGATGGTGCTTGTACTCAATGTCTACATCTTGAAGAGATTCACAGAATGACATGGACTAACCCTAAGCACATGAGCCACAAAAGAAAGTGTCAATGGGATTAATCATTTAGAACTCCAAGTGAAAGAAAATCTTGCTAGATTTCAGGCAACGTTTTGGGCTTAGTTAGAAAGTTATAGCTGAGAGAGGTAAAATATTTTCAACAGACAAAAGAAATTCTCTCTTCCTCTGACTCTTACATTGTTTTCTCTTTCAAAGAATTCTTGTTCAAACATTGCTCTAGACTTTATCTGGAACAATATGGAAAATATTCTGTGTTTCCAAAAAGGCAAAATGTACTGTTATGCAGCTACACAGTCTATAAGACTGCTTCACCTAAAGTCACTGCCTGACTATATGCTGGCCGCCACCATTAGCTGGCCAATGGTGCCTGTTCTCAAATACTATTAAAGTGAAAATAAAAATCCTCAAGAAAAAAACTGGAAAACATGTCCATAGCTCAAGTCCTCTAAGTTTTTACTATCTCAGCTGCACTAGTGACTCTAAACTAGTAAGGTCACTGCCACCAACACATATTGGCTCACTCCTTGGCTATGAAAAACTAACTCAGGCAAGAAAACAAAATAAAGAATTCCTTAAGTTGTCAATATTAATAGTCTTTAAAAAGTGTTTACAAATGACAGTCTCAGGTTGCTATGGACTGAATTGTGTCCCCCTAAAATTCATGTTGAAGCCCTAATCTCCAATATGATGGTAATCAGAGATGGGGCCTTGGGAAGCCATTAAGGTTAGATAAGGTCATGTGGGTGAGGCCTTTATAATGAGATTAGTGGCTTCATAAGAAGAGGAAGAGAGATCACTCTCTCTGCTATATGAGACACAGGAAGAAGGCTGCAAGCTAAGAGAGCCCTCACCAGAAACCAAACTCTGCAGATCCTGACTGTGGACTTCCCAGGCCCCAGAACTGTAAGAAATAAATGTCTGTTGTTTAAGCCACTCAGTCTATGCTATTTTATTATAGCAGCCGGAGCTGACTTAAGACACAGTCTATGAACATATAATAACAGAAAAAAGTTCTACAGCAGTCAAGTTACTGAACGTGATGAAAGGATACTACTGAAGGCCCAGACAAGATTTACAGCCAAAATCTGAACCACTGAAATTTATGACAGGAACCCTAGAGTTGCAGCATGACAATGTTAAAATGGCAACCTTGGCCTTGGGCCAAATCCACAAGAAGAGAACTATACCGCAGAAGTCCAGGGCCTTGTTTTTTCTAAAGTGAAATCCAAATGCTTTGTTTGTGAGAAATTAATAATATCCCAAGGCTAACTGAGGAATTTTCTGTTTCCCTTACATCCTAATCAAGAGTATATTTTAGGCAGGTACATCAAATGACCAGCTCGCCTTACAAAATCATCCAGTACTCCAATAAGCCAATTTAATTCTAAAAAGCTAGCAGCTTCTGTGTCCAGAAGAGAAATCAAGCTTATCAGCCTTATTATGTCTCAAGTCAGTATATTTAAATCTAGAGGCAGCACGAAATCTTTTAGGAAAGTTACCTCAATCTACTGTCAAAGTAGTTGCACAAGCTTGCTCAAGGTACCAGGTAGCAGGTAAAACGAATAGGATAGGAAAGTGATAGAGAAATCAAAGATGTTCAACTATACATGTAAAACTGGATTAACTAGAACAAAATCAACCTAATTACAGCACTGCAGAATAAAACAACCTAATTAAGTGTCTGAAAAGTTAACAAGTAGGGGGAAAACAAGAACTAAATAAAATACTTCACAAAGCATATGCTTCTAATTTTTATAGCATCAAGCTTTAAAAGGTCAAAAATTTCCTTACTGAACTCAGAGTAAATCTTCAATATATATTTGCTGAGTGAATAAAATATACACTAGTCCAATACTCTGACAAATTTTTTCCTATTAGCACGTGAACTTTGAGAAAATTAATTCTACCTGGTCTGCAGTATTTTGTTATAGTATCCAAACAGATTAAGACACCAAACTTACCTCAAACAAGCGTAAGTCAGCAGGAACTCTGTCCCCAACAGAAAGGCAAACTGTATCACCTGGAACCAAGTCTCGTGCAAGCGTATGTTCCAATTTTCCTTCACGCACACTGTAACACGAAACAGAAACAACCACGGCTGAGAAAAGAAAGCCATGCCACTTATTTAACAAAATTCTTTCCAGTGGGGTTGCCTGAGGGAAAATATATTGCATTCTTACACTTCTAAGGAGATAAGTCAAATATAAGAATGAAGAAAAGGATTATTTTTGTGGTCTTGGTAACTAAGAAGCTCAGATGACAAAACAGCGTTGGAAAAACTGACCAGTTGTTCAGAGGTAAAATGTGAAGACTTGAAGCACCGTTTTGAATCATCTGGGTCTGTGCGACTGTGCAACACTGCACCGACAACAGAGCCTGGCACAGTCATACACAAAACAATTTCTCTTGAGTAAATCCACGTCTCAAGAATCTCAAAATCAGGGGCCGGCTCCGTGGCCGAGTGGTTAAGTTCACAAGCTCCACTCCGGCGGCCCAGGGTTCGGATCCTGGGCGCGGACATGGCACCCCTCGTCAGGCCATGTTGAGGTGGCGTCCCACATGCCACAACTAGAAGGACCTGCAACTAAGATACACAACTATGTACAGTGGGGGTTTGGGAAATAAAGCAGAAAAAAAAAAAAAGATTGGCAACAGTTGTTAGCCTAGGTGCCAATCTTAAAAAAGAAATAAAAAACAAAAAAGAATCTCAAAATCAGAACTTTAAACTTTTAACAGTACAACTTACCACACTAAATAGAGTATTAATTTTTCATGTCAGATTAATGGTTTCTACCTTATGTTTAGACAAATCTGGGGCCACAATGTATTTTGTACTAGTCATATTCATTTCTGTTTTTAAGAGTAGAAATTCGTATCAGAAACAAGGATCATACCAATGGCATTCTGGTGGCATAAGTTTACTCAGTTCTTCAAGAGATTTTTCTGAACGATATTCCTATTTAAAAAGAAAAGGCACAAACATAAAGAAATGCAAATACATATGCTCCTATAAATATATTCCGTGTAGAGTTAAATATTGATCTCAATCATTATTTAAAAATTTCCCCCAATTCTTACCTTTTCCTTTACTTACACTTACATTTCTATACATAAAAGCTTGTCCCTTATTAAATAATGTTAAATTATAGTGACCAAACAATTTGATAATTAAATATTCCCAATTTCGCATTTTAATATTCAATGTGCAACCTAAGGTCACGTTATTTATAATAAAATGAAGAAAATTGATTCGTGTGTCCAAAGGGTACATAATTTTCAGTCATTAAAAGTAAACATCAGGGGCCAGCCCAGTGACACAGTGGTTAAGTTCGCACACTCCACTTCGGCAGCCCGGGTTTTGCCAGTTCAGATCCCAGGCATGGAACCTATGTACCACTTATCAAGCCATGCTGTGGCAGGCATCCCACATATAAAAATAGAGGAAGATGAGCACGGTTGTTAGCTCAGGGCCAACCTTCCCCAGGAAAAAAAAAAAAAGAGGAGGATTGGCAGGGGGTGTTAGCTCACAGCTAATCTTTCTCAAAAAAAGAAAAATAATTAAGATAATTTTCACTTAGTGTTTAATGATCAAAGAAGTCAAAGACAATTAATAGCAGGCAACATTTGCTTTGAGGACTTAAGCCCATGCTAAATGCAAAGGTTTTATGGCGTAAGTTTGCTTGGAAAGAACAGACATTAAACAGAGAGTTTACTAACACAGAGATGTGGTTGGCCTTACCTTGATGGACACCTTTCCCATCACCCTGAACTACCCAAAAAGGGAAATTCTAAAGAGCCCTAACTCTGTCATGCTCCAGCCTTCTTCCATCCATATAATCATAGCTAAGGGTCAGAGACAGCTTCACTCACTATTTAGTCCATGTCTCCATGGGGCAGTTTTGCTTCACGAAACATGACCTATTTTTGTCTCATGTCTGCACTAAAATCTTTTGATCTAAGGTTAAAAAGGGAAAAGAGGGAGTAGTGGAAGTGTAAGTTGGAAAGTGTTTTAAAATGACTGCAGTGCTAATACTAATCAAAATTTCACACTCACAATCTTTTTCAGACAAAATGCAAAGCCATTTAAGAATAACTTAGAACTAAATCAGTCTTTACTTAAGCGAGAGGAACAAATGTGAGAGTAAGGTAAATCTATAAATAGAAAAATTACAAGACATCCCTTCCCCAAACATACCAAGGATATTAAGGAATTCGGAAGTTTTGGTTAGAAAACATTCACCAAACCTAGATGCTAGTAATAAATGACACAGAAGCTGCCCAATCTTTACCTCCCTCTCCAGACTTCTTAGCCTTTACTTCCTACAACTACAAAGGTGCTTCTACATCAAAATGACCATTTAACACACCACCAAAAACCTGACAGCATCACTAATGAACGCCTAAAAGTTATGTTTTAAATTTACTGTAAGGTGGTATCAATATATGACTATCTAGAACAATTAGCTATTTTCATGTCTGCGAAGGTACATAATTGGATGACAAATGGACACTAGAATGAGATAGGGAAAATAAAGGCACATAGAAATATGAAAAGAATATAAAAAGCACTCTTCTCCTAAAACACAGGTAAAAACATAAATACTAAATAATGATAAAGCATTAAAAATTTCTGATAGATTTTTTGTAGAGTTTTTTGACAAAGCATTATGGTAAGTTCAACTGATAGTAAATAGGATCTTTTTTAAAAGTTTTTAATTGCAGTTTATAGACTGTTTTGTTGGTTTCATAGGCACACTTGGGGAAAGGGCTCACCTCTGTACAAGAAACCAGACCTAGCAATCTGAAACTGGGCTTTTCACAAATGTTTTGATTCTTTCTTGAGTTTTCCATCAAATGAACCTCTTACAAAGATATTTAGCAGATGGTTTCAGCCACTGCATGTAAAGTGTTTAACATACTGTCTTTGTGTAAAATTCCACATTGATTATGTTAAAATTGCAATTTTGTGGGTTTTTTTGAGGGAAGGGGCTCCCTATTTACCAAAAAACAAGCTACTAAGGTCTTCCATCCACAGTGATAATATTGCAGGAATCCTTCTGAAGAAAGTCACTCCACACATCTGTCGCATTATTAAAGATGCAAGAGGGTTCTGGTTCCTGGTCCAGTGGGTCATACCACTCACATGGCTGAATGAATGGCTGCCTTGAATGATGCCTGGAATGACCTCTGCTAGACTAACCAGCTCTGCCTCCCCTAGGGTAACTTTTATCAGTTCTAAGCAAGAGGATTCCCTAGAAATAGGATCCCTGACGGTCTACTGATGGAGCTCACAAACTTGCTGCAGAAGTCTGATTCCAACCGGCTTTTCTACACTGGCTTACTATAAAACTAACAACTTACTAAGTTAGTGATTACCATAGGAGGCCTGGATAATAACAGGAAATACCCAAAGAATAAATCATAGCTATGTAAATAACTACACTAACTTAAAATACAGTCTTAAGGTTCAAAACAACATGAATTTTAGGATCACGTGACATATTAAATTTTTCCCTAAAACTAGAATAATCTTTCTACACTCTTATTAATCATGCTTTAAAACTTTTAACTAATAAAATGAGACCTGCCACATTGTTCTAAAATCCTAACATTATCTCGACATTATTCACATTAATTTCTTTTTTTAAAGATTTTATTTTTTTCCTTTTTTTCCCCAAAGCCCCCCGGTACATAGTTGTATATTCTTCGTTGTGGGTCCCTCTAGTTGTCGCATGCAGGACGCCGCCTCAGCGTGGTCTGACGAGCAGTGCCATGTCCACACCCAGGATTCGAACCAACGAAACACTGGGCCGCCTGCAGCGGAGTGCGCGAACTTAACCACTCGGCCACGGGGCCAGCCCCTCACATTAATTTTTAAAAGAGGTTCCTTTTCATATGTTTTATTTATTATTTCAATGTTTTTGCTGAACAGGGAGCTTGATCCAGATCACAACATGCCTTCTGTGAAGAATGAGAAATTTAAACCCTGGCCCAATATTTTTATGGTGATGGATGGCAACTAAACTTTTAGTGGTGAACACTATGGAGTCTATACAGAAGTTCAAATATAATGATGTACACCTGAAATTTACATAATGTTATAAATCAATGTTACCTCAATAAAAAACAAAAAACCCTACCCAACTTTTTAATTGCAAAAATTTTTAAACTATGGCTGGATTTTATTTCTATTACATGTACTATGCTGTTCATTTCCATCTGCTTCCATTATCTTTAACACCATCAAATAAAAAACTAGATTTTCTTCACATCACTACCTAAATCAGTCAAGTGAGTTCCACTGACTTCCAATAGCGCTGTCTTTCTGAAATTATTTCGAAAACAAAGAATAAATTGTTGACTGACGTTACCATCCCCCAATAACTATAGATTTTGCCATAAACCACCTTAATTTTTTTAAGCAATTAACTACAATACTATTAATATGTTGGCAAAACAGGCTCCCTACTCACCTGGACAAAGGCAACTGTAACGACGATAAGTATTGCCTACACAAAACAAAGAAACAACCTTTAAATCAGACATGGTAACTTCAGAAATAACTGTTAATCGTGTTTTATTTTTCTGACTCTATCTGCAGTCCCAAGATACCAGGCACTAAGCATTGAGATGAGCTGGGGTAAAAATCACAACTTTGCCTTGAGGCCTGTTGGGGAAGAAAGCTACAGCTGACAGTGGCTTGCCTCCCCTGGGACAGCTTCTCAACCTTTATCTCAGGATCCCTTTATGTACTTACAACCTGAAGACCAGCTTTTGTTTATGTGGGTTCTATCTACCAATTTTATCACATTAAATCCTTTTTCAATTACTCAGTTTTAATTTCTACTTTACTAATTCATCTAAAACAATAATAAACCCTTACATGTTAACAAATACAACATTTTTTATGAAAAACATATCCCCCCAAAAAAAACTGTGAGCAAAGTGGTAGTGTTTTCAATTTTTCTATCTTTAATGTCTGCCTTCAGAGAAAGCTGGATTCGCATATCTGTTTCTGCATTCAATCCATTGCAATATGTTGATTATGGCGAAGTATATGAAGAAAATCCAGCCTCATACAGATATTGCTGGAAAAGGGAAGAGTACTTTAAAAGCTTTTTCAGATGATTGTGGATCTTCTTTTTAGCTGTTACATCCAAATTAGACAAGTGTTAGTTACTTAAAAGCAATTTGCAAGGTAGACTCTAAAATTCTATCAATGAACTTCTCATAATCTGTTATACTAAAATCCACTGAACTATCTTGCACTTTGAATAGATCTTATAATCACTAAAAATTTTGTAACATAACACTGACCATTTAGAAAATATTGATTCACTTGGTTATTCAAATCTTTCAAATGTTGATACATTTCCTAATAGAAAAAATCACTTTCATTAAAATCACTACTGATCTCATTAGAATAAAGTCTTAAATACTGGTAAAATATCCAGCACATAGTAATGCATAAAAATTGTGCAAAATTATAATTATCACATGAAAGCTTGAATTTTATCTTTGGCAACAAAATCTGTCAGTTGCTTTTCTTGGAGTGATAGGCTCATTTCACACACTTTCAAAAAAGAAGTATGCCAGTTATCTAAGTCTTAACTGCAGTTCGTCAGTCGCTCTTTCAAGTAAAAGGCTGGTTCAGCTCACCACAACTGCCTTTCCTTGAAACAACCATCATACTTCAATATACAAAAGTCCTTTATGCATACTTCCTATTTCATTACGCAGAATATTAAAAAGATATGCACTCAAGGGTCAAAACTCGATAAAATTAATTTTCACTGTTTTATCAAAAATATTCCTAAGTGAAATCATGAAAGAAAACAATGATTACTAGTACAGTTTGTGCCTTTATTTTGATTTGAGCCAAGGCTCTAACAGTTTTACCCGCCACTGCTTTTGTGCCATTTATGCAAATGTCTATAGCAAAAAGACAAATAATATTCCAGTATTAAGAAAACAGTTTTGACCTCGTAGCTCCCTGAAAGGGTCTCAGAGACTCCTGGGAGTCTGAAGCAAGAGTTCGAGAACTGCAGCTCTACATTCATATCTACTGTGTTCTTACACAGAACACACTTGCTTTAATCAATGCTTGTACTTGCTATAAATTTTTATTCTACAGTGAAAGAGGGGGCAAGAAAAAAAAGGAGGAAACTTTCAATGAAAGCTAGAATAACCTAGCTGGAAAAAATCAAAATCTCACACAGTAAGTACAGTGTGCTCTGTTAAATAGTATCTTTAAGTTCACAAATGTCAGGCTTTAGTTCACAATTAGCCAAAGCATATTCTCAACTGAAAGCAAAATAAATTGGAAATTTATTATAAAATATTTCACATCTGAGAAATTACCAGATTGTTAAGCAATTCTCAAGCATGCCAATCACAGAAACTTGAACATTATTTGAGATTATTGCAACTAAAGCAGAATTTGGACAGCAAAAAAACCTGAACAAACATTAAGACATTTTTCAATTCATTTCTCAATTCATTTTTCAAAATAAAAGCCAATCCTAATTTATATGATTAACCAACAATTTAAAAATATTTCTATTTTGTTTTCTTACCACAGTGATACTGACGGCATCATCAAACTGATGCATTAACACACTGATGACTGCAGAAGCCAGAAGCAGCATAATAAGGGGATTTTTAAACTGAAAGTGAAAACAAACAACAATTTAACAGTTTTGTATGAATGACAGTTGTGCTCCATTGCAGCAAAAGCTAAAAAAAATAAACTATTGGGGCATGATTAGAAAATTACAAGTGTCTACATTTGGTTTATCTTATGTATCTTTTCAATTAACAAAAATAAGTATTTACACTTAACTGCATTTAAAAGTCACCACTTCATAAGAGTTCCTTTCCAGAAAAAAATATCAATACTTAAAACTAAGAATTTACAAATTCCTTATAGTGCACATATATTTTTAGTATATTAGTTTCATAAATATAGCTGTTTTGAATTTCTATTGAGGCTAGAATAAGTGGAAAATGATTTTTAAGCTAGAGATTTAGGTTAAAAACTGGGCAGAAAACCTAGAGTATGAGATTCAAACATTCCTCAACATTTCTATACTAAGTAAATTAGTGTAGATTACAATTCTGGGGTTCACCCACACAGCAGAAACAACCCCCCAGGACAGCTAAGAGCAGGCAGTAAGATCCTCTCCACAGAAGAAGCTGAAGATTTTCCCAAGGCTGGTTTTCCTGATATCTATCTAGCAGAGGCAACAGTATCCAAAGAAACTAGACCACAGCATCAACCCCATCAGGCAACACTTAAATGACCAAGTATCAGAGGCACCCCAAGTTCTTTCAGTTGGACACCCTATTCCTTAAACATCAGAGCTCTCTTGCCAGAATCTCTTCCTCTGATGAAGTGATGCCAATCACTGTCCAAGTTGAAAGTAACTAGGCTACAAAGAATCCATGCCAGTAGAGAGCCCCAGCCCCTGGGTACCAGAGCTCTGAGGTTAGATGCCACCACCTCCCACTCCCTTTAAGGCTCCACTCTCTGGCACAGTGATTCCAACCCTGCTTCATATAGGAATCACGTGAAGAACTTTCACTTCTAACAATGCCCAGGTTCACATGAGACCAATTAAATCAGAGTCTCTGGGCATAGGGCGCAGGCTTTGGCACTTTTAAAACACCCTACAAGTGACTCTAGTGCAGAGAGGATTGAAAAATCATTGCTCTAGCAAAATAAAACTACAGCTGCAACGTGGTTCAGGGCTGACAAACCACACACTTGACTGAGTCAGAGTACTTGGGTTTGAATTCAGCTCCTGCCACTTGAGTGGCCTTAATATTTTTAATTCCTGGGGGTTCTTCACCTAGTAAAATAGTACCTTATGCCACAGACTGTGGTGAGGATTAATTAAGAATGTATATTAAAACACTGTGTAAACCATAAAACCCTCTTCAAAAGATATTAGCTGTTATCATCACCCTTTGAGGGCAAGGCCCATGGTCTTTTTTATTTTCCCCTAAAAAAGCTGTGCCATGGTACTAAGATGGCAGGCTCCAGACAAATGTTTACCTAACAACAAATTCGGTGTACTCCATGGAGGAGGAAAGAGTTGCCCAGTGCTTTATGATTAACAATTGATATTTACTGTTGCTTGTTGCTTGTGCTTAACTACATTACAGGCACTGCTTCATTTCATTCTCACAGCAATCCCACGATGCACGTACTCTGGCTTTGAAACAGGATCAAGAAAGTAAAATATGAAATCATACTGCCTAGTGATAAGTCAAATCATTTAGTTTATAAATCCAGAGTAAACTTCCCAAAGTTTTAGGTAATGTGGAAACGTGATAAATGTAAGAATACAAATACACATATAAAAAATATTCTAGGGCTGGCCCGGTGGCCTAGTGGTTAAGTTGGCACACTCTGCTTCAGTGGCCCGGGATTCACAGGTTCGGATCCCAGGCACAGACCTACGCACTGCTCATCAAGCCACACTGTGGCAGCATCCCACATACCAAACAGAAAGGAAGATAGGCACAGATGTTAGCTCAGGGACAATTTTCCTCAGCAAAAAGAGGACTATTGGCAATGGATGTTAGCTTAGGGCCAATCTTCTTCACTAAAGGTTGGGTTCACATGCTCCGCTTCAGTGGCCCAGGGTTCACGGGTTCAGATTCTGGGCACGGAACTACACACTGCTCATCAAGCCATGCTGTGGCTGCATCCCACATATAAAATAGAGGAAGACTGGCACAGATGTTAGCTCAGGAACAATCTTCCTCAAGCAAAAGGAGGAAGATTGGCAAGAGATGCTAGCTCAGGGCCAATCTTCCTCAAACACACACAAAAAAGCAAAAATCTATCATCTATCAATAGCTTACTATCTCCTAAGATTATTATCCCTATTTTATAAATAAGGCTCAGAGGATAATAAAGATCATACAGCTAGTAAGAACAAAGGTGGAATTTGTAACCAGGCAGTCTGGATTCAAATTACCTAACTTACTTTTCCTAATTTTCTAAGCTGACCATATTACTTTAAAAAATACTAGCATTCCTATGACAAAAAAGTATTAAGTTAGACATCTGAAAAGGAAACTGTTCATCCTTTCATCCACATGGAGGAGGAGTATCACCTCCATGTGGTATGTCCATTAGCCTTTAATATCTGCAAACTAAAAACTATAGAAATTCCAACCTAACAGTAAACCCTAGCAAATGGAAAAATTTAGGTAAAAAAAATTCAAAAAAATTATTTTTTCTTCCATAAATAACTTCATAAAAGTGAACTACACTAACAAAAATACACGTAAATTATACAACAGAGGAGAAAAAAACAATAATCCCACCTGAGAAATATACTTCTTCCACAGCGGCTCATCTTCACTGATATCAAACTCATTCCAGCCATGGAAGGCTCGCCTATGACTTACTTCACATTTGTTCAGACCATTCTGAAGATCAGCCTATTAGATTTACATATAAAAGTTACTGAAAATGTTAGCAGAGAACAAAAGAAAAACACAAAAGCGTAATACTGTATGATCACATTTACTGAAACTTCTACAACAGTCAAAACCTATCTATGGTGACAGAAAATTTATCAGTGGTTGACTGGAGCCAGACGCGATCCACAGGAGGGATTAACTGCACAGGGACATGGGGGAGCTTGCTCGAGTGAGGAAGATGTTCTATCTTAATGGTGATGGTAGTCACCTCTGTTAAAATGCAAACCGTACACTTACTATGGGTACTTGTGTTTTATGATATTATACATCAAAAAATTGTTTTTTAATGGAAGAAACAAGGTAGAGTTTAATAAACAAACAATTTATGGTTTTCTCTGGGGAAAGAGAAATAACACAAACCAGCCACACGATTTACAGAAAGCAACATATCAGTACATTTTAATTAGTTTTCTTTGTTTTCATTGTTGTTTTGCTGTTTTCTAAAATTACTTTCTCCAAAAAGAACACTCAATGGGTCATAACCACCTTCCTTGTTCTCTGAGCCTATCAAAACCCAGAGGTTGGTATTACCTTTTGCTCTTGGACTGTATCATTATTTCAGGTAGAAAATTTGTGGTTTCTAAATTATTCAAAATAATGAAGTTAAGATGAACTGGTTCTTGGGACATTTTATATATTTTTTTTTTTTTAAAGATTTTATTTTTTCCTTTTTCTCCCCAAAGCCCCCCGGTACATAGTTGTGTATTCTTCGTTGTGGGTTCCTCTAGTTGTGGCATGTGGGACGCTGCCTCAGCGTGGTCTGACGAGCAGTGCCATGTCCGCGCCCAGGATTCAAACCAACGAAACACTGGGCCGCCTGCAGCGGAGCGCGCGAACTTAACCACTCGGCCACGGGGCCAGCCCCGGGACATTTTATATTTTATGAACCCCACCTACATTCTTCAGTCACTGTCTCATGATTTATTATTATGACTATTATTAAAGAATGAAGTTACCTGCATCCCTAAAATAATTGGTTTCTCTGGCCAAAAGCTTTAATAATAGAGTTCAATATTGGAGTCTTACAACACTTAAAGATATTTAAAATAAGTGGTTTTAAAACAGAGTATAAATACAACAACCAAAAACACCTCAAAAAAAGGATAGCCAATGTTTTTAATGCCATCATCAAAATGAATCCTGTAGAAGAAAATAAGGAATATTCTCTTCTTGTTTCATTAGATTGTGTTTTTTAAAACTAGGAAGAGATTAAATTATATAAGCAAAGTTTATTTTCAGTTCTAAACGTGTACTTAGCTTTTACTTTACTTCAGAAAACATAAAAAGATAAATTCCTAACTCTATTTACATTAATAATTAAATTGATTATTTTCCCAATGCAACTAATCCTTACACAGCACTAACAGTGCCTGGCAATGCTAATGAGCTAGAGCTGCACTGTCCAATCACGTAACCACCAGCCACATGTAGCTATTTAAATTTCAATGAAAGTTAAATAAAATTAAATAAAATTAAATTCAGTTCCTCCCCTAAACTATCCACATTTCAAGTACTCAATAGTCATATTTAAATAGTGGCTACTATATTGGACAGCAGAACAGAGTATTTCTGTCATCCAGAAAATGCTATTATTGCACAGCAGTTATCTAAAGAGTCGTTATAACTAACTGATTTTACTATCTATTCCCTCCCTCCCCTGCCAAGCACTTACTTGGAGAATGCCTGCAACTTCGCTGACTGGTAATTCACTTGCTTTTTTTGATGTCAATACAGGAATCATTGTCTCATTTTCACCATTAGGAATTTTTTGAAAACGTGCAACCTAGGAAATAAAACCAAAGGAAAAATATTTGAATATACTGAACAATTCTTATGCAGTCTAGAGTAAACGAAAACCCAAATGTTTACAGCAACTTTTTTTCCATAGTTAAAACACAAATATTTTCAGACTAATAATGAGTATCTAGTCCTAATAAGATAATTTTATACTAACCATGTGCTATTTTTCCAGAAAGCACATTTCAAAATTTAAGCCACCAGTGCCAGCTAGAACACAAAATAATTTTCACATTAAATTAAAAAGATGCTATTTCTACACCAATGTAACAAGTAAAAAGTAAAACAGATGTCCTGTCTAGCAGATCCTGATGATTACATGTAGTCATAATCCTCTAAACTCATTATGTTTAACAGGAAGGACAGGGAACAGCTAAGCTTTCTCCATTTTAACTACTCCTGTCAGTCAGCTCATTTCTTAACTATCCAGAAAGGACACCTGGCTACTCTTCCGAAGCACGATGACAGCCAAGTCAGGCTCAAAGACCTATCCCCAAAATAGGGGAAAAACGAAAAGCAAGAGACCAGACAAGCAGAGGATGCACAGGTTAGTGAACGGGCTGTGAACAAGCAGAGTAAAGTCACCGAGATGGTGGCAACCATGGTATCTACTTGATGCAGCTTCATAAGCAAGTATCTATAGAAAAATGTTTAACACACTTCTAGAAATAAATCCACAACCCAGACTTGTCTTGGGTCCTAAGCTGAGATTCTTTACAGACAAAAGGTTTTGAGTAAGTAGGAGAAGGGGAGACAAAAGCTCCCCACTGAAACTTTAGGGAAGAAAATACTTCAGTTGCCACACATCCACCGATTAAAATAATACTAAAACCGAAGTGATCATCTTACTGCCAAAATACAAGTCTTTAAGCTTTTAGGGAAAATGTTTTCAACCTTGGATAATGAACATTTTTAGGATAAAACATTTCCCTAAAAATTTTTTTAAGGCAACACTTCAAGACAACAAATGAGATCAAAGAATAATTTAAGTTTCTATTATTATTATTAAAGTGCCATTATAGAGGCCTGTATCCATAAAAAAAAATTTTTGCACTTACTGCAAAAAATGGTAAATAGCTGTGGAAAAAAAGTATTTCCACAGTGTGACCAAGTTCTGGAACAATCAAATACATGTTTTCTAATCTCATTTATTAAAAAGGCATTGTTGAATGTTTAAGTACCTTAAGAGCGAAGTATTTTTCTATTCGGAATGAGAAGATTTTAGTGAATAAAAATTCCAAGCAAATTAGAGACAGATTAACTTTCTTTCATGCAAAACAAAGTCGTGAAATTATTTTACAGCATAATATTTTTACATAACTAAGAAATTTAAAGCCTTAGAAAAAGAACTGGAAATTTCATAAAAGTTGTACACGTTTTAGAGCCACTGAATGCCCTCATTTCAAACCTATGAAACGAAGTAGTACAGAGGAAAGATTTTATTGAACCATGGAGAAAATTCCTCCCAAAATGACCTGACTCTTAAAGCAATGAGAACTAAACTAATTTGACATGGTTATTTTATCTCGTGAGATAATAAAGCAAAATTAAGGAGGATCAAATATGTTTACATTGCGTGCAATGACAACGAGATTAAGAAAATCTTTTATTTCTAATATTCCTGTACTTCAGTTTCTTCATACATAAAATGGGGATATACAGCGCCTGAAGTTGTAGAATGATTACATTCACTAATATGGCATTTGACCCACCAGTCATAAGTGTTCAAATAGCTATTTCTCTCCCAAAATTATTTAATATTTATATGTACATATTCAGTGGTACAATGAGCTCAAAACAGAGCTAAATTACTAATCAAGGTTAGTAAAGCTACATTTGCAATAACTTTTCTATTAAAACATATTTTTCTATCATTAATAAATTGGAAATTGTAATCTCTAATACCCAATATGCAATACAAGAGCCTTACTCATAAAAGCTTTCTAAAGTAATTCCTTGGTAGTTGGTACATGGATAGGGTCTAATGTTGGAACAAACTTTACATAAAGTCCCTGAGAAACATTCCACGGGCCCAAAAGAGCTGAAAAATCTCAACAGAAGGAAGTGAGATTATTTCATTTAATAAAGGATAAGACACTGAAGGGGCTTGATAATAGCTCTCTAAATATATGAAGGGGAGCCGTGTGAAAGAGGGCAACACCAAATCAAAGGAGGTGTTTACAGTGGACCAACTTACGGAGTTAGAATGAAGAGGGCTGGATGTGTTCTGGCAGAGGCCAGATGGCCATCTGATAAGGACTGATTTCACTGAAGGGATTTGTACAATAGAGGGAGGCTACAGCTCAATAAATTCTTGGTCAAAGGCAGCGAGGGGTGTCAACTCATTTATGCTAAACAGATCCTACGTTAACTTAAAATTATGGAATTATTGAATTTTAATCCTGTTTTCTTTTTAATGTTATAGAGGTTTAGCAGCTCAAATGGGTCATTAATTATATGGCTCATAAGAGTATTTCAATTTGTTCATTCATTTACTCTTTCGACACACACTGCATTTATTGAGAACCTGACTCTGTGCTAGGCCCTTAGGATTTAACAATGAGCAAAAACAGCCTGGAGTGAGGAGTGGAGAGAGACATTATCAAAGAATTGCGCAAATAAACGGAAAACTGCAAACGATAACTACTATGAAGGAGAAGTCCACGGGCTGAGAGCTCATAATCAGAGGTTATAACCAGGACAGGAAAGTTTTGATGAGGAAGTAATGTTTGTAGAAGTGAAAGACAAGAAGCTAGCCTAAGGGAAGGGATGGAAGAACAGAGGGAACGGAATGTGCAAAGTCCCCAAGGAAGGTGGGGAGCATGGCAAGAATGAAGTATTCAAAGGCCTGCATTTACTCCCTTACTCATTTAGTCCTTCGACACATAATCAATGCCAGACACTGTTCTTGGTACTGGGGACACAAAGCAACCAAACAGGTAAGAACTCTAGCCTCATGGAGCCACATATCAATAAGGAGGAAAAGATTACAAATAATGTGTTATACAATAAACGGTCTAGAAAACAATTAAGAAAAAAAGGATAAGTAGGGGAGGAGTTGATCATTTTATATAGGGGGGACAGGGAGGACCCCTCCAGTAAGGTGACATTTGGTAACATAAGGTAACACAGAGACCTGAAAGAAGCAAAGGAACTAGCTATTAGACATCTAGGTAGAAACGTTCAGGAGCTAGGTGGGTATTCACAAAGGAGAGGTCCAGGTTGGTGATACAACAGTAAGTAGTCATGTGCATATAAATGGTATTAAGTCTGAGAATAAACATGTACACCAGCACAGAAGAAAGGAACGAGGTCTGTGGGCTGACCGTAGGGCATTCTCCCAACATACAGTGATCAGAGATGAGCAGTAACCAAGAGAAGAGACCAAGAAGGAGCAACCAGTAAGGTAAAAGGAGAACCAAAAGAGAAGCCAAGTGAAACAAGGAGGGTGTAAGTGGCTGGGCCAAATGCTACTGAAAAGTTAAGATGAGGACTGAGATCTGACAACTGGACTTGGTAACATGGAGATAAACGAAGAAAGCAGTTTCAATGGAGCAGTGGAGAACAAAAATCAGACAGGAGTGGGTTCAGAGAAAACAGCAGAAGAGAAGTTAGAGACAAAGTATAGATAATTCTTTCCAGTTCTGCTGCAAAGAGGAACAGAAAAATGGGATTATAGCCAGAATGGAATGTAGGGTCAAGAGTTGGCAGTATTTTTTTTTTAAGAAGAAATAAATAATACCATATTTGTATGTCCATTAGAATGATCTGCAGACAAAAAATTGATAATGCAGAAAAGAGATGGGACAACTGATAAAGTAACATTCTTGATTAAATGAGAGGGGATGGCATCTGGAGAATGTGTAGAAGGGTGGGCCTTGGATAAGTGAATAGACAGTTCATCCATAGTTACAGGAAGGAAGGCAGAGTAACACAGATTAGAGGCAGGCACACTGGTAGCTCTGGTGGAGGAAGCATATGGAAGTATTCTTCTGAGAAGTATCTGGACTGAAGAAATCAAGACAAGATACAAAGCAAAAACAGACTAAAGATTAGGAGGTAGGGAACCTACATGGAATTTCTGTCTTGATTCTAAGAGCAAAAGGAAGACCTTCAACTGTGGTCTAAAAGAAAACGAAAGGCACAAGTTGGAAAATAAAAAAATTGGAGGGCAAGAGTGGTGAGACTATACCAGCTTGGACTATTACATAAGTCTAAACAAGTGATAACTATAACTTAGACAAGGGTGATGGAATGCAGGAATAGTAAAAGTAGAGGTAAAAATGATACGCCCTGATGATGAACTAGACACATATATCAAAAATCACACTAGATGTCTACCTTGTCTTATATGCTAAATAGTAATGCTATTCACCATGGTAAACAATACTGAAAGACTCTTTTCTACAAATGGTACTGGGACAACTAGACAGCCACACAAAAAAGAATAAAGCTGGATCCCCTCCCTCACACCATATACAAAAATAAACTCAAAATGGATCGAAGATCTAAATATAAGAGCTTAAACTACAAACTTAAAAGAAAACATAGCTTAAATCTTCTTCATCATGGTTTCCTAGGACACGACATCAAAAGTACAAGAAACAAAAGGAAAAAAAGTTGATCAACAAAATTAAAAACTTTTGTGCTCTAAACAACACGATAAAGAAAGTAAAAAAGACAACCCACAGAATGGGAAAGAATATTTGCAAGTCATTTATCTGATAAGGGGCTTGTATCTACCATATATAAATTCTTACAATTCAACAATGAAGGACAGATAACCCAATTAAAAAACGAGTAAACGATCTGAATACATATTTCTACAAAGATATACAAATGACCAATAAACACGAGAAGATCCTCAACATCATTAGTCATGAGGAAAATATACACCAAAACCACAATGAGATACTACTTCATACCCACTAATGGCTAAAACTAACAAGACAGATAACGAGCATTAGAGAGAATGCAGAGAAATCAGAACTCTCATACACTACTGGTGGAACTGTTCAAAGGTGTAGCCACCACGGAACAGTTTGGCAGCTATTATATATTATTATTACGCTGTTATGCAAATATTTAATCTACTCTGGTTAAAAAGAGAATGTTTTCAGCTTAAAAACAATCTTAGAATGATTTAGTAATACTTTGAGAATTATACAATACAAGTAAGATCACATTAAGTTTAGTTGAAGGTAACCATCTTAACCATCTGAAGATAAACCATCTTAAGAGATGTAATGTCTTTCACATGTTGTTATAGGAGTCCACTGTCTATGGTCCCGTGTTTTAAACACTGGGTATTATTTACTTATTTCCTATATGGCCTTAAAAATACCCTTAATTTCCTCAATAGTTCCTTTACATTTGTGTCAAATAACAGCATTTATTATATCCACACCTTGGATTATTTAACTCATGCAATCAATAAGCATTTACTAAATAACAGACCACACACACAACCACACAGTCCATAGTCTATACCCTGTGGAGACAAATAATTCAGCTTGGAGAGGCAAGTCACACCAAAACACACACAGAGAGCTGTCATAAGGCAGTCAAATTACTGCAACGGCAAGTCAGTCTTGAAAATTCAGAGGAGGGAAAGACTGTTAGAGCCCTCAGTATTCTGGGAAAACTTCCTTAAGCTAAGCCATGAAGGATGTGTGGCAGAGAACGGCTAAGACATGCCAAGGAAGTGTTCTAAACAAGAGATGAACATTAGTAAAAGCCACAGCAATGGAAACCTAATTTGTATGTGACTAGGCCGATCTAGCTAGAATGAAATAACTGTTTTATTATGCACCTCTACCTCTATGAAATGACCCAGATTCACCTAGACAAGAAAAGCAAAGGGTTTTTAATTGGATGCATTTAAAAGCTGCAGAAACTTTCAGATCTTTAGGATGTATATAAATAATTCAGTCAAATACAGGTCCTATATGCATCAGGCCCCATCACAGACCAAGTGAACCCAAATTTGCATTTTATCAAGATTGCCAGCTAATTCACTCATTATTTTTTCTGTTTTTTTGTTTTGTTTTTGTTTTTTTGTTGTGTTGGTTTTTTTTTTTTTTTGGTGAAGAAGATTGGCCCTAAGCTAACACCTGTTGCCAATTTTCCTCCTTTAGCGTAAGGAAGATTGTCCCTGAGCTAATATCTGCATCAGTTCTCCTCCATTGTTTGTACACGGGACACTGCCACAGCATGGCCTGATGAGCAGTGTGGAGGTCCACACCCAGGATCCGAACACACGTATCCTGGGCCACCGAAGTAGAGCACAGAAACCCAACAACTACATCACTGGGCCAGCCCCTCACTCATATTTTTGAGTCTAAGCACTGTTATACATCAGTTTCCAATTCTTATACAAATTATGATTACACGGGGGTTGCTATGGACTGAACTGTGTCTCCCTCAAAATTCACATATTGAAGTCCTAACATCCAGTGTAATGGTATTTAAACATAGGGCCTTTGGGAGGTAATTCAGGTCATGATGGTGGAGACCTCATAACGGGATCAGTGCCCTTATAAGAGATACCAGAAAGATCTTGCATGTACTCTTGTTCGAGCACACTCCTCTCTCTCTCTTCACCAAGTGAGGACACAGCAAAAAAGACAGCTATCTACAAGCCAAGAAGAGGGCCCTCACCAGGAACTGAACTGGCCAGCACCTTAATCCTGGACTCCTCAGTTTCTAGAACTGTGAGAAATAAATATCTCTTGTTTAAGCTCCCCAGTCTATGATATTCTGTTACAGCAGCCACAGCAGACTAAGACAAGTGTGTTCTTTTTTTGTTTTAATTCAAGCATCTAGGAACCATCCCTAGAGAGTGTGAATCATTAGGTGTGGGGTGGAGCCAAACTTTTTTTTTCTTTTTTGCTTTTTTTTTTGCTGAGGAAGATTCACCCTGAACTAACATCCACTGCCAATCCTCCCCTTTTTTTGCTCGAGGAAGATTAGCCCTGTATCAATGCCAGTCTTTCACTATTTTGTATGTGGGCTGCTGCCACAGATGGCTCACAAGTGGTGTAGGTCCATGCCCAGGATCCAAATCGGCAAACCTGGGCCACCAAAGCAGAGTGTGCTGAACTTAACCACTATGCCATGGGGCTGGCCCCCAAAACATTTATTTTTAAAAACTGCCAAGAGTGGGTCTAACGTGCAACCAAAGTTAATCATCACTGGCCTAGAGGATGGGGCTGAAAGGTATGGTTAGATCAAATGCAAACACTAGCGTATTTTACTTTTAAAAGGTAAATACGTTCTAAAATGAGCTACCACCATAGGTTTACAAACTATCCCTGGGGAAAAATTAGTTTTACAAATTCTGTCACTTCATTCAGCATATGGACACAAATCTAAATTTAAAAAGCAAGTCAGCAAAGGTAGCCCAAATTACCCAACAGAAGTCAAGCCATGGGGAAAAACTAAAAATATTTCATCTCTGCAAAGTTCAGGAATATTAAATAAGAGTTATTAAAAGTTTTCAGGTTAACTCTTGACAATAAAAGTCTTCCAAGTTTCACTTGCAAGCAATCAGAAAGACATCTAATGCCCAAGAAAATCAAATGTGCTAGGTATTAAACTTGAAAGAATCAGGCATCTCTCCACAGCTGTTGAACAGCTATAGCACAGGAAAGCAGGGTTATCCTAGGAACTCTAAGGGTCAAACCATACAATGCCATTATATAAAGGTTAAGAAGGCATATATAGGCAGAAGAAAAACAACAGTGACACAGCAGTTCCAACAAGACAATACTGATGACAGCAGTTCTAAATCAAGAACTGCAGGTTCACAGTGATTTACAGAAATCAAGCGGACCTGCTCAATTTTAGCAACTACTTGTTGATTAAAGCCAAAAGTGAATGCCCCTAAATAATTCCACTTACATGGTTGTGATTACTGACACAGAGAAGCTTACAGACATAAAACACTCTCCACATGGCAGGTAGAATTGGCACTTTTGGTACCTATCTGCAAGCCATATGCACAGAAAGGATCATTAGAGGAAGCAGTGATTTTGGTCCCAAAGATGAGCAAATGACTCCAAGTTTCTTTAATTGATCTTCTGGTTGAGAACAAGGCAGCCAGCATTGTTCCATAATGCTGCATGAGTCCACTTCTAGCGACACTATACTATGCTCACCTGGGTGCGATAACAGTATAGTGCAGTACATATCAAACCAAACATCCCCTTCAGAGCTGGGAAGAGAGAAGAAGGTCCCAGGCCCTACTCCAACTTCAAATACAACAGCTTTGCTTTCATGTATTTTATGTTTTGGTTTCAACAACAACAACAAAAAGCTAGCACTTAAAGAGTTTTACAGCTTTAAAAGAGGGCGGCGCAGGGACTGAAACATTCTGGGGTAGCTCCCAGGAAGTGCATCTCTAGCAAGTTCTCAGGGGATGTTGATGCTGCCGGTCTAGGGACCACACTTTGAGAACCACTGCTCCAGTCAAGGTCAGACTTAACTAGATCCCAAATTACAATCCCAATTCTATGTCTTGCCATCTTCATGACCCAGAACAAGTTACTTAACTTCTCTGTCTTTTTCCTCAGTGGAAAATTGAAACACCCGTTTTGATTTCAACAAGAACTAAAAGAAACACCATTTATAAAGAGTGTGTGGCACCATGCCTAGTGTATGGTAGGTACTCAAATACTGGCTTCCTTTCCCTAACGTAACACTAATGGAGTAACATTTAGGCATTTGCCCCTCACTCCCTACTATAGATCTTCACAAGGGTATGACCTGGTTCTCGTCATCTTGGTACTCTCTGCAAAGTTCTTAACAAAAACCAGTATCAAAAGTACTATTAGAAAAAAAAATACCAAGATTTTCTGTCGTAATGAACAATTATGTAGCAACAGACTGGTGTCGTAATAGGGAGATACACCATACCTATGCCTTTTAAATGATCTTTCACTGAAAGTAGAAAAAAGAACTCCTGAAACTGAGCAAAAATATAAACCAACCAATTAAAAAATGGTCCAAGAACTAGATTAGACGTTTCTCCATTTGCATATCTACAAATGGACAATGAGCACATGAAAATATGTTCAAAATCATTAGGCATAAAGGAAATGCAAATCAAAACTAGTATAATGAGATACTACTTCACATATACTAGTGTGGCCAGAATTTTTTTTAAAAAATAAAAGTTAAAAAAAAGGGAAAATAGCAAGTGCTGGTGAAGATGTAGAGAAATTCAAACTCTTGTACAGGCATACCTCAGAGAGATTGCAGGTTCAGTTCTAGACCACTGCAATAAAGTGAGTATCACAATAAAGTGAGTTATGCAAATTTTTTGGCTTCCCAGGGCTTATAAAAGTTTTTACACTATACTGCAGTCCATTAAGGGTGTAATAGCATTATGTCTAAAAAACAATGTATATACCTTAATTAAAAAATACTTCATCACCAGGGGCCAGCCTGGTGGCACAGTGGTTAAGTTCACACATTCCACTTCAGCAGTCCGGGGTTCGCCGGTTCGGATCCCGGGTGTGGACCTATGCACTGCTTGTCAAGCCATGCTGTGGCAGGCGTCCCACATATAAAATAGAGGAAGATGGGCATGGATGTTAGGGCCAGACTTCCTCAGCAAAAAGAGGAGGATTGGCAGCAGATGTTAGCTCAGGGCTAATCTCCCTCAAAAAAAAAAAAAATTCATCATTAAAAAATGCTAAGCATCATCTGAGCCTTCAGTGAGTCGTAATCTTTTTGCTGTTGGAGGGTCTTACATCGATGTTGATGGCTGCTGACTGATCAGGATTGTGGTTGCTGAAGGTTGGGGTGGCTCTGGCAATTTCTTAAAATAAGACTACAATGAAGTGTGCCACATTGATTAAACGATTTCCCCACAGCATGTGATGCTGTTTGACAGCATTTTACCCACAGTAGAACTTCTTTCAAAATTGGAGGCAATCCTCTCAAACCCTGCTGCTGCTTTATCAACTGAGTTTATGTGATATTCTAAATCCTTTGACATCATTTCAACAATCTTCACATCATCTTCACCAGGAGTAGATTCTATCTCAAGAAACCACTTTCTCTGCTCATCCATGAGAAGCAACTCCCCATCCGTTAAAGTTTTATCATCAGATTGCAGCAGTTCAGTCATACCTTCAGGCTCAACTTGTAATTCTAGTTCTCTTGCTATTTCCACCACATCTGCAGTTACTTCCTCCACCGAAGTCTTGAACCCCTCAAAGTCATCCATGAGGGTTGGAATCAACTTCTCCCAAATTCCTGCTAATGCTGCTATTTTGACCTCTTCCCATGAATCAGAAATGTTCTTAATGGCATCTAGAATAGTAAGTCCTTTCCAGATTTTCAATTTATTTTGCCCAGATCCATCAGAGGAATCACTACCTACAGCAGCTATAGCATTACAAAATGTATTTCTTAAATTATAGGACTTGAAATTCAAAATTATTCTTGCAGAATGGATGCTGTGTTAGCAGGCATGAAAACAATATTAATCTCGTACATCTCCATCAGAGCTCTTAGGTAACCAGGTGCATTGTCAATGAGCAGTAATATTTTGAAAGGAATCTTTTTTTCCAAGCAGTAAGTCTCAACAGTGGGCTTAAAAGATTCAGCAATCCATGTGGGAAACAGATGTGCTGTCTTCCAGGCTTTGTTCTTCCATTTATGCAACACAGGCAGAGTAGATTTAGCATAATTCTTTTTTCTTTTTTTTTTTCCCCAAAGCCCTAGCACATAGCTGTATATCCTAGTTTTAGGTCATTCTAGTTCTTCTATGTGGTATGCTTCCACAGCATGGCTTGATGAGTGGTGTGTGGGGTCTGTGCCCAGGATCCAAACCAGAGAACTCCAGGCTGCCAAGGTGCAGCATGTGAACTTAACCATTCAGCCACAGGGCCAGTCCTCAATTTTAGCATAATACTTAAGGACCCTAAGATTTCTGGAATGGTAAATGAGCAATGGCTTCATCTTAAAATCACCAGCTGCATTAGTTCCTAACAAGAGCGTCAGTTTGTCTTTTGAAGCTCTGAAGCCAGGCACTGACTTCTCCTCTCTAGCTATGAAAGTCCTAGATGGCATCTTCTTCCTGAATAAGGATATTTCATCTACATTGACAATCTGTTGTTTAGTGTAGCTACCTTCATTAATGGTCTTAGCTAGATCTTCTAGAGAACTTGCTGCAGCTTCTACATCAGCACTTGCTGCTTTGCTTTGTACTTTTATGTTATGTTATGGCTTCTTTCCTTAAACATCATGAACCAGTCTCCGCTAGCTTCAAATTTTTCTTCTGTAGCTTCCTCACCACTCTCAGCTGTCACAGAACTGAAGAGAGTTAAGGATTTGCTCTGGATTAGGTTTTCACTTTAGAAAATATCGTGGCTGGTTTTATTTTCTATCCAGACCACTAAAACTTTCCCATATCCGCAATAAGGCTGTTTCACTTTTTTATGATTTGTGTGTTCACCAGAGTAGCACTTTTAATTTCCTGCAAGAACTTTTCCTTTGCATTCACAGCTTGGCTAACTGTTTGGTACAAGAGGCCTTGTCTTGGCCTAGAGAGACCTGGACATGCCTTCCTCACTAAGCTTAATCACGTCTAGCTTTTGATTTAAAGTGAGTGACATGAGAATCTTTCTTCCACTTGAACACTTAGACACCACTGTAGGGTTATTAATTGGCCTAATTTCAGTTTTGCTGTGTCTCAGAGAACAGGCAGGCCCAAGGAGAGGGAGAGAGACAGGGAAATGGCCAACCAGTAGAGCAGTCAGAACATACACAACATTTATCGATTAAGTTTGTCGTCTTACATGGGCACACTTCATGGCACCCCAACACAATTACAATAGTAACATTAAAAATCACAGATCACAGGGGCCAGCCTGGTGGCATAGTGATTAAGTTCATGCACTCCACTTTGGTGGCCTGGGGTTAGCAGGTTCAGATCCCTGGCGCTGACCTACACTCTGTTCAAGCCATGCTGTGGCAGTGTCCCACATACAAAATAGAAAGGATTAGCACAGATGTTAGCTCAGGGCCACTCTTACTCAAGCAAAAAAGAGGAAGATTGGCTACAAATGTTAGCTCAGGGTCAATCTTCCTCACAAAAAAATAAATAAAATCACTGATCACAGATCACCATAACAAATATAATTAATGAAAAAGTTTGAAATATTGCAAGAACTACCAAAATGTGACACAGAGACACAAAGTGAACAAAGGCTATCACTGATAGACTTGCTCGAAACAGTGTTGCCACAAACCTTCAATTTGTAAAAAACACAATATTTGCGAAGCACAATAAAGTGAAGTAGACCTGTATATTGTCGGTGGGAATGCAAAACAGTGCAGTCACTGCGGAAGACAATTTAGCGGTTCCTCAAAAAGCTAAACATAGAATAATCAAATGAGTCAGCAATTGTATTCCTAAGTATATACCCAATATAATTAAAAACAGAAACTCAGATATTTGTATGCCAATGTTCACTGCAGTAATATTCACAACAATCAAAAGGTGGAAACAACCCAAGTGTCTATCCACAGATAAATGGATAAAGAAAATGTGGTTATACAAATAGATTATCATTCAGCCATAAAAAGAAATGAAGTTCTGATACAAACACAACATGGATGATCCTTGAAAGCATGCTAAGTGAAATAAGCCAGAAACAAAAGAATACTGTATGATTCCACATTAGACAAAATATCTAGAATAGGCAAATTCATAGAGGCAGAAAATAGATTAGTGGCAACGAAGGGCTAGGAGTAAGGGGAAAATGGGAAGCTATTGCTTAATGGGTACAGAGTTTCTGTTTAGGGTGATAAAGTTTTGGAAATAGAAAGTGGTGATGGTTGCAAAATATTGTGAATGTAATTAATGCCACTGAATTGTACACTTAAAAATGGTTAAAATGGCAAATTTTATATGTATTTTACCACAATAAAAAAATGTTTCACCTCTCCCCAAAAATTCCAATGAGATTACCACTCCTTCCAATCTAAAGAACTGGGTTATGACATTTACAAATTAACCAAATGAATCTAGTTTATTACTCTAGCATACATTATTACAAATATTTCATAATCAGGGTCATCACTACGCAAGCAACAGGGAACACTGGTAGGTTCAATCAACTCCCTGTGGAGGAAATCTGTAATGCAGAATCCACACGCATGGTCACTATGACATCCTCAAATATCTAAAAGCCTGAAGGTGAGCATTTGTTCTTCATGTACTCCTAGATCTGAGCAGAAACACAAAAGTGAAGGTTGTTCTCCAAAATGAAAGCATAATCTGGAACAGTGGTTTCTATCAAAGTCCTGGCACCTCCTCCTCTAGCTCTATTCCTTCCAATTTAGTATTTTAAATCCATCCCCTCAATCTCAGCTTTTTTCGCCCCACATTTTACCAACTTTCTCCTTCTCCCAAAGTAGACATTTTCATTTCCCATGCCTATCTGCTAATTCATGCTTACCAGAATGCTAAGTACTTCCTAAAAATAAAAAACATAAAAATAGTAAAGAATATAACAGCTACAGTCCCACCAACCTTTCTTTCTACGTATCTAGTTCATTATACATTCAATAATGTTTAACATGATGACAACCAGACTTTTTTTTCGGAGCCACTTAGTCAATGTTTAACTCTGGTATTAATGTTGTCAGCCCTCCGCCACCCTTCTGGCAATTCCTCTATCCCACCAGACAGAATTCTTCTTGGTTCTTTCCCCCTTTCTTTGGCAAATATAGTTTATTTCTTATCCCATTATGACCTGCAGGGGTACAGAATGGGATCACTGACCCTTTTGAAGTACCTATATTCACCATATTACCTCCAACGTGAAAAAAAAAATCCAATGTACCCACTTCTTCAGAAAACAAAGTCCTTTTTAAAGTACTTTATAAGTTAAATTTGTACTTTCTCCTGCAACAATGCAATAAAAAGATCAATCATATACATTCTCTGTCAAATTTCATCCATCTGATCCCAAGTTTTAGTATATTTTTTTTAAATGTCCAAGTGAAATAAAAGTAGAAGTGTTTTATTTTAATTTTCAGCACACAGTACTTTTTAAGCAAGATTCAGATATAGACTCTGGAATTCATTTCCAACTGTTGTCTGCTGAATACAATTGTAAACCATCTGTAATCCAATTGAGACTAAAGTCTTACATAAAATGAACAAACCAACCCAAAGGATCTCATATTTTTAATCTGCTATCTAAAAAATCAGCCCTTTTACTCAGTCGTTAGGTTTATTCTTTGTAGAATCCAATACTCAATACTTTGCTTCTGCTAATCAATGACCTTAGTGCTTCCAAGGACACAATCTGGGAAATGAATTCCTGATCAGTACACAGTGAAAAAAGCCATGTTCAGAAAAACCAAGCCCCCAACATGAATAATAAGGGCAGGCAAGAAAACACCACTTCCGTATGCGGACAACAAAAAGATAAAGAGAAGTGGGGGGTCAGGTTATACAAAAAGCTAAGACATCAGGGATTCAGACAGTCTCCCACTTCGTTAGTCAGGTAACTTGAATTCTGCCTGCAGCTGGTCCCCTTCCAAGCCAAAAGAAACTGGTACTGCAGTAACACACAATGATTTTGAGAACCAAAGAAAAGTAATAATAAAATATAAATCTAAGCTTTGATTAACTCTATTGAACAATCACATTCTAAGCCCAACCCCTGGAGAAATCATAGTTCCTACTTCATGTTAAAACACTCAAACCCCAGGAGTGCCCCTAAAAAGAATGTTACCTAACAGGAGACCATAAGCATCCTATTAGCTGTAAATACTTAAATAGTTTGTAACTTGACACAAATAAGTTTGCTTTACATGTCCTAATAATCCTGTCCCTTCATATAAAAGGATGACTTACCCTTTATTAGTAATAAGGAACTGATTTATTTAGTGATAACTGAATTTGAACTGACTCAGCTTTAGAGATGGCTAGCTAAACAAGAAATCTAAAACCACACCACTGTAAGTTGTCTATGTGGGAAAAGAAGTCTACCACATAGTCCCACTGCCTGAAATGCCTGCAGCACATCGTTACAGACGAGAAGGACCAGGTCCAGCTTGTACGCCCCATACCCTAATAAGCTTTCAGGCCTCATTCCTTCTATGAGTCTTTTTGTGACATCTCCCTGCAACTCTGAACTAATAACTCATCCCCTAATATCCCACTTAGTTATAACAGCTCTTCCAAACAGGTCTGTTTCCTGCTGCTACACTGTAAATTCAATGGCTACAAAAACTGTGGGTCATATAAACCAGCGTTGGCTATGCCTGGCACACATCTGGTTCTCAAAACTGTTAAAAGGATAAATGGGTAAGTGAACAGACTTCTTCCTTAACCATTTCAACTAATACTATGTCCCTAAACAAAAACTGCACATTCCAATAATTAAGAAGTAATTAGGGGCCGGCCCCATGGCCGAGTGGTTAAGTTTGCGCGCTCCACTACGGCAGCCTGGGGTTTCGCCGGTTTGGATCCCAGGCACGGACGTGGCACCACTCATCAGGCCACGCTGAGGTGGCGTCCCACATAGCACAACCAGAGGCACTCACAACTAGAATATACAACTATGTACTGGGGATCTTGAGGAGAAGAAAAAAGGGAAAAAAAAAAAAAGACTGGCAACAGATGTTAGCTCAGGTGCCAATCTTTATAAAAAAATCTTTTAAAATTAAAAAAAATAAAGTAAATAAATAAGTAATTAACCCCAACAAGTTCATACTTAAACCTTTTCTTTCCTGATCTATGGAGGGGGAGGGGGGGAGCGACCAGGGACCTTCTGTCATCCAAAGTAACTAATGAGTCAGAGGAAGATTCAGTGATCCAATGGCTTTCACTTAAATGCTAATGCTCCATTTGCTCTGCATTACAAATAACTGCAGAATACCTGAATGGTTCTTATGCTTGTTTATGAATAAGTGGGCTTCCTCCTATTGAAATACATGTTCCCATGCTAAAAACAAGCCCTGGAGAAGAGAGGTGAATGGTAAAAGGACAATCAAAAGTCTCCTAGTCAAGCAAGTTACTCATTCCTCAGCATCTACTTGCATAGCATGTAATTTATATCACTTCATCAGTAACTCACATGCACATTTTTAATTTCTTGCTTCAATCTCCAATCCTTTTCTTACAGTACAATCAGACACCAAAAAATGATACTACCAAGCCCAAGTGGCCAAAAGTAATGTGGCACGAATCAGTAATTTGAATAAATTTTTAGTTGGAAACCATATAACTTTAGCCCTAAACTGTAAAGACCGAAAGTTGCTAACTATGAAACTTTCAGAGGCCACTTTCATTTAAAAAGATGGGTTCTTTGTCCTTAAAGGATCTGCAAGAAATATGTTTTTACTTTGAAGCTTTGAGTTTTAAAACAAAAAGCCTAGAACTCCTGATTCAGCATAAGAGTAGTTTCTGTTATCACATAACATAAAGGTAGTTGGGGAAGGTGTAACAGGAAAAGGACTAGTAGTAGTAAGAGGAAGAGGAGGAGATTCACACTTTTCACCTGTTAAGTGACAGCGGTGACGCTTGAGTGCTTTACTTCTATTACTTCATTCAATCCTCTGAAAACTCTGTGAAAGGGCATTATCATCTTTCCTATTTTATAGATGAGGAAATTGAAGGTTGAAAAAGTTAAGTAATTTGCCCAAGGTTAAAAAAACAAATTAGTTAAGTAATACAGCCAGGAACTGAATCAATGTCTAACTCTAAATCCCTCTTTCTCAACAGTTACACTGTAAGTTAATCACATAATCCACAAATTTCAAAGTAAATCAAGTTTAGGAGACTAATTTTACTATGATGAGATGATTTAAAAATCAAAGAACAGAGCCAGCCCTGATGGCCTAGTGGTTAAAGTTCAACATTCTCATTGCTGTAGTGGCCCAGGTCCATTTCCCAGTCATGGAACCACACCACCCGTCTGTCAGTTGCCATGCTGTGGTGGTAGCTCACATAGAAAACCTAGAAGGGGACTTACAACTAGGATATACAACCATGCACTGGGATTTTGTGGAGCAAAAAAAAGGAGAGAAAGATTGGCAACAGATGTTAGCTCAGGGCAAATCTTTCCCTGCAAAAAAACAAAAAAGAAAAGAAATAAAAATCTAAGAGCAGGTATTCTGGGAAAATGATGGCGTAGGAAACATCAGGAATCTGTCTCCCTAGAAAACAACTGCACTGGCAGAATCTCTGATGTAACTATGTTGGATCTCTGGAGCCTATGGAAGGCTTGCAACTTCCAGGAGAAGGCTCAGACAGTGAATTGCAATTAATTTTAGTCAAATTCAGCTCTTAGCACAACAGCAGCTACCCATCCCACACCCTTACACACACACACATATACACATCCCTCTCCTGACAACTCATGTGACCCCCTCACAGCAGACAGCTGTGCACACATTCCTGGATCAGCTTACACACAGCTTATGAGAACCAAGGTGGGCAAAAAGCACCCTGTCCTCCAAATATGTGTGATCTCTGCTATGATCACTGATTGCAGCTTCTCATCACAGAGATGCATACAACAGGCAGGTAGCCATTGTTGTTGCACCTCCCCACACTGTTGCAAACCCCTCCCCTCTCCAGCTGAAGTAACTTCCAGGGGAATTAAAGGGCCAACAACCATTTTCCCTCTATTCATTTTTCTCTTTTCCCCTTTTGAGAGCCAGACATTAAAGATTGGATATTTAAAGGTGACCACATGGGGGCCCAGCCTGGTGGCACAGCAGTTAAGTTTGCACATTATGCTTAAGTGGACCGGGGTTCACCGGTTTGGATCCTGGGTGCAGACCTACGCACCACTTGTCAAGCCATGCTGTGGCAGGACTTCCACATATAAAGTAGAGGAAGTTGGGCACAGATGTTGGCTCAGGGCCAGTGTTGCTCAGCAAAAAAAAGAAGAGGATTGGTGGCAGATGTTAGCTCAGAGCTAAGCATCCTCAAAAAAAAAGAAAAAATGACCACATCTAGGGGGGAATTACAAACTCACTGCACATGCCCTGGAAAACGCATGGGCTCAGAAAAGATCTGAGATCTTAATTTTACATCTCACGCTGATCTTCAGCACAGAAATAGCCTATAACAGTTAAAAAAAAAATACCAGCAAACCCTGAGGAAGAGGAAGAATCTGATTTCCAGAATTACTACATTACTATATTTCAAATGTCCAGTTTTCAACAAAAAAATCACAAAGCATATAAAGAAATAGGAACATATGGCTCATTAAAGGAAAAAAAATAAACCAACGGAAACTGTCCTTAAAAAAGACCTGATGGTAGATCTACTAGACAGACTTAAAACAACGATTTTAAAGATGCTCAAAGAACTAAAGGAAGATGTGGAGAAAGTCAAGAAAGCAATGTATGAACAAAATGGACATATTGATAAGATACAGAACCTAAAAAAGAAACCAAAAAGAAATTCTGGAACTGAAAAGTATAATAACTGAAATTAAAAATTCATTAGGGGATTCAAAAGCTGATGTGAGCCGCAAACTTGAAGATATGACAACGGGACTGTAGAATCTGAGAAAGAAAAAGATGGAAGAAAAGTGAACAGAGCATAAGCGACCTGTGAGACACCATCAAGAAGACCAACATATGTATTATGGGAGTCCCAGAAGGAGAAGAGAGAAAGGGGCACAGAGAATATCTGAAGAAATAATGGCCAAAAACTTTCCAAATTTGATGAAACACATTAAGATAAATATCCAAGAAGCTCAATGAATTCCAAGTAGGATGAACTCAAAGAGACCTACACCAAGGCACATTTTAATCAAGAGCCAAAGAGAGATTCTTGAAAGCAGCAAGAGAGAAGCAATCCATCACATACAAGAGTTCATCAATAAGGTAATCAGGAGATTTCTCATCAGAAACTTTAGAGGCCAGAAGTCAGTGGGCCAATATATTTAAAGTGCTAAAAGAAAAAAATTAACCAAGAATCCTACATTTGGCAAAACTGTCCTTCAAAAGTGAGGAAGAAATTAAGATACTCTCAGATAAACAGAAGTTGAGGAAGTTCATTACCACCACACCTGCCCTGTGAGAAATGCTTAAGAGAATTCTGCAGATTGACATAAAATGACACTAAACAGTAGCTGAAGTCTTATGAAGAAACAAAGATCTCAGTTAAGGTAAATACATAGGCAACTATAAAAACTAGCACTATTGTAACTTTGGTCTGTAATTCCATTTTTTATTTTCTACATAATTTAAGAGACTAAACCAATTTTTTTAAAAAGCAATTATCAGTCTAAAAGCTAGTATTGTAACTTTGGTTTGTAACTCCACATTTTCTTTCCTACATGATTTAAGAGACTAATGTGTTTTTTTGAATTATGTTTTTGGACACACAATGTATAAAAATGTAATTTTGGGACATCAGAAACTGAAAGATATGAGGGTAGAGATGTAAAGGAGCAGAATTTGTGTCTGTTATTGAAGTTAAACTAGTCTAAATCCAAATTGGAGTTTTATAACTAGGATGTTAAATGCAATCCTCATGATAACCACAAAGAAAATAGCAACAGAATATACACGAAAGGCAATGAAATAGGAACTTAAACATCTCACTACAGCCCCGTGACCAAGTGGTTAAGTTCGCATGTTCCACTTCAGTGGCCCAGGGTTTCACTGGTTCAGATCCTGGGGTGTGGACATGGCACTGCTCATCAAGCCATGCTGAGGCAGTGTCCCACGCAGCACAACCAGAAGGAGCTACAACTAGAATATAGAACTATGTACTGGGAGGCTTTGAGGAGAAGAAGAAGAAAAAAAAAAAGGAAAAATGGCAGCAGATGTTAGCTCAGGTGCCAATCTTTAAATAAAAAATTCACTACAAAAAAATCAACTGAACACAAAAGAAGGCAGTAACGCATAAAATAAGGGACAAAAAGCTATACTGAATATAGAAAATAAACGGCAAAATAACAGAAGCCCCTTCTTACCAGTTAGCTGTAAGAAGAAAGGAAATTCTGAAGTATGCTACAGTATGGATGAACTTTGAGGACATTATGCTAAGTGAAATAGCCAGTCACATGTATATTGTATGATTGCGCTTACATGAAGTACCTAGAATAGGCAAATTCACAGAAACAGAAAGCAGATTAGAGGTTACCAGAGGCTGGAAAGATGGAGGAATGGAGAGTTAGTGTTTAATGGGTACTAAGTTTCAGTTTGAGGTAATGAAAATATTTTGGAAATAATGGTGATGATTGCAGAACACTGTGAATGTACTTAATGACAGTGAACTGTACACTTAAAAATGTTTAAAATAGCAAATTTTGTTAAATATTTTTAAATGTTTTAAAAATTAATAATGCAATACATCATAAATCACTGAATTCTATACTTTAAACAGGTGAACTAGATGGTATCTGAATTTATAACTCACTAAAACTGTTTAAAAAAAATACATAAGAACAAAGCTTCTTTTTAACCAAAAGTAACCTTGATGCAAAGAAGTTTCTCACCCTCTTCCCTCTACACATACATCCAAACAAATACTAGATACAGCAGATGGTTTTTGAAAATTGTGAAAAGGGGAAAACAATGACCACTTAAAACTAATGTCTGTCTAGGGGCTGACCCCATGGCTGAGAGGTTAAGTTCGCGTGCTCCGCTTCAGTGGCCCAGGCTTTCGCTGGTTCGAGTCCTGGGCGCGGACATGGCACCGCTCATCAGGCCATGTTGAGGAGGCATCCCACATGCCACAACTAGAAGGACCCATAACTAAAAATAGACAACTATGTACCAGGGTGCTTGGGGAGAAAAAGGAAAAATAAAATCTTTAAAAAACAAAAAACAACTGTCTGTCTAAAAAATTCTCACAAAGTTAGAATACTAAGACTGTACAGTCTTCTGATGCCAGCAAAACATTTTATAAATTCTGTCACATGACTAAAATGAAAATACATAAGATAAACTGGGTAGATTTCTGGCTAGCTGAGGCAACAGTATTAATAACTCAGTACCATTAGGTGCACCACTAGGCTCTCTCCTGTTTAATATTTTATCAACAACTCAGACAAATATCTAAATAGCATGCTTATCCAAGACGACACCTCAAAGGTGAAGAGGGGCAGCCATCTTGCCTCATAATTCAAATGAGCTTATCAGCTGAATCAACAAATAGAGGCAATATACTACCACTTTCACATTTACAAAAGCACATATACTTACCAGAGATAAACGTAAAAACAAAAACTCAAAAACCAACAACTAAGGTACCGGATACTAAGGCTCTAGAGTAACAGTTCAGATAAACACATGTGTAAGTTGACCTTTTAAAGAGCTGTGAAATTCTCAGTGTAACCCTACTGCAAAAAAGGTAAACATCATCTTAAACTGCATTATGAGTACAGCTTTTAGACCAAGAGAGTAACGGCCCTAGAGTACTGTATGATCCAACCACACCTTGAGGATTCTATATTCAGTTTAGGGCATCATCAGGGCCTGTTTCAAAGTGTGGCATATTACGGTGACATTTTGGAAATGATGTCTTAAGAAGGCTGATGGAATAAGTTAGCAATATTTGGCCTACAGAAGAGAATTATGAAGGGCAATGCATGACCATTATTTGGATCTCAATAAAAGTTTCTAAACAAAGGATATGAGAGGCATCTTCAATTATTTTAAGGACTGCTATATGAAACATGACATTCTACCAAGATTAAGGACAGAACTAGCATCGACAGACAAAAGTACAGAGTTTGCAATCACCAAAAACTTTCTAGGAGAGAATGCTGGTGATTTTCATATGCAGTGAGAAGTTGGTTCCTTCAACGTGAAGATTCTAGGAATGGTTCGGCAAAGTGCAGGGAGGCATCACCGCCTCCTTATTGCTGGTGGTAATAAGGTTTGTGAGAATGAATTAGTAACTTCTGTTAAGGAACATAACTGTGAAATAGTTACCTTCCACACTGAACTGTAAGTTCGAGAACATGGACCCAAAGAACAGCAGCACAATCAGGCTCTGATGTAGACTAGCACTTAAATATTCCTCATTCAAGAAATTAAAAACTAGCCTAATCACAAATCATGTTCACAATCACAATCATAAATCATATTTTTTTCCCAATACTTGGGAATAAAACAGAAGGTTCTAAATGTTACTAAACATTTGTATCCAAAAGCTAAATCTAATCCATTTTCAGTAGAGCAATACAAATCACAAAAAAATGCATTTACCTCTGGAGATCAACAGGGATAACACACAAAATAATGAACTCGAAAGAAAATACAAACCTCTTATTCCTAAAGAGTAGTATAATTTTTTAATTATACTAAGTCATTTTTAATGATTTTTTAAAATAAAAACCTGCTCATTGTCTTTAGAGCATCAAGTAATAAGAGAGGGTTTAATGTAATAAGCCCATCTCTCCAGTGCTACTGCCCAGAAGTGACCTCTGTTAACTGTTTCTGTGTATACTGCCAGCCATTTTCTATGCAGGTACATTACAAGGATTTTGTTTTTTGGTTTTTTTATTGTTGTTGCTGAGGAAGATTTGCTCTGAGCTAACATCTGTTGCTAATCTTCCTTTTTTTTTTCACTTGAGGAAGATTAGCCCTGAGTTAACATCTGTGCCAATCTTCCTCTATTTTGTATGTGGGACGCTGCCACACCACAGCTGACAAGTGGTGTATGTTGCGCACAGGATCTGAAGCTGCGAATTTGGGCCACCAAAGCAGAGGATGCTAAACTTAACCACTACGCCACGGAGCTGGCCCTGTTTTTTGTTTTTTAAATTACAAATAGAACCACATAACTACCACTTGCTTTTTTTACTCAATATATCTTGTACTTCTTTCTATTTCACCAAACATACTGATCTGCCTCATTTTTTTTATGGCTCACAGAGCATTTCATTATATAGTAGTAACCCAGTTTAGTCCTCTTGATGACAGACATTTGGGTTATTCCTGTCTTTTGCTATTAGAAATGCTGCTGTAGTGAACATCCTTGTACAAATCTCTTTGTATGCTTGCACAAGTACAGGTACAAGATACATTCCTGTATGTGGAACTGTTGGGTGTTTGTATTTTTTATTCTCACAGCTATTGTTAAATTGCTCTCCAAAAGGATTGTGTCAAATGAGCTCCCAACAACAGTCAGAAGCTTCTATTTTCCCTATAATCTAACCATGACTACGCATCACCACATTTTTTAAATCTTTGCCTGTTTGATGAGTGGAAAATAGTTATTTTAATTCACATCGCTTCATTACTGAGGTAGAGCGCCTTTTCACATATCTTTTGGTCATTTACAACCTTTTCTGTGAAACACTTGTATATGTCCTTTAGCCGTTTTCCAAGTTATTGGCTATTTCTCATAGATTTAAAGAGCCTTCTGTAGGAAAGTAGCCTTTTGTCATTTGTTTCAAATGTTTTTATCACTGGTTTGCAGTTTGTCTACTGACTTTTTTTCTATTCCCTTCTAAAATTTTATATGATTAAGCATTTCAATTGTTTCCATTATGGTTTTGGGGTTTCATCTCATGCTTAGTTTTTTAAAAAGCCTTCCTCATTCCAGCCTTACGCTTATTTCCTAAAAGTGAGCTAACTGTCCCTATACCATTTATTGAATAACACATCTTTTCCTCCACTAAGTTATTCTCTGGGGAGGAGGACAAAGAGGAACAAAATATGACTAAGTCAAACTTTTAAAGCCATTTTGTACAGTTACCTATAACAAAATGACACCCAAATGCTCAAAAAGATCTTCTTATGTTTGTACCTATGAAAGAATATAACATCCTGAAAATAAAGGACAATTCAATGCAATGTCTATGAAAATTCCAACTGCCTTTTTTTACAGAAATGGACAAGCTAATTCTAAAATTCATATGGAAATGAAAGGGACTCAGAATAGACAAAACAATCTTGAAAATAAAACAAAGTTGCTGGACTCATACTCCCCAGTTTCAAAACTTAGTACAAAAGTTACAGTAATCCAAACAATGTGGTACTAGCATCAGGACAGACATATAGATTAATGCAACAGAACTGAGAGTCTAGAAATAAACCTACATATCTATGGTCAATTGACTTTTAATAAGGGTACCAAGACAAATAAATGGAGAAGGAATAGTCTTCAACAAATGGTGTTGGGATAACTGGATATTCCATGCAGAAGAATGAAGTTGGACCCTCACCTCACACCACATACAAAAATTAACTCAAAATGGATAAAATGTGAAAGCTAAACTATAAAATTCTTAGAAGAAAACATAGATCCTTGTCACATTGAATCAGGTAATGGTTTCTTAAATGTAACATCTAAAGCACAAAAAACAAAAGAAAGAATAAATAAACTGGACTTCAGCAAAATTTTAAAAGTTTGTGCTACAAAAGACACCATCGTGAATGTGAAAAGATAACCTACAGAATGGGAGAAATATTTGCAAATCATGTCTGATAAAGGTCTTATAAATGCTGCAGTAAAAACCCTTGCACAAATCTCTTTGTATGCTTGTGCAAGTAGAGGTATAGGACACATTCCTATCCAGTATCCAGAATATAAAGAATCTTAGAACTCAACAATAAAAAAGCAAATAACAAAATTACAAAAGGGGTAAAGGATTTGAATAAACATTTCTCCAAAGATATGCAAATAGTCAATAAGCAAATAAAAAATACTTGATATCATTAGTCATTAGGGAAATCCACACCAAAACCATATGATATCATTTCATACCCCCAGGACAGCAATTAAAAAAAAAAAAGAAACAGAATAAGCGTTGGAGAGGATGTGGAGAAATTAACTGGAACCCTCACACATTGCTGGTGGGAATGAAAAATTGTGCAACCTGTGGAGGTTCCATAATAAATCAAACACAGAATTACCATATAACCCAGCACTTCCACTCCTAAGTATATACCCAAAAGAACCAAAAATATATATTCACACAAAAACCTGTACATAAATGTTCACAGTAGTATTATTCATAATAGCCAAAGGGTAGAAACAATTCAAATGTCTATCAACTGATGAATGGATAAACAAAATGTGGTATATCCATACAATGGACTATTATTCAACCAAAAAAAGAATGAAATGATACATGTTATAACATGGCTGAATGGTGAAAACATGCTAAAGTGAAAGAAGTCAAACACAAAAGGTCACATATTGTATGACTTCATTTACATAAACTATTCAGAAGAAGTAAATCCACAGAGACAAAGAGTGGATTAACAGTTGACAAGGGCTGGGGAAAGGAGAAAACAGGAAGTGAATGTGAATGGATCAGGAGTTTCTTATAGGGCTGATGGAAATGTTCTGGAATTAGATCAATGCACAACCTTGTGAATATACTAAATACCACCAACTGCGCACTTTAAGGTGGCAAATTGCGTGGTATGTGAATTATATTTCAAAAAAACAGTAAATGACAGAATCTGTAGAATAAATTAACTCATGATTTACTCCAGTAATAAGAGAACTAGTACTCACTCTGTAGGTGACTTTGGGTCTAAAACTATGCATCCAGAACAAAGAAAATTTAGTTGGGGGATTGATTTCAAGTATTTATAGTTATGGGACCACAGATGGAATAAATTCCCAAGTGTAGAAGATGTAGAAACAAGACCTGTAACTAAGCAACCAAGAGAGCAAGCCCAAGAGAATGATCATCATAGCATAGCTCCTTTGAGTGAACTGCTATCAGCCAAAGCAATTACAGCTATACCTAACTTTAAGCAAATCCACTTCTTTTAAGAAGAGATCTTCATTACAGATAAATGTAGAAGGGACATGGTCACCATTTACTTCAAAGGATTTAAGACAGGGCCCAGCCCGGTGGCGTAGTGGTTAAGTTCACTGTGCTCTGCTTCAGCAGCCCAGGGTTCCCAGGCCCGGACACTAGGCGCAGACCTACACACCGCTCATCAAGCCATGCTGTGGTAGCATCCCACATACAAAATAGAAGAAGGCTGGCATGTTAGCTCAGCAACAATCTTCCTCAAGCAAAACGAGGAAGACTGACAACAGATGGTAGCTCAGGGCTAATCTTCCTCACCCAAAAAAAAAGATTTAAGATATTAAAATCAAACAGGATGTGAGAAAAACATAAAATAGAATACAAACAGTAAATAAATGAACCTAACCTTAATACAAATGAATAAGAGAACAGGCCAGAAGTACGTAGAGAAGAAAAGAACTAACCTAACCTTGGAAAATAGATTTTGACTATGTACTATAAAGCTAAAGATAAATATTATACTCTAGTTTAAAAATGGGTTTCTCACAGAGGACTAGGATAGCAACTCAAACTACTTTTGTGTGTGTGTACTAGGATTGAAAAATAAGTAAAGATATTGTGGATGAGAACCAGGTTTCTCACCTTTGGAGAAGGAAGTAACAAGGAAAGGGAAAAGGCTAGGAAAAAAAGAAAAAGACTAGAATGAACCCTGAGGTATGGGATTGGAACTGGCAGTATAAGTACGAATTCATGATTTTTAATTTATATTTATATAGATGGATGGATAAGGAAATAAAAATATATGTGTATGTATATTCTATACATAAATTTGCTAGATCTATCTACTGAAAGGAGCTAGAAATACTGACACCCCAATAGTACTGAGCACACCTGGCATTCAGATCTTGGCTTCTAGATACCATTCTCTGGAGAATTGGTTGATTACATAGCTGGTGCACAGGAAAAATATGAGATGCACCTGAAGCATCTTGTGGTACCAGAAAGTATATTAGTACTCACAAAAGGATGGGGGCATTGTAGAAAGGACACAGGAGTAAATTTGAAAGTGCTCTCAATGCCAAACCTAGAACAATCTGAGTAACAAAGTATTAGATTTTAGTGGCCAGCCCTGTGACCAAGTCGTGAAGTCCACGTGCTCTGCTTTGGCGGCCCAGGGTTTCATGGGTTCGGATCCTGGGTGCAGACCTAGTACCCTTCGTCAGGCCATGCTGAGGCAGTGTCCCACAAAGCAAAGCAAGAAGCACCTACAACTAGAATATAGAATTATGTACTGGGGGGCTTTGGGGAGAAGAAGAAAAAAAACAAGAAGATTGGCAACAGATGTTAGTGCAGGTGCCAATCCTTAAAAAAAAATTAAAAAAGAAAAAATAATAAAAAATTTTAAAAGTATTAGATTTTAACCATAAGTAAAATAAATATCCACAAATCCATATAAATAATCGGACAATTAATAAATGGAAGAAAAGAGACAGTTCTTCCTTAGCAGTAGAATTCCAATTAATGAGCATAGAAGGAATGAGGGAAACAGAAAATCATCATTAAGCAAATATCACAGTAGTGACTGCTGCCAGCAACAACCACTGACAGATACAAAAGTTGACCCATGAAAAGTATGATGAGATGCAGGATGTTTGCAGTTTCAAAATACTTCCCCACAAGAGGAAAGTATTAATTACAAAGAAATCATTACATTACAAAGGAAAAACTACATTTATTATTAATTACAAAGGATAAGCCAGTAACTTTATAAGCACAGAAACCTGGTAGACACCTCCCTAATCCATGATCACAGTTAATATGACCAGTCATAAGACAGACTAATCATGAGTAAACATCAGACAAATCCAATTGAGGGACATTCTAAAAAAGAATGACTGACCAGTACTGTTCAAAAAGTGTCAAGATCATGAAAGATGAAAAAAAGACTGGGGAACTTAACAGATGGGAAGAGACTAAGAAGATGTGGTAACTAAATGCAAGATAGAATCCTGAATTGGATTCTGGACCAGTAAAAGAATAGTTTATAAATGTGAATTTCTTGGTTCTGATCATTATACTATTGTTATATAAGGTGTTAACATTAGAGGAAAGTGGGGGAAGGGTATACGGGAACTCTTTATAATAATTTTGCACTTTTGATGTAAGTCTAAAATTTTTTGATTAAAAAGTTTAAAAGATTTTAGAGAAAAAGATTTTAAAAGGTTCAGAGGTTTGTTTTTAAAACCTTTTTAAGTCTTTTTAAAAGATTTTAGAGGTTTTTCTAAACCTCTGAAAGTAAAGCAAATCTTTGTTCCATAATTGGAAGTTAAACTAAACAACAATTAGACAACACCACCTGAAACTTTTAGAAGTAATCAACAACTACAGCAAAGTTGCAGGGTATAAAATCAATTTACATAAATCAGTAGCAATTCTATAATAACGAGCTAACAGAAAAAGAACTCAAGAACAGAATACCATTCACAATCACAACAAAAAGAATAAAATACCTCGGGGTGAATTTAACTAAGGAAGGGAAAGACCTATACAACAAAAATTATAAGGCTTTTCTGAAAGAAATGGATGACACACAAAGAGATGAAAAGACATTCCACGTACATGGATTGGAAGAATAAACATAGTTAAAATGTCCATTCTACCTAAAGCAATTTACAGATTCAATGCCATCCCAATCAGAATCCCAATGACATTCTTTACAGAAACAGAGCAGACAATCCTAAAATTCATATGGGGCAACAAAAGACTCCGAATTGCTAAAGCAATCCTGAGAAAAAAGAACAAAGCTGGAGGCATCACAATCCCTGACTTCAAAACATACTACAAAGCTACAGTAATCAAAACAGCATGGTACTGGTACAAAAACAGGTGCACAGATCAAGGGAACAGAATTGAAAGCCCAGAAATAAAACCACACATCTATGGACAACTAATCTTCGACAAAGGAGCTGAGGGCATACAATGGAGAAAAGAAAGTCTCCTCAACAAATGGTGCTGGGAAACCTGGAAAGCCACATGGAAAAGAATGAAAATTGACCATTCTTTTTCACCATTCACCAAAATAAACTCAAAATGGATCAAAGACCTAAAGCTGAGATGTGAAACCACAAGGCTTCTAGAAGAAAATGTAGGCAGTACACTCTTTGACATCAGTATTAAAAGGATCTTTTCGGACACCACGTCTTCTCAGACAAGGGAAACAATAGAAAAGAATAAACAAATGGGGCTTCATCAGACTAAAGAGCTTCTTCAAGGCAAAGGAAAACAGGATTGAAACAAAAAAACAACCAACTGGGAAAAAATATTTGCAAGTCATACATCCAACAAAGGCTTAATATCCATAATATATAAAGAACTAACACAACTCAATAACAAAAAATAAAACAACCCGATCAAAAAATGGGCAGAGGATATGAATGGACATTTCTCCAAAGAAGATATACAGATGGCCAATAGGCACATGAAAAGATGTTCATCAGCACTGATCATCAGGGAAATGCAAATCAAAACTACACTAAGATGTCACCTTACACCCATCAGAATGACAAAAATAACTAAAATAAATAGCAACAAATGTTGGAGAGGTTGTGGAGAAAAAGGAACCCTCATACACTGCTGGTGGGAATGCAAACTGGTGCAGCCACTATGGAAAACAGTATGGAGATTTCTCAAAAAATTAAAAATAGAACTACCATACAATCCAGCTATCCCACTACTGGGTATCTATCCAGAGCTTGAAGTCAGCAATTCCAAAAGTCCCATGCACCTCAATGTTCACTGCAGCATTATTTACAATAGCCAAGACACAGAAGCAACCTAAGTACCCATCAACAGATGAATGGATAAAAAAGATGTGGTATATATATATACAATGGAATACTACTCAGCTGTAAAAAAAGAACAAAATCGTGCCATTTGCAACAACATGGATGGACGAGGGAATTATGTTAAGTGAAATAAGCCAGATAGAGAAGGGCAATCTCTGTATGATTCCACTCATATGAGGAATTTAAAAATGTAGACAAAGAGAACAGATTAGTAGCTACCAGGGGAAAGGCAGGGTGGGGGGTGGGCACAAAGGGTGAAGGGGTGCACCTACAACACGACTGACAAACAATAATGTACAACTGAAATTTCACAAGATTGTAACCTATCATTAACTCAACAAAAATTAAGTTTAAAAAAAAAACCACCTGGAAAGAATGTGGCATTTTTTTGGTCAGTGAGTTAAAAGGTGGGCATAATATTTCATTTACTGATATATCAGTTTGCATAAATTATTTCAAGTCCTGAGAGAAATTTGATACAAGGATGAGGGAAGCAGGTATCATATCATCTACATATTTTTTTGTTGTTTTGGGGGTTTTTTTGGTGAGGAAGATTGGCCCTGAGTGACCATCTGTGCCAATCTTCCTCTATTAAGTATGTGGAATGCCACCACAGCACAGCTTTGGTGAGTGGTGTATAGGTCCATGCCCAGGATCCAAACTCAAGAACCCTGGGCCACCGAAGCAAAGCACATAAACTTAACCACTATGCCACCAGGCTGGCCCCATTTTTCCCATTTTAAATGGTTTTCCTCAAAAGTTATTTAATTTTTCTAACCAACTATTTTAATGAGTAGTATGTTTAAATAATTTTAGTTTAATATGAAAAACAGACTGTTATTTCTAAATTCCACCTGCTGTTAATAAAAGAAACATTAGCAAGGGTCCAATAAATAGTTCACTAAACTCAAGCACCTTTAACCTATTAATCCATGTTACAGATGGGGAATTAAAGTATAGGAAAACTGAACCCATCTTTTTCCTAAAAGGAAAGAGAGAGCAGCAAAGGACTCCTTAAAATTGAGAATGCCAAACAACTATGTAACGTAAGTAGACATTAAACACAGTGAGGCTATGACTAAAATGCATTTCCAAAGAAATGGTCCCTTGTATTAGAATTGAAAATACATGTGTCCTGTCTCTAACATGAATGAAAGAGCTGGTGGAAACATCAATACTTTACAAAAGACAGTAAAAAGGTTCTTGACAAGCAAAAGAAAGCACCTAATGAAGACCCTAATAAGTAAATCTCAGGAAAAGTGCCGATGTCAGAGGGGTCTACTTGAAATTTTGTGAATGGATAAAAAGAGAAAGGGCATTACAGACACAGGAAGTCTGGCATTTTCTAAAAGAAACAGACTCCTTCGGTCTTAATTTCAAAGAACAATGAAATTGCTTTCATACAGTAAAAGTTCTGAAAACAAGTAAAATTATGAGTTTAACCTCACTGATTAGTAGGAAAACTTTTAATCTAGATGTCCACATTTTGCTTACTGCTAAGTTACAAATCACAAAATACTCAAAATCCAAACCAAAGTAGAGTCAAAATCATAATCTGATGAAATCATGAGACAAGCACTAAGATTATATAGGTTTCCTGGCCATCCCACTCATCTCTCAGAAAAAATACATGAAGCCTTGAAATTAGAAGTTGTTCAAGAGACCAATGACAAAAACAAATTCCCCATATCTATTCATCAACCAAGGTAAGGCAAATTAGCATTTCCCAAACAGCTCTTTCACGTTAGCACTTACATTACACATCTTGACCTACCTAATCCTAACAAGCCTGAGGGAGAGTCACCATCATCCCTTCACAAGCGAGGAAACCAAGGCTTAGAGGAGTGAACTTCCTTGCCCTTGGTCAGAACAATCTTTCTCAGTCTCAGTACCACTGACAACTGCTCGGAGCCGGGGGACCATCTTATGTATTGTAGCGCGTTTACCAGTATCCCTGGCCTCTACTCACTGGATGCCAGTAGCATCACCCCTAGTTCTGACAAACAAAAGCATCTCTAGACATTGCCAAATGTCGCCTGGAGGGCAAGACTGCCAGCAACTGAAAACCACTGAGTTAAGAGTGAAGAAGCCAACGTTTTCAATAGACAACACCTACACGCCAGATTCTGTTCAAGTTGAATTAGCGACAACTGAGGGTCTTTGCCCTCAAGAGCTCACTTTGACTCCTGGTCTTGTAGCCCTACTGGTGTTCGATTTTAAAACAAACCTGTCTCCACACATGATCTATGACATGTGTGCCATAACAGTCTGATCTTCAACATACTCCGCTTGGCCAGTCCCCATATCAGCTAACTCCTCCAACCACCGTCAGTGGCACCTCCACTCACCCACTTATGCTGGTTTAACAGCTTGTAGTCATCTCTGACACAACCTTCCCCTTCATTCCCTGTATCCAGTTACTGCCCAAGTTCTGCTAGTTTTTCACACGAGTAAATATCTCTTTTATCCATCTCTACTCTCCATTTCCATTATTCAATATAGATTCAAGCCCAATTCCTCTCCTTTTTTCTACTAACAGAAGAAATCCGAAGGAACTAATCTCTCTTGGTCCCTCGACTGAATTAACGGTGTACACCAAGATAGCATAACTGAACTACCAACCTCAAGATAGGGCGCCGGCAGACCTCAGAGTGGTCAGCAAAGACCACATCCTCTCTTCCTGGAGAGGGAAAGGAAACTGAAATTTCTCAACTGATCACAGACACTTTCACAGCCAGATGTTAACTCTCAGTAAATAGCACCCTGACAAGCATTAAGAAAAGGACATAGCAGAGATTAGTTTGCATGCCATTAAAAAGTGGCTTGCGTGCTATTTCTGGCACTTGTGCCATGAACCAATTTTGCCTGCTCCAAGGGAATGCAGATCTGACACTCAACAGACAAGTGAAGTAAAATTCCTAAAGAAAGCCGGCACTAACTAGCATTTCTGCCCATCCCAAGGTATAAACCCAAATGAAGGTAGGTAAAGCAAACATTCCCCTAGGGAAACTCTAAAACAGCTGGTCAAATCAAATCTGGTGAAATAATTGCATAAAAAGGCACATATATCTTCATAACATACAGGAATGTACAACTAACTTATTTATACTGCAAATGAAAGGCTCTGATTTAAGATTAGAGGAAATCCAGGATCTGTTTTAAAGTTGATCTCTCCCTTGGGCAAAGAAAGAACTTTATTGTATTAACGGTTCTTAGGGAATGCATTCTCTTTTTTGACTTAAAGACACCACAATCAAGATAACTTTAAATCCAGTATCCAAAATTCACAACCTAATCGAAAGTTTTAATTTATACTTCACAGTTTTAAAAAACAATGTTCAAAAAGAGTATGATGGGTAACATCCTAAATATTTCTGCTTCAGTTCTCATTTCTGAGTTTTCCCCCAAAGGCTAAGCTTCAAACAGTACAGAGTGGCAAACATATTTAGTGTCAGGGTCCTGGACTATTCTGACTTTATCAGGTCATTCCTTTCAAGAAAGTAAATAAATAAATGAAAATAATTTCTACAAGTATGCTTCAACGTCTCAGAGTTTTCTAAGAAAATAAATATGTCATGCTAAATTGCTGTGTTGCCTCTTAGGGGACACAAGTTTAGGTCAGCACCTTTAAGAAATGATCAAAAGTCAAGCCAAAAGGCCTTACTTAAGCAAAGAATTATAATTAACAGGCATATTAAATAATTCCAATTCATGCATGTTCTAATATATGAAGAGAGAGCAAAGACTGAAGTTCAGTTAGATGCCCAGTTACAGCCATTTTAAGGTGACGGTTTGATCCCTGCTGCTACTGTCCTTCTCTGTCTATAACCTAGTACCTTGTAACACTTCATTCAGATTTTTTCTAAATGTATCCAATAAACTTAGCCTAAACCAATCCTACACAATCTGAGTAATTTCCTTCTAATTCTAAAAGGTCTATCTTTGTCAACAGGAAAGCCTTGAAGATGGAAGACACAGTTAACACATGCATATAAATATCAGGCATATAAATTCCAGAGGAAATGCATTAATTTAGCCTGACATATTTTCCCCCCCAAGAAATCCTTTCCTGTAGGAAATGAAGGCATTAACCTAGAGCTCACCCAACCAAGTTTATTTAACTGCCTTTTACCAACAATTGTCCATACGAAAATCAAGATAATCTTGTCACAACTGATGCCTGAAATCATTATAAAAAGAATTTGTCTTTTAACAAAGTAAATATGGGGGGACCTCTTGAACCGATTCTTAAAAGCTTTTTAAGACGTTACATCTAACAATGGTGTAATTTAAAATTCACCCCAGCTAACTTTACCATTAAGCTGTGGTGTTCCTTCTAGCTTTAAAACAAAACTTAACCTTGCTAAAAAGGTTGTGTTTAACCAAGATCTCAAAAGAAAATCAGCTTTGAGTCCCAATAGTGTTCCCTAAGAAACTATTTTGATTGATACTGCTTCAGTTAACAGAGTTGAATTCTGATGACATTAAATGAATGAGAAAAACATTGAGACAAACCAAGTATTTAGGATTCAATTGTCAGAAGGCTTTTGCTTACAAATAATCTGTGCAGCATCCATCCTCTGGATTAAATTACCACAGTTTATAAAATGCTGCCACATACATAATCTCTTTTAGTTTCAACTCTTTTCCAGAAACACTAATTAAGAACATTATTTTGTTGACAAATATTATTTTATTGTCAAAATAAATATAAATAATGCTATGACATAAAAATACACTATAAATAAAAATTATATATAAGTAATACATTATTTATATAATACAAATATGTCAAAAATATTATTTTATTGACTGCAAACAAAATAAATTACATTTCCCACATCTAAAGATAGAAAATATTTTTATAACCTGGTTTCCTATTTCCAGTTAAAGGAATACAATTAAGGTGGTTTCTCATCCCTTTTTCCTTATAGTTCCTCCAACTATCTTAAGACAATCTTTTCTTAAGACATTCCTAGATGATTAACAATTTGAACTTGAATAAAAACTATTTTAAAAAATGAAGTGTAAATAAACATACTATAACTTTCAAATGTTACACAAACAGAAGGGGGAATTTATTCCACACCTATTGGCTCTGCCTATAACCTTAAGCATGTCCTGGAATCTTGAAAATTATTACAATTCTATCTATTAGTAAAAAACACATTTCAGACTATATCAAAAAGTTTCATGTGCATTAAATTTATATTGGTTTTTCTATGGGAAAGGCCAAATTTATTCCAAAGAAAAAAATTCATTATTGGGAAGGAGAAACTATTTGCAAAATTCTCCGGCTAGAAATATCTTTTCTAATAAGCCATCCCTTTAAACACAAAAATAATCTGTGAAATATCAAAAAGAGTAATTTACTTGTGCATCTCAGATTCCTAAGTGGTATCTGTTTACATCTGTGATAAACATGCAAAGAAGAGTTCCAAAGGATGTGGATAAATCCTAACCCACAAATGGATGTCTAGGACGGGTCCCCGAAATTTCAGGAGATTAACACTTCAAATACTTTTAGTGAAGTACTTCATGAAGCATCCTGGAGGCCAAGGCTAAAAAGTGGTCAAGCTTTGCTGAGAACGTTTAACTGGGTCATAGGAGAAAGGTCCAGAAGAATTGAAAGTGAAGTGCCAAAGAAAACTACCACCATTGCTGAAAGGAGCCACATGGATGAAGTGATTCCCTCCAACAACCATTGCAGACATGGCACACTACCCAAGAACCTCCATGCTACCACTCCAGGGAGCCACTATCAACTTGACCCTATACAGACCTAGAGATGTAACTTATCTACATACCTCCCGGAGGACTCTCTGCTTCTGGGAAACAGCAGCAATCACTCAAACGTGCTAACTGTGTGTCAACCATTGTTCCGGCAACTTCACATATCAGGCTTCACTTATTCCTCAAACCAACCCTCCAAGAGGGCATTATCTCATTTATAGATGGGAAAACTCAGAAGCTGAGGAAGCTTAGAAGCACATTAACTTGTCAGATTTTCAGGAGAGGAAAAAAATTACCTGTCAGGATTCAAATCCAAGGCTGTCTCTTTCTACACTGTCCCTCCCTGGCTTCTTTGTAGAGCTGCAACTTTCTCTATGGGCTTAAAGCCATAACACTATAGAAAATTCCATACTTAACTCCACCCATTGCCTAACTAATAATGACAACTACATACAGAGCACTTTGGCCACTACTGTTTCCCCTTTCAACATTCCACTGTCATAAATAATATTAACACTAAGTAGCATACTAGTATGCAAACACCAGACTAGGCTAAGCTATTTACAATTAACATTTATCGAGTACTCACTATATACTAGATACTGTTATAAATGCTTACAACAACCTCATAAGCTAGGTTCTATCAATATCCTTATTTTATAGATGAAGAAATTAAAGCACAAAAAGCTTTAATAAATCACACAAGGCCAAATTAAGGGAAGTGGGGATCCAGCATTCAAATCAGGTTCTCTAGCTCCACAGCACACGCTCTTAAACTCCATCCTTCCTCTCGCCCAAAAGAATTTATACAGGGTTTCTATATAACCCTCTTAACTCCGTAAGCTAAGTATTATCAATCCCAACTTATAGATGAGGAAACAGAGCCTCAGAAAGGTGAAGTAATTTGCTTGAAGTCACACAATGTTTAGTGGTTAATGCATAATTTGAATTTATTTTTGTTTCACACCCCTAAGATGTTAATACACCATATCAAACGAGGATATTAACTATAAAAAGGAAAGCGAAGGTGATCTACATATTCAAAATGTTCAATTACTCTTGAAAATGTCTAGGCTATTTACAAGTTCTTAAAAATGTTTAAGTATGAAAAAAGAAGAAATGTTATGGTCATGAGAAACTAACAAAAATGGCCTCTTATTATGAGGCAGAAAACCCCCACAAATTTTTAAGAATTGTATAATTGTTTACTATGAGTCAAATCATTCTTATTTGGCCATAAAGTACGGCGACCCAGTGAGACACAACCACTCCCTCCCACCTCAACAGACAATACCAGTCAGCTTTATTAGTCACGCTCCTTTTCCTGAGAGCTCAAGAAACAAAGGCAACATCGAAGAATCTACCTACTTTAGGATACTCTCTCAAATCTGGTAACATTCTGAAAGCAGAAACTCAAGTTTTAGATGTTATTTAAGATGCAACTGCCAAAAAACAAGTACATGGATGCATTTAATATTCTTTGTCTCTTGTGCAGAAAGGATTTGCCTTTCTTAGATCAAGTTAAAGACAAAGAGGAAAAAGCCTCAGAAAAGTGATTTTCCATATCGCCAGACAAAAATATTACTTTCAAATGCTGCTTCTAAAGACCCAATTAGACAGTCTAAGTCCTCTGCAGTTACACGCTTTAGTATTTCAGAAAATGTCTTCCACCAATTATCCATCCAAAGCACAACTAAGCAATATAATCATGCCTCCCATCATATTTCCCACACATCCCAGAGGTCTAAGACAGCAAAACAGATTATACTGCATATAAGAAACATCTATTTTAAAATTACTAGTCCTACTTAGGACAATCAAGCTTACATTCTCAACAATGCAAAAACCAGTTAGAAAGCAGCCAGAAACCCAACTGCAGTTCCTTTGTATCAGCTACAGATTTTAAAGACCACAAGATACAAGAGGACAAATTGTAATTTCTAAGTATCTTTTACAGCATCTTGCAGCCTTGTAAAAAAAGGAAAAAAAAAAACGATATCACACACAAGTCAGAAGTCAGTCCAAAGAATAACTGTGGTTGTTTCAGGAGGGAAAAATAATAATTTATTCAGAGTTGCTCAACGCTTTTAACAAATAATCTGTGTATGTGCTGTGTATGAAAAGCATTATATATTTCAACGAGGCCAAAGGAATCAAGTAACATGTGAATAACCACCTAGCGCACACAAAGTGTACAGTGGACAAACAGGTTCCACAGTCAATCTTGTAAATGATGTTTTGAAATAAGGAGGAACTTTAAGAAAGGAAATCACTTCACAATATTTCGTTAAATTCAGAGTTGTTTTTTGTGAACTGAAAAACAGTGAGGTTTTTTTCCAAAGGTACATTTAATAAGAAATCTTTTTCTTTCCCATAAACGAAGCCACTCACATACCATAGCAAGGCTTGATATGCAAATATACAGAGATGCAGTCCATCCCCTTCCCTCCCCATTTCCACTTCCCCTCGAGTGATTCCTTTCAAATAGCTATTTAAACAAGCATCGATGCTATCTGAAATGAAAACTTCCCTTCCATTTCCTAAGCTAAAGAAAGCAGCATCAAGCTCAGTCACCCCACAGAACCTTAATTTCCGAAATGCCCTATGTTACCAAAATGATACCTGGATATCCTAAGAAAGCAATTCCTTGGACATTTCACCATCAAGGGAAAAATTAAAGAAAATAAAAAGGTAGGAAGAGAAAGGCAACTTAAAAGCAAACCACCACACCCTCAACTCCGCGCTGCAACCCATCTGCCAGGGGCCTTTACCTTCATTTTCCATCGAAACTGCACTTGGGTTGATGGCTACAAAGTCTTTAGTGTCAGCCACGGCCACACCGGGAATAAAGAAGAGAAGAGGAGGACAAGGAAGAGAAGCCCCCGGAATCCCAGGCTGTCACCCCCGCTCCCGGCCACACGTCCCACGGCTGCTCCCACCACCCCTAGCAGCAGCAGCATCTGCAAGAGAAACCAGGAGAAGCGGCGCTGACGAGAGAGGGGGCGAGAGGGAGCCCCCAGACCCCGCGCCCACCCCTCGACCACCCGCTACGTCCCCAGCTCAAGCCGGCTGGGCGGCGCCCTAGAGACACTCCCCAGCCTGGGTATCCCCGGACAACCCCTCCCTCAGGACCTGGAAGTTTCTGGAAATTGGGGGTGGGGATGGGGGCTGTAGGTAATACTGGTGCCCTCCCAACGCCCCAGACCCCTTCCGCCGGGCTGCGGGGGACTCACCCGCGGGGCCCACGGGAGCGCCCAGCGCGCCTCGGGAGCACAGGAGCGGCTCGCCGAGCGGCGGCGCTAAGGCGGGAGCCTGCTCCCGGTGTGAGAAAGCAGCGAACGGGAAGGAGGGAGGGCGGGCGGGGAGGGGAAGGGAGAGGAGGTGAGGGACCCGTCACGATCGGCCCGGCCGCGCTGGTCTGCTCCCGCCTCCGCCTCCTGCGCTCCGCCCCTCCCCGCCGCACCCCGCACTCCCGGGCCCGCCGCGGACCGAGCTTTGTCGCTACTACTTCCGCTGCGAGAGGCGCGCGCGCACGCGCACTCTCACTCACCGGCGGGGACGGCGGAAGTGAAGGCCGCGCCGCCCGCCCAGAACTGTCCGGTAGGAGGGCGTGGGGGGCCGGCTGCCAGCCCTGGCCCTACCTGCTCTATGGCGGCTTCTCGTTCCCCCTCGGGGCCGCTGCCAGCCCGTTTCTACGCACCCACTGGGCGCGAAGGTCGGAGATCCGCGCTGGCCGCGCATTCTCAGGAGGCAGCCGCACGGTCGGACCCAACGGGCAGGAACAATCATGGTCGCTGTCCCCGAGGTGTTTGAGCGCGCCCAACAAAGGCGACAAGGGAAGCCTCGCTTGTCGGGAGGCCGTCACAATCTCGGCACGCGACGCGAGGACCGCCGAGCGAAGGGGCGAGCGCAGAGGGGCGCTGGCGTTCTTACTGGGACCCCGCATCCTCGCTTGCCCACCCGGGTCACGCCTGTTTTGGTCTAACTCCGGGCGCAAGTCATCGCGGGGCGACTTCCCAAAGTTCTGTCCCGCTAAGGGGTCAGCTTCAGTGCCTGTGTGTACTGTGAGGGCAAGGATCAACCTCAGAGAGCTCAAGGGAGGGCTACAACCTTTTTCATTCGTTTCCAGGGTGTGGAACCAAAGAGGTTGGAACACCAACTAGAAACCGAGCGTCCAGAGATGGAAGCTGAAGAACGGGCGTTACCTTCGGCCACTGGCTGTGTCTTTGCCATTTGAACGTTTCATTTGCTCGGCACATAACTTAGGTCTCCAATAAGTGATTTTTGATGGACGGTTGATTTTAATAAGCCTTGGTAAGCCAAACACTGGGGACATTGAACCCAAGTCCTCTTGCACCCATATCCACCAGAGGGCAGGGCTACATCTGCTGAGTTAGAGTGCATCCTCCAAAGAACTCCAGACCACGAAAGAAGTCCTCCCTGACATGTTAGAGCTGTTTTTCTCCACCAACCCCTATACCCATTAAAATATTTGCCCCTTATCTCAGGTCCTGTAACATATCCCCAGTATGCCCTCGGACCACATGTTCAATGTCAAAATAAACGACCAGACGGGGTTGCCTGTTTTCCTATGTTTGGTCCCAAGTAAGTGGAGACAGTCTAGGATCAAAAACCCTGGAAATCTTTTTAAATTTATTTTAAGAAACATTGCGATTTTATCCAGCGAGGTCACTTTTAAATTTCAAAAGTGACCCCATAAAAGTCAGGATGAAGTAGGTTTCTAGTATCAGTTACAGTTCACCACCCACCTTTCTTGCATGCTTAGTGATTTTTGTCTGCCAGTGGTGTTAAAAGCCTATGATTTTACAACAGATGAATGTGCTGTCTCTTCTCGATGTTGTAATCGATTTGTAATGATTATTAGTTACTATACTTACTGGACCTTGACACCACGGCATCATATTAAAAACATGAGAAAGCATCTAAAGTAGGAAATGTATACAATATAGATATAATTTGATGTTAACATATGATTTTACAAAATAGAAGACAATTTCACTGTGTAGATTTTGCTGTTGGATTGCTTTAATTATCTCAAATGTTTTATCTAAGGAACTTTTCAGAATTATCTGTTTTGCATTCCAATACCCTAGCATTAACACTGAGTCCGTAATTAATTCCCCCAAAGATTTATCATTCCATAGTTTATACCTAAAGTAGTGTACTCTGGAATTTTACTTTTTGGTTGCCTAAATTGTGAAAGCCATTGTTGGTCTTACTAAGCCAAAAAAGAAATTGGATAAAACCTGCTTTGTCCAGAAAAATTGTTACATGCTTCATTCTTAATCCATTGTCAGTCATCTCACAAACTCCCTGGGCTTGGGAGCAGCAAAAAACCTTAAAGGACAGCTGGTTTAACCACTTAGCTGATCCTTCAGCCTCATCAACATGCTTCTACAGAGTGATCCTAGATCCTCTGCCTGTACACCCCCTCCACCAAGTTAGCCAACATCAGTAGCATCAACTTTGACTTCCCATGTATATGAAAGCTAGCACTTGTTAACACTATTCAAGCCAGAGCAGTGGGGAATGCTTGGGCCACAAGCTTCAGAAATCTTCCTTCTCCCAGTATCTCCTCTGACCAGCTGACCTACCATGAAACTTTTGTGTAGCAATCTCTACCTCCTCCTCTTGGGGGAAGGAGACTAAAATATATGTACACTGCATTACATACATATACATACATACATATATAAGATTTTAGATATAGATACAGGTATAATAACTACCCTTCTTTCTCTCAAAATGTTATTGTGAGGATCTGATAAAGTGAGGACAGGTTTTAAATTATAAGCATTGTAAAAGCATAAGATTATCATATAGGCCTGGCCCCATGGCTGAGTGGGTTGGGTTCGAGCCATCTGCTTCAGTGGCCCAGGGTTTCGCTGGTTTGGATCCTGGGCGCGGACATAGCACCGCTCGTCAGGCCACGCTAAGGCAGCATCCTACAGAGCTAGAAGGACCTACAACTAGAATATGCAACTATATACTGGGGGGCTTTGGGAAGAAGGAGGGAAAAAAAAAAAATTGGCAATAGATGTTAGCTCAGGGTCAATCTTTAATAAAAAAAAAAATTTTTTAAAGATTATCCTACAGAGAAACAAGGAAAAGCATGCACTATTAGCTAACTAGAATGAGATTGATGACAATGAAATGTATTATGTTCGTTTCCTCTTATTTTTCCTTTAGAAATCGATGCTCAAAATCTATTCTACTCTCATTTTGTTTGAATATTTAACCTACAAAATTAAATATCTGATGCAAAAAATGGTTACATATGAGCAATAAAGGGGAAATTTGTCAGGCATCTCTGCTTTCGGGAAATATTACAAACAGGGAAAATTGAGGAAGAACAGTCACGATGTTCTAATTTTATTTATACTGTGCCTTATTACACAAAGGATGTGAGGCATCTTGTTTTTAATATCAAATTCAATAGCTGGCACTTTTATAAACCGAGATGATAAAGGAATATGTGGCCCTTTAGGATTTAAAAATTAATTTGGAAAACATTATTTTAAAATCTTTCCTCAATTAAGTCTTAAAGTCTGTTTTAACGTTGTTTTAAGTACCAAAGGTTTTGAGTACCAAAGGTTAACAGTTATGGAATTTTACCTAGTCACTAGAAAAGAAGTTGTCGTTCTTTTTTAAGTTGGAATTTTAAAGCATATAAAGATGCAACACTTTATTTTTATAAGCTAACCTACTCCCGCAGAACAACACCAGTATTTTTAATAGGATAAAGGACATGCTAAGGGTCAAGTTTGGGGAAATACCGTCTTATTGCAAGAAGTGGCACATGAAATGAGTGTCTAACAACCACCTGCCAGACTTGCTGTAAACCCACCTGATTCTGTGTCTTACCAGTGCTGGAAGAGTAAAATTTGGAAGCAAGAATAAGAACCGAATGGGCTCAAAAATGAACTACCTATATTTGGTTGGTTTTAATAGCACGCAGTTACCCAAGTACTTTATAAATATTCCATAGCTTTTACACTTGCTAGCATTCTAATCATGAAACATTGGACGAAACTGAGGAGAAGAAATTAGAAAAATTAAAGTATATTCTTTTAATTTTTATTTTTAAAAAAAGTTATTTCAAGTAAGACTCAGTTTCCAGATTCAGTGGGTTCTGAGCCTGTGATGTTCAGGATCTTTGGTACATACTACCAATCTTCTGGTTGGAGGTGAGGGTAGGTGGGGGCACAGGTGAGGATAAGAAAGGGAAGGAGGAAGAGCAAAGTAAATGTGAGCTCCTGTCCAGAAGTCAACTCTGGGCTTCATTATTTCCATGGAAAGTAGACGTACAGGGCTGGCCCCGTGGCTAAGTGGTTAAGTTCGCACGCTTCACTTCCGCGGCCCAGGGTTTCACCAGTTCAGATCCTGGCTGCAGACGTGGCACCATTCATGAGGCCACGCTGAGGCAGCGTCCCATGTGCCATAACTAGAAGGACCCACAACTTAAATATACAACTATGCACTGGGGGGATTTGGGGAGAAAAATATTGGCAACAGTTGTTAGCTCAGGTGCCAATCTTTGAAAAAAAGGGGGGGGAGGGGCTGGTCCAGTAGCGCAGCAGTTAAGTTCACACATTCTGCTTCCACGGCCCCCAGGGTTCACCAGTTCGGATCCTGGGTATGGACGTGGCACAGCTTGGCAAGCCATGCTGTGGCAGGCATCCCACATATAAAGTAGAGGAAGATGGGCACGGATGTTACCTCAGGGCCAGTCTGCCTCAGCAAAAAGAGGAGGATTGGCAGCATATGTTAGCTCAGGGCTAATCTTCCTCAAAAAGAAAAAGTTCCCAAGAAACACCAGTCAATACAATGCCCTTCCTCCCCCCCCGCCCCCACAAAGAAAAGAAAGTAGACATACAATATTACAATATTCCATGTTACATACACCCCGAGATTTGTTTTGAGGTAAAAATGTACCATTTAACAGGTATCCTGTCTAGTTTCTTTTTTTTTTTTTGGATTGTGATGGCATGCATATCAATACCACTGGCCAGGATCTCCTACTAACTTTGAAAGCCTTGCTGGTAGGTTGGTTGTCATAAATAGTTGAAACGATCAGACTCCCTAGCATGTCTGCTGGCCCCCTGCTGTGTCTACAGTAATAGCCTAGGCCTCCTCCCTCCATTTAAACGCTTTCTCAATTTCCCCTCAGAAACATTTTCAGTCTCTACTCTGCTGCACACTGGGATCTGAGAAAGCTTTGGGAAAGGTTGCATTCCTCAAACCTCCAAAATGGTATGTTTTACACTTAAAAGTTTTCTACCCCACCATTTTCTAGAAGTCAAATATTTTTTGCAAAGCTTGCATCTTTGCCTGAACTTGTCCCAGCTTCCTCCAGACCCCCTGCAGAAATCGTCTCTCTCCACTCTGCTTCCTATTGTGAGAACAAAAGAGAGAAAAGGCACAAAAATGCCATTATGATATTTAATGTATTATTATTAGAGAGATTCATAGCTTTAGAAATTGCCCAAGGCTTTTTGAGGATCCTAAAGTTTAGCCATACTCCCATTGAGCATGCTACGCAAAATAAGAAACCCCCACCAAAGAGATGGTTTGCAAGGTAGATGATAGAGAAGGGGAATTACAAATTGGCAGGAAGGAGTTTTTGCACCACAAGCAAATTGTTAAACCTTTAGGTTAGAAAATTCTGCACTGCAAATAACAATCGGTAGAAACTTACATTAGCAGCATTTACAGTATACCTTCAGGCAATTTTATTTTTGCATTCTTGGTTATAAAAAACAATGTTTGTGTAGCCTCTTAGAGAAGATCTTAAAGATAATTTGATATTGCCAAATATCCTATATTTAGAGGGATTAGTGGAGATTCTGGAAAGAAAAAAAAAAGTTTTGTACAAGCCAGGAACAAGTAAGCTGAAGTGCAAATTTACAGCTTGAACTGGCCCAACCAGTTCCAATTCAAACAGTTGAATGAAAAGCTATTTTCTAGGAAACTGCTACATTGACTACTAGAAATATTGGTGCACTGTCCCACTGTGGAATGTTTAACAGGAAGCTGACAAATTAGAAATGGCATTCAGGCTCTATGAGAAGAGTAAAAGGAACTCTGTTATATTCCACATGATAAAGTACATCTTGTAATGAACGTCACCAGTCCTTTTCAAACATCCATTCCCCTCCAGGATCTTCAGTCTAAGTTAGTGTTTCTCAAATTGTGGCCCTCACTACCAGCAATATCAGCATCGCTTGGGACCTTATTAGTAATGCAGATTCTCGGATCCCTACTGAGACCTACCTGAGTCAGAAAATCTGGGACTTGGACTCAGCAATATGTGGCTTGACAAGCCTTCCTTTCTTCCCATAATTCTGAATGCTTGGAGGTACTGCAGCCATCTTATCACACCCTCCCATCTTCATCATGGAAAAGCCAACAGCAAGGATGGCCAAATAGTGATGAGAGGAAGCCAAGTCATTTAATACATAAGTAAGCTAACAAAGCAACCAACCCTGGAGCCTGTCCTACCACAGGACTTCCTTTAATGTGAGATAATAAACAGGTTTATATTTTCCGTGACTTGCAGCTAGAAGCATCCTAATTGATAGTCTTAAATGAGGAAAAATAGTTTAGACAAATAGGTGAAAGTGTTGTTTGATGGTCTAGCTGTTCCTATAAAAGTTAAAAGAATTCAATATAATATGACATACTCAAATGATAAAATGTTAAATAAATTACTTAAAATGCTAAAGACAATGTTAATCAATGGGAAGTTACAGAATAAGATGTAAGTCAAAAAGAGTGAACAAGGGGATATGTCTGTTTTTTAAGTTAAATGATTTCCACATTAGCATATAAAGTAAAAGACTGGCTATTAGGGATCAGCCCGCTGGCGCAGCCCTTAAGTTCACACTTTCCACTTCAGTGGCCGGGTTCACCAGTTCAGATCCCAGATGCAGACCTACGTACTGCCTGTCCAGCCATGATGTGGCAGGTGTCCCACATATAAAGTAGAGGAAGATAGTCACAGATGTTAGCTCAGGACCAGTCTTCCTCAGCAAAAAAGAGGAGGACTGGCAGCAGATGTTAGCTCAGGGCTAATCTTCCTCAAAAAAAAAAAATAAACTGGCTATTAATTTCAAAAGCTCCTCTGACAAGGTTTCCTTATTTCTAATTAGGAGTATTTTTTAGTTATGTAACTGCACTTTATTCTTGAAAATTAGTGAGATTTTAGAATTTTTGCTTTCTTATGTAGTTGTGTGCTCTGGCACCAAGCTTTATCTTGTTTAATTCTTCAACTAATGGCTACCTTGGTGATAGATTCTACCAGGAAACTGCTAAAATAAAGTTTACGTTTTCCTAAAGTATGACGGTCATTTTTTTCAACAAACTTGATGAAGATGTTTATTATTTTGAGATTTGCACATCAACTGGCATCTATTTTCTGATTTAGAGCAGTTAAAAAACTATGACATTAAAAAAAAACCTCTACATGTATTCTTCCCTAGTTTAAATAATTAAATTACTCATTTTAACCCTGAAAAAGTGCTTGGAAAGGTAAAGATGCCAATATTGCACATTTGATTAAAGAATTTAAATTGCTTTTAGGTAAATGAGAATCAATTTTCACTGAACCTCCACCAAAACTACGCATTTGTTCAGGGCTTTTCAGTTGACATAACATTTCAATGTACATGATTAAATTTAATCCTCACAACCCTAAGAGGTAAGCAGACTAGATCCTGTTAATTTTTATAGGTGGCAAAGCTGAGACCCACACAGGTGAAGCTCCTTGCACAAGAATTCTCACTATTCAGTGTCAAAGCCAGGAGTCAAATATCCATCTTGGCTTCAATTCCCTTAATGCTTCTACAATGACCCATTAGAAAATATACAATAAACTGCCCTGCTTATTGAATTACCTTTTATAGTTTATCATTTTGTTTTGTTAAATTCTTGCATCTTTCAAGTCAATGGGGCACCCTCCAACCTTGATGGCCATTAATTCCTGAGCCTAAGATCTCTGCCTCAGAGCTGATTTGATGACATTCAAGAATGTATTAATTAGGGGCTGGCCCTGTGGAGGTGGCTAGTGGTTAAGTCCACGTGCACCGCTTGGGTGGCCCAGGGTTCAGCGGTTCAGATCCCAGGTGTGGACCTAGCACTGCTCCTCAAAAAGAGGAAGATTGGCAACAGATGTTAGCTTAGAGGAAGACGCAACAGATGTTAGCTCAGGGACAATCTTCCTCACGCAAAAAAGGAATGTGTTAATTAAAAAGGACTTGATTTTGAAACTTCCTTTGTCATTGTCTACATCTATTCACTTGTTCTTATTTAACCTTGGGACATCATCACTTGGGAAATCGTGCTCCAGGCAGAAGCTGTTCTAGAATTCCTTAGGTTTATCTACTCAGAGTTGAAAATTACTGCTAAAATGGGAGTGTAATCGTATGAGTAATCACATGAGTAAATAATCACAGACAGGCATTTTAGAGAGATTATTCACTAGGTAATTAAGACATATTCATTAACATGCTTTATTGAAAAATACATATTTAAACACATGTTCTAAGGATCTAAAAGCCACTAAATAGTATTAGGAATACTAATTTCATCTTTCCAAGTGGTAAAATTTTTCTTTGTTCTGAGTCTTTATAATTATATTTACATATTAACCAGAGTAAGGGCAAGGGAGAAATTGAGAGATTTTGTTTTTAATGCTAAGACTTCGTACTGGCTTTAGCTGGTATGGAGGACGTAACAACTATTACACCTTTTTTATAGTCCATAATTTAAATCAACAATTAAAAGTCTCAGTTGCCACATCAGTTTAATCAGTAAACAGCTACAAAAGAAGGAATTAAAGAGATAAGAACATATTTTAGATTATATTCTTATAGCAAAGACATTGTTTAACAATTTCTTGCATTACTAAGAATTAGGTAATGCTACTAGGCATGGGGCAGCTGTGGTTGAAAATGGTCAGTTAAGAACCTGTCAAACTGTAAATTATCATCACTATCCCCCTGGCTTTAGCAACCACCCTCCATCTTCTAAAGGGCATGCGTGCTATTCTTGAGAAGGTATGGTAGGTAACTCCTGCCAGCTTTGATTTTGAAAATATGCATCCTCAAATGATCTACATCAGTGGTTCTCAAACTGCGGTCCTTACCACCTAGAAACTTTTTAGAAATGCAAATTCTGGGGCCCGCACCTCAGACCTACTAAATTAGCAACTCTGGGGGTAGGGCCCCACATTCTATAGTTTAGTCCTTTAGGTGATTCCAGTGCACACTAAAGTTTGAGCCCTGATTTACAAGAAACATAAAACTTTGATCTAAAAATGTTTTGATCTAAAAATATTTCTAATACTCCTCAACTCTAAAGAACAGAGCAAGAATGTATATCAGTATTGTAAACCTCCTCTGGCATTCTTAAATCACGTAAGACTTTGAACTTCTTTGAGTAGGTACCTGTTGGCCTAAAACCAGTTATTTTAAAAGACCAGGGGAAAGGACATGAAGACCATAAAGAGATCATACTTCTCCCCTCTTAAGTATCTCGGAGCATCACATCAGCATAGGCCTGGGACAGAGGAGAAAGCGAGAGGGCAGTGCAGGGGCAGTGGAGCTACAGTTATGTTCCCAGCTGGGAAGTCGGCCTTTGTTTTCTCATTCCCAGTAGGACCTTTGGGACAATGCTGCTTTGACCAGGTGCATCAGGCTTGGGCAGCGCCAGTTAGATGAAAGAAGGGCAGAAAAGCTTCATAAATAGAAAATGCCATTCTCTTGAAACAGTATATTCCTGAAAAGTAATTTTCATCCCTTAAAAACAAAACCAGAAAAAGCTGTGTAACATTTCAGAGGCTATAAAAAATTTTTTTTAAGTACATTATACAGAAATTATGTGTTGAGGACAGAGTAAAAGGGTAGTTTCTCAACACTAGTGAAATAGGGTTTTACACTATTCAGTCACTTTAAACAACTTCATTATAAGCTCTGCACTCATTATATGAGACCAAAATACTTCTATAATATGCTTTATTTATTTTGAGATCTACTTGTAGGCTATAGTCTAGCGGTAAATGTCAAAAGAGGGTTAACCGTACAGGGCAGGACTGCTTACATTTAAGGACAGTTATTCATAGAACAAAGGAAGATAGTAAGATGAGTCGAGTTTCTTTTAAGAGAAGGAAATACAGGAGAAAGCTGGGCATTTGAATACATTACCAGTGAGCAAAATTCAGCAAAGAAATCCAACATAAAGGTGATTTTTATCCAGAGACAAGTTACAGTAACTATGTTATAATTGCAAATAACAGATGAGTTTGCAAAAGCTTGATTGTGTCTTAATGAATTCTTAAAGACTTTTTTAGTGCTGCTATAATTTTTCTACTGTGTAGTCTTTAACAGCAATAACATGCTCCTCTCTGTGTGTTAACTAGACTATTTGGAAGGATAGTAAATGGTGTATTTAATATTAATTAGGCCAACAGGAATTTTGAGATCTATTATATTTGCAAATAGTCCCATTACAAATAATGAGTCTTGTGCAAATATAAATGGGGGTGGGGGGGACCTTTGAGTTTTAGCAATACCAGAACATCTCCATTTCCATAGTGCTGTATACGATAGAATGAAATACACCAAAAGAACATCCTCCCCTTCAATCAGTGGGGTTGGGAGCTCAAGCCGCTCAGAATAGGACCTCATACAGCCCTACTTTTGAAGCCACCCTATGGCATGGACTCTTGCATATTATAGTACAACACCGTTTTTGTGTTATACCATTCCTGCAAAGCTGGATTTTCTTGGAAACCAAGGAAGCTGAAGTTTCAGGGCCCCTTTCTTGCAGAGGCCCCCCTTAAGACCCTGAAAGAGATTCTAACAATGTTCTCATGCTCTTATGGTTTGGTAAAATTTGCAAAAGATATTTTAACTGCAGTTGGTTTTAGAGTACTCTTTTTGCTGACTTTTCCTCTTTCAAACTTCTTTCAGGTAGCATTGGAGTGGCCAGTGGCAAAATTTTGGATCTGGTTTAAAGAAAGTTGAAATAGGGATATGTTTAGGTTTTGTTTGGATTTAGTAGGGTATATAAATGTAGTTTGTAGTCATTTCTGTGTATGGTTAAGTTACTGCTAACTGTCCTGGTAGAGAAAGGACATCCAGGTATATTCCTACTACCAAATAGACTGAATCACAAGGCCTGAAATCTTTATACAAATGTGTCCAGTGGTGCCCAGCACCTGAAGTATGTGGGTGGTAAAGGAGAAAGAGGGCTAGAAGATAGTCTATGGAACTTTTCTAGACTCATAAAAAACAAATATAAATTGACTATGCTAGAGGAGTGTCTGAATTATCTTTCGATGATCTCTTTGGAGAGTATTAGAAAATCATTGTCATGTGAAGTGGTGATTAAAGCCTGCAGCCCAACATTGTAGGAACAAAACATCTTAGGGTGCAACTGTTAAGTAGTAAAAACACTTTTTTTCTAGATTTTGTGATGTTTGTGGTATTTGTCACCCAAATTTGTAATTTGTTGTGGTTTCTTATTCGATTCTAAATACTTATTCACTTGGTGTCCAATCTACTATTTATAATTATGTATTCTTTTCCTTAAAAGAAGTTCCCCCAAATTGAATAGCCTTCAAACCTCTCAAAAACGTGGATCTCTACCTAAAAGAATTTAAGGTGTCTTCTCTGGACAGTAGTTATGGTGGTTTTATTTTTAACCCCTTTATCCTTACTAGATGAAAGAAAATCTAATATCAAGGAAAGAAGGAAGAATAGAAAGGAAGGAGTGAGGGAAAGAAGGGGAGAAAGGGACCCTGCCTTTGGGAGGTGTCTCAGTATGAGGCAGTTAATCAGGCTGTGGAGTCAAGCTGACGGGCCAACCTGGAGCTGAACTCTTACTGCCATCACTTATGAGTGATGGACCAAGGTATCTCACTTTTTTTCTTCTTTTTTTTCTTCTTCTTCTCCCCAAAGCCCCCCAGTACATAGTTGTATGTTCTAGTTGTGAGTGCCTCTGGCTGTGCTAAGTGGGATGCTGCCTCAACATGGCTTGATGAGCGGTGCCATGTCTGCACCCAGAATCCGAACCAGCAAAACCCCAGACCACTGAGGGGGAGCCCATGAACTTAACCACTCGGCTGTGGGGCCAGCCCCAGTATCTCACTTCTTTAAACCTCAGTTCTCTCATCCATAATGTGGGGATAATACCTCCAATTTCGTAAGGTTATTATGAAGATTAAATGACAACATATGTAAAGGACCTTGCCAAGAACCTGGCACATATATGACATTTAATAAAAATTTTAAATTCCTTCTTTTTTTGTGAGAGAGATTGGCCCTGAGCTAACATCTGTTGCCAATCTTCCTCTTCTTGCTTGAGGAAGATTGTCGCTGAGCTAACATCTGTGCCAGTCTTCCTCTATTTTATGTGGGATGCCACCACAGCATGGCTTGATGAGCAGTGCTAGGTCAGTGCCCAGGATCTGAAACTGTGAACCCTGGGCCACTGAAGTGGAGCGCATGAACTTAACCACTACACCACCAGGCCAGCCCCTAAAATTCTTTATTCTTAAGTACATAATCAAGTTGTATTTCTTGAGATAGCTTTATTAATATGCTGCCTTTAGGATGAGCAGGAAAGAAATAATTCCAGCATTTTTCCTGCTCTCTTCACAGCAAATTATGAGCAGTACAACATATGTGGAAAGTTCATTTCTTTTTCTAAGACATAGAACTGTCTGTACAAGTTGAGAAAATATGTCATCTTCCATTCTGAGCAAAAGTTAGCAAATAAAATGTTGCAGACAAACTGTCTAAGAAGCAAAATAGGATAGCAAATTTAGGAATCTGCACAAAAAGCTACACTGTAGTTCACAAAAAAAGGTTTACATTTTGGTTAACGTGCTTATTTCAAAGACAAAGATTTGGGTGTTCATCCATTTACTGACTTCTGTGCTTCAAAGATTTCTGAGCACAGTAGATTAGGAAAGTTTAGAAGCAGCCAACAGGATTAGAAATAGCTCAAAAGTCAACTTGGTCCAGGTGTCTCCCAGGCACGTCTAACACTTCACAGCTGTGATAACATGGACAAGAAGGATGGAACACCTTCAGAAGGGACCACAATAAGCAGCAAGTTATCAGCATCAAATGCAGGAAAAGAAGAATTGAAGGTAAAAGACAGTTGATATTAAGAAAAAAAAAAACCAGTGGTTAAAATGCCACAAGATAACCTGAAAAATGAATTCTAATGATGCACCTGTGCCCTCTCTCAGTTCCTAAGGTATCTGAATTGTCCATCTTTCTACTGCTTACTGGCTAGAATCTTGGGGCTGGCAGGGGCCTGGTAAGTCATTCCATCTTCTTTCATGATGTAGAAACCATCACTACAAATCCTCTGAGCAGGGGTCACATACCCTGCCCTCTGCAAAAGGTGGTCCATTCCTCTACCTCTCACTTTTAGAAAGTCCATCCTTATTATTGTATCACAACCTCTCCCTATAATTTTGCCCATTAGTTATGGTTGTTTCCTCTGGAACCTCCCAAATGCACATCCATTTTTCTTCTACGAATTAGCCCTATGGGTCTTGTAAAACACACAAACAAATACACTCGCAGAAACAATCATATCTTAAGATTCATCCTCACAGAGCCTAACATCCAGGATTCTTCCAAGCACTTCTGTCTCAGGATAGCATTCATTACCTGCCTCATACCACCTCCCGCCCCTCACGAACCAATTCCACAAACTTGTATTCAGTTTCTTCCATCCAATAGGCATGTTGCTAGTCATCCAAGACGTACTGGGAATCAAATAGCCCCACAAATAGATGCAAAAGTGCTACTGGGATAAGTACAGCAAAGGAGAGTTACAAGGTGCCTTCAAAGTATATAATGGGAGATAGGACCAAGGTGGGAAAGTCAGAAAAGCCTGCCCTAAGGAACTAATATTGAATTAAGATTTGAAGGAAGAGTAGATATTAACTAAGGGAGTATAGTGAAGGAACAATTGGAATGAAGGCCCTGGACAAGAAGTGGCAGGGAAACAGGGAGAAGTGGAAGAAGGGTCCTTTAGCTGGGTGCAGAGAGCAAAGGGAGGCAAGGTAAGCAAGCCGCAGGGGAGAGAATCAGAATCAGACCACAGAAGGCCCTTCGTGTTGGGGAACTTTGTCTTTATCCTAAAAGCAAGTGGAAGGCAAGAAAGATCGTAAGCATGGGGCCAGGGGATTTCATGGTCAGGTTTGTGTCTCTAGAAGACCTCTCTGGCTGTGTGAAGATTTGATTAGACAGGACAGCAGCAGATAGAGGGAGACCAATAAAAAGACTATTATGGTACCTCAGGCAAGAAGTAATGATGGCCTCTTGGGCTAGGCTAGTGAGAGAGAGAAGTAGACCGATTGATTGAGGGGATATTTAGTGATAGAACTGAAAGGATTAATGATAGATTAGATATTGACTGAGGGAACAGAAAGTACCAAAGATGACTCCTAGGTCTCTGCCTGAATGACAGGCTGGTTGCTGGTGGTACTGTTTTCTTAGATAGAGAAGACAGGTTTGGGGGAGGGGAAGAACATGAGAGTGGGTGCCGATGACTAGAAAGCCGTTAATCTTCATGCAAGCTATTGAAGCTGGGTACCTGAGGGTTACTGTAAATATTCAGTAAGAACATGGTTACCTTTCAGCCTGTTCCTAGCACAGACATAGATGAAAAGAAGTTAATCTTGTCAATTTGCTGTCTTCTTGTTTAACCTGATGACTGACTCAAGGGTCACAAGGATTTATGAGCTTGTTTTGTAGAAGGAAAAGAATGCCTTCAAGGAAGTTACCATCACCAGATAACCAGCCCCCAGCTGCCTTGCCACCCAGAAGTCAGAATGCCCCCAGGCTTATCTGGAGAGAAAGAAACACAGATTACCCCTTGTTTCTCCAAAACTCCTCCTGCCAAGCCCCTTAGCTCTATAAAACCCCCTGCTTTCTTCTCTTGGGAAAGTGGATTCGAGTGAACCTCTTCTCCCACCTTCTTGTTTTGGCCAATTCAAATAAACGTTTCTTCCTCTTCAAGCAGTGATGTCTCCATGATTGGCTTACTGCATATTGGGCACATGAATGAATATGAGATTAAGAGGTTTTTTTATCACTCTCAATTACAATTCTCAGGCATCTTACAGATTATGTAGTGCCACAGACTGATTGTTTGTGTCCCCCCCAAAATTCATATGTTGAAATCCTAACTCCTAATGTGATAGTATTAGGAGGAGGGGCCTTTGGGAGGTGATTAGGTCATGAGGACAAAGCCCTCATGAATGGGATTAGTGCCCTTATAAAGATGCCCAAGAAAGCTCTCTCACCCCTTCTGCCAAAAAAAAAGATGGCCATCTAGGAAGCAGTGTCTCACCAGACACTGAATCTGCCAGCACCTTTATCTTGGACTTCCAGGCCCTAGAACTGGGAGAAATAAATTTCTGTTGTTTATAAGCCACTCGGTCTATGATATTTTGTTATAGCAGCCCAAATGAACTAAGGCATGGAGAAAACTATTGGAGGCTTCTTTTGGGTAAATAAATAGCTCTTTTTAATTTTTTTAATTTCTCCCTTCAGATAGAGGAGACTGTTGTAATTACTATGATAAAATATTTCAACTTTTAATGTCGTATTTAACAGTCAGAAATATTAAGGTTCAGTTTCATATTATGACAGCAATTTAACTGTCAATGTTACCTATATATAATCACACAAATCCCCCCGCAGGAGTGGGGAAGAATCTCTGCCCTGTATCTTAAATTCCACAGGGATAGTCTTTTCCTCCTGCTTCTGAAAGATTAAAGCTTTTTCTCTACCCAAGCACAAGGATATGGGGCAAACGCCTTTAGTTTCCCCTGAGATGTCATCTGAATTATCAACAGCATTTCATGACTGTTTTTAGAGGCTTTTAAAAATAGATAACTTTGCTATACTCTCAAGATATAACCAACTCACCTACTTAACATTTCTTAAACCAAGCTATAGCAAAATTTCTATCATTTTACCTAGAGAGGAGAGCCTACACCAGCAAACCCCTTATGTAACATTCCAAATCTCAATATAGCTTTGGTGGGGGGGAGGCGGGATGTAGGGAGAGTCCTTAATTTTTATATTGTTATTCAGAGCAGGTATAAGAGCCAAAATGAAGAACTGAGTTTCTAAGGTTCAAATTAAATTCAAATATTTATTTAACAACCCAACTTTGATGTTAGCATTCATTAAGAAACAAAGCAAGAAATAAAAATCCAGTGACACTGTTTGGACTAGAAAGCTTTTCTTAAGCCATTGAAGAGAAACTTTATTTTATTTTATTTTTTTAAGATTTCATTTTTCCTTTTTTTCTCCCCAAAGGCCCCCGGTACATAGTTGTGTATTTTTTTTAGTTGTGGGTCCTTCTAGTTGTGGCATGTGGGACACCACCTCAGTGTGGCCTGACGAGTCATGCCATGTCCACCATGCCCAGGATCTGAACCAGCGAAACCCTGGGCCACCAAACTGGAGTGCACAAACTCAACCCCTTGGCCACAGGGGCAGCTCTGAAGAGAAACTTAAGAATAGCCTCCAAAACAAAATTTGCTTCTAATCCTTAATTAAAATATAGCTACTGTACGTGCCCCCCGATCCCCAAAGACCATTCTCCTCATTTTAACAAATTAATCCAAGCAGGTCTGGAGCTAGATAGACCCTCAATGCCTGCAGTGTGTGGTTTTTGCCTCATGCTATAAGTACTTGAGTACAGCTCTTTCTACTCATTGAGACTATAAGCATCACAGAAGGGCTATACTCTACCTAATTCATTTTCACGTCCTCATCACCTATAAAAATGCTCTACACACAATACATATAAAAAACCTGCTTAATAATCAAAGGTATTACGGAATTCCACAAAAGAAGATGACAAAGCAGAGTTCTATCAGCTCTACATTCAGTCCTGTCCAGATCAACATTTGTGCCCATATTTATACAAGGACAACAATGGCAACATGATTGCATTTTCAGGTAACAAGAATATAGAAAAATAGTAAAAAATTCATGTGGATTAATTTCGTTGGAAGACGACATTATACCAATTCAAGGGTCTAATTCCAAAAATATATACACCTATTGTACATGCCCCAAAGCCCACTCTCCTCATTTTAAGCAGATTCACTATTAAATAGGCAAGACACGTCAAGTCAGCACTTAGGTGGTATTTCTTGTTTAGAAAGAAGTCTTTCTATTCAAGAGACAAAGGCAGCATTGGCATAGATCATCCCAAATTCTTGTCTACTAAGTGAGCCATCCTGTATTTTCTGATCCCTGGTCTGTGGGACACACAGAAGAAGAGATTCAAGTGGATGAGGCTACTGCAGGGCAGTATAAGTTGAAGGACAAGAGCTCAAAATACCAGGCTCCTCTGTCTCAGTCTTTCATCAGGGGGATTTATTTATTATTGATAAGTTGACCTTCAGGCATCACCTACCCCGTGGACTCAGCCTGTAGAGTCCTTTTCTCTTTGCTTGGTAGTCATATTGCCCTTTTCTACATCTCTGCTAAGACTCCCAATACACACTGGAAAAAGCACTGAAGTGGGAGTCAAGCAGGCCACATTCTAATCCCAGCACTGATACAAATGAGCTGTGTGACCTCGGGCAAATCTCTTAACATCTGGCACTAGTAACATCTGTAAAATAAATTACACAGTTTCTCCTAGATCTCAACAGCCTCGCTTACTAAAGGTAATAACTCTATTTTCACCATCTCTTGCCCTCATCTGCACAATAGCATCTCAGCCCCTGAACACCCCAACCTCTGCATTGACTCATTCAGTTATATAAATTTATCACCTACTATATGCTTTATTTATGTTTGGCACTTGGGCTAAACTAGCAAATGAAAGCAATCATCTTCTCTGAATTGGGGTGAAATAAGATTTACACTTAAAAGGAAGATACTGACGGCTAAGGGGAACTTGGATTGTGGGGTAACAAGAATGAACATGGGGATACAATTCAAATGCTATTGCAATGGTCCAAGCAAGGGAGGATGATGTAGCAGGGTGTGTAGGAAAAGATGGAGGATTCAGTAACTATTTTAGAGGTATAATTGAACAGGTTTGTTATGAGATTGCAAAGGGAGGTGAGGGAGAGAAAGGGAGGTGCCAAAGTGACTCCCAAGTCTGTGGTTTGAGCTTTTGTGTTGATTGATGGACCTGCGGAGGAGCAGATTTGGGGATAGAGCTTGTGAGTTCTCTTTGGACCTATTCAGTCTGCAACATCACCGAGACATTCAGATGGAGATGTCAAATAGGCAGTTGGATATACAAAGCTAAGGTGCACTGGGGTTAAATATTTGGGAGTTGTCGGCAACTAGGTGGTGTTTGAAGCCATGGGAATGGAGGAGCTCACCAAGGGAGTGAGGGTAGACTGTCTCAAATGAAATCACAAACTGTCTTCTCTTATCATTTGGCCTGGCATCCATGAATAATGTCTCCATCGGTGGTGTTGACCCCTCAGAGCAGCATTCCCTGGAGGTTCATAGGGCACTCAGTTCTCTGTAAGACTCATTGAGCTGAAGCCAGGCTATAGTCTGCCCAGAAGTGGAATAAATTCTCCCTTCCCCACTCAGTGTCCCGCTTGGTCACCCAAGCCACAGAGCAGGCTGTTGGGACTGCAGTACTCAAGAGAATATTGCCTACAAGTCCTGTTCATTTCCTACAAGTTCAGACAACATCTCAGCTAGACTCTGGCTGTTCCCACCAAACCAAAAGGAAATACCTGCAATTATATATCCTTATGTGTGTGTTTAGTACACTTGCCCAAACTCATCTGAGAATCCATTTAGGCTCAAGCTAGGTTCCTCCTACGCACCACTACCACCACTACAACACCATTTGAATAATACTGCTTGGAAATATTTCATCATCAAATTTGCCCAAACTTCTGCACCTTCATCTAATTAATCACCTTAATCTTCTAAGTTAGGGACTTGGCTTTGTGAAATGTCTGCAATACCAGAGTCTAGGAATGCAAAGGATGAGCTATTTGTTCTCAGTTTGATAAACAACCTGTCCATCCATTGATTGGCACATCGCAACAGGAACAACAACAAAAACTACCAAACCAACCAACCCTCAGATCAAACCTTCGTGTCTGTATGACACCAAGAGCAAGGAGGAAGAACACTAAGAAGGTTTAAACAAGAAGGCATCTGTGGACAAGGCAAGTGTAACAATGACCATGACTGGGACATACGGGGACCCTCCAGGCTCAGTCAAGAGATGGGTGGAAGTAAGAAAGGAAGTGTGCTCCACAGGCAATCTGCCTGTGGTATGGGTCACTCCTACACCAGCCTGTGCCAGGCTCAAAGGTGGGCGTGAGGGAACAAAGAACAAGGACCACCCAGCATCATGTGTGTATAGGTGCACATATGTAGACATGTAAGCAAATGGTTTACTACACATGATATAGTAAGGGCCCCTACTAGAAGCAGACATAATATCTTGGAAAAGGCGGGACTGTACTTCACTCTTCCCTGCAGAACTGGTGAAAGTTTTTTCACTGAGCCCATTTAACCTGAATTTTGAAGGACGTATAGGCAATCTCCAGATGGGCTAGTTGTAAGTAAAGGACAGAACTCTAGGCTAGAGGGAGGAGTGTATTTGAATACCCAGAGGTGGAGAAGTAGGTGGTGTGTCTGGGGGACTATTCTGAAAATGTGTGAACACAACACTAGTAGTACCCAATGATGCTAGATGGAGTGGGAGAAGACTTTAGGTGACATGCAGACACTGCATTAAATAACAATGAATTACTTGGAATTGCAAAAGTTGTCTATCGTTTAATTTCCTTCTATCCCTGCCCAGGAGAATTTCTCAATTGGCTACTAGGATGCTAATATCTTAAACTAATCTTCCTTCTTACAAAACAGAGCAAGTTTCAGGCTCAGAGGTTTCACAGGTAACAGTATCTAGCTAGAATTTGACATTATTTTGCTTTTATTACATTTATGCTTCCCTTTTATTTATGGCAAATGACAGTGGTTTTCCATTTAGAGCAGTAATATAAAATTTCTTGCTAAACAAACTTATGTTTAAAAAGTGAGTGATTTAAATGCAAATATAGAAAAATACTAAGGAGTTAGTCATACAGGTAGTAAACACTTATGGCAAGAATTATGACAGTGGTATGTGACTATCTGAAGTGTTGGAATTACTCTCTAAGAGAAAGATTAGCCATTTGCTGTGTTGCTATCACTAGGCTGTTCAGAGACTAGACATGGTAAAATGGATCAAGTTTAAAGCCATGCAGACAGGAGTTCAAATCTCCCTTCAGTATATTCTAGCTGAGTGGCCTTGGATAAGACCTCTTAAGATCTCTGTCTCACTTCCTTCATCTTTATAATGAAGATCCATCTTACATGAATGTAAGGATTAGAGACAACCAATATGCAAGTCCTAAAATTATAGACATTATTAACCTCCTTTACAACTTTCCAACAAGCTTTCCAAGGTTAGCCATGATTGACTCTGACCTAATTTCTCTAATTCTGTGAGACATTACATCTGCAGAGCTGTTAATTGGTTTCAGAAAGGAATTGAATATGCTTTCTTATTTCTCCATCAATTTATGCAGAAAGTTAAGAAATCAGCACAATACTCATAGTTGTTCCCAGGTGATCCCAAATGGTTGTAAACTTGGGAGAGGACCATCCACTCAGTCCAAGTCAGAGGATCCATTTTAAATTCTAATGTTCTCATAAGTGCATTTTGTAACATCTTAAAGATAAATTTTAAAAAATAATAATAACCATACAAGCAATACAGCCACACCTCTGAAAACTTACAATACTGAGAAAAGGAAAAAAAGAATCACTTAATCCACATCCCAAGGTTCCAGCTCCTCCTTTCAGCCACCTCCCCCTCCCCATTCCTCACACCCCTCCTCCCCCACAATGAGGCCTGAAGAAGCCTCTGGATGTGGACTTGGTGAGTGAGGCAGATAATAAGTCACAGCACCACCACCTGGGCCTCTGGCTTTCCACTTCAAAAACAAGCACATACTGAGACTTGGAAACCAAGAGATTTCCTTGTAATCATGACACCTTGCCTAAGTGAGAGAGAAACTGGCCAGTCTAGCCCCCTTTGTGAGCACAGTCTGAATTTCCAGCCCTTGTAAAATCATTAAAGCACAGCACAAACGCAGTTTCCTCGAGAACAGTAGTAATGATTTTCATTTTTCCAAATTATGCATCGACTTTTGGGGAAACCTGTCATTAAAGGATATTCTGTCTGCTGACCTTTGCTTTCACTTCCTGGAAGTGTTTGATTAAGTAGGTCATCTCATTCAAATACAGGACACTGCTAATATCTCCTACCCAGTTTTGCAGTTCTAGTGACAAGCATGATGCCCAAGCAATTTACGACTCTGGGTCTTCAATGTGGCTGTACATTTGTCCTTTACCACTGCCACACGTCTTCCTAAATGAACCACCAGATTTAAATGGATCAGATATAGCTATTTCTTCCAACGACCTGGTACAATTCACAAAAGTGGATTTTAGAAATGCCTTTTTCATAATGGTAAGAATGATACAAATCTCAAAACAATAAAATGAATGCATGATTTTGAACAAGAAGTGATAAGACATTTTAACAGTTTTTTTTTTAATACTCCCACATGCTAGAGTCTACTACTAGAAATCCTAACTTTTAATTGGCTAAAAAGACTGAAATTTCCAGTGCTCTATCCCCTACTTGCCACCAAAAAGAACAACTAATTACTTCTGAATGATCTTCACAGTTCCCTAGTGATCTGTTTATCTTATTTACAGTCTACAAAATGCATTTTGTTTTGCAGGTCCCGGTGGTATTAATATTGCCATAAATACGCAAAGAAGTCAAGTGTATTTCTAGGGCCTGATAGTTTTCTTTGTCAAGATATTAATAGTTTTATTTGAGGCCCTGGAAAATCATCAAGGAATCCACAGTTTAGCTCTGATAGAGTAGTTTAGTCTAGCTATTCAGAAGAAAAAAAAAAGCATGTGGTTTTATTACAGAACTTGAGCTTAATCTCAGGATCCAAATGTTCCAAGTTCAAATAAGCCCTCACCAGCCTGCTTGCTCCTCTGATTGTCAAGTCTGAACAGCCACGAGCAGGGGCCTATAAACATGTAAACCAGCAAAAACTAAATCACCAAGCGACGTAAAAGCAACACCCAAAAGCAAACATCCATTAACCTTAAAGATAATATAAACAAAATAATACCTGTTCTTCGGCTCTTTGGTTTCTCAGCATCGATAAATATTTCCTAATTACATGGAGAGGATAGTTTTTGAAATAAGAGAATCTAGACTGAGGCAACAGATTATCCATGGTGAGGAATGCAAGAAGGGCCTTGTCTGCCCCTCCCTGTCAGCAACCATATGAAATCTAGAAGCTTCACGATTCCTCAGATGCCTAAAGATTTGCTTGTAGCTCAAGCACTTTCCTGCAAACAAAGCAGAGGTTCTTGCTGCTTCCTCTTTTGAGGAGGGTTCCTGGTGAAACCAGACAGCCAAGTATGAACACTGTCTAAAAGCGTCCAGAAATGCCCAAAGGGCAGTAGGAGCCAGGAGGAATTTAGAGGCTGGTCCACAGAATGCAAATTGCTTAGTGGTAGTGATGTGACTGTCCTATTTCTAGCAACAGCGTTCTGTTGCAAGCTATGTTAATATTAGCTAGCTAGTGACTTTCCACACCCACAGACTCTCAGGAGGTTTCATCTTAATTCTTCTGACAGCTTTTCTAGCTCTTAAAGAGGACGTGACATGAGGTTTTTCCTGTTTCCCTCTAGATTTCTTATCACTGTGAGCACACACAGACAAGCCTCGGCTGAGTCCCGGCTCTAAAATGTTGATTCATTCAGTCTTGAGCAGCATTGTTTTAGAGGACTTCTGAAAAATGAACACGTCCCCTCGCTCTTCATTGTTATCAAGGAGTTCAGTGTCAGCACTGAAAATGATGGGTTTACACTGTCATGCATAATGCAACATGCCCAGTAACCAGATACTTTACATTAATTGCACAATAGCTGCAAACAGATTCTGTTCTGAGTTAAAAGGCTTCTCTCCTTGAATCCTTATCTCAAATCCACAGGCTGAATCCAGGAACATTAAATTTTCCCAGGCTTTATTCTGAGTGTAAGAGAGAAAAAAAATGTTATACATTTGCTTTCTAACTACTATAAGAAGGATTCATGCTTAAAAAAAAAAGAACATGATAAGAGGTCTGTGGTCTTAGAGGACACAAAATCACAAAATTTGTAAGCAGTATTTTCTTAATTCTCTGTAGAAGTCACAGGCTTTCTGAACAAAGTCCTCAAGAAGGCTCAGCTATTTTATTATCTTTTTTAACTGGTAGCTGGTTCATTTGATGGAAACATTTGGTCACTTCTGTGAGGACTGTCATGTAGAGTCTAGGCCAGACATCGACCCCAAACCATGAGGCCCAGAGATTTGCTTTCAAGTGGAAAGAGAGAGCTGGTCTTTTCCCCTGCAGGTTGGGGAGAAGAGGGTAGATAGAGCGGGGGAACCCATGTTGCAGCCCGAGCCGGCCCCCTGGACTGCCCCCTTGACTCTCCTGGCTGGGCTGCCTGCCTTCAGGAATACACTTGAAAGGCCTAATGTGGGCTGTGCTGCGAGCAGCCCAGGCCATCTGTCAGGCTGGCATCAGGCCATTTGCAAGGTGATCTTCCAGTCTCACCAGAAGCCAGGCTGGCAATTCCAAGAAATCATTTACATAATGCTGCTAGGTCAGGCTCCTTGGAGGAGGAGGCCCTGCCCTCTCTCCTCTCTCCAGGTGCACTGCTACCTGCTTACAGAGGCCCTTGCGGTCCTCCTCCGTACGGTGGAGACAGCCGACTCGAATGAGGGCTCGAGAGCAGCACTGGCTTGCGAGCCACCAGAATGCTAAGGGCACAGTGCTGTGCACTCCCTGCCAGCTCACAGCCCAGAAAAACCAGGAGCTTGGAAATCCGGACACCCTGGCCAACCCGAGGCCCTGGAAAGGGGGGTGGCCCTTGGGGAATGGCAGTAGGCAGAGGTGCCATTTGTATGCATCCTCGAGGAATCCACAAGCTGCTCTTTTGCATCTGTTTTTTAAAATATCTAAACCTTCAGAGATGCCTCTTATTGTGGGCAGAAGCCAGCAGCCTCCCAAACACGCACAGCACGGCTGGAGATCAAAGCATTTTCCCAGTGGACTAACACAAAGCCGACTCCATTTCAAATGGTTGTTTCATGATCACCTTTTCCTGGGTTGAGGAGAGTGATGAAAAGAGTTGGAGAGGGAGGAAAATAAACCCCCAAACCAAATATTCTGTCCCAACTAGATTGACCATAAAAAGAAAAATTGGTGAAACAAATGAAACTAAGATTCCCGTAGGAGTTTGATGTCAAATATAAATCATATCTAATACTTACTGGGCCTTTGGGCCAGTCACTGTGCTAAATTCTTGACATGTATTATCTCATGTAATCCTACGGCACCCTGTGGGGACACTGAGTCTCAGAGAGGGTAAACAACTTGCCGAGGTCACATGGCTACAAAGTAGAGAAGGGATCCTAACCATACAGGCTGACCCCAGAGTCTGGGTTTCTAATCAGTACATGGCACAGCCTCTTAACCCGCATCCAGAAATGGATTCCTGAGGGCCTCTCTAGTGATTAACCTGAAGAAGAAAAGGCATGGAGTTGCCTTGTTAAAGAGAGATATAAAAAAGGACTGCCAGGCATTTACAGACTAGGATGATTAGATTAGAGACCGGTCGCATCTTCAGAAAAAACCATATGACTTCCTATCCCCAATTCTCTCTAAATAAGGCTAATACTCATCACTTGCCTCTTAAAGTTTCCTTTGTGAAATGATTCTAGTGATCTTGAAAAGAGATTGTATTCGTAGACATCGATTTTCTGCTTCCCAAACTTTGAAGTCTACAGTAATCTCGGTTTCTGTTTGACATAGGTTGCAGTGGTCCATTTCTCTCAATGTTTAATGCAAATATGATGTGGGATTTTCACACCCTGTTTCTCAAATCAGAGTCAGAGGCCCTTTGTGTTCACACTATGGACATTTCTGCCATCTCAGCCCGGTGGAGCACTGTTCTGATCGCCAATGACTCAGTTGCCTTAGTGAAAGGCAGCTAACCAGACTTCTGGGGGCTACAGTGTACATCTGTAAGGACCCAAAGAGCTCAAAGTATTTGCCTCAAGCGTTAAGAGATCAGTTCTGCCCCCTGCAAAGTAGCACAATAAAGCATGGAAGCTATTACCTGTTATTTTTGCAACCCATTCCCACCTCTTGTCCTCTATTCAATAGAAAAATAACAGAAACCACGAACCTAGGAAAGTCATAGATCAAGCTTGCAATCCCACTGTGAAAGGATATTTGTGTGTTTCTTTGATCTCTAAGAATCACCTGCTTTTTCACAAATAGCTTAAAATATGGAGAGTGCCAAGTTTTTCACTTGAAGAGGAACATAAAAAGGCAAAACTAAAGCCAGAAAAAACAGTGACAAGGGGGTGAAAAGAGAGATATTTTACAGTTTTCTCCTTTTCAAATGTTGGAGAAGATAGGATGAAAATGTTGGTTTGTGAAGCCATCTAGCACTGTGCACTGCACACAGTAGGTATTTCATTAATGCATATCAATACATATTTATTAAAGGGAAAAGGCAAAGAGAAAAGAATGGGACCCAAGTGTTAAATTTAGGATGAGAAATAGGAAAGGAAAACAGAAAATATGTCTCCAGGATACCTTCGACTTGACAGGGTTTCCAAATTGCATCAGGACAAAAACAAAACCCCACTATCCTCTTCTCTTCCTCCTTCCAATCAGCGCTGAGAGTTTCCATCAGAAAAATGACTCCATTCTCTGGGAATTAATCCAGTCCAGATATAAAGCAAAGGGCAGGCAGTTAGGATGATGGAGAAGCAGCTAGCCCAGAAAACAGAAACCATTTTTTATCATGAATTCCACTGAGAAATCACTCTCAGCCTGCTAGGTCTGTGGATATTGGCCCAGTCTCCTGCTCCCCCAAAGACAGTTTTAAATGAAACCAGGAGAGAGGAAAGGGAGGCAGTTACCATTGTTCATCAGGACAAGTTTACGCAGCACCAACATTCCACCTTTTTTGTGATTAAAACATTTGTGCTACTTCATATGACCACATTTTCTTGGTGTCCCCATCCTGTAAGGAATAATTCTCACATCTGCATACAGTGCATTTTCACTTTCCCAAAAATCCACGTTCAAAATCCCCATACATTGCCATTACAACCATAATTCAACAACTCTCATGTTTGTAATTGCTCTATGGGCCATACAACTTTTATGCCTTCTGCTCTCCGGTTCCAAGTACTATTGATTTCTGAAATTTAGCAATAACAAAATTTAACAATAACACTCGTCTTCCACTTAGGAGAAACCTTTTTTCGCACAGTTTAGGCCAAACTTGAACACACATCAGAGTCCCTTGGAGGGCTTTGTTAAAGGCAGGTTGCTGACCCCACCCTCCGAGTTTCTGATCCAGCAGGTGAGCAGTGAGATGTTGCATTTCTAACAACTTCTCTGGTGTTGCTGAAGCAGCTGCTCTGGGGACCTCACTTTGTGGGCCATTGGTTTGGGCGATATCAGGTACAGCCATGGCCGTAGAGGGATTTCTCAGGTGGATTTGAAGGCTAGATAGCCTGTTTGCTGGAGCACGTGCATGGGGGTGGCGGGGGGCGGGCCACTTCCATCAGATCCACATTTTGAAATATTTCCCCAGGGGTACTGGTTTCCCCCAGGCCCATCTCATTTCTTGTAGCCTCTCTTACATGAGAGAGCGCCCGCGTTACCAAGTTTCAAATCGGCCTCCCACCAAGTTCTGTCTTCTCAGTGATATCTCCATTTGATATCACATTTATCTCAAACTCTCCCTCACTCAGGTCTTAAGTGGCAGCCTTGGCACTATCAGTATTCTCAGCTCAGGAAGATTAACCCTTTGTTTAAGCCCAGGGCTGGAAACCACAGTCCTCTCTTCTGCCACTAACACAGTGTTCCTTTCCAGTTGGAGAAGGAGGAATCTCAAACTTGGAACAGGGAGCCCCCCGCCCCCACAAGAATCTCCAGAATCACAGACCTCCACAGACCCGTCCCCAAGCATAATCTGCTCGTCTCTGTCTTCAATGCGACTGTGGTTCGGGATGGATCCTCCACCAACTGGGTCTCCTTTCTTCCAGGCTTGAGATTCCACTCAAGATTTAACTGCAAACTATTCCTTTAATAGAAACATGAAATGCCCCCAGCAAGCTTACCGTTTCTGATGGATTTGGGGGCAGGTCTTTGGAGCCATGTTGCCTTCTCCTCAGGACTTGATTTCCTTCCACCTTCCCCTCAGCAGCCATGCTTTGCTCTTTCTGACAGGGCTAACACCAACCCAGAAGAGGAAGAAACAGGTACTTCCTCTTAAGGAGGGGAGAACAATGGTTCCACCCTGGGGGAACTTTAAAATTGGTGGTTGTGCTAGCTATAATTCTATATGAAACATATAATATGGTTTTAACAATAAGGAAAATATATTTTTTCCTGAAGTAAAATAAGTTGCCTAACAAGGAAGATGGAAGGAGAGGGTGGGTGTGACAGGCTATTGTGTTCCCCTCTAATGCCTGGTGGTTTGAAAATTAAGGACGTGGGGCCGGCCCGGTGGTGCAGCGGTTAAGTGCGCACGTTCCACTTTGGCGGCCCAGGGTTCACTGGTTCCGAAAAAAAGAAAATTAAGGACGTAACTGAGAGCAGATGTATGATTGGGCTAGGCGTCCCTCAGCAGGTGATGGCCCTTGAGATAAAGAAGTGATCCAACCTCTCTTTCCCATTTGACTCCTTTGCCTGGGAGGAAGTTAAGTGGCCCGAGAACGTGATGCTTCAGATGATCCTTAAATTCTCATTTTGGGTTCTGGTGGAAAGGCCCAGGCCTGAGGTTTTTATCTGGGTAACTCACCCACTTCTCATGCCCACCGCCTTTGAAAACCATCAGTGGGGGTGCGGGTGGGGGGGTGTGATGGAGGTGGTAGCTGATGTTATCTAAAAGAATGATAATGTGCAGGCAATTCACAGTATAGAAATTGCTTGTCACAGGAGGCTTATAAAATCGTGTTCCTCCACACTATTATCCCTGAATTTTTTACAATACAAAAAGCAATCACCCTACACATGGAAATGAAATATGACTTCCCTTAGTTGGATCACCAAAGAGTGTTAATATTGGTGCAACCCAGGCTACACACAGGTAGAATAACCTGGGTAATCATTACTAGAATGTAAATTTGTCATTATTGCTAAAATCTTAGCTATCAAAGCCAGAGGTATATGGGATTGTTGATTGATTGATTGATTGATTGATTGATTGATTTTTGCAAGGCTGGTTAGGTGCTCTTTAGAACCTTGCTAATCCCATGGTCCACAGACCAGCATCATTAGCATCTCCTGGTCCTGGGAGCTTATAAGGAATGCAGAATCTCAGGGCTCACCCTAGATCTCCTGAATCAGAATCTGCATTTTGACAAGATCCCCAGGTGATTCGTATGTACATGAAGGTTTGGGACCACTGCCTAGGAATGAATACAAGACACCTACACACTCCCATTGCACGCTGCACATAACGTGATCCTACCACTTAACTCAATAGGGGTGCCTGTTTCTTGTCTGTAGCTCCTTGTCTGGGGACTTCTTCACCGATCTCCTTCAGAGCAGTGACTGTCTTGTCCATTGCTACCTCAGTGCCTCAAAGGTGCTTAATAGATTTATGTGGAATGAATGAATGACTGATTATACCTGTAGTGTAGCATTTGGGTATGAGCTACCCTAAGTTTTCCCAAATCTTGTTGGCCTCTGAATCCAGACTGATTCTATCAACAGTAACAGCCCAAATTTCACTCGTTCATATCCTCATCTGTTCGTGTAGGACCTCCTGCTGCTGCAAATTGCCACCCAAGTATTTCCGGGAGCTTTTGGATGTGTCTCTTCTATCATTTCAAGCAAATCCTAGCCAGCTTCCAGCTAATGTCCACTGCTCCCTTCCTGTTCTGGTTCCCCAATCCTGCCCACTTGTCACTGCTGTTGTCACCCGATGTGTCACTGTGTTCCCGCAGTGAGGTCTTGAGGCTCTTGAGGTCCAAAGCATCCTCTAGGCTCACTCCTCGTTTAACTCGGTGCCCTCTGTCCCTCCACATGTGGTCATGAGCTGTCCTTCCAGGCACACTCCTATTCATACATTCTTGGGAGGTTCTTCTACTGCGACCGTTTCAATCCTTCCCTGCCCTTCTGTCTTTGGCACAACTCAGAACCCTTACTGTGGGTTCTGCACCTTGTCAACAGCTCTTGTGGGCAGGGTCCCTTTTACAATGACCCCAGGCCAATATTTCTACCTCAGGTTCCACACCTGGGTCCTGGAATTAAATACCTTTGACTACCACCAAAGGAGAATAAAGTTATTTACAAGTTACAGTCCTCAGACTTGTGGCCATGGATCGCTTTTCCTTTTCTCAGGTGTGAGTCACATCAACCTCTCCAAGTGCTTCCAGAAAAGTGTGAAGTGAGGGACCCACACTGCACCTTTCTCCCATGGTGGGGCATGGGACCATTAGCACTAAGGTTCTCTCTAAAGAAATACTTCTCACAAAATTATTTCCCTGTTTTTTGGGGGCTGGCCAAGTGGTGCAGCAGGTAAGTTCACATGTTCTGCTTTGGCAGCCCGGGCTTCGCTGGTTCAGATCCCGGGGTCAGACCTACGTACCCCTTGTCAAGCCATGCTGTGGCAGGTGTCCCACATATAAAATAGAGGAGGATGGGCACGGATGTCAGCTCAGGGCCAGTCTTCTTCAGTAAAAAAGAGAAGGATTGGCAGCAGATGTTAGCTCAGGGCTAATCTTCCTCACACAAAAAAAATTATTTCCCTGTTTTTGTACTTGCTTGATATTTTTTCAGTTGACAAGACTCTCTCCTTGACAGAACTTGAGTCAGCTCCTCTGAGTCTTCTCTTTGACTAGGCCCCAACCCTACCTGGACAGTCCAATTTCAGCAAGAATCTTGCTGGGTCAGTTTAGCATAAATCCCCCTGCTTGATATCTGATCACTCTGGCCTGCTTTCAGCGAGAACAGCCCTGATGTTTCCTTCTAGTAATTTTCCATCCACTGACCCCAGCCCTGCTTCTTGGCTATAAATCTCCACTTGCCCTTGGTGTGTTCAGAGTTGAGCCCAGTCTCTCCCCGCTACTGCAAAACGTCCATTGCAATAGTCCCTCTTCAAGAAAGTCTTCTTTACTGTCTTTAACAAATGTCATGAATAATTTTTTCTTCAATGTCGTGTGGGTAAGGGGTTCAAGAGAGTTGTAAAACACGTTTTGGGTTAAAACCTTTGAAACTTTTTATATGATTCCAGTACCACGCTTCTTAATCTTTCACGTGCATGTAAATCACCAATGGGTCCGGGGTGGAGCACAAGATTCTGCATTTCTGACAAGTTCCAGGGTGATGATGACGTTCCCCACTTTGCACCCCACTTTGATTAGCAATTGCCCAGCACCTCTTTTAGAATGCAAAATCAATATCTCAATGCCTCAGTTAAACTTGCAATTTTAATATCCCGTTACATGAGTTTCTCCCATCATATTCATCACAATTTGCTATTTTTCTATTCGTTTGTTTATTCCTTTTTGGTCTCCTCCACTGGAATGTAAGCTCCATGAGAACAGGAATCACATCCATCTTGGTCATCATTTTATTCCTAACACCTAGAACAAACAGTAACAAAATTTAGAAGCTAGTGCACAGAAGAACAAGTGGTACCTGACTTAGCAGAACAAATGAGCCGAAGCCTAAGGCAACAGCATGGAAAGCTGCGAAAAAACCCAATTTATACTGCAGAATTCTCCAAAGGCTCGGGAATTGGCAGACCAAATAACTCTGGAAGTGCGGGTAGAAACAAGAAGGTTGGTGGAAAATCTTTAGGAAGCATTTGGACCAGATACCTCCCCACTCCATTAAGCAGGGGACTGAAATGTCCTTGCAGAAGGTTCAACCTTATCTTCTCTCCTGTTCATTTGGTTCTTTGGGTTTGTACTTTTTTTTTTTTTTTAACACATTGATTGTTATTTGAGAGGACGCAGAGGTGAAGACCAGTCCACCCTGTGTGTGGCTGCCTCCTTCATTGTTTAGGTCTCAACTTAAATAATATTTCCTTAGAGAGGGTTTCCGTACTGTTCTATCAAGAATAGGTTGCCCCTGGCTTTTTTTCTCACTAGCTGAGTTCTTTCTGGTGTAACTGGTTCACTGAACACAGAGAACTCACAGGATGATATAAAATAAAGCATTATTTTTTACTCCTACTGTTCCTTTAAAGGTGCTCCGTGGGGTATATGTGTGTGTTTGTGTGTGTATGTGTGTGCGCACACGTGCATTCCTCTCTACATGAGTAAACTTTTGGGCAGTTCCCATGATTTTTGTAGTTGCTCAAAGGAACTAGAAAATTCTACAGTAAATTTAAGTCATAAACACAGTCTCGATCTGATATTATCTAGTCTCAGAAAAATAAAAGTTTTCAACCTGATTTACTCGAACGTCTTCCTCCTTCCTTCCAGCGGACACCCGCTAAGCGTTGTTTGCAGTAGAAGAGGGAGGGGTGGTGCTCTCGCTCTCTTTCCTAGCCTAGCATTTCTCCTCCTCCCCTAGGTTGCTAACTGAGATTTCTGAATCTGCCAGGGCAAAGGCAGGGGGTAGGAGGAGAGAGATTGAGGACAGAAAGTTCTTACTTGGCTGGTGCTGCTGTAAGATGGCCTCATTCTCTCCGGGCCTGGCAGTGGTTTAGAGCTTCCTCGTTCCCTGGTGGGTCTTCATTTGTTGAAGCCTTTAGCACCAGGCTCAAAGTTTTGCTCTCCCCACCAGGCCTGCCACTGCCCCTTAATGCACTTCAAATCTATCAGTGTTTTGGTTTCTGGGTTTTCTGACTTTCTTAGAAAGACTTCCCTAGCCCTGAACTTATAAAAATATTTCTATCTATTTTCTACTGTACTTTATTTTTTACATTTAGATATTTAATGCCATTTAAATTTTATGTTTGTGTATGTTATGTGGTAGAGATTTACTCTATTTTCTCACAAATGGCTGGGCAATTTTCCTAACCCCACATATTCTTTCTCTGTGGATTTATAATTCCACATATGTCATATATTCAGTTCTAGTATATACTTGTATATTAGTCTGCTAGGGCTGCCCTAACAAAGTACCACAGACTGAGTGTCTTAAACAACAGAAATTGATTTTCTCCCGGTTCTGGAGGCTGGAAGTTCAGGATCAAGGTGTCAGCGGGGTTGGTTTCTTTCAAAACCCCTCTCTTTGGTTTGTAGATGACCATCTTCACCCCGTGTCCTCATGTGGTCTTCCCTCTGTACATCTGTGTCCAAATTTCCTCTTTTATAAGGATACCAGTCACATTGGATTAGCACCTGCCCTAATGATGTCATTATAACGACTGCCACTGTAAAGTCCTTCTCTCCACATACATTCGGAGGGACCGGGAGTTGGGACTTCAACATATGAACCTGAGGGGGTTACAATTCAGCCCACAACAGCTTGGATCTGTTTTCAGATGCTCTATTTGTCCATGTCTGTGTTACTGTCACAGGGATAAACTTAAAGAGTACGTAGAAGACAATCTACTATTTAGAAACTTACTTTCCTTAATAGTTCAGGTGTTACATGCTTTGTAAAACTTTCCCCAAATCTCTTCTTTCTCCTACTAGAAACATATATCTCCCATTGTATTTTATTTGAACTTCTATTATAACAATGTTCCCTTTATAAAGAAGTGTGTCAACTTCCAGCTTGGAACTAGATTGCAAGCTCCTAGGGCTCAAATAATTTTAAGAATTTAAATTATTAATTAAATATTCATGTTTGATATTATTAAGAGCAGTTTGTTAATGATTTATTTTGTGTCAAACGCCATGTTGTGAGTTTTGCTTCCACCATCTCATAAGCACCCTGCAAAGAAGTAATAAAGCTCAAAGGGGGAAAGTGACTGGCCTGAGGGTACACAGCATGTAAATTGCCCATTTACAATTCCAAGCCAGTTCTATTAGACTCCAAATCTCCAACTCTTAACCATTACGCAGTGCTGCCTTCATTGCTATTTTTTGAATCCTCTTCCATCTCCAAGCAGAAAGTCTGGTGCACACTAGGTACCTAATGTGTATGCTTATAAAATGAACTAAGCTGAAAAGCACACCATCAACTTTTATGTTGTCATCCTCTCTGTTTAAAGCCCTGTGACCAGTGAACTATTTTAGGTCTGGATTACTGTGGTTGAAGTATCAGATATGTGGTCAGGGTCCTTCCCATCCCCATGACATATACAGCCTGTGCTTCCAAATAATGACAGTCACCTTTCCTTCCTGTACACTCGTGGTCTTTAACACAACTCTTGGGCTCAAACCAAGCTCTTTTACAGCTGTTTACTTGAGGCTACCATTTCTCAGTGGGTCAAGCCAATGCCATAAAAAGTTTTCATTTAAAGATAAAAAATAAGACAACTTTTGTGAAAGAGATTAATATAGAGATAGTGAACGAAAGCTAATTCTTCATTATCACTGGAGAATTATGCACTGGTTGACCTATGAGCAGTATACTGTATAACAATGTATATGATTGGGTGGGTGTCTTGGTCAGCTTGGGCTGCTATAACAAAATACCGCAGACTGTGTGGCTTAAACAACGAAAATTTATTTTCTTATAGTTCTGGAGGCTGGGAAGTCCAAAATCAAGGTGCCAGCAAATTTGGTTTCTGGTAAAGACTCTCTTCCTGGCTTGTAGACTGCCGCCTTTCTCATTGTGTCCTTACACGGCCTTTACTTGGTGGGTACCACAAAGATAGATTGAGAGCACTCTGGTATCTTTTCTTAAAAGGATGCTAATCCTATTGGATTAGGGCCCTGCCCTTATGACCTCATTGAAACTTAATTTACTTTCTTAGGGCCACCATCCTGAGCAACACATGAATTTTAGGGGACACAAATATTCAGCCCATAACAGCGGGTCAAGTTGCTTTAGGATAGAAATAGAGGGTAGGCCCTTGAAGATCTTAGCACATTGTTGGGCTCAGTAAATATGACTAGAACAATATCTGTTTATATCTAAACTGTTTTATCTTCCCTATATGTGAGGATCCATGTCTCTATAAAATTTTGAACAATATTGCCTACTCAGAAGTTATTTGTAAATGCTTAAGTTTCCTGGGTGAAAGATCTCTGTATCATTTAATGGTGTGAAAAATTTCATCAAAATGAATGAAGTCTCCATTACTTTCTATCTTCAGCATTAAAACGTAATTCTCATCCTAATTCACAGTTGTTTTATTGAAATTTTTTTTTGAGTTATTTCCTGGAACTATCTCAAACAATCTCTTTCCTTTCCTTAATATTGGTTTTCAGACACTTACATATAACTCTGTCTCCCCAGAGGCCTTTGTTTATAGTTATAAAATTTTTAGTGCTACAGAATTCCTTTCAGCTCTTTACGAATTCTCTTGCTCCAAGGTCCTGTCTAGATCTGACATCCTGTGATTTCGAGATGCTCCACGATGAAAGCAATGTTTTAAACTCTAGGCTTGTCAAGCTCAAAAAGAATATAAGGTTGAGGAGGTGGAGAGAGCAACAGAAGTGCTGTTATTGCTACTGTTGTGTGGAATTGTAAAAGTAGCTCAAAATGACAGCATGAGTTGCCTCCCTCATGTAACTGTAAATTCATAAACAAGTTGTTTTCCAAGAGCATGTCAAGGTTTCGTCCTTCCCAAGAATCTTCCCCCAAGTGTTTTTGATGGCTTCCTACCAAGCATGTCTTATCAAGTAAAAATCGACATTTCCCTCCACCTTAACAGCAGGTGCCCAACTCTCCACTTCCATCGGTGCGGTTTCTTACACTTTTGTCCTTATTAGGAGCTCGCTTCCCTTGGTCTCCAAAGAGGCAGCCTTGTAACAGGTGCCTTCAATTGGCAGCTTGACACTGTCAGAGCTGCTAAGTTTCCTCCAGTCTGTGGCTGGGTTTCTTGCTATTGGTGGAGGCAGATGTAATGCTGAGACCACCAATTGAAATTTCATATGCATCGGACTGGCTATCACATCTGAATGAAGAATTTCATTTTGCTAATTTTTTTTAAAGTTCCCAGATTGTAAAGCAAGAGGTATACTTGTTCTTTGTTTTTTAAAAAACATTTTTTTAAATTGATGTAACATTGGCTTATAATAGTATATAAATTTCAGGTGTACATCATTATATTTCCATTTATGTGTAGACTATTCATGTTCACCACCCAGTCTAATTGCCATGCATCACTGTACACATGTGCCCTTTTACCTCTTTCGCCCTCCTCCCTCGCCCCTTCTCCTCTGGTAACCACTAACCTATTCTCTGTGTCTATGTGTTTGTTGCTGTTGTGTCTTCCACATATGAGTAAAATCGGATGGTATTTGGCCTTCTCTGTCTGACTTATTTCACTTAGCATAATGCCCTCAAGGTCTGTCCATGTTGTCACAAATGGCAAGATTTCATCTCTTTTTTATGACTGAGTAGTATCCATTGTATATATACACCACATCTTCTTTATTCATTCATCCACTGATGAGCACTTAGGTTGTTTCCAAGTCTCGGCTACTGTGAATTATGCTGCAATGAGCGTAGGGGTGCATATCTTAAACATGTAAGAGCTAAAGACCACATTTTAAAAGACTTTTATAGGACAACAGCTTTTCATTGTTGTCCTAGCTTAGGTTTTCTTTTCCTCCCTGTTCTCAAATGCACAGGGTTCACCTTGTCTCTAGAAGAGGAGTCACTTATGACAGCAGTCATGTTCTGCCTTCCCTTCTGAAAGCATGACCAGCTCCACGAGATCACCAAGCAAGACTTTACACAACAATTCTTGGGAACCACGATTCCTGATCAGAGCCACAAGAAGAGAGCGATAAGGTCCCCCCTTCCTCCCAGGCGGAATGTACCGGTTATGAAGTAACTGTCTCTCAACTCCAAACACGTCATTCTGCGCTCTAACTAGTGATGCTGGGATTCCACCAACCACGCTTCTCCTTTGCCAGCTGCTCCCCATTGGACTTTGCCAATGGAGGGCGATTGCGAGTTTGAAAGAATAAAAAGGGCCTTGCTCCTTTCTGTTTCAGTTCTGTTTCCTGTTCTTGAGAACCATACCAGCAATCTTTCTCCACCCTGGCAACAACAGTTTGGCAGCAGCAGTTTATTTCTCTAGTAGAGGTTGAATCCAGCTTGCAGTTTTTCCGGCACTCTCAGAATCAGCCTCATTGTCCTTCTTGGAGGTACCAGCACAGCCAGCTAGGGCCCTCTCCTCAGATGTCTGAGTCCCAGCCCCCAGGACCCTCCTCCGTGTCCAGAGAAGAGTACCAGCTGGCGAGTACCCCCTCCTCAGAGGTCTGGGCGCTAGCCTCTTGCCCTACTTTGCACTAGCAGTGTTTGGTGGACCCAGACTTCTTGCATTTGCATCCATGGGTTTGAAATTCAGGCCATTTTATTTGCATATTAAAGGTAATGATGTCACAAGAAGGCTAGAGGACTTGAGGACATTCATGTTATGTGTCCATGACTCCCGAACCTGGATCCATAAGCCAGACATCTTTCCCAAGTTTAAATGGAGAGACTATACACACCTCAAACTCAAAATGTCTAAAATTAAATCATTGTCTTCCTCTTAGCTGATTGAATTTTGACACCATCTACCAGTTCCCAGCAAGACCTGGTTTTTACCTTCACATACAGTCTCCAAGTACTGTCAGTTTTACTTCCTAAATGTCCCCTACTTTCATCTCTATTTCACAACCCTAGTTCAGGTCTACTGAACTCACTGGATTACTGGAAAACCTTCCTAACTTGTCTCTTTGCTTCCTGACTCTTTCCCTTCTAAGAATCTTTCTAGAGTATGTACGGTTTTAAAAAGATCTAAAAAGATAGTAAAAACTTATCCATTTCCAGAATGCAGTCCCAGATCTATCTGCTGAATCTGACATGACTCTCCTATCACTCCAAATCATTTAAGATTTTTTTTTTTATCACTGGTTATGAGCAACTTGTTGTGGTGTTGTTTACTTCATGTTTCTTGTTCTTACTGATCATTGAGATTGAATCTGTGAGTTCATAGTTTGGAAATTTTTTGGCCATGATTTCCTCAAGCCTTTCTTCTGCTTTCCGCTTTCAAAGACTCCAATAACATATCCTTTTACCACTTGAAGTTGATTCATTCCTTTTTTTTTTTTTTGGTGAAGAAGATTGGCCCTAGGCTAACATCTGCGCCAATCTTCATCTATTTTGAGTGTGGGATGCCTCCACAACATGGCTTGATGAGTGGTGCTAGGTCCATGCCTGGGATCTGAACCTGCAAACCCTGGGCTGCTGAAGCAGAGTGGGTGAACTTAACCACTACACCACTGGGCCAGCCTCTTTTTCTTTCTTTTTTGGGGGGGAAGATTAGCCCTGAGTTAATGTCCGCTGCCAATCCTCCTCTTTTTGCTGAGGAATATAGGCCCTGAGCTAACATCTATGCTCATCTTCCCCTATTTTATATATGGGACACCTGCCACAGCATGGCTTGATAAGTGGTGTGTAGGTCTGCACCCAGGATTCAAACCAGCAAATCCCAGGCTGCCAAAGTGGAGCATGCAAACTTAACCCCTGTGCCACTGGGCAGGCCCCCAATTTTTTTTTTTTTTGAGGAAGATTAGCCCTGAGCTAACATCTGCTGCCAATCCTCCCCCCTTTGATGAGGAAGACTGGCCCCGAGCTAACGTCCATGCCCATCTTCCTCCACTCTATATGTGGGACACCTGCCACAGCATGGCTTGATAAGTGGTGTGTAGGTCTGCACCCAGGATTCAAACCAGCAAATCCCAGGCTGCCAAAGTGGAGCATGCAAACTTAACCCCTGTGCCACTGGGCAGGCCCCCAATTTTTTTTTTTTTTTGAGGAAGATTAGCCCTGAGCTAACATCTGCTGCCAATCCTCCCCCCTTTGATGAGGAAGACTGGCCCCGAGCTAACGTCCATGCCCATCTTCCTCCACTCTATATGTGGGACACCTGCCACAGCATGGCTTGATAAGCAGTGTGTAGGTCTGTACCTGGGATCTGAACTGGCAAACCCCAGGCCGCCGAAGTGGAATGTGCAAACTTAACCACTGCACCACCAGGCCAGCCCTTGATTCATTCTTTTTGGATTCTTTTATTCTCCCTGTGTTTCACTCTGTACACTTTCTCTTGCTATGTCTTCAATTCACCAATCTTTTCTTCTGCTATGTCTAATCTGTCATCAGTCCCATCCAGTGTATTTTTCATCTCAATCATTAAAGTTTTCATCTCCAGAAGTTCTAAGTGGGTCTTTTATTATATTTTTATATTTTATATTTTCAATATGTGTCTCTGCTTCATATATTGAACATATGGAATATAGTTATAATAATTGTTTTAATGTCCTCATCTTCTAACATCTATGTCAATTCTGAGTTAGTTTCAATTAATTTATTATTATCTTCTCTATGGGTTATGTTTTCCTACTTTTTTGTCTGCCTGGAAATCTTTGTTTGAATGCCAGACACTGTAAAATTTATCTAGCTGGATGCTGGATATTTTTGCATTCCCATTAATCTTATTATTTTTTTTTTTTTGAGGAAGATTAGCCCTGAGCTAACTACTGTCAATCCTCCTCTTTTTGCTGAGGAAGACTGGCCCTGAGCTAACATCCATGCCCATCTTCCTCTACTTTCCCCTACCAAAGCATGGCTTGCCAAGCAGTGCCGTGTCCTCACCTGGGATCCAAACCGGCGAACTCCAGGCTGCCGAGAAGCGGAATGTGAGAACTTAACCGCTGCGCCCCCAGGCCAGCCCCGCCCATTAATATTCTTGAGCTTTATTCTGGAATGTGAAGTTACTTGGATACAGTTGGATCATTTTTATGTCTTGCTTTTATGATCTATTAGGTAGGCACACAGCTGTGTTCAACTAAAGCCAATTATTTCCTGCTTCTGAGGCAATACCTTTCTGAGTTTTCTGCTTATAGTCCTGTGATTGAGTTCTTCCTGTCTGGCAAGGTAATATTCTTGGCCTTGTATGAGCACCAGGTACTGTTCTCTAATCCTTGTAGATGTTTTTTCTGTAGCCTCAGGTTGTTTGCTGATCATGCATGGACAGATGAGTGCTCAGTTGAATGCTCAAGGAAGACTCTGAACATCTCTGGGGTCTATACTATCTCACAGAGCAATTGTGAGGATCAAATGTTTTCATAATGTATAAAGGCCTCTAACTTAGTGCCTAGCACATAGTTGGGGCTCAATAAACATTTTTTGAACTCGGTTTAGATCTCCAGATGCAAAACACCTTTAGTGGACATTTCTTTCTTTTGACTACCCAGCGTCTGTAACCTCTTCTAATGAGTCAGAGTTTGTCTCCCATCATAGAAATTGCAAATGCCAGACTCATTTTTTTTCTAGCATCCTTGCTGCTAGGATGAAGGTCCATGATCTAGCTCTAGCCTAATGACCTTGACAAATATTCACACTTGTTCTAGACTTTTAAAGAAGAAGTAGATACAAGGAAGAATCAGAAACCACACTAAATTCATTCTAGGGACAGGAAGCAGAGGCAGCAGTGGGAACAGTTATATCCATTCTTTAGGCAGCATTCCTGGTGGCCATAGTTAATGATGGCCAAGCAGATGGCCATCTGGTACTCAGCAGTGTAGCAGTGGGGTTTTCACTAGACCTCTTCTGTGGTGAAATTTTGGGCTCTTTTCCGGCTGTGTAGCCTGCCAGTCTAGTTGTCCAGTCTTTCTAGAGATGCTACATGCCATCCAATGTTCTTTAACATTTTGTATTATTGAAGTATAATGTGTATACATGTATTTATGTGTGTGTATGTATAGATATACATATGCACATAAGTAATGATTTTTCACAAACCGAATTTTCTTGAACTGGGCACATGTTTATAACACAAACTGAATTTTCGTGACCTGAACATATGTTTATAACCAGTGCCCAGATCAAGAAACAGAATATTACTAACAACCTAGAAGCTTCTGTATTCCTCCTCCAGTCATTACCCTCTACCATCCAAGGATAACCACAATTGTGACTCCTAACATCATACGTTAGTTGTGCCTGTTTTTTCTTTTTTACTTTATACAAATTGAATCATACCCCATATTCTTTTGTATATGTCCAATATTATGTTTGTGAGAATCATCCTTATTGTTTGTGTAGTTGTAGCTTCCATTTTATAAATATACTAAAATGTGGTTATCCATTTGTGTCAGAGGTTCCCAAGACCACCCTCAGGTTCAATGATTTGCTAGCAAGACTCACAAAAACTGTTATACTCATGGTTGTGGTTTATTACAGTTAAGAACACGGATTGAAATCAGCAAAGGGAAAACAGTGCATAGTGCTGAGTGCAGAGAATACCAGGTGCAAGTTTCTAGTTGTCCTCTTGCAGTAGAGTCATGTGGGCAGTGTTTAATTTTTCCAGCAAGAGTGTGTGACAATGTGTGCTTAGTGTTGCTGCCTGGGGGAGCTCATCCAAGCCTTGGTGTCCAGGGTTGTTTTTTCTGGAGATCAGGCACATAGGCATGTGGTGCCCACATGACTGACCTACGTATTCAGTCTCTAGCCCCCCCAAAGGTGAAACTCATACATCACAGCCCAAAGCCTCAGGCATACAAAAACAGGCATTCACATAAATCACATTATTAGCTTAAACTAACTGGGACAGCCCACGGCTTTAGGCATACAAAGATCTTCTTTTCAGGCAGGATATTTCGAAGGCTCAGAGATCTTCTCCCAGGAGCCAGGTCAAGGGTGGTTCTGAAGACCTTGGGAATGCACAAGGTCTGAGTGGTTCAGGCTTGCAGAGTTAACCCTTTCTGTACACCATTATACTGTTGATGGGCATTTAGGCAATTCACATTTCTTATTAACATGAATAGTGCTGCTATGAACAGTCTTGTACGTGTTTTGGTGAAGATTTAGGTGCATTTCTATTGGGTAGTTACTTAGGAGTGGAAATGGTAGGTCATAGGATATGCATTTGTTCAGCTTTCATAAATACTGCCAAGTCATTTTCCAAAGTGACTGTGCCAATTTATGCTCCCAGAAGCAGTGGACAGAACTTTTCAATGTCCTTTTTTAAAAAAGAATTATTGAGGTACAACTGACATACAAGCAAATGCATATTAAAGTGTACCATTTGATAAATTTTGACGTATGTATATATCTGTAAAACCACCAGCACAAGCAAGATAATGAACCTATTATTCACCCCCACAAAGTTTCTTGTACTCCCAATATTCTCCTAATGAACTTGTGTTCTGTTTGTCTTCTAGAATCAGTTTCTGTTTGTAACTGAGACCTCCTGGTTGATATAATCCCATCTTGCACTGGCCTTGCATTTGTGCCCAGCTTGGTCTTCTGCATTTCTTTTCACTTTAGCAGATTCTCGCTGAGCATCTATGATGTGTGCTGGGAACGCAGACTCTGATCTTTGCCTGTGTAAGTTGGTTTGGCCAGACTCCAGGTCCTCTGATTGCAGCTTTGTGCTCAGGACTCCTGGTGAATCCACACATCTTTTTATCCCCAGTTCTCTGCACACTCTTCTTCTCGAACCACACTGTAGTTCCTGGTCCCAGTCCTTCCTGCTTGGCCTGGAACTAAACTCCCCTAGGTCCAACTCCAGCAGAGGGTTCCCTAGTGTTAAGAGAAAGGGCCTCTCCCTCAGCTCTTCATTAAGTTGCATAGACCAGTGTGATGGATTGAATTGTGTCCCCTCAAAAAAGAGATGTTACCGGAACTCCAATGTGACCTTATTTGGAGATAGGGTCCTTACAGAGGGAATCAAGTTAAAATATGATCGTTTGGGTCAGCCTAATCCAATATAACAAGTATTGTTATAAAAGGGGAAATTAGGACACAAAGAAGGACACAAGTAGAGGGAATTTGATGCAAAGAGACACAGAGAGAAGATGCTCGTATAGAAGCCAGGGAGAAAGTCCTGGACAGAACATTCCCTCACAGCCCTCAGGAGGAATGAACACCACTGACTTCTTGATTTTGGATTTCTAGCCTCCAGAACTGTGAGAGGATAAGTTTCAGTTAAGTCTCTCAGTTTGTGGTACTCTGTTACAGCAGCCCTAGCCAACTAGTACAAGCAGTGGGATGCATCAGCTTTTCCTAATGGTTTTCAGGTCATGTGGCGTACAACAGAGGATCAGAGAGAAGTGGCTGCCCTTTTGGAAACACAGTTTGTTATAAAAATTGAGCTTGAGGAGAGAAGGACATGAGAAGGGCAAACTTACTCCAAATTATTTGACTTTGGCCGTTCTTGAGACCCTGGACAAGGTCTGGCTAACTCGTAAAGTTCCACATTCTTTGTTTTTTTCTTTCTGTTTTCTACAATTGATAAGTCTGATTCATTTTTCACAGCCATCTGTGGGAACACATGGACCCCCTCACTTAGTGGTTATTAAGATCTGTTCCACAGTCTGAGAGGGTGATTTGGGAATGTTTTTCTCCAAGGTCCTTTCCCAAACCAGAAGATTACTAAAATTTTGTCAGAGACAGATACAGCATGTCTTGAAAACTCCCTGAAATATTCTCATCATCTTTAATTGGGTCATCTGACAGGCTACCTTCAAAGAAACTGACGTTGAGCTGAGTCCTTGTGAGGACTGGATTTGCCTTATTTGTAAAATGTTGTAAAGTTCCAGAACTCTTATTTGCCTTGATGGTGAAACTTTAATCAAAAGAGGAAAAAGCACGGAGGAAGAGAATGACATAAACAGAAAATACATGGGAAATATTAAACATATTCAAAGCAGGTGATTTTTTTGCCCTTCCAGTTGAACCTGGGAATAAAAAATACAGTAAATGCATTCCCTGAGGAACTTCTTTTTTGTTTCAAGTCCTTCCTTTGGCCATTTTTACCCCTCAGTCTCCACCCCCTTTTTTGGTCTTTAGGTCTGGATTTGAATATATTTCAGGAAAGCTGTATAAGGGATCCACTTGGTGGAAACTCAGGGGCCAGATTCTGAATCCTGCTTGGAAGCGAGGGTAGTAACAGCTCCTCAGACCCTTGTTCTGGTGCCATTAATGAGTGCCTTGGTTTCCTGGAGATCAAAGACCCGCTTCTGCATCTCTGGCTCATTTCCCTTTGCTTTCACAGGTTAGTGTCACTGCTCTGTCCACCAGAGGTTGCCTTTTTTCTTCTTTTAAAGTTCAGGTAAAATTTACCATTTTAACGTTTGTAAAGTATCTGTTTCAGTGGTTTAGCATGTTGAAATACTGTGCAACCATCATACTATTTAATTCCAGAATATTTCCATCACCCCAAAAAGAAAACACGTACTCAACATCTGTCACCTCCAGATTCCTCCATCCTCCCCCCCCCCCCAGGCCCTGACAACCACTAAGCTACTTTCTGTCTCTGTTGATTTGCCTACTCTGGATATTTCATATAAATGGAATCATACAACGTATGGACATCACGGTTGGCTCCTTTCACTTAGGGTGTTTTCAAGGTTCATCCACATCGTAACATGTATTAGTATTCCATTTGTTTATATGGCTGAATAGTGTTCCACTGTATGGTTATACCACACTTTGTTTATCCATTCATCAGTTGATGGGCATTTGGATTGTTTCCATTTTTTGGCTATTATGAATAATGCTGCTATGAACATTCATGTACAAGTTTTTATGTGGATGTATGTTTTTCAGTTCTCTTGGATATATGCCCAGGAGCAGAATTACTAGATTATATGGTAAATCCATGCTTAAATTTTTGAGGAACTGCCAAGTGTTTTCCAGAGTCTTTTTTTTCAAGGAGAATAGAATGATAAGATTGATTTCATTCTTTTTTTTTTTTTTTTGAGGAAGATTAGCCCTGAGCTAACTACTGCCAATCCTCCTCTTTTTGCTGAGGAAGACTGGCCCTGAGCTAACATCCATGCCCATCTTCCTCTGCTTTATACGTAGGACTCCTACCACAGCATGGCTTTTGCCAAGCGGTGCCATGTCCGCACCTGGGATCGGAACCGGCAAACCCTGCGCTGCTGAGAAGCAGAATGTGAGAACTTAACTGCTGCACCACCGGGCCGGCCCCATAAGATTGATTTCAGAGACACTGTTGTTGAGGGGCAACTGAACTGTCAGAGAGAAACGCCCACTATGGAGCTGAAGATGCATGAGTGGCGCTCAAGTAAGATGCCAAGGTTACATATTTCAATTTGGGCATCATCCAAATACAGTGATTGCTAAAGCTGTGAGGGAGATGAGGTCTCTGAGGGTGATAACAGGTGAGAAGAAAGAAATACAAGAGGCCTATCATAGACCAAACACTGTCTAGGATTATGCTTTGTGTGTGCTGTCAACTTAATCATCACAACACAATTAAGTGGATGCTATCATTAGCCCATTTTGTATATGGGGCAACTGAGGTTCACTGAGGTTAAGCATATGAACTGGTTTGCATAGCTTGAACAAAGCAGAGCCAGGATTTAAATGCTGGTAAAGACCATAGACATGACCTGAAAAAAATGTAAGGGATTAGAGGTAGATTTAAAGAAGAGAATACCACTAAGTGCAATGGGATGGAATATGTGACATATAGTGTTTTGGAATAAAGGAGGTTATTTTTGTTTGTTCTTTGTTTTAGAAGGTTGTCAATTATGCCAACTGTTATGAAAGAGTTAAGTAAACACAGAATGTATGTGTATAAAAATATCTAATTATCTCATTTCTGACCCATTATATTCCTCACAGTGTTTCCTATTCAGACTTTAACTAATATGTCCAGGGCTCTATGCCACTACCCTACGTGCATTTCCCTCTGCAGAGCACCAGGACACCACTGAGTCTCTATTATTGACAATAAGTGCATTTCAGAAGGAGTAAGGAAACCCATTATTTACAGAGGAAACAAGTTTCACAAAAACTGGAATTTCAAAGCAAAATGAGATTTTCTCACATTAAGCCATGAAATAAAAATTTGAGTGCATAAGACTAAATAACTCTTATTTCTAGAAGGAAAATGAATTATATTGCAGCATCGAAATAAAACTGTATTTTATGGATAATGAGGCAGTACCCTCACCTTTCCTCAGTATTTTCTATCTTCAGGTTTTTTTCCTCGTCTCTTCGGATGGTGATGTGCTAACCTGAGATTAAAACGTGATTATTTCAGAGCACTGAAGCACAACCACATAATGGTGATGTCCAAAAATCTCAGGCAGTTTCAGCCCATCGAGTCTTTTTCACTAGCAATCTTAGTATTGTCGGGGCTGGAGTCTTTCCCTGCTTCAGATTGTTGGTTTACTTGGCACTCAAAGACGTTTTCCAGGATAAAACAAGGTTGGAGCCAGATCCACGTAAAGCCAGTCATGAAGCTCTTGTATATAAAAGTTCCACGGAAAGATTAGAAACAAACACTTTTTGAGGAAATATAAGGTCAAAATCAAATGAAGCTGATGCCTTAGTAAGTCTATGTTACTCACCAGCCAATGGATGGATTTATTCCAGTTAGTTGTTGGAGTGTTTTGCTTTCTGCTCAGATAAAAACAGAGTTTAGTTTTTATAGAAAGGCTTCTGCTACGTATGCTTCACTACTTTCAAGTGCATAGAGGAAGAAAGCCTCTTTCTCCTTCTCTGAGGTGACCTAGTGTCTTCCAAGATGCCCTCCAGAAAAATGGCTTGGTTGCTTCTGCTACTGCATTTGCAGGTACTGATGCCTGAGAAAAGGGATCCTTTCCAAGTTAAACCGCAGAAATACAGGCCATCAAGGTATGAGAGAACATTACAGGAGAACAGTCATTGCTGCTTGGCGTCCGTGGCCATCAGGTGTCCCTAATTAACTCTCGAGAGGACTATACATCCTTTCAGAAGACGTTAATATTTAGTAATTGAATATTTACTGTGCAGACAGACTTGAGGGTGGCCCTTCATGATTTAGGTCTTTTGATGTTCACAACCTTGTGTAATCCTCTCCCCTTGAGTGAAAATCAGACTGTGCTTTGCTTCTAACAAATAGAATATGGTAAAGGTAATGAGATGTCACTCATGATTACAGACTTGTTCTAGAGACTCTATTTGCTGGCTTGAGGAAGTAAATGGCTGTGTTGGAAAGCCCATGTGGCAAAGGTCTGCAGGCAGCCTCTAGAAGTTGGGGGTGTCTTCCAGTTAATAGCCAGCAAGAAACCAGGGCCCTCTGCTTTAACAACCACAAGTAAATGAATTCTGCCAACATCTAATTGGAAGTGGATTCTTCCCCAGTTGAGCCCCCAGATGAGACCACAGCCTCACCCAACACCTTGAGTGCAGCCTTGTGAGATCCTGAGCCAAGGGCCTAGTTAAGCTGTGCCTGGATTCCTGACCCCACAGACTGTGACATAAGACATACGTGTTGTTTTAAGCCATAGAGTTTGTGGCAATTTGTTATGCAATAACAGAAAACTAACACATTCATATATTTTATCTGCTGATCCCTAAGCTTAACTGTAAGTTTAATAAATAATTCTATTCTTAGATGACAATACTTAGTGAGACCAATGGGTGACTGCTCTGAGTGAGTACCATAGAATTTCAGAATGTATAAGTAGATTCTGTCAAATTGTTTTTTCTTCTATCATTTGTTAATGATTGTGAAAAGGCTAAAATAATGGGACATTGTCCCATTCTAAATTTGAAAAGAATGTTTGTATCAAATTGAACTAAAAGTGAGTGCTGTAGGAAAACAGAACAAGTTCACTGGAGCCTTCCCAGTTGTGGCCATTTCCTAACATTAATTATACCTATGTTGATTACTGCTTGTTGATTATTCAAATTCATTCTTTTTATTTGGTTATCTATAGATGAACTCCAGCTCTTACCCAAAAGGGGTTTAGGAAGGAAAAGAGACCAAGAATCAAGTTTGGGTGAGAAATGCTAAAAACTGTTAATGTCCCATCATCCGGCAGAAGATAAAGTACATGAATTTGGGCAGCAGAGACAATCTGGTTAAGACAGGAAATTCTCAGAGAGATCTGTGTTCACTCTTTATCTCTTTTGCAGTCATCTTTTTTTTCAGGGTTGTCTGTCTTCCTTGTCACTGGTTCTTTTTGTTCCGTGACCTATTTGATCCTTTCTCTAAAGTTTCATTAGAGTTTTGACACTGCCATCTGACATTTTGACATCTCTTCAAACTTTTAAATATTTGATTAAATAATTCTTCAGAATTATACAAGTTTATACAATTCTTTGAGTAATTATTGAGTAACTGCACATTCAGATTAGTATAACATTCTCATAAACACTGCATTAGGTTCAAAATAGAAGACACATTTTGACTTTAACATTACTCATAAAAAGTTCAAAACTCATTTTTTAAAGATTATGTAAAGCAATGCTCAGGAACTCATTCATTTCATGTCTGTCACTTGCCAGCGCCTACAGTTATTAATAAGCTAGTGTGATTTTCATTGCCTTTTTGTGCCTGTGCATGTATTGTCCAGAATCATTCTGTGAAACCACTCCCAGCTAAACTTGGAGAAATCAAGCCTAGCCTTTCAGATAGAGAAGTGACCAACCTAGGTAGAGAATCAATCAGGATTTGAGATTGCTGCTAATAGGTAGTCTTTGAAAAAAATATTCACTGCCTGCCCCCATAGAAGAGCCAGTATGACTTAGGCCACCTGGACCACACTTCTTGCCTCAGAAACTTCTTAGCATTCAAGAAGATTCAAGATGGGCTATCTGCTTTCTGCTCCATAAGCAGGAGCTAACAGGGTCTCAGTAATGGCATTCAGGAAATCATGGTATCATGGTATTATCAGTGGGGAAAATCAACCTGTAGTCAGCCCAGCATGTGTTGGCTACTGGAACCACTGTGAGAACTCACTGTAGCCCTCGTATCTAGTCCAGAATTTCTCTGTAGTACATGATGACGACACTATTCAGCTCTAGGTCCACAGATAAACAAGTTTAGCCAGAATTTCCTGTATTAACTAGATTGTCTCTGCTGCCCAAATTCATGTACTTTATCTTCTGCAGGATGATGGGACATCAGCAACTTTTAGAATTGCTCACCCAAATTTAATTCTAAACTTTTTTTCCTTCCTAAAACCTTTTTGGAAAGAGCTGCAGTCCATCTACTGTCTTGTTGACTTTCTTCTCCACAACCAGCCACTTCGTCACCTCCTCCCCACTTCTATTCTTAAGCCTCCTTCCGCCCCAAGATTTTCTCTCCTCTGGATACACATTGTCACTTTGGCCCTTCCATCCTAGAATGATTGCCTAGCTGGCTGCCTTCATCAGAGAGAACTTGGACCGCAGGGCATGTGGTGAGTGAGGCTCCATCTTCCCACCTGTGCGGTCAGGTGATAGCCACAAGAAGCAAGTCCTCCCCTTTTCCAACAAAGAGGGAAACGAGATTACAGTTCAGCACTTAGGCTATTATTTCAAAAAAAGTTCAGTACTTCAGCACAATTGCCTGATCTTTATCGTCACAATTCAATTTTCAGGATGCAGTGAAGAGAAAAAATATGTTCAAGCTATCTTTGTCCTTATACAAGAACATCCAACAAAAGCCCCCTCCTCCCAATTCCCAGAGGAGAGCAGCAGCCACTGGAAGCCATTCGAAACATCATGATGAGTCCCCTCAGTTTCAAGACTTGACGGCTTTGTGCTTTTTCATTTGCAGAGAGTTGATCTGACTTTTCTTCTTCTGATAACTTTCCACAGGGCCCTGCAGAACAGCTTTTGATTTGATTGCCCAGTGATTTACAGCCCTTCTCATATCTTGTTTTTCCAGAGTACAGGGAGCTCCCCTCTTCCTGTTGCCTGAATGCAATTTTCCTCATCATCTTCCAGAAGTTCAAAGCTCATCCTCTTTATGTACTTCTGATTCTCCTAAATAGTGATTGTCAGCTTTCTTCTCTCCATCCATCCTTTCCTTCGTCTTTCCTTTCTTCCTTCCTCCCTTCCTTCCTTCCTTCTTTTCTCCCCTTCCTCTGTCTCTCCCTCCCTCCCAGCCCTCTTCCCTCTCTTCTCTTCCCTTTCCTACTCCTCCTCCTTATTCTTCTCTCTCCTCCCTCCTTCCCTTCTTCCTGCCCTGTCTCCTTCCCTCCTGCCTTCTCTCCTTCCTTCCTTACCTCTTCCTTTCTTTTTAACATCAGTGTTTTCAACATAGGTGCAGATATTGTATAAACATACAGTACTTTAATTTTAATAATTATTTTTTAAGAAAGAAAGAAAATAGTATTTTCTTATTCTCATATTTGCCTGACTGGGCATCTGTAATTGTTCTTGTGAATTACAGAGCTTTGAGGTAATAGTCATCTCAGCATTCCTGATATGTCTGAAAAATAGTATGCCAACATTCAGATCTAGAGAGATGTGTTAGGGCTTCTCCCAGAAACAAAGCTGAGACAAAGATTGAGTGCACATAGTTTATTTGGGATATTGGAAGATGTGGACAGAAGAGAGAGAGAGAGCGTATGTGCGAGTGCAGTAGTATAAAGGAGGGACAGCAGTCTATAAGGTCTTTAAGGGGTACACGATTAAGGCAGCTACCATAGTGTGCAGCTGAAGTTCAGTCATGTGGAGAAGTTTTGGAAGATGGTGTAAAACAAATACGTCATTATGACCCCTGTCAAGGGGCAAGGGAGCAGGGGGATTTATGTAATCATACCTGATAAGTTGTAGGTTAAGAGACGCTCCCGGTGGGTTACAAACTATGCAGGCAAAATGGGTTCCAGTAGTCCCAGGGTAGCCCTCTGACAAAGTTGTATTCTGGCTGTTGGGAAGCAGGCTGGCAGGCACAGAAGTGAGGAAATATGAGGGAGCACTGGTGTATCTGCCCTCGGGGACCAAAGGCGAGAGCTTGGAGGGCTTAGTTTATCCCAATCACCTACCTAACAAGCAGCTGACTTGAAAGTCCCAGTGGTGGTCGACTACGTGGTGATGCAAAAGTTCTCCCCAAACAGGTGACCCAAGTTAGTGGGTGATCAGCATAGGAGGCATTTGCCATTCTTCTGGCTGTCCAGAGTACTACATCTTTCCTGTGTGGAGGGATCCACATCATTAAGTGACTTGGTAAAATGCTCTCACTCCAGAGGCCAAAAAGGCAGCATCAAGTTTTCTCTCCTTGCCTCTTTGTAGCCAGGGTATGGGCAGGTGATCTGGCCTCCACCGCTCAGAGACTCCTGCCTGGGACTTTTTCTTAGTTCAGGCTGCTATAACAAAGGACCATAGACTGGGTGGCTTATAAACAATAGACTTTTATTTCTCATAGCTCTGGAGGCTGGAAGTCCAAGATCAGGGTACCAGCATGGTTGGGTAATGGTGAGAACCCTCTTCTGGGTTGCAGACTGCTGTCTTCTCATTGTATCCTCACATGGTAGAAAGAGGGTGGGAGAGCTCTCTGGGATGCCTTTTATCAGGGCACTAATGTCATCTATGAGAGCTCCACTCTCATGCTCTAATCGCATCCCAAAGACCCCACCTCTGAACACCATCGCATTGGGGGTTAGGATTTTGACATATGAATTTGGGGGGACACAAATATTCAGTTTATTACAGACTTCTAATCTTCAGAGAGTAAAGCAGAGATGCAGGATCTGTGGGGAATTGTTCTTGATGGTGCTGTCAGCGGGCAGGAGCAGAGGAGTCAGGGGTAGCAGCCTAATGGCAGTAGTGCAAATATAACCTGGATCCTCACCCCTGCCCCAGCCTGGCTCCCCTGATTTGCGCACATTCCTCCAACAAATTCGTTTTCAGTTTTGCCTAGCAAGTGTTGGTTTCTACTGCCAGCAACTAAGAACAATTGATCTTTAGAGAATGACAAATGTTTGAATGCAGGCGATGCCCTGCTTTGTGCAGAGCGTCTTTCTAGGATCTAGAGAAGAGGCTAGAGAAATAAAGGCAATAGATGACAAGTGTTCAGCCTTCAACAAACTCACAATCTAGTTGGACAGATAAGAAATAAACTCATGAAAAAACCTGAAATATGCATACTTTCATGATCTCATTTACATACTTTCTCTCTTTTACGCCACTATCTTTTACATACTTGTGATCATTTATCCTCAATAACCCTGTTCGGGAGGGACTATTCTGTAGGTTTTGCAGAGGAAGAACCAGAGGCATGGAGGAACTAAGTAATATTCCCAGAATGTTATAGTCAGGACGTGACAAAATTGAGACTCAGATGCCATTGTGTCCCCTCTGCCATGTTCCCTTCCTTTAGAGTCCTGTTTAGGAATGTGCGCTGGCAAGGAGCTAGGGCTAGGGTTGGCAAACTATGGCTCAAACCAAGCCAACCAATTCTTTTTGTAAAGAAGATTTAATTGGAACACAGCCATACCCATTTGCTTATATTCTCTATTGCTGACTTCGAACTACACCAGCAGAGTTGAGTAGTTGCAACACAGACCATATGGCCTGCAAGCCTGCACTGTTCACCCTCTGGCATTTACAGAGAGAGTTTGCCAAGCTTTGGGCGAAGGCATAGTTATAAACAATTTAGCTTTCACTGAATTAAGCTCCTGAGAGTCTTTCACCTGGCGTCATTTGATCTGTTCTGTCCTAGAGACATAAATGACTACACGATAAATTGAAATCTAAGTACAAAGCAATACCCATAATAATAATAATAGTAATAATAATGATGATGATGATGATAACAGTAGCTGTCATTAATGAGGACTCCCTAGGTTCTGGCTCTGTGATGAATACTTTGCAAACATACTTTTACTAGCCTGACTCCAGGTTCAGAGATGTTAACTAAACTTGTGCAGCAGCAGAGAGCTGGTAAGTGGCAGAGGGGGCTTTATCCCACATGTCTGTTTCCAGAGGCTGGGCTCTTAGTCACCGTGCTTTACTGCCCTTCCCATCCATCATGAAGAGTGAAAACCAGGAAAATGACTAACTTTCTAAGGCTCGGTGGAGGCAGGCAGATAAGCAAGACCACCTCAAGAAGTTGGTGCGAATGAGACAGTGGATGTCAGGTTAAGCAGCAGGAAAGTTGGGGTGTGCTAGGCACTTCTACCTCCCAAGGTGTCAAGGTTTCACATGTAGTTACCAGTGTTGCTTTCTATTTTCTCAATGGAGCATGTTGACAAACCACTCAAGATAGTACTACTGTAGACACCTAACAAAGATAAAATGGCAGCCAAAGCTTCTAGTTCCACATCCACTGACATCTGATTTTCAAGAGCTTCTGAACTTTGATATTTCCTGATATTTTGAATGACCAAACTCCCAAGCCTTTACAACTTCAATGGTAGGGTGGAGAGTGTACCTGCTCTTCCCACACTAGTGTGGTGAGTGAGTGGGCTGTGGGTCCTCTTAAAGAGGGCTTAACATAGGCCTGCCTTGTCTTGGAATGTCATTTACAAAGTGCCCAGCTTTGTTGGGAGATTCCGGGTAGTTTATGAAGTGGTGCCAAGGTCCTGCCTCATTCCCTTGGCTTTAGCCCTCACCTGCTTCCTGTGGGTAGGTTACTCATGCTCCTACAGAAATCTCAACCTTCTTACCCCAAGTATCAGATGGCCAAGAATGTAAGCAGCTGGAAAGCCACCACTGCAAACCAAATATGTTGGAGCTTGGCATTGGTTGACCTCAGATTTTAGAATCCCAATTCTGAACACAGAACTCCAATGTTAGTCTTAGAGTCTAACTTGTGGCCACCAGCCAGGACACTCTCAAGGGCAGGGAGAATCTCCTACTCCTCTTGGTATTGTCTATGCTGGGCATATTGCTGGGCACAGAGTAGGTGACCAGAAAAAGATTTAGTAGACCACTCTATCAGCCTCAGGGGAAGCTGAATTACAAGGACAGGTGTCTGTGTTTCCCTTTACTCATACATGGTTTTCCTTGGGCCACTGTGGGCCCAGGATATACTTCAGCTCCTGAACCCCAGCCTGGGGCTCAGGGTCTCATTATCCTGCCTTAGGATGGCCACAGCTCACATAACTGCCTGCCTACCAGATATTTCAATGTCTCTCATTTGGAATTCAGACTCAGTGTCTCACCTACACATTAGGACTCATACTTTCCTCTTAGATCTTTAGTGCTGACCATGGACTGTTGGATGTGTTGGCCACCAGTCTTTGCCCTTTGCCTTACTTCTATGGTTGGTTCCGGGAGTAGGACCATTTCCTCTAATGCCTGTTCAACCGTCTGATGTCTCTAGTAGGGCCAAGTACCCAGAAAATAATAAGGTTATTAATAATACAATAAAACAACCACCATTTTGGCGAGAGCCATTATTTTATTTATGCCTACATATAAGTAGGTATTATCATCCCCATTTTATAGATGAGAAACAGACTCAGAGAAAAGAAAATTGCACTAGGTCATTGTATTAACTTTATATTGCTGTGTAACAAGTTACAAGACTTAGTGCCTTAAAACAACACATATTTATCACCTCAAAGTTCCCATAGGATGGGGCCTGCCCAGTGGCCCAGGGGTTAAGTGCGCAAGGGTTAAGTGCGCACGTTCCGCATCGGCGGCCCAGGGTTCACCAGTTCGGATCCCGGGTGCGGACATAGCACCACTTGGCACACCATGCTGTGGTAGGCGTCCCACATATAAAGTAGAGGAAGATGGGCACGCATGTTAGCTCAGGGCCAGCCTTCCTCAGCAAAAAGAGGAGGATTGGCCGCAGTTAGCTCAGGGCTAATCTTCCTCCCAAAAAACCCATAGGAGGACTCTGGTCGCAGCTTGGCTAGATCTTCTATTCAGGGTCTCACAAGACTGTGATTAAGGTGTCAGATGGGCTGCATTCTTATCTGGATGCTCAATTGGGGAAAAAAATCCACTTCCAAGCTCATTCAGGTTGTTGGCAAAATTTATTTCCTTGCAGCTGTGTGACTGAGGGACCTAGCTTCTTAATGGCTCTCACATTTATGTCTTCAAGGCCACTGATAGTTCCCTGACACATGGTCATCTTCATAGGCAGTTCATATGGCTGTTCAGTTTTTCAAGGCTCGAAGGAGAATCTCTCACTCCAGTCTGCTCAGATGGAGTCTTATATAAGAGAGCATAATCATGGGAGTAACATCACATCACCTTGCTATATAATGTAACATAATTACAATAGTGACATCCCAACACATTTGCCATATTCTATTGGTTAGAAACAAGTCATAGATTCCACTAGCCCTCAAGGGGAGAGGATTGTACAAGGGTGTGACTCATTGGTGGTCATCTTAGGGTACATCTGCCACAGTCACATAGCTGCTAAGTGGCAGATCAGGGATCAGAGCCATGCTACCTTCTCTCCCTGCAGCCTCAGGTTCCTTCCTTTCCCATCGGGCCCTGTTGCCACATGGAATTGTCCTGTCTCATGAGTCTCAAGTCATAAGGATTGGAGACAACTTTGACACTGCCCTCAAGGTCGTGTTCACAGTTCTTTATGATCAAATCCTTTCAATTTTTCCCTAGAAATCATCCTGAAGAGGGTTTAAAATAGGCCTGCTTGTTTTGGGAGGTCATTTATACAGTACTCAGTCTTTAGGGGAGAGTCCAGGTAGTTTATGACAGTCCAGTAGTCTCCCCTTATCTGTGGTTTTGCTTTCTGTGGTTTCAGTTACCCGGGTCGACTGGGTCCGAAAATATGAAATGGAAAATTCCAGAAAGAAACAATTCATAAGTTTTAAATTGCCACTGTTCTGATTAGTGTGATGAAATCTCACGCTGTCCTGGTCCATCCCGCCCAGAGCATGAATCATCCCTTTGTCTAGCATATCCATGCTATATACACCACCCGCCCTTTAGTCACTTAGTAGCCATCTCCGTTATCAGATCAACTGCTGTGATATTGCAGTGCTTGTGTTCGAGTAGCCCTTATCGTACTTGATAATGACCCCAAAGTGCAAGAGTAGTGATGCTGGCAATTCAGATATTCTCTTACTGTGTCAAATTTATAAATTAAACTTTATCATACGTATAGGAAAAAAACATAGTACATATGGGGCTCAGTACTATCCCCAGTTTCAGGCATCCACTGGGGTTCTTGGAACGTATTCCACGCAGATAAGAGGGGGCTATTGTAAAACAACCAGCATGGCCCTTGGAGCAAACCTGGACAGATATACTATAGAAACTCAATACTATGTTACATGTGGCTGAGTTTTATTTCTCCCGAGCACCGCTTCTACATACACGCAGACTTAACAAATATCCAAAGAAGAAGAAAAAGGACTAATGCTATTTTTCAATTTAAATCAATTAAGAAATATTCATATCTGGATAGAACTTAAATTCCTTTCTCAATGAAATGCAAAGGAAATAGATCAGAGCTGTAGCCTCCAGGAAGAAAGTTATCAATGTGTTAGACACTTTTCTGTCACAGTGTCACATCAGCCTTTTATTTCTTAGGAGACAGACCCTGTCACCAATCCCACATGACAACCTTATCATAGAGGTTGCCACAGATCTGTGGATGTGCCTGATTTCTTGGCCCTCCTTTGTTTTAATTTTCCAGATAGTGATACTGTAGAGATCTGATGTGGCGAGCAGACTCCACAGAGAGCTTTATCTGCTGTTTATTAGTTTGTGATGAAAAACAACTCTGCAGAAACATAAAGTGTGTGCTACTCCTGAGTCTGAGATAGATTCTAAGATCATTCAAACTCATAAAAAAAAAGCTCAAGAAGGCAATAGCAGCACAAGCTGGTCTTGATAGCGAATCGGGATTGCTTTAGTAGGTATACTAAAGTTTTTTTATCACAAATAAGTTAGGCAGCCCAAATACAATTTTTTAATATGCCAGCACCTCATTCAGTGCTTTCATCAATCATAGCAGAATAATGTCACCATAAAGAAAGAGCATGGGGGAAGGCAAGGAATTCAGCTGAACCGAATTTATTAAAATGTGCTTAGAAGCGGGTATTAGCAATACATGCAAAGCTCAAGACCTGAGACATATTATATACATCAAGAGAAGAGAAGATATTTACATTTTGCCACCCAAACTTTTAAAAGTAAATACCATCAACAAAAATGGTTTGCTTTTTGAATTGCCTCTGAATTGGGGAAAATATTTAAGCGGGTTAAAACAACAAAATAAATGACAAAATAATGTACAGTATTTTACAAAACTAGAAACTTGAGTTCCATAAAAGAAGGAGGATTAGAGGCTAGTCAGGGAAGTTGCAGTTACACTGACCTTGTGCCGTTCCTTTAGGACACAGACCACAGTGGGAAAATGTAGCTGTTATTTTGGAAAGTGGTTCCTGATTCCTACAAGGTCCTTTGTTTTCTGAGCTCACTGGAGTCAGGAGAGGGTTTGAGTGCTCTGACAGAGAGAGAGTAAGACAGACAGGGAGAAAGAGAGAGAGAGAATCCAGATGTTGGGAAATTTAGACCCAGTATGGCTGGGCACTAGGTGACAGGTGGAGGTGAAAAGACCCTCTATCTTCACCCCACCCCTCCCCCAGCCCTACACTGGGGAAAAGTTGTGGAAGAAAGAAGAAAAGAAGTTGACAGGCTGCCCGGTGGTGCAGTGATTAAGTGCGCACGTTCCGCTTCAGCGGCCCGGGGTTCACTGGTTTGGATCCTGGGTGCGGACATGGCACCGCTTGGCAGGCCATGCTGTGGTAGGCGCCCCACGTATAAAGTAGAGGAAGATGGGCATGGATGTCAGCCCAGGGCCAGCCTTCCTCAGCAAAAAGAGGAGGATTGGCAGCAGATGTTAGCTCAGGGCTAATCTTCCTCAAAAAAAAAAAAGAAGAAGTTGAGGTTGGTGATGATTTGATCCCTTAGAATACCTTCTGATATAATAGAAAACTAAACTGAAGCAATGAAATCATATAAATATCTCATATAAGTCTAGAGGAAGGAGATTCCAGAGTTTGGTCAGCATCTCAACATGAGTTGGCACTCTGGAATTCTTTTGGCATTTCCCTCCAACTGAAAGATGACAGCTGCTGCTCCAGGGGTCATATCCTCATGGGGTGCAGTGTGGCGGTAGGGGGAAGGGATGCATAGAAACAGTAAAAGAGGTGAGTCTCACATGATCGTGAGGAGCTGAAACAGAGAGCAGAATTGGAAATGGAATACCCTTTTTCAAATGGAAGGAGTATGGGTGAAATTTAAAGAGGATGAGGGATGGGAGGAGAGAAAGAGGGAGTAATGTTTAAATGCTGGTGAAATGCTCTGATCTCTCCTTCATAGACCATTGTTTGGAGGACACAAAAGAAAAACCAGTCACACGCAATTTTCTTCCAATTCAAAAATTTGGATTTATAGAAAACTTGGATATGGGCCAGCCTGGGGCCAGAATGAGTTGACAGGATTGCAGTTAAGGCGTGTCATCAGAGCAAGGAGTAAAAGCTACGCAATGGCTCACTTTAAACACTTTAAAAAGTTAGAAGGATTTCACTCCCATGATTTAGACTTTTAGTAGAACCAAAAATTTCAATTCACAAAGGCTCACTGTTTAATTCCGCTCTGCGGTAAGTACTTGTCAGAATTTCTCTTCCCATGACATTTATTTTCGTCTTCCTTGTTAGAGCAATGCCCTTCTTTTCAGCCGTGTTTTTGTTCATTCTCATTTTAGGCCTCAATTTTTCCTCTCTAGTTCAGTGTTGATGCTGGCTCACTTTTCACGGAAACAAAATTATTTCAGTATGAGTGCAAAGTTGTTAGCCCAAGCCCCAGGAACATTGTTTGTCATCAGGAAGGGAATTCTACCATGCAGCTGTGGCCTGCATGCTTTTAAACATTCCTGCGTGTTTATGTATCTGGACTGACAGGCACAGGTGGCAACGGATGAGCCTTCAGAGTGGTCGTATAGCGCGATGGGCAGAGAGCACAGACTCTGGGCCAGACTGCCCGGGTTTAACTCCCAGCTTCACTGCTCATTCTTGGTGTGACTTTGGAAGCTCTGAAATTATAATGCCTCAGTTTTCTCTTTGTAAAATGGGAATGATGTTATTAGCTACTTCACCGGGTTATTGTGAGGATTAAATGAGTTACTATCTCCACAATCCAACGACTTATCATCGCCGTTACCACCTACCAATAGTGTCAGAGCCACCACCAACTCTTTAAGGATTACAGCCGCCTCACTAATCTCTCTGTCTCTATCCTGCCGAGCCATGGTCTATTTCCCAACACGGCAGATAGATTTATCCTTTTATAACGCACGTTAAACGTAATGTCACTCTTCTGCTCTCCACCCTTCAAAAGTTCCCCATCCCACTAGAAAGACAAAGTCTTCACAAAGGCCCAAAAGACCACACATGAGCAGGCGTCTCATCAGCTCTCTGACCTCCTCTCCTTCGAGCCTTCCCTTCCCTCACTCGGATGCGGCCGCACTGGTCTCCTTGCTGTTCCTTGAACAGACTAGGTGCTCCTGCCTCACGGGTCTGCTCGGGCTGTTCCCTCTGCTAGAATGTTCTTCCTTCAGATATCTACATGGCTCACTCCATTACCTTCTCTCCTTTTTTTTGAACAGCTTTATGGAGATATAATTTGCATATCATAAAATTCACCTGTTTTAAATACACACTTCAATGACTTTTAGTATATTGATAGAGTTGTGTGACCATCACTCCAACCCATTCTAGAACATTTTCATCACCTCAGAAAGGAAACCCATACACTTTAGCTATCATTCTTCTATTTCCCCATCCATCCCAGCCCTACACAACCTTTAATCTACTTCCTGTGTCTATATATTTGCCTTTTCTGGACATACGTAAATAGAATCATACAATATATGGTCTTTCGTGATTGATTTCTTTCACTTAGCACATTTTCAAGGTTCACTCACGTTATAGCACATATCAGTACTTCATTTCTTTTTATTGGTGAATATTCTGTTATATGGATATACTGCATTTTATTTATTCATTATTCAATTCATGGACATTTTGACTGTTATGGCTAATGCTAGTATGAACCTCATGCATAGGTTTATGTGTGGATATATATTTTTCAAGTGGGTACCTAGGAAAGGAATTGTAGAGTCACATGGCAATTCTATATTTACCCTTTTTGAGGAACTGCCCAATTGTTTCCCAGAGTGGCTGCACCATTTTACATTTCCATCAGCAGCCTATGAGGGTTCTAGTTTCTCCACATCGTCTCCAACACTTGTTATATTGTCTGACTTTTTGATTCTAGCAATCCTCGTGGGTGTGAAGTAGGATCTGATTGTGGTTTTGAATTGCATTTCCCTAATGACCAATGATGTCGAACATCTCCTCATGTGCTTGTCAGCCATTCATATTCCTTCTTTGGAGAAATGTCTATTCAAATCCTTTGCTGATTTTTAATTATGTGATTTGTCTTCCTGTTATTGAATTATAAGATTTGTTTCTATATTCTGGATGCAAGTCTCTTATCGGATATATGATTATGATTGCAAATATTTTCTTCTAATCTATGTGTTATATTTACTGTTTACTGTGTCCCTTTGCTAAAACATAAGATCCGCAAGGTCAGATATCTTTTTCTGTTTCATTCCGTGATGTATCTCACATGCCTAGAATGGTGCCTGGTACATATCAGTAAACATTTGTTAAATGACTATATTAATGTAAAATGCTTAGAGCAGTGTTTTTCAAATAGTGACTGCTATGTAAGCTCTTGTTGTCTTTCCTGCCTGGAGAAAGCAGTTCAAAACAAAGTGCTAAAATCATCCTATCGGTCAGGTCCATGGATCTTTGCCACACAGGCTCTTAAGAGCTTGAGTGCTTTTTTCTTACACCTTTAGGAGCTTTTGTTTTATCATTTATAAAAGAAAGAAAATAATGTCTTGGTATTTACTTCGTAGGTGATGTGAAAGTGAAATGAAATAACGTATGTCATGTGTGGTTCAAAGTAGATAGAATTTTATTTCTCTCTCACAACATAGTCTAGGAAAATTAGGTCTTTCTGCTTCATGAGGTGACCCTAGCATCATGTTCCTTCCACCTTGTCCTTCTTCCACCTCCTAGAGTATTGTCCCTTATATCAATTAGCTATTACTGCATAACGAGCTACCCCAAAACTTAATGGTTTAAAACAATTTTTTCTTTTCATGGTTCTTAGGATCAGCAATTTGGTTTGTGCTCAAGTGAATGGTTCTACTGATCTCACCTGGGATCACTCATGTGGTTGAAGTCATCTGGTGGCTTGATTGAGGCTGGACGGTCTGAGATGTCCTCCTCATTTGCTGGCTGTCAAGTAGACATCTCTTTCCACGTGGTCTCTCATAGTCAAGGAGGCTAACCTGGGCATCTTTCCATGGCAGTCACGGGGCTCCAAGAAAGAAAAAGTAGAAGCTGCATGGCACCTTGAGACCTAGGCTCACAACTCTGTTACTGTCACTTTCACCCCATTCTATTTGCCAGTTAAAGGAGTAAAGACTTCACCTCTGATGGGAGGAACAGCAAAGTCACATTGTAAATGGGCATACATGTAAAGATGGGAGAAATTTATGGCTACTGCAATGTACCATTCTCCCTCTTCTGTACGGTTGAAGCTTTCTCTTGATGTTTACATTTGCATTTCAATAGCTCACATCTCATTGCCAGAAGAGAGTCATGGGGCTACGTTAAGCCACCCTAGACCTAGTGAATCAGAAACCCTGGGGTGGGGCCCTGCAATGTGTATTTTAACAAGCTGCACGGGTGATTCTGTGTACGTTCAAGTTTGAGAATCACTATTCTATTGAATACTGGGTGCTGGCTCCAAGTTCCTTCTTTAAGGCCAAGGTACCCATTCTCAAGCTGCAGGGGATCTTGGCTGGTGACAGAGTTATGTTCCTCACTGGGAATGCACCCCAGCTTCAGGGACCTGCCTTGCCCAAAGTTACACTCCCTACCAGTTCGTAGTCCATGGCCAATGACTGGCTGATGTAAGGATACAAAGGCCCAACCTCCTGTCCCAAATTGGGACAATTCTAAAGAGCTCTTCCAGTTCCAGAAGTCTCCATGGATCTGCTGAATCCTCAGTGCGACCACATTGCAAGTCAGCTTCCTTCTTTGCCCAATCCTGCTGCCTTTACTCCCTTACAGGTGTAGCTCATAAGGGCACCTCTAATATGCCTTTCACACACAACTCTCCATCTCAGAGCCTATTTCCAGGGAACTAATCCAAGACATATTTGAAATAATGCATGTGCTAGGATTTATAGTAGCAGAAGATCGGAAACAACTTAAATGCCTACAGTGGAGGATTGGTTAAATAAACTCTGCAGCCTGGGAAGAGAATTATTGGCTGATGTGGAAAGATCTCTGAAAATAGTAACAATAATGTTAAAAACTAATAAATATATAGCATTTACTGTGTCCAAGCAGTGTTCTAAGGTCTTTACGTGTAGGTGCAGTTACGGTGCCCAGGTGAAGAAGAGTAGAGAACAGATCAAAGCAGTCTCCCAGGTAAATGAAATGGCATATTTGAAGGTCCAGGGGCAAGAGACGACTTGGAATATTTTAAAAATTAAAAAACATATATGTATATATATATACACACAGATAATAGAAGTATATAGCGTGTGTGAGAAAAAGACCAGCTATAAGGCTGGAGAGTTCAGACGGAACTGGTAGGAGGAAGTAGCATGACTGGAGCCCACGGACCAGTTAGGAGGTTGTATTCTGGTCCCACAGGAAGCAACAATGCTTGGCCTAGGATAGTGAAAATAGATGTAGGGAACAAATTCATGAGGTAAAGTTAATCCAGTGTGGTAACTTGGATCAGATGTGGGAGAAGGAAGAGACGCAGATTTGGTTTTGTTCGTATGTTAGTGGTAGCGGTACTGTCAGGAATTGCCTTTGAACATATTCAGTTGAGGATCCTTAGGAGGTATCCTAGTGAAGATGCCAAGTAGGCAGTTGGATATACAAGTTTTGAATTCAATCCAAACTGGAGATTCAATTGGCAGTGTATACACGTTATTCAAAGGCATCAGACTAGATGAGCTTGCTTAGGAAATTAGTGTTGGTAGAGAAGGCAAAGGTGATTAAAGAGGAGGGTGAAGAAAACCAGGAGAGAAAGAGTGCTCTAGAAATCCAGAGAGGACAATATTTAAAAGAGACGAACTGCTGCAGAGAGTTGAAAGCTGGCCCCTTGGACTGGCCACCCAGGAGGTCATTAGTGACTTCAACCAGAGCAGTTTGGGATCATAGAGACCAGATTGTGATGTATTGAATAGTGAAAGTGGGGAAGGAAGTACAAAATGAGGGAAGAAGTGGGGAATGACGGAAGGAAAGGTGAGTAGGGAGTGTGGGGGAAAAAGTCACCTAGAAAGGAATATATAGGGGCCGCCTTGTGGCTTAGCAGTTAAGTTCGCATGTTTCGCTTCGCCGGTTCGGTCCCAGGTGCAGGCATGGCACTGCTTGGCAAGCCATGCTGTGGCAGTCGTCCCACATATAACATAGAGGAAGATGGGCATGGATGTTAGCTCAGGGCCAGTCTTCCTCAGCAAAAAGAGGAGGATTGGCAGCAGTTAGCTCAGGGCTAATCTTCCTCAAAAAAAAGAGGAAGGAATATATAGTATTCAATAACAAATTCCTCATCCAAAATAAAGTCTATTACGATCATAACTGTATGACTTTGAACAAGTTACTTAACCTCTACTTCATCCAGTAGTTGTATTAAAAACTTTGATATTTTATTTTATTTTTCACTTTTTTTGAGGAAGATTAGCCCTAAGCTAACATCCACTGCCAATCCTCCTCCTCTTGCTCAGGAAGACTGGCCCTGAGCTAACATCTGTACCCATCCTCCTCTATTTCATATGTGGGACGCCACCACAGCATGGCTTGATAAGCAGTGTATGGGTCTGTACTTGGGATCCAAATGTGTGAACCCGAGGCTGCCAAAGCATCGAACTTAACTGCTTTGCCACTGGGCCTGCCCCACTTTGATTTATTATGAAATGCTTATAATAGTGTCTGGTGTATACTAAGCACTTAAAAACAGAAGTTCTCAAAATAAAATAGAAGCAGCTATCGTTATTATTTTTAGCATTATGTAACTATCACGAAATGCCACACTCTCATAAGATAGGAGGTGAGTCTGAACTTGAAATAGATTTTTTTAAATCTCATTAGTACCCAAAACATGTAGACAATTAAATAAAGATCAGAGAAGAGCCATAGGGGCAAGAATTCATGTCCTTATTACTTGTTATTTGTCATCCTAATTGCCATCAATATTGTTTAACAGGTAGCCTGATCTCTTAGGGAAGCAGGGTGACTGCATTCTGACTGGAAGTGGAAGAAATGTTCACTCCTGGGAGGTGTTATTTCTTTCGGCTCCCAAAGAACCAGCTGGTGCTATGAAAACAGTTAATTGGATTTTTCCACCTCCCTCAGAAAAAGCTTCTAAAAAAGCTCATTCTCTTTTCATATGGGAACATTTTATTCACAAAAATCTCCTTTTAGTATCCATCTATTCTAGTCTTTCAGAAGAGTTTGATACTCCATCTACTGGATCCCCATGTGCCATTTTGACCAGAATGAATGCAAATGATGAATAATTTTTTGTGTTGGGAGGGAGAAGAAATGCTTTCAAGAAAATAAATACAGGGCTTTTTTTTTTCGAGGAAGGTTAGCCCTGAGCTAACATCTGCTGCCAATCTTCCTCTTTTTTGCTGAGGAAGACTGACCCTGAGCTAACATCCGTACCCATCTTTCTCTACTTTATATGTGGGACGCCTGCCACAGCATGGTTTGCCAAGCAGTGCATAAGTCCACATCCAGGATCCAAACCGGTGAACCCCGGGCCGCCAAAGTGGAACATGAGAACTTAACCCCTGAGCCACCACGCTGGCCCTCTTTGTAGTTTTTTTTAAGGTGGTTACTGGAAATATTTAAATTACATATGTGGCTTATCTTATGTTTTCACATGTGTATTCCAAGCTTTACTGACATCTATCAAAACTACTACAGGGTATATGAAAACAGGTTGGCTGTAATTTTGTTTGAAGATAGTGGACTTTAAAGTTATTATGCTAATCTTGAAGCCTTTTTTAGTAGTGACTGTCTGAATCAGGCACATTTTAAAAAAATTATAGTGAAATATTTTGGAATTTGTGCTAAGAAAATATCAAAACACAGAGAAAGTTTTATGTAAGATGAAATTCATGGTAGCTTCATTTATCATCAGGAAAAATTGAAAATAATTTATATGTACAATGAAGAAAAATAGTTGAGGGGCCGGCCTGGTGGCACAGCAATTAAGTTCGCACATTCCCCTTCGGCGGCCTGGGGTTCGCAGGTTTGGATCCTGGGTGCGGACATGGCACCGCTTGGCAAGCCATGCTGTGGTAGACGTCCCATATATAAAGTAGAGGAAGATTGGCAGCAGATGTTAACTCAGGGCTAATCTTCCTCAAAAAAAAAAAAAAAAGAAAGAAAAGAAAAATAGTTGAGTAAGTCATAGAATATTATCTTAATTTAATATGATGAAATTATTAAAAATATATATGATGTTCACATAGTAATATATAAAATGTCTATCACTCAATGTTAAATGAACCAGTACACAAAATTGTATTTGTATTAAAATTAGAACAAATTTTAAATTACATCTACACATAGACATGAATTGGGAAGGAACACGAAAAAAGAAAAATAGTTGATTTATTAGGCTGGTGGAAATGTGTGTGTGTGTTTGCTGAATGAAAGGGGGACATTGTTTTGTGTAATTGTTATAAAATAAACATTATAATTGTTATGTTATAAACATAATAACTTATAATATTTGTATAATAAATATGTGGTGGATCAGGAATATGATACAGTAAACAAAAATACTGTAAAATTTCTTTTAGTAATTGAAAATTTTCCCAGTAAATCACAGCATTTGGCTTGAATTGACTGGGTCTCTCCATGCAATATAGGATAAGCTTCTTTTCCTTCTAAAAGTGTACCAAGGCCAAATGTTCTTCTCAGGGTCACATAACAGGCAGAATCCTACTTACTGTATATTCTGTTGATGGTTTCAGAAAAAAAGAGATCAAAAAGACATTTGAGAATGTAAGGCTTTGATTGTTAGAAGGAAGGCCGGTTGAGACTGTCAGAAACATTTGCAAATGTGTGAAGAGCAGCATTCCCCTCAAAGAGAGAGGAAAAAGAATGTCACCAAGAGGATAATTTTGTGCTAATATAGGGTGACAGCACCATGACGCCTCCCTCTCTTTTCCTGACCAGATTTTTCATTTTTCTTGTTCCAGTTCATTCTGACAGTGGTGTGCAGCCTAATTACTTTTTTTGGCATGGCTTTAATTGAGGCTCTTTATCACTTAAACTCAACATTACATAATTGTTTGCATTCTTTTCTTTTTAACACTTTCCAATAATTTCTTTAGTCAGTGAGTTTCTATTGACTTTGAAAACAAAAGGTATTCATTTTCTCATATTTTGAAATGTAAGTAACCTTGTCCAAAATCAGTTAATCGGCAAGACTTGAAGTAGAGTTATAAAAATTTAATTAGCATATGCAAATAACTAATCATTTCTCTATTGTAATCATTTGACCCATATCACTTCATAAATCTGGCTTTAGAGGAGAATTAAGTGACTTGGGGGGACACGTTTGAATACTGAAGGAACATAGTTTAATATATTAAATTGGAATAATTTTCAAATGACTGGCTTTCAGATACTGATGTTTATTCTTATATTTACATATTGTGCAGGAATAATTTTTATTCACCAAATATACTCAGCATTGGGGCTGGCCCCGTGGCCGAGTGGTTAAGTTCGCGCGCTCCGCTGCAGGCTGCCCAGTGTTTCGTTAGTTCGAATCCTGGGCGCGGACATGGCACTGCTCATCAGACCACACTGAGGCAGCGTTCCACATGCCACAACTAGAGGAACCCACAACGAAGAATACACAACTATGTACCGGGGGGCTTTGGGGAGAAAAAGGAAAAAATAAAATCTAAAAAAAAAAAAATATCTACTCAGCATTACTCAAGCTAGACTATTAGTGTTTTAAGAGGCAGCTTGGCTTAATGGAAAGAAAGTAGGCCTTGGAATCAGTGAATCCTCTGTTCTAATCCAATCTCTGCTGTGCCAAGTTGCTTAACCTCTTTGAACTTCAGTTTCCTCATGTTTAAAACATGGGAAATAACACATATCTCAATTTGTTGTTGTGAGCATTAAATTATCTAAAGTATGAAAACACACAGACTCTCCTGGCACACAATAGCTTCTCAATTATGGTGGCTAGAACAAGCATCAGGCTCCACTGACATTGTTACTCTGCATTAACAAGACTCCGAGAGCACTGAAGAGCATGTAAAGAAGAGAAATAAAAATCCTGAAGTAGAAAAATAGGTAATTCTCCAGCAAGTTTTAAGAAATAAAAGGAATTCAACTTATTTAAAATGAATGTATGACAATTGCCAGCATTATCTAATAGCCCTCTTCAAATACATGATGGGGTGCTATGAGGGAAAAAAGGAGTTCATGTCTTTCCAGCTCCATTCAGAATAAAAGAAAAATAAATCAGCTTAAATTGCAACAAGTGATGTTTGCTCAACGAAATGACTACCATTCTAACTGCGAAATGTTAGAACCAATCCCAGGAGAGATTTCAGATTCTTCCTGGTACATGGGTGGTTGCCTACACAGTGCTCATTTCCCGTGCCCCCTTCTTTAACAGTACCCAGATTCTCCTTTGCTTATCTACCCTTCCTTCGTACAGCCCAAGAGTTTTGGGGAGAGAATCTCCCTCTTCCTCTAAGGGTGGATTCATAACTGCCTTATGTTAATGAACACATCCATCACACAGTGGTCATGGGAGTTAAGATACCCTATCAAAGTGAATTTTTTTTTTTTAAGGAAGATCAGCCCTGAGCTAACTGCTGCCAATCCTCCTCCCTTTGCTGAAGAAGACTTGCCCTGAGCTAATGTCCGTACCCATCTTCCTCTACCTCGTATGTGGGATGCCTGCCACAGCATGGCTTGCCAAGAAGTGCCATGTCCCAACCCGGGATCCGAACTGGTGAACCTCAGGCCGCCGAGGCAGAATGTGTGAACTTAACTGCTGCGCCACCAGGCCAGCCCCCAAAATGTGTTTCTTTGGCTTGATTATTTTTAGGAACAAAAGACTCAGGAAGAAACTTTGAACTTCTCCCTAACTGCCTAAAAGAATTTAAGATAGAAGGCCTGTTCCAGGAAGGAGCTGTCACCATAGATAACTATAGTATAATATGAACTAGGTGTGGTAGACAGGGAGGAACCTAGCAAGGCCCATTTATTCCATCAAAGTCCTTTGCACGTCCCATTATCTCTGCAGGACATGGCAAACGTTTGTTTACCAACCATTTGCTTTTCCATTGCCATGTGAATTGCCTTTATTCCCTTTGAAGTCCCAAAGCACTACCCCCAACATCCTCCTTTGTCTTTAGCTGAGGATGGTATTTAAGGTGGTGGTTTCAACCATTTTGATGAGTTAGCTTTCCTGGGTTTCTCCCATGTATACATTTTACTAAGCTTTGATTTTTCTCCTGTCATTCTGTCTTACGTCACTTTAATTCTTAGATCAACCACAAGAACGTAAGAGGGTAGAGGAAAATTTCTTCCTCCCCTACAGTGGCAACCATTTCAGGATTATGAGAGAAGTCAGCCTAAGGGAGGGAGAATGGAAAGAGACCAGAAGAAATTAGGACCTTGGTGACACTGTAGAGCTGAAAAGTTAAACCAACTGTAGCCCACCTGATCTTTGAACTTTCCAGGAATATGAGCCCAAATCCCCTGTTTTGTTTGAGTGGTTTTCTCTTATTGCAACAGAGAGAGTGCTATAGACACACTGCAGCCATCCATTCTGACATTTTATCTCATATTCAAGTGTGTTTGTGTTTCTTCTCCCCCAAAGGGGCTAGAAACATTCTCAGGAGTCGCAGTTATGAGTTCTGTTTATTTTGGATCTACTACCAGACCTACCATCACGCCCTTTGTGCAGTAGACCCTCTGGAAATGTTTGTTTACTGAGAATCATGGCTGACTGGCCCATCTTCAAATCATATTGTATCATAGGAGTCTCAGCAGGAGCACAGATTGGTTTTTAGGTTATCTTCAAACCCTTTTCCCATGCTGGGTTATCACTGTCATTATCTTTCAGACCGGGAAAATGGTTTCAGCAAATGAGTGTGCTACCTTTCATTTAGCTCTCTGCCACTCCACTCTTAGTCAGAACCCAGAGTCTCTGGGAAAAAAAATAAAAGGCGTTAGGGGAATTCTCCTAAAACCATCACAGCAGTTATAGCTCATTTTTAGGATGTACTAAATATCTATAGAAATAAAACTTGCAACTCCCAGAACTCTTGGAAAATTAATATTTTAATTCAACTGTATGCATGGTTTGTTCTTACAATATTACATATAATAGAAAAACTGAACCGTTAACTAATTCTCCTTCAAATAGCTCGCGATGTTAGCATTTGAAATATGACTATGATAGGAAAAATTATGCATGGCATAAATGTGATTAGCATAGTTCATCACATGCCATGGGCTTCAAAAATCAGTGTTGGGTGAATATCAATTCCTGATCCTGTGTGCAATCCTACAGCGTCCTGCTATTCCCAGATGCTCGAGCATGCCTGCCATTGTTAAGTTTCTCCCAACTTGTCTTCTCATGAAGAAAAGCGATGAGAAGGCTTTCTTTTTCTCCTCTCAAATGAAAGCTCCTGACCAAAAGCTTTTGTAATTAATTTATGCACATATGTAATAATAATTTAGCTAATTCTTTTCGTTTCTCTGAATCCACTTTGGCATAACAAAAGCTTGTCTCCATCATTTCCCGTTGAAAAAGGCAAACACAGTTTAAACCACAATTCCATCCTTTCCCCAAGTAGGAGGGGCATCTAATTCCAGGCAGGAGGCTGTAAGACTCAGGACAGGTTACAGAAAATGTCCTGGTTTGTAGGACTCATGGTATTAATAAAATTGAAGTTCTTTGTGTTTGCACAGAATAAATAAAGTGCAAGGGCTGACAAAGTGCAGGCTTATTGCCAAGTTCCTGACCTTTTAAAAACTTGCAAAGACGGGAATGTGTTCTCAACATAATGAGGATTCAAGGCCACAGAGAAAAGTGAAGCCATCAAATCTGACTGATTTTTCATCACCATGTCTGATGCGGGCTCAGCTAGTCCAGGAGTTAAAAGAAAGATTATTTGGACTCTCCAGGTCCGGCAGTAGTGCTCTTTTATTCAGGGAATAGCATGGAGTAGCATGGGGACAGGACCCATGGGCAGTAAAGTGCTGCAGCATGGGGACAGGACCCATGGGCAGTGAAGAGCTGCAATGGGTTGAGGGTAGGGCTAGATTTAAGGCATAGGTATGTGAGTTATCTCTTTACAACCCAAAGGAAAGATTATGTAAAAATTCATTAAAATGGTATCAGTGTAGGTGGAGTCTGGTTATTGGGTGGTCCTATAACTTTTAGATAAGAATCAGATGGGATCAGGTCAGGATGTCCTATGCTTCAGGAGGATGATATGGATCTGTATGTAGAGCAGGACGCCTTGGGCTTTTCTCCCTGGGGCAGCCTTGATCCTCATCAATGTCCACATCTCTTTCTGAAGCCGTCTAACAGCCTTTGGTAAGATACTATATTAATTCTCTTCTTAAGCATTTTTCTTAGCTTCCCATCTGTAATAACCTGCCTACCGTTGTGGCCACCTAGCCCCTCCACCCATACCAGTTGCAGCCTCCACTCTAAATAACTGTTGACACTTACATAATGTTTACCATATACGAACCACTCTTTTAGCCACTTGGCATATATTAGTTCAATTCTCGTGGCAACCCTATGAAGTAGATACTATTATTAGCCCCAATTCACAGATAGGGAAACTGATGCATATGTCTAAGATCATACAGCTAGCAAGTGGCAGAACCAGGATTGAACTCAGGCCGACTAGCTCTGGGAGTCTATACTTTTAGCCACTGTGCTCCACAGTCTCACAGCTGACCTCAGGGTTTGGGATCAAACTGGCCAGCAAACAGGAAAAATTATAAGACCAGATCAGCAGCCTATCAGGCTTGCAGCTCAGACTTGATCTGCTTTGCCTTGGACCTCAATTTCCATGGCTAGTTCAGCATCTCAGTGTCACCTCTTGCTCTCCCATGCCATGGTCCCAACCCAATATAGCTAATCCTTTGGAACTAATGTCTGGGTTGGAATCCCCAGGACCTGGTGTTAGAGGTGCCTGATCCTAGCCTGCTGAGCACTCTTTGCCTCCTTCAAGCTTGTAGACTCTTGGCTTGCTTCTACCTGTTGCACATCACCGGACCTCTCTGTGCCTGCCTTGTCCCAGTCTTCCCCAGTTTCTTCGTTATCTACCTTTCCCAGGGCTGGCAGGGTAGCTCTCTGGACTTCTTTTATGCCTGTGTTGGGACTGTCTTAGTATGTTGCCTGCCTAACGAGTCTGTATTGTTTATGGACTTTGTCACCCTCAAAACTGACCCACCAGCCTCAGTTCTGACCCTTCCTACTATTTCTCATTTCTCTTCATGTGGGGGTCTTTACCCCCCTCCACTGAACTTTCTTTTCTCCACCTTTCCACCTTTCTTACAAACCACATCATTTTCTGTCTTCTCTCCATTTTGCTTACTTTCACAACTCTTCATAATATAAACTTCTTTGGTTTCTCCTACAAACGTCCTATTTTCTCTTTGAATATTCTCTTCTAATTCTCTCTGTGTCTATTTTCACATGCTCTTCTCCTACTGCTAACTATCTGGTTTGGAATCACCAGTTTTCTTAGGGAACAGATCTTTTACCAACTCTCTGTGTATATACTAGAGAAACATCCAGAGTTTAGAGTCATATTTGTCTTATTTGCAACTTTCCGAGCTTCAGTTTCCTCATCTGTGAAATAGAGACAATAACACTACCTCACAGAGATATTGTAAAAATTGCAGAAGATCATGTATTGGAAAGTGCTTTGAAGACTATATTACACTAAACAGATTTTCAGCATTGTTAGTACAAGGAACACTGTGGAGTCTTTAAAATATGGAAAGAGTAAGTGATTTCTACTCTGCATCATAAACCAGCCCAAGAATTAACCACTCTGTTCCCGTTCTCTAATCTTTATAGCAGCTGTTGATATATAGAGCAGAAATGCATTAGGAAACCTAGGAGCTGAGAATTGCCAGGGGCATTAAATATACAGGTCTCTGGAGTCTCTCAACATCTGTCAAATTTTTCAGCACCTTCTTCAAGTCTCGGCTTTCTTCACTACATTGGAAATAAAACTTTTTCTTAGACTAAGCCCGAATTGCAAACTGATGGTTTACTGGCTAAATTTGGTTCTCTGATATAATTTGTTTAATGAATAATAGCCTTATTTAAAAGTTGTATGAGAATGCATTTAGATAGTATTGTAGGTTGAGCTCTCCCAGAAGCAGAGTCTGAGCTAAGGATTCAGGTGCTAGTGATTTATTAAGAAAGTGCTTCCAACAAAAACTAATAAAGGGGTTGGGAAGCAGAATAAGGCAGCAGCAGAAGCCAACCAATGGTATGATTTCCGGTGACATCCTAGACTCAGCCCGACACCTTAGGGAGGCCTAGAGCATAACTGATACCTCAGAGCTTATCCCATCTAGAGGTGGGGTAAGGACGTGGGCTTTTATACCCCTACCCCATTGGCTACGGATGGCCAGGAAATGGGGAAGACCTAATCTCTAGGCACTTCTCCTGTCTTTATCAGGGATTAACTCTAGGGCCCAAGAATAAACCTCTGAAGGTCACAGGAGTGAAACAGCAAAGCATGTAGGAGCTGAAAGATGGGCACACAGAGCTGCTAAAAGTGATCTGAGGGTTCCAGTTGGGGTATGAACCATTACAGATAGGGTACATGCTCCCCAGTTGGCCAAAGTCCAACCACTCCCAATACTTGTCCTGGGCTAGCTGCCACTCCAGGGTTTCTATAACGGAGGGGCTCAGGCATGGCACTATGGTTAGAAGTGGGGTGCTGGGGCCAGGGACCCTGACTTGAGGCTATGCTTGCTTAGCACTTTATACAAGATGAAAAAACATCAATTGTTCATATCTGAGAATGGGGAATGTAATGGAGATTATGGCAGTTGGCATTAACGTCCTCCCTTCTCAAGACTTCCCTTGTCTTCACCACCATATTTAGCCACTTCATTTATTTGGCCTGGCCCTTGTAGGCATTTCAGTTTGGCAACTATATAACTTATGTGATGGAAGATTAATAGGATTATGGAATGTCAGCTCTGAAAAGACTTATAGTTTTGGACCCCTTCCTTAACTTTACAGATCGTGAAAAGAGGCCCCAGGATGTTGTGATTCTCATAAGGCCACAGAGGTAGTCATGGGAGAGACTGCGGTAGCACGTGTGTCTCCTGTCTCCCGTGGGGTTGCTTAGTCTGGAGGAGATCAGCTTCCTCTAGTTCTTCCACATGTGAGTTACTAGGCTCACTCCACAGGGAGACCGAGTTGGATAAACCTTAAATTGTTAGAGTGCAATGTAAACATTTAAGTGTGGTTATGACCTCAAGAAATATCTTGTCCTGCTGAAACTGATGAGTTTCGAGGGGCAGCAGCTACAGGTTATTACACAGAAAATGGAGGGCATTAAACCTAATTGTTGCTGTGAAGCCTTCCTAATATCTCCTAAATGTGTTTCATATCCTTAACGTTTCCCACAAACTCACCCATAGATGTCTCGCTTGAGTTTCGTCCACTGGAGGTGATGACTGAGGTAGCTTAGGAAATTGGCTTATACTTCACATTTTAAAAATGTAAATCATTCCATAGTTGTAACTTTTGGAACTGTTCCAAGCATGAATTTGTTGAGGATACATCCTTAGAAACATGGAAATGCCAATTCAATGAGATAATGCCCAAACTAACCTTTAGCACTGTGGTTGGCATAAAGAAAGGAGCCAATAAAAATTTTTTTTTTTTTTTTTGAGGGAGATTAGCCCTGAGCTACCTACTGCCAATCCTCCTCTTTTTGCTGAGGAAGACCGGCCCTGAGCTAACATCTGTGCCCATCTTCCTCTACTTTATACATGAGATGCCTACCATAGCATGGCTTTTTGCCAAGCGGTGCCATGTCCGCACCCAAGATCTGAACTTGTGAACCCCAGGCCACCGAGAAGTAGAACGTGCGAACTTTTAACCGCTGCGCCACCGGGCCGGCCTCAAAGCCAATACAATTTTTAAGCAACAGCAAAAATTATATAAAGGGCTGAGGACTTCTGATTTAGGTTGGAAGAATATCTTGAGATGCTTTTCATTTTAATATTTTCCAGCATCTACATGGGCACAGGAAACTTGACTGGCTGCATATTGAGACAATTCTTTTTTTTTTTTTTTTTTCTGCTTTATCTCCCCAAATCCCCCCTGGTAAATAGTTGTATATCTTAGTTGCGGGTCCTTCTAGTCGTGGCAGAGACAATTCTTGAGAGGAGATCCAGGAGGTCAGGCTGACTGGTGGACATTCTTAGAACCTGAACCAGCACAGGGAAGACTGGTGATGAACTAGAAGACAAAGCTGTGGGTTGAAATATGAGGGTCCAGGGTGGGCTGATGCTGGAGAGTGAGGGCACACGAGAACCTAAAAAGGCATTGCAGGGGATCAGAGAGAAAGGCAGAGTAGAGATTGGAGGTAGAGACTCAGAACTCTGAATTTCAGCTGTTTTGTAGCATGGCGGACCTGTCCTGCTCTGGAGAGAGGGCTAAAAGCAGCAGGCTCTAGCCTGAGCGATTGAGGATCACGCCCTTTGAAAGCCTGGAAGTTAAGTGCAAACTCCAAGGTTTTCCCTGGCAGCTAACAATTAGCCTGGCATAAAAAGCTCTCTTACTTATCTGTCTTCATGATTGTCATGTGATGGAGCCATTTGATTCACATCAAGCTCTTTGACAAATGATGGTGGGTATGATTTATTTGGCTCTTAAACAATACAAGTGCGATTCAGATTTATGGTCTCCCTCCTTTCCCCTTTCAGAAGGCAGTATCCTCTTAGCTACAGGGACAAGCAGAAGATTTCACACTGCCAGGGCTGCCCTCTGCGTCCTAGGTCTTTACTTCTGTTCTGTTAGCCACTCTCCTCCACCTGTGCACAGTGCCGATGTTTTTGAGGTTTGGTGCACGTGATAGGCTGAGCCAGCGTGAGGATGGGGTGACGCAAGCCTCCATTTACGGCCCCGTGGATCATTCATTTGTCCTGACACCATCATACCACGCCAATCAGGTGAAGGCAAGTTTCGTTTATGAAAGGGCTAAGCAATTTAAACACAAGTTTATAAGGAAGGAAGGTGAAGAGTCAATTTCTGCCTCCCTGGATGACAGGGTGATGGGAGGGAGTGGCTTCCTTTTTGCAATTTCCTGTTGAGGTACAGACAGACCACTTCCTTTTGTTAATAAGCCTATTATACCAAGTGCAGACATACCTCCCAAACACAGACATTCTCTTTCCAGCCTTAAAAAAACCCATTCTCAGGAAGGAAAGATTTCTTCAATTAGCATAGGGTCTTGTCCAGCTCTCGGAGTCAATTGACCCCATTGACTGTGCGGAGGTGCATTTGATTTCTGTTCTGCTCTGTTCCCAGACCTACCAGAATAGAGAAGCCGTCTTATTAGTCTTTAATGACTAATTTCTTTTTATGACATAAAGGGCTCTGGATTAGATTAAATTCTTTTGCTTCAGCGGTGGGAAGCTATTTTAACTCTTCTTTGCATCTGCAACACCCTAAACTCAGAAAAGCTTCCATAACTGTTGCCTATGATGACAATGTGTAAGGGAGACTGACTGGGGTCTTTTTCAGTGATCGCATCTCTCATTTTGCCGCTAGTCTCTTTCTGGAGTGCATTGGTTCTGGATTGAATTGCAAAACAGATCAAGATGTCCTAAGCCATCTTTGCTCTCTGTCCTTGTTGCCTCCCAGGATCAGTGACAGAGGGGTCTCCTTCCTCAGACTCCAAAGGTTCTATTCCTCTCTAGTAAAACCTACTCTTGGTTACCTGTAATAGAATTAATAAGAGCTGAAAGAACTACCTTTCCCAAGCCTGTGGTTAGAACAGAGGTTACCAAATAAAATTTCCACTGGAGACAGACAGATGATATTTGAATAAGGAAAGTGGGTAGATAGCTCCTACTCAGCTCCAGTCAACTGAGACGATGAAGTGAATACTGACCCAGTATTGCCAAATCTTTCAATTTTTCAAGAAAAGCAAGAAAACTCAATTTTATGTAAAATCTCCAGATTTTTTAAGTGAGATATACAACATGATACCATTTAGATAAATTAGACTACAAACACACAAACCCACTCCTAGCTATCTGCTTAAGAGAAATGGGTGGATATGTACATACAAATCCTGTACAAGAATGTTCACAGCAGCTTTATTTGTAAAAGCCAAAAATGAGAAACAAACCAAATGCCCCTTGTTGAATGCTGGCTCCCTAAGTTATCACCAAAATCCCCTGTTGGTAAGACCAAACTGAGTCAAGAACTACCTTGACAAAGTCTTTGTAGTGTCGGAGTGGGAAGGGCAAAGTTGAGATATTTATTGAAGTTCTTTTTTTTCCCCTTCCCAAAGCCCCAGCGCATGGTTGTATATCCTAGTCGTAAGTCCTTCTAGTTCTATTTGAGCCGCTGACACAGTATGGCAACTGACAAACGGGTAGCATGTTTCTGTGGCCAGGAAATGAACCCAGTCACCAAAGCAGTGAGAGCACTGCGCTTTAACCACTAGACCATCAGGGCTTGCTCTTTACTGAAGTGCTGCAGTCTGCTTTAAGGGGAGTCTTTCAGTGTAAGGGAGTGGGTGTTGGTTAGGACTGGGTAAGGGTGATGATATAATGGTTTAGGATCAATGGCTACAACAAGGCTAGGCAAAGGGTTTAAAGAGATTAGGAGTGTAAATTATTGTTCCATAAGTTTCTTTCAGGGAGTTCCCGGAATGAATAAAAAAGTGGTTTGCAACTTTTATCTTCCTGGAAAAAAGGTTCCTAAAATAGTAAAATTATACTGATGATGCCAATGGAATAATAAAGTCATGTTAATGTAGATAGTAAGCTGTGTGAATGTAGATGGTGTGGGTTCAACCCTCAACAAGAGAAGGGATAAATTATGGTATACTGATAAAATAAATACTATTCAGCAATAAAAAATAAACTACTCCTACGCACGATGAATGAATTTTATAGGCATAATGATGAGCGAAAGAAAGCAGATGAGGAAGAGAACAGACTATATGATGTGTTTAAGAACATATAAAAAGTTCAAGAACAGGCAAACCAATCTATAGAGATAGATGCAGAATAGTGGTACCTCCGAGGGGGAAGGGCGGGTGATAGTTGAGGTATTGCCTGGGAAGGGGCACAGGGGAACTTTACAGGTGTCGGAAATAGTCTATATCTGGGTGGTGATTACCTGGAGATTCATTGAGCTCTATTCCTAAGATTAGTATACTTTATGCACTTTAACATATATGTCTTACCTCAATTAAAAAATGTATGAACACATTCAAAGAAAAAGATATGTATTATACACATCAAAATAATTGTCCATGGTGGAAGTAGGGAAAGAATGGGAATGAGATATGGGGGTAAAATGAAATTAAGAAACAAACAGGGGCTGGCCAGGAACCATGGCAGTTAGGTTTGCGTGCTCCACTTCAGTGACCCAGGGTTTGCCAGCTTGGATCCCAGGCATGGACCTACGCACTGCTTATCAAGCCATGCTGTGGCAGGTGTCCCACAAATAAAATGGAGGAAGATGGCCACAGATGTTAGCTCAGGGCCAATCGTCCTCAGCAAAAAGAGGAGGATTGGTGGCAGATATTAGCTCAGGGCTAATTTTCCTCAAAAAAGAAAAAGAAACAAACAAGAGAGGGATCTTGCAAGAATCAAAGATGACAATGTATCATGAACTACAATTGTGTAAAGATTCACTCAACTGTCTCCTCTTAAGATCCAAAAATATGTGTATTTAAAAGAAAATTTTTTAAAAAAGGTAAAATCAACTATAAAATGTACGTGTCAAATATTTTGTTTAACTCACTCATGAGGTAACCAATAAGATGTTACAATCAGTTCAAAGGACAATTTAAAGCACAGAGACTTAAAGGGAATAAAGAATTTGGAGATGAATTTCCAGATAGATGCAAAATGGATCTATCCACAAAATGGATCTATCTTTTCATCTGTGCAGTAATCGATTGCATTTCATTGGAACACAATTAATTTACATTTCTCTGGACACAAAAAATTTATCTTATCAGTTTTCTACAACTAACAGAATTATAAAAAAGACCAAAGATAACGAAAGGAAGAGTTAACCTGGATGGGTGAGCTAGAGAGGATATCACCATCCAGTCTTTTCTACTTTTTTCTGTGTATATATATATAAATTCAGAAAAAATATACACACAGAGACACATACACACAAATTTAACACTAAACATATATAAAGACCTCTTTTAGTCTGTAAACTTCTAGTTTGCAAGTGCTGATTTAGAATATAAAAATGTTCTGGTGCAAAGGCACCTTAAAGGTTACCTATTTTAAAAATGCCTTAAGCTACAGGAATGGCACTTTATTGTAGCTTCTTGGCCACCAGTCAGCACGAGGGATATATTTTAAGAGGCAACCTGTTCTTCCAAATGTCCAGAAATCATCCCACTTCAGCCACATATCTTCCTGCTGGTGTGGCTGGCCCTGATTCTGAAACCTGGTTTCATTGTGTAATTAAAAAAAAAAAAATCTTACATGAGAGGTGCTCATATGGATTTCTGATAGACCATCAAGATATCTTTTTCATGGTCATTTGTCTTGTTAGGTTTCTGTCTCAGGCGGTGGGAGAAGATGCAGCCCAATTCTTGATCCTGAGCCAGGAGGAAAGGCAGAGAGCTCTCAATTTCATGAAAGGAACAAAGCCTCATTTATAGCACACCACCGCGCACGATAGAATTTCATGAGTCAGTCGATAAAGATAATTAAACAGCATAGGTCAAGGAATAGACACAACCATTCACCTCCTGAAAATCCATTAGGTAAAAGCTTGAGAAACGTTATTTAAAAGCTGCAATATTTAATTGTTGATGCATTTTTAAAGGTGTATTATTGCTGCTAATCAATGTTGAGAAAATAATAAAAGCCCAAATTCTCGGTAACATTACTTTGTCAAAAAAATCAGCTTCAAAGCATAATAATCCCTCACCACCACCACCACTGGTAAATTCCCTACTCTTGTGTTTTGCTCCTGTGGTTTCTGGGCTGGCTTCTCTCCTCTTCAAAATCCTGGTTCCAGGAAGCCCTCTCTGGGGACAACAGCCTGCGCATTTTCCCCCCATCCTAATTCCTGAATCCTTTTAGCTTTTTTTTTTTTTTTTTTTTTGGTGAAGAAGATTTGCCCTGGGGCTGGCCCCGTGGCCGAGTGGTTAAGTGCGCGCGCTCCGCTGCAGGCGGCCCAGTGTTTCGTCGGTTCGAATCCTGGGCGCGGACATGGCACTGCTCGTCAGACCACGCTGAGGCGGCGTCCCACATGCCACAACTAGAGGAACCCACAACGAAGAATACACAACTATGTACCGGGGGGCTTTGGGGAGAAAAAGGAAAAAATAAAAAAATCTTTAAAAAAAAAGAAGATTTGCCCTGAGCTAACATCTGTGCCAAACTTCCTCCACTTTGTATGTGGGATGCCACCACAGGGTGGCTGATGAGTGGAGTAGATCCACGTCGGAGATCTGAACTAGAAAATCCAGGCCACCGAAGCAGAGTGTGTGGAAATTTAACCACCAGGCCATGGGGCCAGCCCCTTTTAGAACTTTTAATACATAGTTTCTTCTAGTACTTAAAAAAAAATCAACTTTATTGAATTATAATTCACATATAATAAAATGTACCCATACTAAATGTAAGTTTGATGGGTTTGGACAAATGTCTGCACTGCTATAACCACCACCACAATCAAGACAGAGAATATTTCCATCACCTCAAAAAGTTTCCTCATGCCCTTTGCAGTTAATTTCCCCACCCCACCGCCACTTTGTTGCCAGGCAACTGCTGATCTGCTTTCTCTCGCTATACATTAGTTTTGCCTGTTCTAGAGTTTCATATAATTAGAACCATACAGTACATACTCTTTCTTGTCCAGCTTATCTGCCTCAGCATAATGTTCTTAAGATTTATCTACGTTGTCGTGTGTATCAATATTTTGTTGCTTTTTTTTTTTTAAAGATTGGCACCTGGGCTAACAACTGTTGCCAATCATTTTTATTTTCTGCTTTATCTCCCCAAATCCCCCTGTACATAGTTGTATATCTTAGTTGCAGGTCCTTCTAGTTGTGGGACATGGGACGCCGCCTCAACGTGGCCTGACGAACGGTGCCATGTCCGCGCCCAGGATCCGAACCCTGGGCTGCCACAGCGGAGCAAGCGAACTTAACCACTCGGCCACGGTGCTGGCCCCTATTTTGTTGCTTTTATTGCTGGGTTGTATTCTATTGTACAAATATATCACAATTAGTTGATCCATTCACCTGTTGTTGGAGATTTGGATTATTGCCAGAGTTTTGATACTATAAATAAAGCCAATATGAACACTTGTGTACAGTCTTTGCGTAGACATAGTTTCATTTCTCTTTGGGATATACATACACACAAGTATATGTATACACATGTGCATTCACACGTACATATATCTGCACACATGTATACACACACATGCACACACATTTCTATGTACACATACACACGTGTGCATATCTATACATATACATACACACCCATGTATACGATTGTATGGTAAATGTATGTTTAACTTCATAAGAAAACTGCTGAGCCGTTTTTCTAAGTGCTTGTACCATTTTACATTCCCAGCAGTTGCATATGAGAGTCTCAGTTGTTCCACATGTCCATCAACACTTGATATTGTCAGACTTTTTGACTATTTGACTCTGGTGGAGGTGTAGTGATATCTTATTGTGGTCTTAATTTGCATTTGCCTCACTGCTAATGACGGTGAGCATGTTTTCATATGCATGTATCTTTTTTTGTGAAACTCTACCTCTGTTCTGATTTGCAGTCTGGGGCCTTTTTTCCTGCTTCTCAAACATGACTAGCCGGTTCTTCCTCACCCCCTGATTTGCTGTGCATTTGCTTTGAAGTTCTCTCCCCAGATTGTAGCAGACCAGCTCCTTCTCACCGGTGATATCCCGTCTCAAACGTCGCCTCTTCAGAGAAGGCTTTAATCACTCTGCATCACCTGGCTCTGTTTGGTTGCCTTTATAACACTTTTATAACTGTCTGAAGTTATCTTATTTATGTATTTTTTTTTCTTTCTTATCATCTGTCTGTCTCCACCAGAACGTAAACTTCACAAAAGCAGAGTCTTTGGTTTGTGGTCAATAAGGATAATTAAACAGTATAGATCAAGGACTAGACACAACCATTCAACCTCCTGAAAACCCGTTAGTTGAAAGCCTGGCAACACTATTGAAAAGCTGCAACGTGAGATGGTTGGCGCACGTTTAGAACCGTGCACGGAGCATTGTGAATGCTCAGTAGGTATTTGCTGAACAAACAGCAGTGTCGATTTCACAAAGCGCTCTCATGAGCCGCACTTCAATCTTTCACATATTCAACGCACATTTACTGAAACCTATGGAAACGCACCAAGCATTGCGAGGATATGAAGAAGAATTATTCCTACTCTCAAGTCGCTTATGATCTTTTTAAAATGTTTTTATTGCAAAATTAATACATGTTAGTGATAGGCAGTTAAACGGCACAAATGAGAAAGTCACTGCTTCTCCAAGCTCAAAGCTTCTTGGAGATAACCATTATCAGTAGTTTCTCTTGCACAGTTTAAGTTGTTTATGATCTTATGGTGGAGACTAGGGCTGTCAGATTTAGCAAATAAAAATACCGAGATCCTAGTCAAATTTGAATTTCAGGTAAAGAACAAACAAAAATCTTTAGTATAAGTATGACCCAAATATTGCATGGGACATACTTTTACTAAAAAAGTTACACATTGCTTATCTGAAATTCAAATTTAACTGGGCACTCTGTCTTTTATCTGACAACCCTGGGTGGAGACAGATGTTCAAAATGATCGATAACAATACGATACTGTATTTGCAGTAACAGAAGTCAAGACACAAGTTGAGGAAGCACAGAGGTGAGGTTGACTAACTCTGTCAGGCAAAGTCAGGAAAAGCTTATAAAGCAGGCATTTGAATGGGGACCCAATATATTAATATGAGTTTGACAGTTGGAAGTAGAGAAGAGTGGCAGGAAAGAGCATCTGCAAAGCACAGAGCTGTGGAAAGAGTGGGCGGGTTTGGAAAATAGTATGACATTTAGTGTCATAGAGGTTTTAGTGCCCAAAAAGTTTGTGGGGATAAAATAGCTGGAGTAGGAAGAAGTTAGAGGGTTGGGGTCAAACTAAGAAGGGGAGTTATCATTCTATAGACCAGCATTTGCCAGACTCCTCCTACCTCTGCCTTCAAAAAAGAAATTCTGGAACCCCTTTCACAGAAATACACAATCTTGCAAATCCTTTTTGGATTTTTTAAAATCATTTTTATGGTGTATTATAATTGAGTGAACTGAAGCAAAAATATGTAACTATTGTATCATAAAGTTTATTTTAAATGCATTCCTTAAACTTAATGTTGGTAATATAGGAAGACAAATCTTGAATATTTCCCAATTAACGACGAATGCATACTGTTCAATTTACTTTTAACTCTGTAATGTGTGACTTGTCAACTAATAAATTAGGATATGACATATTATACAGTGTTTGGTTTTGAGGCCAAGCATATACTAAAATGTGGAAGTGAAACAAGTTTGTTCTGTGGTGTCAAAAAGAGTTCAAATTTTTTTCATGACCTAACGTTTGGAATTCTTGCATTTTTGCAGTTTATGATATCCAGAGATTTGTGTTTATCTTTTTATGTTTTGCTTCTTAATGACATGATAGGAGACAAAATTTCAGACTTCTCTTGGTAAATAACACATGGCTGGTATGCATGGTGTTTACATCCAGCAAATTAAATTACATCTCAGCCAAATGGAATATAATTGCCACTATACTCTCTCTCTCTCTCTTTTTTTTTTTTGGTGAGGAAGACTGGCCCTGACCTAACATCTGTTGCCAATCTTCCTGTTTTAGCTTGAGAAAGATGGTCGCTGAGCTAACATCTGTGCTCATCTTCCTCTATTTATATGTAGGATGCCTCCACAGCATGGCTTGATGAGCGGGGTGTAGGTCTGCGCCTGGGATCTGAACCCGTGAACCCCAGGCCGCTGAAGTAGAGCATGTGAACTTAACCACTATGCCACAGGGCCAGCCCCCGTATATTTCCTCTTTTTAACACTGTTTTTGTAATTACTTGATGGGCTATCAGAGCTTTTGATAAGAAACATGCAATTTACTGATCTATTGAAGCTCCACTTGAGGCAAATTAGCAGTATTATTATTTTTTCTCCTCATCATTTGTTATATTTCAATATTTATGTTCTGTAGGCTTTGTGTCTTTCACCAATGGTCCATACAGCTTAATGAATTATTATAAGGCTAACAGCCTTGAAGCCACCAATCATGTCAGAAGACAGAGACTTTCCTACACATGTTCTGTCTGAGTCTCAAGCCATCCTTCCCGCCAGAGCGAGCACTATCTTGACTTTATAATAGTTACTTCCCTAACTTTTACAGTTTCATAACTTGTGTGCTACAATCTAAACTCAACTCTGTAATTCAGTTGTTTATTTTTAAGGTTTTCCTTTCGAGTCTCTCAATTTACAGGTTTCCTCTTGATCTCTTTTTTTTTCCTTGCAATTATTTGTTGTAGAAACATGGTGATTTCTCCTGTAGTTGCCCACAGCCTGGATTTGCTGGTTATACCCCTCCTTTAAGATGCTCCTCTGCCCCCCATATTCCTGTACATTGGTATTTGGATCCTGAGGCTTAGTCTGATTCAGATTTGATTGTTTCAGCAGGATTATTTCATTTCATAGGTGGAGGGATGGTCTTCATCAGGAGGCACACAATGTCTGATTCTCCCTCCTTTTGTGCCCTGAGCAGCTATGGATGCTTAGAGTTCAGATGGTTTAATTCTTTAGGGGTTGCAAAATGGTATAAGGTTTCCTTCTTCATTATTTATTGGAAGTCATTTATAAAGAGAAATTTTGCCTCATCTATAATTTGATTATTCAGTGATACAGTTCATATAGGAAAAGCAGGAGAAACAATTCTTTCCTTTTATTTATCAATTTTCAAAATGAATAGCATCTCCAAGGTGACCAGCTAGCTCTGTGTGTGATAACGAACACATGGATTTAAACACTATTTGAAGTGTTTAGATGTCCTACAGATATTACCCTTATTCCTACAAAAATTGTCCCATCCATGGGGCAACTCTTCATGTTGGCTCACGGGTCCTCAAAAGATATATTTTTAAAGTTTTTTAAAAAACAAGAATCTGGATGCCAGAAAAGACCACAAAGGAAATAAGAATTTTGCACCAAAAGGATTTGGTTTGGCTCACTTAAGGAAATCTGTTTTGTAGTGTGTGCATAACATATTTTACTGGAAACTGAATTTTCTTTAATATTGTTAGTCTCATGTTTGTATGGGTGGCAAGATTTACCAAACAGAAGCTATATTAGAATGTGAATCAAAGAAACTCTGATTTTAAGAGAAACAAAAGGTCATCTGATAGGTCCAAACTACCTTTCTTGCTGGGAAATAACCATGGCTGGCCTTGAAGAGGATCCTCCCTCTGCTCTAGGTGATGTATAACCGAGCTTTGACAATAATCCACTGTCTCAGGAGCACTGGTGCCATCTGGTCCATTTTTGTCCTCAAGCCTCTTTGTCCTTAATTGCAGCTTCCCTACTAGACTCTGTGCTTAACTCCTTTGAAACTCCTTAGTATAGGGAAGTATTTGGTATTTTACTGAAATATTTTAAGCATACAGAAAAACAAAAAGGGTAACATTACAAACCTCTGAATGGTAACTTCTGGAATTCACAAATTTTATTATTTTGTCATATTTACTGCAAGTCATTTTTAAAAAGAAAGAAAATATTAAATATATGACCCCTTTGTTCTCTTTATTAGTTCTGTTTACCTCCCTGACTGTAGAGACAACCATTATTCCAATGTTGATGTATAGCTTTTCTCTGCATATTTTTATGCTTATGTTCCATGTGTACATGTCTATGGAAAATATTTAGAATTGTGTGTTTTCCAAGTTTATCTAAATGTTGTCATACTGTATGGCATCTCATCCCCAACTTGCTTTTCTCGCTGAACATTTTGTTTTTGGAATCTATCTATGTTGATATATCAAGTTTATTGACTTCACTGCTACACAGTATGGCATCGTTTGAATATACGTGAATTTATTTATCCATTCTCTTATTAATGTACACCTATGTTTCTAATTTTTCCCTCTTATAACACAACACTTCAAATAACATCCTTGAAATACATGTGGGAGAGTTTCTCTAGGGATATACGTAGAGGCAGAATTTCTGGGTCATAGAATATCATAAATCTTCCACTTCATTCAAGATTGACAAGTTGCTCTCTGATGTGGTTCTATTAATTTACACGTCCCCCAGCAGGGGCTGAAAGTTCTTGTTTCGCCTACTTAGTGTCATCAGACTTCAAAATTTTTGCCAATCTGATGGATATGAAATGGTACGTCACTGATGTTTTATTTGCCTGATTACTAATGAATTTGATATATTTTCACACGTTTATTGGCCATTCTTTCTTCTTCTTCTTCTTCTGTGAGTTGTAGGGCAGTTGCCTTCACATTGTCGGGGGTGATGACTGTACTGGGATAGTCAGGGACAGGAGGCACTGACACACTGGCAGTCCTGACTATCCGCCTCCCCAATTGACATCTTTTCCTTAAATCTATGTGTCTCTCCATTCTCCTGTGCATTTCTTGTGTCAGGGATCTGAGAAAATAATATAAGGCAGATGAACTAGAATAAAAGGGAAAATTAAGAAAATAAGCTCAAGGTGGACAATAAAAAAACAGATAAGAGAAACACAGGAATCCGCTTGTGCTTAAGCATTATAAGGCTCTCTCGCCCTCTATTTTGTCCACTGGATTGGGAAGACCACTAGGACAATTTTAACTAAAGAACTAGCAAGGGATTCATAGAATTTAGACTTTAGGCTTTGCTTTTACACTCCACAGCTTTGCTTTTCGGGGTCTTCACTTGTCTCTTCACAGTCTTTGAAGGTATGTCTTCATTGTTTTGGGTAGCTGGACAGTTTATTCCCTGAGGTGGGCTTTACTGTGGGTAAGAATGGGCCTCTGGAATCAGGTACTAGGTTGATTGCTGGTTCTGTCACTTATTAGCTGTGCCAACCTGGGAAAGTTTCTTAACCATTCTAGATGTAGTTTTTCAAGATAACAATAGTACCTACTTCATAGGGTTGTAGTAATGATTTATGGAGGTAGTACGTGTAAGTACTAAGGGCAGTGCCTAGGATGCAGAAAGTCCTCAGTGTCAGTTATAATTAATCATCTCAAAATATAGCACATAAATGAAACTATGCTATATAAATTCAACATTCTTATCTTCAGTGGAGAACTCTGAAAGTTCGTATGACATTCATAGAAGTATTGTGGATATTTTCCATCATAGATAGACATACCAGTAACTTTAGAGTGATTTAAATGGAGATAATTCAACTGCCAATTGAATTTCAGCTTGATGTTGGGGAAAAGATGACGATGTTACAAAAGCATTCATTCATTCATTCATCAAGCATTTATTGAAGACTTACAACGTGCCATGAATGCCCTGTACAAGACAATAGGGAAATAAGTTAAATGAGACTTAGTAACTGCCATTAAGAAGTTGAATAGGAGAAATAGCCACATAATTAATTAACTCAACAAATTTTACAACAAGGGTACAGTGAGAGCACAAAGAAGGGAGTGCCAATTCTACATGAACATATTAGGAAAGCTTCTATAGAGAAGTGAGTACTGAGGAAGGGGACCTCCCCAGTGCCTTTCAAATTACATCAGGCAGTTGCTGTTGGGCAGAGCCAGCGGGCAGCTCCATGGTGAAGGGTGGTTTTGGGAGGAATGGCCCGGGAACATAGTCAAGGTAGGAGGGTGCTTGAACCAGGTAGTCTGTGGATTTGTTGCCAGGCCAGAGATGCAAGGCAGTCATTGGGAGAATCCAGTTGTGACTAAGAATATGAAATCGTGGTTAAGTTCAAAGCAGTGCCAAGACCTACCTGGAAAATAATCAGAGAAGTTGGAAGTCCAGCCTGGAGACAGAAGAGGTTTGTTGTCCAGATCTAGCTGGAGATTCAGGCTCGTTCAATCAATGAGCCTCTTTGGCTGTGCCAAGTGCCAGCCTTGGATAGTGTGAAGTTATTTCAAGGAGTCCTGCCAAGATGAACAGATGCTGCCTAATTTGCCATCTCATAAGTCTGGTTTTCTGATTAGTTTTCCTCTTCATTCTAGTTAATGTGGGTACTCTCATCCTTAGCACGATTTTTGCTAATATGTCCTAAAATTTTAAAATCCTGCTTAAAAAGAGTTTCATCTCCATTGAGCCATATTCAGGCAGTAAAATATCTGACTTATCTGTATTATGTGAAATGTGTCCTATGGAAATTGTGTTTAGTGGATTAGATATAAAATTACATCATCCTATTTAAGGGCTTACTGAGAGATTCCAGGAGAAGGTGACCAAACTGCGATGATTCAATGTAGAGGGTGGCCCCAAAGAGTGTGTTGCTTGATGTCCCAGCTATTGGATTAATGGGTCAGATCTAAATGCTGAAAGCATGTCCAGTACCGACATGTATCACCAAATGCATGCCAGAGCAGTGGCCCACTTGGCAAATAACTCGCATCATATGCCTTACCTTCCTACGTGTGCTATTAATTTGCTTTCCGTGGATCAATGAGTAAAGTGTGATGAGAATTCTGGCCAGATCAAGAATGATTTATCAGTCTCTACAGGAATGGCCAACTTTCTGGCAGGGCAGTAGCAGTTCTGTAACTTTGCCAAAGTTCACAACTAGGGAGAGATAATTCAACCCAGGCATGAATCTCAGAAGTCCTTGAAACTTTTGGCCTCAGGATTTGAGGCTGAATTCAAAGGTCGTCCTCTGAAACATCAGAAATCATCCCAACCAGCACATTTAAAATACTACTACTGATATAAACCCAAGACAGCTTTCTTATCATTAATTCAAGGGACATCTGTCCATCTCCCTTCACATCTTAATAAATTACTTTTGCCCCTAGACAAAGATATCCTCTGTCACTCTGCCAAGTTCTTACCTACACACTGGATCCACATTAATAGAGGAAAGCAGATGGATTTTAATTGCTGCCATAAGAGAGCTTAGCCTTCCTGGATATGAGGAAATTAGTTCCTTTGTGGTTTAGGTCTTTCCTGGAATTCATAGACACAATACAAAACTACCCTGAATCTAAGGTATTAAACTTGGCAGGAAGAATCTTGCTCATACTAAGCATAGTCTTAAAGTTCTATATTTTCAATTTCTACCTGTGACAAAAAAGCTTAGGAGGGAAGAGCAAGGCCAGCCCAACTTTTTTAAGTCCCTATGACCTGAAAGATGGAGGCAGGTGGTGTATGTGTGGGTAGCGGGGGGCAATGGAAGGACATGATGTGGTGCTCAATGTAATTGAATGAGAATCCAGAAACAAAGAGGAGGATCTAAGTAAATGTCATTAGCAAGCATGTGAGAGGACATTACAGGAAAATCTTGAGGTATGTTGCTGCCAGTTGTGTGCTTTCCTTGCCCTCTGTGGGGCACAGGTAAGTCAGACCCATTTAAAGGGACAGCACGGGATGCATTTCCTTTGATTCCCTCTGTTCATTTGGCTTTACATGGTCTGTAATATTCTGTTTCCAAGGTGAAAGGCAGAATTCCATGATTGTTCTCTCAGCCACTCCCATACTAGTGAACCAAGCACTGGGTAAGCTTTGATGTCCTTGGAAACCTACTACGTCTTCTCAACCTTGGTTCACTGGGGCTTGGCACTGGAGTATGAAGCAGAGGATAGGATCTTCGCAGCCAGGAGAGAAGAGTGAAATTTTGGTGGAAGAGGGGTGCTGGAAGGAGGCAGACTACTTTTGCTATTTGGAAGTGTTCCTAGCAGAGGTCTTCTGGTCTTTGGCATTGGAGGATGTATTAGCAATGGAAGGGGAGTCAGATGGAAGCTACCAGCTTGAGTTTCTCTATGCCTGTTGACATGTTCTTTGGCATGCAGGTCTTCTTCAACTGTAGGTATCTCATCTTGGTGCAGACTGGCTCCTAATTTTTGTGGCAGGTAGCAGTTATGGGCAGAGGTTGCTATAAACTGTAACCAAAGGTCATAGTAGTTAGATGAGCCTTTAACTCTAGGAGTGTTGTCTGAGCAGCTGTAGAAATGGAGGAACTCTGAACTCAAATTTTGTGCTCTATTAGGTTAGGTGGGAAGTGGGAAGGTGGATGGAATTTTCTGAGATCTTTGAGTACCATCCTACAAGATAAAAATATAAAGAGGCTGATCGAGTCAGTGATTGTGTGGTTGGCTCTTCCATGGATTCCCTTGATGATATAAGAGGCAGTAGCTGGTACATACAATGGAGGAGGACAATGGTGGAAAGGGGACATCTCCATTCTTTTTGAGGATAGTCACAAGTAGGAGTGTCCTTGTATTGGGGGTACAGTCTGAAATGAAGTTCATTGCCAGAAGGTCCCCATTTAGATTTAGAACTGGGAAAGGATATATCAGATCTTTACATGACTTTGCCCTATTCCTAGTTCCCAAAGTCTTTGGTGACTAGGTTAAGGTTTTACATGGAGTCATCTAGGATAGTTCCTGGATGAGAGTCTTTCAGGCTATGAAACAGAGCAGATCATCCTTCTAGATTAGAGGCCTTTGAAGCCCTTGACCCCTGGGCCTCCTTTGCTTTGGAGCCCTAATAAGAGCTACTGCATCTTCTTGGTCAGCTGAAAATGGGCTGGATGGCCGAAGATTTCTCATGCCAACGATTTCCCAGGACCCAATGGCCTCCTATCATCATCTAGTTTACATTGAGTTTTCTGCCTGGTGGGCCCAGATCTGGGAAAGGAGAAGCCAGGGATTCCACCCTAGGCTCTCAAGGACTTATTTCCTGGTCTGGCCCCACAGTAGTCAGAGTGTCAATCAGTCAAAGAATAGTCAAGTCAGGGAGTTTTGTGATGTCAGGATTGGTGACTGTCATCTATGTCCCGTGGTGCTCAAGAATAGAGAATCATCAAAATCACCTGGAAGAGTTTTTATTTTATTTTTAAAGATTTTATTTTTCCTTTTTCTCCCCAAAGCTCCCCAGTACACAGTTGCATATTTTTTAGTTGTGGGTCCTTCTAGTTGTGGCATGTGGGACGCCGCCTCAGCATGGCCTGACATGTGGTGCCGTGTCCACACCCAGGATCCTAACCGGCGAAACCCTGGGCCGCTGAAGTGGAGCAGGCGAACTCAACCACTCAGCCATGGGGCCAGCCCCCAGGAGTTTTTAAATTCCAAGCTTCTGGAAATTGTTTTGTAAAAACAAAAAATTAACTTTCCTCAGGTGGTTCTTATTATCAGCCAGATTTAAGGAACCACTGTGTGCAATAACTTTTGGATCCAGAATATTGGGCAGAATCTTGTAATTTAGCACATTAGTGTTCTTGCTAAACTGGTCAAGATTGTTGGTGGCCTGGAGGTCCAGCTTTATGTAGGTCAGGGCTGCCAGAAGGGCAGGGATCAGGAGGTGATTAAGTTGAAGCTACTGTAATATTTTATATACATCAAGTTTCATATTCTTCTTGATACTTATGGGGCCCTTGTTTTCTAGAGTACACCCTAGTGATGAGAACTTGCCTTAGGATCCATTGGAGCCCATTTGTAGTGGGCGAGTGGCTGGGAGGACAGCTCCTCAACTTCCTGCTCTGATGATATTTCCTAGTGGTGGTTGAGAGCCTGTTGTTCCAAGAGACTATCCTGTTTTAGATATGGAGGTGATTACCTGCCATTTGTGCCATCTGTAGTTTGATAAGAATATATTGCCATTTACACCTGAGGTTAGAATACAACAAGGTATGGGAAATCCCTAACCAATTTCCTTCCTCTCTGTTAACTGACCAGGTGGGATCAAATAAATAGGCAGATGAAAAAAGTGTACAATGAGTTAATTAAGGCAGAGGAAGTAATGGTCATGGGGAAGATGTTGGTGATGGTGGGAATGGTGATCAGCTTGGTGACACTGGTGATGTCCCGCTGGGAGAATGGTAGTTATAATCTAGGCAAAAGCCCGGGATGGCAGCTTTGCCTGGGGCTGGCTTTTATTTGATGATCTTTTTTCACATGATGGGTGGTGGTGAGTCAGCTATTTTTAAAAGGCTAAGAACAGAATGAAAAATATATAAATCAAAGTTTTATAAATTAAATATTTCTAGTTTGACTCACACTATAATTTCAGAGGCATTAAATCTTTATTTCTGAATGACCTTTCACTGTCAGTGATAGACTATTTTAGCCTTAAGTTACTCTACCCTATTTGCCTTGGGAACATACAGTTACTTTGAAAAGGAACTCCTAAATGATTGCTGGAACTCATCTTTAAAGAATCATTTTGTAATGAGTAATTGGCGTATGTGACAATCTATTAAATATTTCTATTTTTCATCAGATAAAATTTTTTTATACTGAGAGTTCTAAGAGAAATATATTTTACCATCCCTGAGGGTACACAGCTCATGAGGAATAATATTTAAAAGGATTAGAAGACAAATTATCTATATATTCCATTTTTTCCTTGGGATGTTGGCAGATTAGTTAGGAAATGGAAATAAATAGCAAAAATGTGATAATGATATTCTAGACATTAAAATGACAAAAATAACATGTTGTAGCAACAGGAAAATTTTTCTCTTTGAAATTAAAAGTGCTTAAGATAGGGTATTAGAAAAAACAGAATGCTAATCAAAGAGAATAATTCACTCAAAGTCAATTAAAAATATATTCCACCACCAACTCTCCAATGTAAATTTCAATAAGATAAAACTATTCAACAAACCTAAAAACAACTCAGTCCAACAACTAAAATTACGTTAATTTTTCTACACTCTTTCAAAGTATTTTTTGTAATTATCATCATCATCCTGTTATTTTTTGTTATTGTTGAGCAATATTATATGCTTGGCGTCACATTAGATCCCTTTTATGCTCACAACAGTCCTATGTGGTTTCTATAATTGTGTCCATTTTACAGATAAAGAAACTGAGGCTCAGAGGTTTTTAAGCAACTCATTCAAAGACACATAGCCAGTAAGTGGTGATGACGGGGATGAATCCAAGATCTGAATAAGACGAAGATTGAATTCTTAACACTATGCGATACTTGTCCACAAACATATATAAGTTTTACAGAGTATCTGAATTCTAATTTTTTTCCCCCACTTAACACTATATCAACATTTGTCGTGTTTACTACATAATCTTAATCCAACATTTTGGGAACATTAGTCACGATCCTGCACTGGGATACACTGCCCTCTAGTGGAATTCTGTTCATAAAGAGCTTTCCCCCTCTCCCCAGCTCCCAGGGCGAAAAAGGATTTCCTATTGCGTACTGTCTGTTTTCATTATTTTATCTTAAGATAAAATGTTAAAAGATCTTTTTTTCCTATCTCCTTTAATGTAGAGAGATATGATTATTTCCAATTATGGGGGGGGCGGTGGATCGAAAATAATGTGAACCCCAGATAAGTTCAGAAATGCACTCCAAGGAATGAGAGAAGAATCCATTGTTCTTGGCGTTGAAATCAACATGGCTGCTCTGTTCCCTGAAGTAACAGGATATTTCAAGCATCTCCCTTCAAATTAAGTTTAAAGGCTGAGGATACGTCAAATTGTGTTAGGACCAGCTCTGAAAGACAAAGTAGGCTCTCCTGGAATCCATAAAGAACTTGAAAATATATTTAAAACACAGAAAATTCAAACAGATCAGGATTTGTTTTCCTCCAAGCTTATATTAATTCCTCAGTTTTAAATATTTTTCTAATGAATCTTTTCACTTCGATATTGTTAAAAGTCATCATAGTGTTAAAGTAGGTAATTCGATGGCTATGGTTTAATCAGGAAGGACTTCAGTTAATACTGGATTGTTTTGGATAAAGCAAGAGGGATAGTTTTTTTTTTTTAAAGTGAATTACGCCATTATTTCTGCAATTGTTCATCAAAAGAGAAGCCCTGAGCAAAATTGCTGATGGTATCACATGGAAAAGGGCTGACTGGTGAGTTGTAATTGCTTTGTGTGCAGCCAGTGGGGCATACTGTGGAGAGGACAGAGAAACCTGCCAGTTTCATCTTTATTAGAGCGCTGGGGTCTTAAAAATTAGATCTCTTTTTATGCTTAGTGAATGATCAATGTGAAAAAGGAGAAGCAGCAAAGACAGGCTTACATGGCATGTATAGTATTTAATAAGAGACAAGAGTTGTCCAAGGGTTCTTAAGGAAATTACATCTCTTCGTGCCCCACATTAAAATTGTTGATTTCCTCTGAGCTTAGATTTCAGGATAGGAGAGAGGATGGTCAAAACCAAACAAAAAACAGTTCTTAAGACAAATACTCTTCCAGATAGTACACAAATAAATTACCCACACAAAGAGAAAAAAAAGTCCATGACAAAAATGTCCTTTGAGGGTAGAAATGTAAGATAGATATCCATAGATATCCATAGATAAAATCATGGAATATGCATTTAATAAACTCATTTTGTTCACTGAGAGTCTTTTTTTCTTTTCTAGCTTTATTAAGATATATTTGACATATAGCACTGTACAAGTTTGAGGTGTACCAGGTGTTGATTTGATACTGCGAATTGGTTACCTCCGTAGTGTTAGCTAATACCTCCATCACCTCACATGGTTACTATTTCTTTTTTGTGGTGAGACCATTTAAGATCTACTCCCTTAGCGACTTTCAAGTACATAACACGGTATTGTTAACTATAGTCACCATGCTGTACGTTAGATCCCCAGAACTTGTTCCCCTTATAACCAAAAGTTTATGCCCTTTGACCAACATCTCCTCATTTCCCCAAGCCCCTGGTAACCACCATTCTACTCTTTTTTTTCTATGAGTTCAGCTTTTTTAGATTCCACATATAAGTGATATCATACAGTATTTGTCTTTCTCTGTCTGACTTATTTCACTTAGCACAATGCCCTCAAGGTCCATTCATGTTGTCACAAATAGCAGGATTTCCTTCTTTCTCATGACTGAATAGTATACTATTGTGTGAATATACCACGTTTTCTTTATCCATTCATCCATTGCCAGACACTTGGGTTGTTTCCGTATCTTGGCTATTCTGAATAATGCTGCAATGAATATGGGGGCACAGATATCTCTTCAAGATCCTGGTTTCATTTCCTTTGGATATATGCTCAGAAGGGATTGCTGGATCATGTGTTAGTTCTCCTTTTTTTTTTTTTTTTTTGACAAACTTCCTTACTGTTTTCCATAGTGCCTGCACCAATTTACATTCCTACCAACACTGCACAAGGATTCCCTTTTCTCCACATTCTCACCAACACACACCTGCCTTTTTTTTTTTTTATTGATGATAGCCATTCTAACAGGTGTGAGGTGATAACTCATTGTGGTCTTGATTTACATTTCCCTGATCATTAGTGATGTTAAGCATCTTTTCATGCACCTGTTGGCCATTTTTATGTCTTCTTCGGAAAAATGTCGATTCAGTTCTTCTGCCCATTTTGTAACTGGATTGTTTGGTTTTATACTATTGAGTTGTATGACTTCTTCACATATTTTGGATATTAACCACTTAGATATATGATTTGCAAATACTTTCTCCCATTCCACAGGTTGTCATTTCATTTTGTCGATTGTTTCTTTTGCTGTGCCGAAGCTTTTTAGTTTGATGTAGTCCTGCTTATTAATGTTTGCTTTTGTTGCTTGTGCTTTTGGTGTCACATCTAAAAAACCACTGCCAAGACCAACGTCAAGGAGCGTTTCCCCTATGTTTCTATCTAGGAGTTTTATGGCTTCAGGTCTTATGTTGACATCTTTAATCCATTTTGAGTTAATTTTTGTGAATGGTGTAAGATAGGTGTCCAATTTCATTCTGCCTGTGTTTATCCAGCTTCCCCAACATTGTTTATTAAAGAGACAGTCCTTTCCTGATTGAGTCTTCTTGGCTCCTGTGTTAAATATTAGTTGACATGTATGTGAGGGTTTATTTCTGGGCTCTTGATTCTGTTCCATTGGTCTATGTGTCCATTTTTATGCCAGTACCAAACTGTTTTGATTACTATAGCTTTGAAGTACAATTTGAAATCAGGAAGTATGATGCCTCCAGCTTTGTTCTTTCTCAGGATTGCTTAGCTATTCAGAGTCTTTTGTGATTCCATACAAATTGTAGGATCGTTTTTTCTATTTCTGTGAAAAATGCCGTAAGAGTTTTGATACGGGTTACACTGAATCTACAGATGGCCTTGGGCAATATGGACATTTTAAGAATATTAATTCTTCTGACCCATGAAGAGGGCATATCTTTCCATTTATTTGTGCTCACTGAGAGTTAATGTTCAATATATCATATTTGAAATAAAAATTTGCCTAAGTAATGACCTTTATTATTTGTAGACCATAAATAATACAGAACACCAAATATCAAGTACAATCTTTCTGTTGGAAGACTTTTAAGATTTTAATGTTTCCATAGGTTCCCTCTATCCTCTGTCTAATTATTCTAGATATTTGTAGAGTGTTAATACTCTGAGACAGCATTTCTCAACCTCTGTTGAGGCTAATTCTTTCTGTGTGTGTGGCTGTTCTGTGCATTATAGAATGTTTAGTAGCATCCCTGGCCTCTAACCACTAGATGCCAGTAGCAACCTCTGCCTCTCCTCCCCATGTGACAATAAAAAATATCTCTGGGGCCAGCCCCGGTGGCCCAGTGCTTAATTTTGGCACACTCTGCTTTGGGTGGCCTGGGTTCGGATCCTGGGTGTGGACCTACGTCAATCGTCCGTTAGCGGTCATGCTGTGATGGTGACTCACATAAAAAAGGAAAAAAGAGGAAGGATGGCAATGGATGTTAGCTCAGGGCGAATCTTCCTCAGAAAAAAAAAACAAACAACCTCTTGACATTGTCAGTATCATCAGAACACTTGTACATATGGCATGGCTATTCATTAAAGAGATGGTGTAATAGTATAGTATGGTAGATTGTGTTTTCCAAAGATGCTTGCCCCAATATATATATATATCCCATCCCATTTGCTCTTCTTATAATGTGACCTTGCCATGCCTCCACTGGGAAGTGCATGGACAGTGGAGGGGGCCTCTGTTCCTTTCCCTTGAACCCGGGTGGACTTTTGTAACTGCCTCACCCAGTATAAGTTGGTGGATATGACATTGCGCCACTGAGGCTAGATTATAAAAGGAAACACAGCTTCCCCTTGGCTCTATCCGGGAGCCTACCCCTGGAATATATCTATCACGTTGTGAGGAAGCCCAGGTCACATGGACAGGCTGTGTGTGGGGATTACCGCTGACCACCCCAGCTAGGCCACCACCATGGCCAGCTCCAACTCCAGACACCTGAGTAAGGGAGCCATCAGATGATCTCAGCCCCGAGTCTTCAAGGCTTCAGCTGGGGCCCCAGATATCGTGGAGAAGAGACAAGCTGTCCCTGTCTGAATTCCAGATCCACAGAAACCGTAAGAGATAGTAAATGCTTTTTATTTTAAACCACTATGTTTTGAGGTAATTTCTTATACAGCAATAGATAATTAAAACATATAGGTTAAATCAGGTACTTCCCTCTGATATATATGTAAATATATATAGATAAATAATAAAGAGAGTTTAATAGGATAGGATTAGCCCATAATACTGATGTTACCCCATCATTCCTTGCAATGCACAGGCATTCCAAAAAAAAAAAGAAGTCTCAATCTTCCTGAGTTCCATTAAAAACAAACAAAACAGAGCTGGCCCGGTGGTGCAGCAGTTAAGTTCGCACACTCCACTTCTGGGTGGCCCGGGGTTTGCCGGTTCAGATCCCAGGTGCGGACATGGCACCGCTTGGCAAAAGCCATGCTATGGTAGGTGTCCCATGTATAAAGTAGAGGAAGATGGGCATGGATGTTAGCTCAGGGCCAGTCTTCCTCAGCAAAAAGAGAAGGATTGGCAGCAGTTAGCTCAGGGCTAATCTTCCTCAAAAAAAAAAAAGTAATAAAAACAAACAAACAAAACAATCAAAACAACCATACTTGTCCCATAACTACCAGATTCTTCCCTATAGCACTATCTTTATCACTAGTTCCCCAAAACATCATGGTATTGATTTATGGTATAGCAAGCACTGTCAAACTGAATCAATTAACATTTCAGGGGAATTTTCATTCCTACAAGCAAACTGCATTCAGCTGCTAGAAGCATATGAAGTAAAGGCCATGGGTTTAGTTTTATTTTTCAGGCCACATGGGCATATCCACCTGCTACAAACAAGAGACCTGTAAAGGTCAGACTGTAATAGAAAAGTCATCGCCAATATAATTGCAAACTCTGAACAGCGATGTCCTCTGGAATTAGGCGACTTTAAAGTTCTAGAGCAAGATAAATTAGTTAATTTTTTACAGTACTTTATCAGTTAAGGAAGGTTTTGCTTACAAGTAACAGAAAATCCAACCAACAATGGCTTAAACATGTTTATTTTTCTCTTGTAGTAAAAAATTTGGAGACTGAGGCTGGTGACATTGGTTCAGAGCCTGGACGATTACCAGGGCCAGCATTTCTGCGATCCTCCTTACCTTTTCCTCATGCCTCTTCACTCATGATCACATTATGGCTACTGCTGCTCTGGACCTCGGTCACATCTGTGATCAAGGGTGGAGGAAGGTCAAAGGGAAAAGGATGTGTCAGCGGATTTCTTCTTACATCTCATTGGACAACGTTGGAGGAGGTCATCGAGAGAGGCGACCACTGGTTGATCTGTGAGCTAGACCCAGGCAATCAGAGGCTCCTCACCCCCTCCTCTGTCCTTGCAATGTACGTTCCACCTACCGTTCCCACAGTGGGAGCTGTTTTCAAGGATACAGCCTTGAGAGAGTAATGTATTATTGAGACCATCCGGAAGGTATACATGACTGAACCCAGTTAAGGCCTCTAGATAAACTTTTAAGATTCTGGCAGCAGGTGTGGAGATCTACTCATCTTGAAGCCACTCAACATAAGCCTTGTATATATGTTCCCTTGCTTATTAATTACTAAACCTGCCACCTACCAATCTGGAGTGGCCTGCCTCTTTCTTTGGTCTCTCCTTGCCCTCTATGTATGGAGGCTGTTTTCAGGTTTCACCTGGAGAAATTCCCCAGGTTGCACACCAACAGACAAAACATCCTGTGGCCACTCCTAGTGGAAGGGAGACTGGAAAAACAAGTATTCAGCTTTTACAGCCTCTATAGAAGAGGAGGCAAGGGAGAAGGTGATTAGAACCGGGTGTTGGATGAGGCTGCTGTGTCTGAAATTACTACAAAAATGACAATTTGTCTTGGTCAAAAATTCATTAAGGGGGCTGCCTGGTGGTGCAGTGGTAAAGTTTGCATGTTCTGCTTCAGTGGCCCAGGGTTCGCCAGTTTGGATCCCAGGTACCGAACTACGCACCTACAGCTTGGCAAGCCATGCTGTGGCAGGCGTCCCATTATAAAGTAGAGGAAGATGGGCATGGATGTTAGCTCAGGGCCAGTCTTCCTCAGCAAAAAGAGGAGGATTGGCGGCAGATGTTTGCTCAGGGCTAATCTTCGTCAAAAAAGAAATTCATGAAAGCATTGACCAATGGAATGTATAGATCCATAGGGCCTTCTATACCCTCATAAACTCACCCATCTTATTATAACCTATATACATATATGTCTTAGTTTCCAAAACTGTGTGGATTTTTCATTGGTTGGTTAGTATGTACAGTATGATTCCATTTTTGTGAAACATAAATATGAACAAATAAGCATTTAAAACAATGTGGAAGGATACACACATACTAAAATATTGATGGAATAGTGCATCTTTCCCCATTTTATATTTTCTCACTTTTCTACATTAAAATATATTAACTGTGAGTAAGAAAGAAGAGTGATACATATAGAGAATTAGCATTTACAATTTTAACTTTTAAAAATACAAACTAATGAGAGATAACCTCTGTTAACAATGGTATACAGTCAAGTGGATGCACACACACATTTAAACATTTAATGTGTCAAAATCCTAATATAGCTTAGTATTATTTCATTTAATCTGAACAATTATGTTTTAAAGTTACTACAGAGAATCTTCATTTTCTATGTATTTTTTATTTTTTTTAAAGATTGGCACCTGAGCTAACAACTGTTGCCAATCTTCTTTTTTTTTTTCTGCTTTATCTCCCCAAATCCCCCCCGTACCTAGTTCTAAATCATAGTTGTGGGTCCTTCTAGTTGTGGCATGTGGGATACCACCTCAACATGGCCTGACGAGTGGTGCCATGTCTGCACCCAGGATCCAAATCAGCGAAACCCTGGGCCGCCGCAGCAGAGCGTGGGAACTTAACCACTCGGCCAAGGGGCCGGCCCCTCCTATGTATTTATTATCTAATGTCCAAAGTTACAATGTTGAACATGAAAGCAACAATCGTTAAAAATTCAGGGGCCAGCCTGGTGGCGCAGTGGTTAAGTGTGCATGTTCTGCTTCTTGGCGGTCCAGGGTTCGCCGGTTCGGATCCTGGGTGCAGACATGGCACCGATTGGCAAAAGCCGTGCTGTGGTAGGCGTCCCACATATAAAGTAGAGGAAGATGGGCATGGATGTTAGCTCAGGGCCGGTCTTCCTCAGCAAAAAGGGGAGGATTGGCAGTAGTTAGCTCAGGGCTAATCTTCCTCAAAAAGAAAATCATTAATGAGCAGACCACCAGTGAACTTACTGCCTGGTGAAATTATTGCTTTCCACTCCACAACTAGCATGTATTCTTGTCTAACACATCAATATCTTTGTGTTTCTCATTTTCTACCTTTGACTTACTAAGAACGTGATCTTAGGTAAGTTATTTACCTCTCTGTGCCTCTGTTCTATCATCTGAAAAATGGGGACATAAAGATATCTACTTCATGGAATTAATGGGCGGTTTAAATGAATTAATATCTGGCATATTTTAAGCCCTATACAAGTGATAGCTTTTAAAATCGATATTACATCCTCAAGTATAAAGGTCAAATAGATATTGGATACATGTGCTCAGGGGCTGGGTAAAAGTTCAAGGGAAAAAAATTCGGCATTTTCAGCAGACTGGTGATATTTAAAGCCATAGAACTGGAAAAATGTCATCTAGAGAGGAAGTTTAGAGGGAGATCAAGGACCTAGAAAACAGAAGATGCTACAAGGACATTATTGAATCGGTCTCAAGTGGTAGGCACCATATTTTCCAAACCATTTACCTAACTCTATAAAAAAAACTCTGCTCATGATGCTTATGTAACGTGTTAACCAATGTCTTTTCCGTAAAGATTCAACTGAAAATATCCCACCTTGAAGTTGGTCTAGGGAAAAAGATTTCTTTCCATATTTATCAGTTTATTTCCCTTTACTGGACAAGAACTATGTAAGCCACAAATTTACCTTTGAGATTAGTTGCCGCAATTTCAAAGCTAAGTTGAAAATTCATCTGAAGTTCAATTCACTAATTCCAAGTACTATTTCTCTCCTCCTTTTAATGAATATTTATTGTTTCCATTTTCATTGTCCGATTAAATTTTGTAAAATCACTTCAGATCCTTTGTGGAAGAGCAGGTGGAGGAGCAGCAGTGGAAAACAGTGGCGGTGGGGGGAAGGCTTTGGTATGTGGATTCTGTTTGCCCACCTGCCCCATCATAGCTGGCATCACTCACGGTCCCTCTCAGTCCCCCACACTGGACTTCTCTTCATTCCTAACCTGTCAAACTTCTCCCCACCACCAGACCTTCACATTTACTCTTTCCTCTGCTCACAATACTCTTTCCTCTACTCTTTATGTAGCCAAAACCTGCTCATCTTTCAAGTCTCAGATGACATGCCAACACTTCAGGAAGGTCTTCTCTGAATGCTCCCTGCTCCCCACCTGCCCACCAATTGTATAATCTCACAGACTCTGTCCTTTTTCTTCATAGCACTTATTATCGTTGAAATTGTTTGATTTGGGGCAATTATCATCTTTTTAAAAAAAACTTTCATTAGTCCTTGCATTCTCATTTACAAGAACAGAGTTTCACCCAAGATTATACATTCAAAGATAACCGGAGACTAGCTCTCTCTACTCCTTGCCCACCAATCCCTTAGTCTGTAATGGTGGAACAGCTATAGGTCAGGCAGCTTTGGTGTTTTTAAAGGACCCATAGAAGTGATAGCAGAATGAACTAATCACCAATTTTAAAAACGCTTTTGCCATTTCTTTCTCTCTGAGATATTCAGTCCATATTCAAACTTCCCCAATCATAGGAAATGCCTTTTACAGCTGTTTCTAATTCTGGATCACGTTGAGGTTCACATATTGCATTTGAATTTCTTGTCTTTTTAGAGTCTTTTGGTCTAGAAAAGTCTCTCCATTTTCTTCAGAGTATTGACTTTTTGAAGAATCCAGGCCAATGTTCTGTTTTCCGGATTTGTCAGATTGTTTCCTGATGGTATTGCTGAAATCACTCCTCTATCTCTTTTGTTTTTTATAAACTGGAAGTTAGGTCTAGAGCAGGGCTATTTAGTAAAAATATAGCATGAGGCACATATGTAATTTAAAACTATGTATTAGCTGTATTTTAGAAAGTAAAAAGAAACAGATTAAATTAATTTTAATATGATGTTTAACCCGATATATCTAAAATATGATTTCAACATATAATAAATATTAAAAAGACATCAATGAGACTTTTTAATATATTTTTGGTACTAAGTTCTTTAAATTCTGTGTTTTTTATAGTTAAAGCACATCTCAATTTGGAGTAGCCACATTTCAAGTGCTTAGTAGTCAAATGCGGCTAGTGGCTATCATATTGGACAGTGCTGTCTAGAGACTTGATTAGATTGATTCTTGGTAAGAATGTTTCATGGGTGATATTGTGTACTTCCCATTGTGTTATATCAGGAGACTCATAATACCTGTGTTCTACTGTCACTGATGTTAAGTTTATCATTTGGATAAAGGGTTTAATGCCAGAGTTTTCCACTATACAAGATTCATTTTCCCCCCATTATTGTGTAGAAAGTAATCTGTAAGTATTCCTTGGGCACCATGAGTCTGTCTTGTTGACCCACAACCTTTTGTGCAATGATTTTAGAATCCATTGACCATCCTTGTGGGAGCCAATTATTACACTGCAGTTTACAAAATGGTAATTTCCTATAATTCCTTTCACATCTATTAGCTGGCAACCTTCTACAAAAAGAGAAAATATTTACTATTAACTGGAAGGTGTTTACATTAGGGATTCTCTTTGCTCATTTTCTTTAGGATGCAAGGATTACAGAGAGTCCATGTGGACAGCTCCCAGGATTGGGAGTGCACTGGTGAGGTAAGCAGCCCAGGAGAGGTAGGGAGTGAGTAGAGATCAGGAAGATGATGCGTTTGTTAAGGTAAGGCCAACTACTGTAGCAAATAACTGTCAACATGGCTGAACACGTAGGAGTTTACTTTTGCTCATTTGAAAGTCCTATGTGGGTGTTTCTGCTTGACGGGTAGCCTTTCTCTACACTGTGATTCAGGGACATGGGCTCCTACCATCTTATGGCTCTGGCATTACCTAAGGCCTTGAAGTCCCCTGCATCTAGGCTGAAGAGAAAGAGAGAGTGAAGAAGGTCCTTCACCTCTTAACTGCCTTGACCTGGAAAGTGAAACACATAATGTCCACTTGCACTTCGTAGTAAGAGCTAGTCAAATGGCCCCACTATAAGCAAGGGGTGGGGTTGGGCTGGGAAATACAGGTTCTCTAATACAGTTACTTTCCAGAAACATCTATTTTCTGTAGAACAGACAGTAAGCTATCACTGCCACACTGCAGCTGAGAGGCCACTGGCCAGAGAATAGAAGAGTGTTTGCTGGCTCTTTCTTCTTTTTACTCCACTTGTGGCAGGCTAATTGTGTTTTTTTTATTTAATCTGAAAAGGACCACGTGAGATTCTTTTAAAAAAGCCTCCATGGGCAGCCATGATTGCTATTTAAAAGTAGAAAAAAGAAAGAAAATCATAGAGCTGAGTATAGAAGGCATTGAAAAATACTTTATGAGTTATTTCACAAAATGTAGTGATAGGGAAAAATGGATGTAGGGAAAATGCAAGAGTAATATAAATTGAGACAGATTTATCACATTTCTACAGCATGAGTTTTCTATGGGAGAAGTGTTTAAAGCATTTACACACATGGCCTTCAGAGTCTGAAGTATAAACATAATCTTAAAATATTATCTGCTAAATAACTGTGTGTGTGTACTAATTCATACATATATTTTAGACATTCCTGGTCCTGGGACTCATGATCTTGGCCCTAATGGTCACAAATGTGACAAGGCTACATCTATTGATTCAACAAATATCTGTTGAATGTCTACTATGTGTCAGATACTGTTCCAGGTGTTGAAGATGAATACCTGGTGAGTAAGAATTACACAGTCACTCCCTTATGGAGTTTATGGTTCGGTGGGAAAACAGACATTAAGAAAATAGTTACCACCTCCCTCCCCAAATCAAATGAATTCAATGACGACAAGTGCTCTGAAAAAAACTTGAGGGTCCATGAGATTATATAATGTGAGGGGGAGGATTCAGGGAAGAGCTCCCTGAAGTGTTGGCACTTAATCTGAGATTTGAAAGATGAGCAGGTTTTGGCTATATAAAGAGTAAGGGAAAGAGTCTTCTGAGCAGAAGAAAGAGCAAATGTGAAGGCCTACTGGGGAGAAGTTTGACAGGTTAGGAACAAAGAGATGTCAAGTGTGGGGGACTGAGAGGGACCATGAGTGATGCCAGCTACAATGGGAGAGGCGGGCAGGGGTCAGATCATGCAGGGTCAAGCTAAAGATTTTTAACTTCAGCCTGAAAACAAGGGGGTAGAATCTGAAAGAATATAAACATAGGTGTCTTACGATTGTAGTTGTATTTCAAAAAAGATTGCCTTAGTAGTAGCCATGTTAGAGATTAAAATATTTTACAATGATTAAAACAGCACTGGCAGATGAATTAAATGGCAACTTAATGAATGGAGGAGAAAGTCCAGCAGAAGACCAAAATATATATAGGAAATTCATACATGGTAAATATGAAATTTCAAATAAGTGGGAGGGAAATGGTTTACTTGTTAACATTTTTGGATACCTGAGTATGCCTCTAGAGAAAAAATAAACTTGGACCAATAATTCAGAAATTTAAGAACACAAAATGAAGTTATAAAAGAACTAGAAGAAATCATGGTAAAATTAGGAAAAATAACATTATAAGTGGGGAATACCTTTTCTCAGTAGGTTTCAAAATCGAGACATCATAACAGTGATGGTGGCTTGACCTAGGCCCTGGAGAGATGGCAGTGGATGGCTTCAAGGCATATTTTGGAGGTGGAATCAGCAAGAGCAGGTGATTATTAAATGGGGTGGACAAAAGAGGGAGAAAGCAGAAAGATGTCAAGGATGATTTTAGGGGCTTGTCCGGTGGCGTAGTGGTTAAGTTTGCGTGCTTAGCTTTGGCGGCCTGGGGTTTGCAGCTTCAGATCCCGGGCACTGGCACTGAACTAGCACCACTCATCAAGCCATGCTGTGGCAGGATCCCACATAAAATACAGGAAAATTGGCATAGATGTTAGCTCGGTGACAATCTCCTTCAAGCAAAAAGAGAAGGATTGCCAACATATGTTAGCTCAGGGCCAGTCTTCCTCACACAAACACAAAAAAAGGATGATTTAAGGACTTCCAAAGTTTGAGGAATCCAGTGAGCGGAGTGCTGCCTACCAAATGGGAAAGAGGGAGGAGGGGATATTGCAGAATGATAAAAAAAAATTCAGCTTTGGATTAAAATATTTTGTGTTTCGAAGGACACCAACAAGAAAGTGACAAGACAACACAGCAAAACCCTTGCAAATCTCATAAGTGACTTATACCCAGAATATATACAGAACTCTTAAAACTCAATAATAAAAAGACAACCCAATTTAAAAATGGGCAAAGAATTTGAATAGTCATTTCCCCCAAGATATATGAATGGCCAATAAACACATGAAAAGATGCTTGACGTCATTAGTCATTAGGGAAATGCAACTAAAAACCACAATGAGATACTACTTCACATCCGCTAGGATGACTATAATCTAAAAGATAGATAATAATGTCAGTGAGGATGTGGAGAAATTGGAACCCTCATACATTGCTGGTAGGAATGTAAAATGGTGCAGCAACTTTGGAAAACAGTTTGGCAGTTTCTCAATATGTTAAACATAGACTTACCATATGACTCCACAATATCACACGTAGGTGTTTATCCAAGAGACATGAAAACATATGGCCACACAAAGGCTTCTCTGCGAATGTCCATAGCAGCATTATTCATAATAAGTAGAAAGTGGAAAAAATCCAAATGTCCATCAACTGATGAATGGATAAACAAAATGTGGAATATTCATACAATAGAATATTTGGCAATAAAAAGAAATGAAGTACTGAAACAAGCTACAACAGGGATAATCCTCAAAAATATGTGAAGTGAAAGAAGTCAGTTACAAAGACCACATATTGTATACTATATATACATAAATGTCCAGAATAGGCAAGACTTAGGAAAAGAAAGTAGATTAGCGCTGGGAAGGAGAGGAGGTTCGGGAAGAATGCAGAGTGACTTCCAGTAGTTACAGGGGTTCATTTTGGGGGTCATGAAAACGTTCCAAAATTAGATCATACGGATGATTGAACAACTCCGTAAATGTATAAAAAACCATTGATTTGTGTACTTTAAACAGGTGAACTTTATATTATGTAAATTATAGCTCAATAAAGCTCTCAAAAATTCAACTTGGGATATATTAACTTTCCTATATAAGTCTGAATTCTCTTAAAGAACTCCGTTCTGGTGTACTTGGGTTGAAGGGGTGTCTGAAGAGGTTCTGGGAGATGTCAGAAGCCTCAGAGTTTAGGTAACGATAGGTAGAAGGACAGGATGGGGAATAAATTGTTAGAGCATCTTATTTCCTTCCTCCTGTCAGCCGGAGCGAGGCCACGCCCCTCCCTCGTTTCCTAGCAACCAGCTCCCTACGGGTGCACTTCCTCAAGCCTCTCTCGTTCGTCACTTCCGCTCCGCGACGGGAAGTGAGGTCAGAGCCGGCAGCTTTCCCGGGAGTTCGGCGTTTGCGGTTTCTGCAGCAGCTGAAGGAGCGGCGTTTCGCTGGAACTGGCGGGCTCCCCTTCACTCTGGAATTCCACCTACCCCTCTGGGGGCGAGGCCCTCGAGGACTCTAGAGGGCTTCGAGGGCCCGGAGCTTCGCGCGAGAGGCAGCGAGGCCCGGGAACGCGTGGCGCCGCTGGCGGAGTAGGGGGCTGGCGGGGGCAGCTCCCTGGGCATCTGGACTCTTCAGCCTGGCGGCGTCTGCCTGCTCCGGCCCCGAGCGCTTTCCCCCTCCCCCCCGAGGACCACCGCGGGTTCTGGAGGTTGGGACTTCCCTGCGTCCCTCCCCCAACATCCCACATTCTGCCTTTGAAGGAAGACCCCTCAAAGAGAAGACTCACCTGGCCGCTGACCCCCTTCCCCGGCCAGCCCCTGAAGTGACCCGCCATGACCTTAGTATGAGCTAGTGACCGGCTTGTGACACTTTCCTGAGTCCTAGGGTAAATGTTTATACGTGCGCGTGGCCGTGTGTGTGCCTTTTATTTCCTGCAAAATCTGGGCTAGGAGAATTCTGGGCTGTGTTTGCAAGCGCGATATTTGGGTTTAGTTTTCTTTAACGTTTCTGCCGGGTTTCTTCCCTGTCGTTGTTGCAAATGAGACAGCTTTATGCCTTCTGTTAGCCGGGTGGGAGGGCACGCTGGAATTAGGCTGGAAGGGCCCGGGAGCTACTGATATTACGGATCTTAGTCTGACCTTTGAGGAGTTCAATTACCGATTTGTAGTAGGCGATTCTCAGTTTTAAGTGTTTAATGTGTTTGTGTCGTAAATGCAATACTGCAGGTTCTTCTTGGGTCGGATAGCAGTGTCCTGACCCTCATAGCCCTAAGCACTATGCTGAACACAGTAAAGGCTCGTTAATTTTTAAATTTAAATATCAGAAAATACACAATCTAACATTTTCAACTTAATGTTGAAGGGGCCTACTTAAATATAGCTCACCTCGTGGAAAGGACAACGTAATAAAATCTTTTTAGATAAATGTGTCTGAAATTTAGAGGCTGCCTAGAAGGCTATGTACAGTGCTCTCAGTAGAAGAGAAATATGGTGCATCTCTCTTTTAGGAAGAGACCAAATAGTTGTGTTTCATTGCGTTTTTTCTTTTTCCTTTTGTTCTTTCTTTCCTTTTTTATTTTTTAATAGGTGTTGTATCTTAACTTACTGACCCAGAGGTGCTTGCTGCCATTATGGGAAATCAGCTCGCTGGCATTGCTCCTTCCCAGATCCTTTCTGTGGAGAGTTATTTCTCAGACATCCATGACTTTGAATATGATAAGAGCCTGGGGAGTACTCGGTTTTTTAAAGTTGCTCGAGCGAAGCACCGAGAAGGCCTGGTGGTTGTCAAGGTCTTTGCAATTCAGGATCCCACATTGCCTTTAACCAGCTACAAACAAGAACTGGAGGAACTGAAAATCAGGCTTCATTCTGCGCAAAACTGCCTGCCTTTCCAGAAAGCCGCAGAAAAAGCATCTGAGAAAGCAGCCATGCTCTTTAGGCAATATGTACGAGACAACCTCTATGATCGCATCAGTACCCGTCCATTCTTAAATAACATTGAGAAGCGCTGGATTGCTTTCCAGATCCTGACAGCTGTGGACCAAGCACACAAATCTGGAGTCCGTCATGGGGACATCAAGACTGAGAATGTAATGGTCACCAGTTGGAATTGGGTCCTTCTAACTGATTTTGCCAGTTTTAAACCCACTTATCTTCCAGAGGACAACCCAGCAGATTTCAACTATTTCTTTGACACTTCACGGAGGAGAACTTGCTATATTGCTCCTGAACGTTTTGTTGATGGTGGATTGTTTGCCACTGAGTTAGAATATATGAGAGATCCTTCAACTCCACTTGTAGACTTAAATAGCAATCAGAGAACAAGAGGAGAGTTGAAGCGAGCAATGGACATCTTTTCAGCAGGTATTTGAGTTGGTCAAATTTGCTAAGGGGGAGGCGCATGTATTTTAACTCTTGAACGTAAACGTAGCTTTTTTTAGATCCTCATATGTTGAAAAGTTAATTTCTTGATATGTCCTCATACCCTATTTCAGATAGATGAAGCTTGCTTTCATTGGACATTTTTAAGTGCCTAGAAAATGCAAAGAGCAGTTCATTTATTCAAACATTTAAGAAATATTTGAATTCTTCCGTGTGTGTCAGGCACTCTCTTAGGCACTAGAGACGTAGATGGGTACTTATGTCCCTCTTTTCAAGATGCTTACACTTCAATGTGGAGATTATGATATTGAAAAAGGACATTTTGATGCGGTATGCTTTGCTAAGATGGTGATGAGCATAGGGTGCTGTTATAGGAACATGTAGGTACTTAAATTAGTCTCTAAGGTGGTGATGGGTGGAGAGGCTGGATCAGGAAACACCTCTTTATTGGAAAGATGATATTTAAACTGAGACCTGAAAGATGATTGGGAGCTAGCTATGGTAAGGGGAGTTGGTTTCAGGCAGAGGGTGTTGTTGATACAAAGACTTGAAGACCAGAGCATGGTGCATGATTGATTAGGGCAGTTTAAGTAGTTTAGTGTATCTGGAACATAGGTGCGAGCTAAGCCAGGCCCAGATCGAAAAGGGTCTGGCATGGCCATGATGGTCTACAGGGACATTAATCAGATAGGTGTTTTAGACAGAACACTGACTTGTGGCATGGAGGGTGGATTGCAGGGAGCTACACTGGAGACGGGAAAAACAGTAAACTGCCACAATCCAGGTAAGACATGATGCTGACTGGCTTAAAGTTGTGACACAGTTGGAGAGGGAGTGGAGAGAAGTAATGCTTAAGAGGGAGTAGGTAGAATTGTTAGGACTTGGTGACTGATTGGTGTATGAAGTCACCAATTTTTACCTCTTCTTGGGAAACTGGCTGGATGGTGATGCTGGTCCCTGAGATAGGAGACTCAGGAGGAAGAACAGGTAGGGGGTGGGAAGATGATGAGGTCTGTATTAGATATGCTGACTCGAAGGAGTTTGGGGGATATCCAGGAGAAGATGTACAACAGGCAGTTGGTTATAAAGGTTTGGTGCATAGAGATTTAGGATGGAGGTGGAGATTGGTAGTTATCAGGGTAGGTATAAGGGAATGAGTGTGGAGCTAGGGAGAGTTCATAGAGAAGTGATTCTTAAGATTTTTTGGATCCCATTAAGGATTTTGATGAAATCAGTATCCTCCTTCCCTGGTAATAAGTACCATGCATTCATATACATTCTTTCACATACACTGAGCACATGAAGCTGGGCCACGGATTCCAGATTATATATGAACTTCCCGGAGAAGTGGGCTGAGGATGGTATCCTAAGGAGTACCGTATAAACTCTGGCATCATTGCGACTTTTTGTAAATTTTGCAAAGGTTGAGTTTATGGGTTTACTACAAGGAAAATATAAATTGCACTGTATTTTAGATTACTTAAGAGAAGTAACATAATTAATGAAAATGTTTATTTCATCTAAGGGAACAAAAAATAATTGTTACATAGGATTGCACCTCTCTTGGGCTCACTAATCTGTGTCCCAAGGTAATACTGAAGGGGGTTTCCGTTAAAATAGAGTCAGCCTCCAGGCTGTAAATATAACAAGGTCGGAAATGTAATCCATCAAAGTCCCAACTTTCTTGATCAGTGAATTTATGTAAATTTCTCTTGAAGCATTTTTACATTTTAAACTTACTGTTCTGTCAATAGAACTCCTTTAACTTAGAAATGTGACCACTTTTTAGCTTCAGGGCATCATTTATAGGTTTTTTTTAAAATTGAGGTATTATTGACATATAGCATTATATTAGTTTCAGGTGTACAACATAATGGTTTTATATTTCTATGTATTTTGAAATGATCACCACAATAAGTCTAGTTAACATCTGTCACCATACATAGTTGCAAAAATTTTTTTTCTTGCGATGAGAACTTTAAAAATCTGCTCTCTTAGGAGCTTTCAAATATGCAATACAGTATTATTAAGTATAGTCACCATGCTGTACATTGCATCCCCAGGACTTATTTTATACTGAAGTTTGTTAGGGTTTTAAAACTTCAGGGATTGATGAAGAGTTTATATTTATCCTTTCTGTTCTCATTATAGTATGGTAAAAACTTAACCAAATTCTTATCCAACATTTGTTTTTCCGGACTAAAGAGCCCTACCCTGTTTCGTCTGAAGATAGGCCCTTTCATTCCTTTGAAAGACGTGGGTGGGATCTGTCCACCTCCCAGGGCTCCCAAGATTTGATTTAGGCTCTTTTCCCCATCTTCATGCATATCCATGATTGCTGGCTGCTAGTTTGGCAGAAGTGTATATAGTCTCTCTCTCTGGTCACAGATATGGGCAGGGCCCTGTTTGCTGGAGATCTTTCATTTGTTCACTTGAAAAATATTTGAGGATCTTTTATGTGTGAGACACTGTATTGTGTAGATGTTGGGAATACAATTGTGAACAAGACTGACAAAATTTTTGTCCTCATGGAGCTTTCGTTCTAGTGGAGGACAGATAGAATAAACAAGTAAAAAAGTAAGAAAGTTAATTTTGGTTAGTGATAAGTGCTGTGACTTCTCGGTGCTCTGACAAAGGCTAGTAGGGGACTGCTTTAGATAAAAATGGTCAGAGAAGGCCTCTCTGAGAAGGTAACATTTGAGCTGAGATCTGAATGATCAGAAGGACTCAGTCAGGATAGAGGTAACTTGAACAAGGTGTTCTGTAGGGAAATAGCACCCACTAACACCTCCTCCAGAATAACATTCTAAAAGTTGCAAGAAAAAAATCCTACATTCACTTCTGTATTAGTCTCCTAGGATGCCGTGACAAAATGTGTGAGACTGGATAGCTTTAACAAAAATTCTGGAGACAGGCAGGCAGTCCCAGGTCAAGGTGCCCGCACGGTTGATTTCTCCTGAGGCCATTCTCCTTGGGTTGCAGGTGGCTGCCTTCTTGCTGTCTCCCCACATGGACTTTTCCCTGGTGTCCCTTCTTATGAGGGCACCAGTCATAATGGATTGAGGCCCCAGCTTTATGACCTCATTTAACCTTAATTGCCTGTTTAGAGGTGTTATCTCCAAGTAGAGTCACATTCTAAGCTACTGGGTGTTAGGGCTTCAGCATATGAATTTGGGATGGGGTTGGGGATGACGCAATTCAGTCCGCAACAACCTCCATTTAGTTTAAATAGTCATGTGTAGCTATATTTCTTTCTGACTTTTTATTTGGAAATAATTTCAAATTTATAAACTTTAAAAACTTGCAAAAATAACTATAGTACATAGAGCACCCATATACCTTTTACCCAGATTCGCATGTTGTTAACATTTTACTCCAATTGCTTTATCATTTGTACCTTTTCTCTGCTCTCCCCACCCCTCACTCCCCCCACAGTCCTCCACCCGCCATGATTTTTTCCTGAATAAGTTACATACATCATGGCCATTTACCCCTAAATACTTCAGTATGTGTTTCCTAAGATTAGGGATGGTTTCTTATGTAACACTTATGTAACTGTATGTTGCAATTACCAACTGCAGCAAATTTAACATTGATACAGTGCTTTAATTTACACTTTTTGTTTTATTTTTTCACTTGACCCAGGAATATCACTTATAGCATTTTTCCTGCTCCAGGATAGGACTCAGTCTAGGGTCAGGTATTGCATTTAGTTGTCATGGCTCTTTAGCCTCCTTTAATCTGGAACATTTCTGTAACCTTTCTTTGTCGTTATGACGTTGATATTTTTGAAGAATGCTTTTCCTTTAAATTTTTAAAATTATACTTTTTATTTTGAAATGATAGACTCACAAGAAGTTGCAAAAATAGTGAAGAACGCTTCACCCAGCTTCCCTCAATGGTGACATCTTATATGACTGTAGTACTATATCAAAATCAGGTATTGACACTGGGGCATTACTGGTAACTAGACTATAGACCTTATTCAGTTTTTATCGTCTTTTATCTGCACTGTGTAAGTGTGCACGTGACACCCCATCCCTTTGTTTTTTAATAGAATGTTCCTCATTTTGGATTTGCCTGCTGTTTCCTTGTGGTTAGATTCAGGTTATTTGTTCTCAGTAGGAATACTGCTAGCTGGTGATGTGTCTTCACGGTATCACATTTGAAGGCAAATAGTGTTTGTTGGTGATGTTAATTTTGATCACCTGGTCAAGGCCAGTTTCTTCCCTGTATAGTTACTTTTTTAAAAAAAATCCCTTGCAACTAATAAGCAGCCTGTGGGAAGAAACTGAAAAACCATGCAAATACCCTGCCAGTCATCATAATTTCCTCCTTGATTTGGTGTCCATTGATGATTCTTACCTGATCCAGTTTTACTATGACGGTTGCAAAATGAAGATTTTCCAACGCCAGTGCTTCCTCCACATTTACTAGCAGTCCCTCAGCAGTCGACTATCCTCAGCTATTCTCTGTTTTCCCACATTTATTTATTTATTATTGGTATAGACTCATTAATTCCTGCAGTCAGTTTGCTGATTTTTTGGGGGGGTTTGTCTATATTCATCAGAAAAATTGGTCTCTCATTTTCCTTTCTTGTGATGTCCCTGTCTGGTTTGGCATCACGGTAATATTGGCCTCATAGAATGAGTTGGGAAGTGTTCCCTCCTCTTCTGTTTCTTTGGAGAGTTTGTGCAGGGTGGGTGTTAAGTCTTAACGTTTGAGAGGTTCCCCTGTTAGGCCATCGCGGTTCAGGCTTTTCTTAGAAGGTTTTCATCACCAGTTCAATCTCTTTTTTTTAAATAAACATTGGCACCTGAGCTAACAACTGTTGCCAGTCTTCTTTTTGTTTAAATTGCTTTTTCTCTCCAAATCCCCCCAGTACATACTTGTATATTTTAGTTGTGGGTCCTTCTAGTTGTGGCATGTGGGATGCTGCCTCAACATGGCCTGCTGAGTGGTACCATGTCCACACCCAGGGTCTGAACTGATGAAACCTTTGGCCGCTGAAGTGCAGCGCATGAAGTTAACCACTCAGCCATGGCGCTGGCTCCATCAATCTCTTTGTTTATAAGGTCCGTTCAGATTTTCTGTTTCTTTTTTTAAAAATTTTTTAAATTAATTAATTAATTATTTTGAGGAAGATTAGCCCTGAGCTGACATCTGCTGCCAATCCTCTTTTTGCTGAGGAAGACTGGCCCTGAGCTAACATTCGTGCCCATCTTCCTTTACTTTATATGTGGGATGCCTACCACAGCATGGCTTGTCAAGCAGTGCCATGTCCGCCCCAGGCATCCACACCAGGGAACTCCGGGCCGCCAAAGCGAAATGTGCGAACTTAACTGCTACCCCACCAGGCCTGGCCCCTAGATTTTCTATTTCTTTTGAAGTCAGCTTTGGTAATCTATATCTTTCTAGGAATCTGTCCCTTTCATTTAGGTTCTCTAATTTGTTGGCATACAGTTATTCAAAGTATTCCCTTATAATTCTTCTCATTTCTGTATGGTTCTTAGTAATGCCCCCCTTTTCATCCCTGATTTTAGTGGTTTGAGTCATCTTTCATCTTAGTAAAAATTTGTAGTTTTGTTGATCTTTTCAAAGCACCAACTTCTGAATTCATTGACGATCTCTATTGTGTTTTATTCCCTATTTCATAAATTTCCATTCCAATTTTTATTATTCCCTTCCTTCTGTTTGCTTTGGTTTTAGTTTTTCTTGTTTCTTAACGTTAAGGTTAGGTTATTGTTACGAACTCTTCCCTTTTAGTATAGGTGTTTATAGTTATACATTTCCTCTAAATACTGCTTTACTTGCATGCCATACATTTTTATATGTTGTGTTTTCATTTTCATTCATCTCAAAGTATTTTCTAATTTCCCTTTGATCCGTTGGTCATTTAGATGTGTTGTCTAATTTCTACATATTTGTGAGTTTTTCAGATTTTCTTCCATTATTGATTTCTTATTTCATTCCATTGTGTTTTGAAGGACATAATTTATATGATTTCATTCCTTTTACACTTACTGAGACTTGTTTTATGGCGTAGTGTGTGGTCTGCTCTGGAGGATGTTTCTTGTGTACTTGAGAAGAATTTTGTGTTCTGCTGTTGTTGAGTGGAATGTTCCTTCGATGTCTGTTAGATCCAGTTGGTTTGTAGTGTTGTTCATTTCTATTTCCTTCTTGCTTATGGTGTTTTTAATAGCTATTTTAAGTCTTTTTTTCTAAAACTTGACACTATATAGGTAGACATTAATTTAAGAGATTTATTGAGTGTTTATCATGTGTCAGCAGCTGTTTTAGTTGCAGGAGATTTTTCAGTGAACAAAAGAGGCAAAAAGTCCTTATCCATGGAGTTTGCCTTCTATTAGGCATATAGACAATAAAGAAATAAATACATAAAATAATATAATTTGGCAGTTGGTGCTGTGGGGAAAAACAGCAGGAATAGAGGAAAGGGAATCTGCCAGATGAGTATGGGGTAGTCGTGGTGAGGCTTGGAATTTTAAACTGGACTGTTAGGAAAGGCCTTACTGCTAAGATGACATTTGATTAAAGATCTGAAGGAGGTGGAGGTGTAAGGCACATGGATACTTGGGGGAATAGTATTCTGGGCAGAGGGACCAGCAAACACAAAGTCTGTGAACTAAGGTTATTTAAGGGTCTTTTTAAGTCTTGTTATATCGTGATTCAGTGAAACTGCTTTGTCCTTTTGGAAATGTAGACACTTTTTTTATTCCTTTAAAGGAATAAAAAGGATTTGAAGATTATGTAAGTGCAAAATGATTGGGTTAGCTCTCCTTTGCTCTCTCATCCCACACTTCTTAGCACTTCTCATTTTATAATTGTATTTGTTCACTGGTTTATTTTATGTTTCTCTTCCTAGAATGAAAGCTTCATGAGGGCAGGGATTTTATCTGTTTTATGCACTGTTAGAGCCTAGTGTATAGTAGGCATTTACTAAGTTTTTGTTTAATGATCAATAAGTGAGTTGTCAGATATGACTGTCAGTAGTTCCTTAAGAACTTAATGTCTATAAATCCAGACTTTAAAAAAACACTATGTTTTCCTGTGGCTTCTAATCTAGCTGTCTCTATATGTATGTGTATATATTACATACACACATACTCATTTTAAATTATAGAACTAGGAAGTAATTTTATTTATTTTTTTAAGAGGGAAAAATTAACGACCTTTTTTAACTTTACATTTTTAGAAACTGATGATTAGACAATAGACATTTTCTCTAGCTTGCTTAGTTGTAGATGTATGTTGTATCAAAAATTTTGATTCAATTTATTTTGGGTTTTGCATTTTGAGTTTTATGAATTCTTGATCTATATTAGTGATATCTTGCATTTCGTTTTTAATGGAATTATGTCTGCTGTTTTCCAGGTTGTGTGATAGCGGAGCTTTTTACAGAAGGTGTACCACTATTTGATCTCTCTCAACTTTTGGCTTATAGAAATGGACAATTTTTCCCCGAACAAGTGCTAAATAAAATTGAAGATCGCAGTATCAGAGAACTGGTAACTATGCTACAAATGTTGGCCATAAGGTTTTTAATAGAATTATGTTCTCACTTTTGCATTAGTCAGCTCTCCGTAATGCCGTGAATTTGGAACAAAGCAATAAAGCCCCATAGACTAATACAAATAGCCTATTGTTTTGACTTTGTTAGGGAGAAATGTACAATTTTTTTCCCCTTCTCAGACACAGGGCTCATTTGACTTAATTCTGTATACACACACACACACACACACACACATCTTCCCATTATAATCTTTAGCTCTGCTTTGGACAGTTTTGGAAGGAGGTAATACAGTGCTTGGGGGCTAGAGAGGTTGTGCAGGACAGAGCTTGCTAGTAAGAACTGAAGACATATATCTAAAATGAAGGAGACAGGAAACATCACCTTGAATATAATACAGAAGTATAGGGTCATTTCATATAGAAGCAGTTAGCTTTGTAGCCTCCCTTGACCCAGATGGCAGTTCTGGAAGGGGAGAGAGAGAATCACAAATTAGTGTAGCGGAACAGATAGGAGGAATTCTGTGGGAGGTCACATAAGCCATATATCCACATTACTGTTTGAGGGGATCTTTTTTCAGTCAGTCAGTACAGTAACTGATGCTTATGCTGATGACTCTGAGGCATGGAAAGGTTATGCTATATTTAAAATATTCTTTAGTAAGGTGGAGAAACATGTAATACATTTTCATTTCTCTTACAAATGGCGAATGTTAAAAAATAAGCTGCTTCAGAAGAAGCCAGTTTAGCTCATGTTTGATGAACAGTACACTGGTTTAGGAGTTGGCAACCCTGGCTGTTCTGCCTTAGGATGTGGCACTCATTTGTCGTGTTACATTGGCTGAGTAACTTCATCAATTTGGGCCTACATTTTCTTAACTGTGAAAGGAGTGAATTTGACTAATCTTAAGGCTTAATCCAAATGTAAAAGTAGTTCTCTTAAGTCACAGTTCCTTGTTTATTGTACATTTGATTTCCCCAAGTTCAAGGCTAGGCTCCTATTGAGAATATAAACAGAAAGCTCAGATAACTAGGTATATTTTTATGATATTTTAAGTGTAAATGTATGATGACTAATAGACTATATGGGGTCTAGGAGAGATTAAACTATACTCTGTATATTAAAAAAAGTGTTTCCCTATGATGCTGGAAGACAAAAGATAAATTCAAGTTAGGTATATCATTTTCAGTGTTTGCAGGATTTAATGTCTCTTTAACACTACTTGAAAAGTTTAAACGACTGATTTCCTTTTTGACTTGGCCCTAGAACTACACTTAAACCATGTATTTCCTTGGATTTGTGAAAATAAGGCTCTAAACCAGAGCTTTGATATGTAAACAGATTTCAGGGGTTCTGTGATTCTTTTCAGAATTGTGTATAATTTTGTATGCAAAAAGTGTGTGTATACTTTTTTCTCTGAAGAAAATCCCATTGCTTTCCTCAGATTCTTGCTGGCATCTCCTGCTCAGAAAGTTTAAGAATCCGTGGGTTGTGGGCAGGAGTATGTCACTCCCCTGTCTCGATAAGAGGAGAATGGTGAACAGGGTGGACCTCTGCTTTATGTGTCTGATCATCTGTGGTACATTAATACGTAATCTCCTTTCGCTTTCTAGGACAATAGTAGAGTCACATATTACTCAGTAGTCAGGTTCTGCAACTAGTGTGAAAGGTGAAGATTGAGAAGAGTCAGAATTACCTCAGAAATCCTTTAAATCATATGTAAGTTGCCCTGTTGCTTTCATCTGATTTAATTTGCTTTTCTCAAATCTGTCTTTTACTCCCCTCTCCCCTTGGTCTAGGTAACTCAGATGATTCACCGTGAGCCAGATAAACGTTTAGAGGCAGAAGATTACTTAAAGCAGCAGCGTGGCAATGCCTTTCCTGAAATATTTTACACTTTCCTTCAGCCCTACATGGCCCAGTTTGCCAAGGAAACATTTCTTTCTGCAGATGAGCGTATTCTGGTTATACGAAAGGATTTGGGCAACATTATTAACAATCTCTGTGGACACGATCTGCCGGAAAAAGCAGAAGGAGAGCCTAAGGAAAACGGGCTGGTTATCTTAGTGTCTGTTATAACGTCCTGCCTGCAGACCCTTAAATACTGTGATTCCAAACTTGCTGCTTTGGAACTCATTCTTCATTTGGCTCCCCGATTAAGTGTAGAAATTCTTTTGGATCGTATTACACCGTATCTTTTGCATTTCAGCAATGACTCTGTCCCTAGAGTGCGGGCTGAAGCCTTGAGGACGTTGACCAAAGTTCTTGCTCTTGTCAAAGAGGTTCCTCGCAATGATATCAATATCTATCCGGAGTATATTCTGCCAGGCATAGCCCACTTAGCCCAAGATGATGCTACTATTGTTAGACTAGCCTATGCTGGTAAGAGTTTATTGTCCAAGTAATAGCCACTCATATTTTTGAAGTTAGCCACTGTAATACCTCTTGTTTCTCTGATTTCTTTGGGAATTCCAAGAGTGAACTTTGGTCTTTGAATTGTTTGTGTACATTTTATTAATATTTATAGCTAGTTTGTTCCTGGGGCTCAGGTTTTGCGTTTATTCTCATTTTGAAGTGATCAGAATTACCGAGTGAAAAGTGTAATACGGAATCTTATGACTTGACTTGGAGTATTACTTTCAGTTTGGGGTTAGACTAATGTTCACAAGTATGTGCTTCTGCGGTAGTGTCTTTAGGTCTTTATAAAGTTTCTCTAAAAAATACGCTTGCTTGAATAACAGTTTTAGGATGCAACAGTCTGTTGATGTTGAAAAAGATTAATTTTGCTGGGTAATTTGGTGCTTAAAGAACCTAGCCTACTAAGTTACTGAATTTTAAGATCCTTTCACTCACTATAGTGTTTAGGATGTGTGGCTTCTTTGTGATGAGGTGGGTGTGTTGTATAACACACCCTACCTCTTTTGCTTGTGATTCTTACTCATAAAATCAAGTGATACAGATTCTTGTTTTTAGCTTCCCAAACTAATTCTGAATGCTTATTTCTGCATGAAAAATGTCATTGAAACACATAATTTCATAATTTATTTCTAAAATGTAATCTGATGGAAATCAGGGATTCTGTTTTGAAATCTGTGTAAATAGTACAAAATGTATGCTTGGTAATGATATTGTCACTTTTAAAAGATTCTTGCTTAGTTCCTTGATTTTACAATTTGCATGTCATTATTGTAACGGAACATGTGAAAAATGCCCTTTGGACTCTGGCCTTATCGCTGGGCGCATTCACAAAGTGATTGGTAGCTGTTGTTATTTTCCCTCTACATTTATTTTTATTTATATTCATCCATCTGCCTATTTACTTATTTGTGGTTTCTGGTTTCCATAACAGTATAGGTGTAAATTTCAGGCTTAGAAAATCCAGAATTTCTCTAAGACATATCCAAGTTTATCATTTGTAACAAGGCATGTTTATAACTTACTTGACAAATATAAATAATTGAACCAGATAAAATTAAATAAAAGAAAAGTTTATAGGTTTTTAAAACAAGCTGTATCTTTCTTTAGAGTTTCATGACCTCCTTTTAGCTGAGTATATCTTAGTCTGTTCTCAATTGTGTTAAATAGGTAAGGTTCTGATGTGTAGGTGCCGTGTTAACTTACTGAAATTCAATTATTAATAGTCATAACATAAAAATAATAGCTACTGTTTATTGAAAGATCTGCTGTGTGTCAGGGCACCTGCTGCTCAAGGTTGTTGCAAGGGTTAGTTGCAAGAGATCTATAGATTCTAAAATAGATTCTAGATTCTAAGATACGTAGATTCTAAGATTTTAAGGTCTGTATATCTCTCACAACTAACCCTTGTAACAACCTTGAGCAGCGGGTGTTATACTGCCTTCGTTTTACAAGTGAGGCAGTTGAGAATAGGAGAGGCTTGATAGCATGATCCAAATGTGTTGAGACTGCTTCTTTCTCAGTTCTCAGCGCTGCTTGTCTGGACCTTGATTTTGAAGCACCTCTGCTTTTCTTTGGTCTTCCAGGTCTTTATGGGTGAGAGTCCATGATAACGTTAGCAGGGTCAGTGCCAGTACCTTGAAGTGTCCCTTCATCGTGGCTTAGTGCGTGATAGAGCTGCCTTTATTAATAGAGCCATAAGTCTGTTTGAACTTGTATAATTAACCACACATGTCAGTAATTATAAATGTTTAAAATCAATTTTTAAATTTCTTTTTTGTTTGTTTGTTTAAAGGTTGGTTCTGAGCTAACATCCACTGCCAATCCTTTTTTCTTCTCCCAAAGCCCCCCCCAGTACATAGTTGTACATTCTAGTTGTAGGTCCTTCTGGCACTGCTGTGTGGGATGCCACCTCAGCAGTTGCTTGATGAGCAGTGCCAGGTCAGCGCCCAGGATTCGAACCGGCAAAATCCTGGGCCACTGAAGCAGAGCACTCCAGCTTAACCACTTGGCCCCTCAATTTTTAAATTTCTTTTATAGTATTCTTTTTTAACTCAGAGATGCTGGTATAGATTTGTATCTTGTGTAAACTTTTGAGTGTCTTGTGGTTTATGAACTTAAATGGGATAATAAGCATAGATCTGCTTAGACTTTAGAGGTGCTAGGAAAGTAAGAAAATTTTCCTAATGAAGATATGTTCATTAAAGTGGAAATTTCATCTAGGATTTTGACTTATTATCAGAGGATAGCCCATGTTTAGGGTGAGTGGGCATTACAGGGTATTAATATCTTGCTTACGTAGAGGTAAATTTTTGTTCTATTCAGAACAATGTTGAACCTGGCAGGGGTGGAGGGTGGGACTCCAAAATGAAAGGAATCACTGCATTTGATAGGCTCAAAAATCTCAATCATTTATTGTGAGATGCGTCTCAATTTCAGAGATACTAAAAAACAAAGAAAATGGGAGTCTTACAGTCAATAAAATAAGGTGGTTAAACTATATGTTCAGTGTTATTCACTGTGAAGAAGGAAAAGAGTGCAGTCTTTGGCTGGTATGGTCATATGTTAAGATGCACAGACATGGGAGAGAAAGAAAGATAGAGACACAGGAGTAAATAAAAATGGAAGGAAGAAGAAAGTGTAAGCAAAGAGCACATGGAATTGATAGCAAATGTGACAGCAGAAATTAGAAATAGATATTTTCAGTGGCCAGGAGTGTCAGATAGTCTGAATAGATGATCAGAGAGGGAGAGAGGAGAAAATATAGACAACTGCAGAAGTGTGGCAAACAACCTCACACTTTGGTTCACTGAGAACTTCAGAGTATCACTTGTAAAGCAGTCTAATAATGGTGATTTAGTTTGGTAATGGCTCTTTGAGGTAGATGTGACTCATTGATGTGTGAAGAAACTGAGACTCAGATTGGTTAAGCAGCTAACCAGTGAGTATTAGGGTTGAGATTTGAACCAAGACCTGTGTGATTCCAAAGCCAGCTTGATCTGTTATTTTAATGTGAAAATGTGTTTCTCTGTTAGTCTCATGCATTTCTCTCACCTGTTAAGATACTGGTTAAAGGGTAGGTCTCTGGAGAAGGATTAAGCTTTTTTTGTCTCAATAGATTGAATGTTGTATTTTGGGTTATTTTTGTATTTTTTTCCAGTTGTATTGAGATTTAATTGACATACATTGCTGTATAAGGTGTACAGCACAATGGTTTGATGTACATATATTGTGAAATGATTACAGCAATAAGTTAGCATCTGTCATCTCATCTATAGATAGAAGAAAAAGAAAAAGCAAAGAAAACAAAATTTTCTTTCTTGTGATTGAGAACTCAGGATTTATTCTCTAAACTTTCATATATATCATATAGCAGTGTTAATTATAGTCATCATGTTGTACATTTTTGTATTTTTAAAGAAACTTATGTTTTATTATTAAAACTTTGTTTGGGAATAGTTGTAGATTATCAGATTAGTTATGGAAAAATCTGATTAAGTGCCAAATTGTAAAGTCCTACTTTGCCTCCTTAGTTTTATGATTATTATTTATCTGTATAAAGACTTAGGGAGGAAAAGTTATAAGCATTACAAAAACTTGTGATTATAATTATCATAAATTTTCTCCTTTTTATAGAAAACATAGCTCTGTTGGCAGAAACAGCTTTGAGATTCTTGGAATTAGTACAGTTAAAAAATCTCAATATGGAAAATGATCCAAATAGTGAAGAAATAGATGAAGTTACACATCCCAATGGAAATTATGACACAGGTAGTATAATTTTCTCTTCCTGATTGCCTATTATTTAGATAAACTGCTAATGTGAACTTGAAACAAACTGTCATTTGTAATTTTCATGTAAGATGAAAGAATACCAGATAGATAGATGGGAAGGATCCCTGGTGTCTGATTGTTCTCTCTATTCTCGTACACTGTTACCTACATAGAAAATGATCAGTTTGTCACCACAGATTCTAAACTCAATTGTTTTTAAGCCAGAATGGAGTTGTGTCAACAGTAAAGCTATCTGAATTATATAATTCTTGTAAGATAAAAAAAATTGGAAACATCATAGCTAAAGAATCTAAACCTTTTCTCCTCATGTGAGTATAGTCATACCTCAGTATTTTAGGGGTATTGGTTCCAGGACCCCCGTGGACACCAAAATCTGCAGATGCCCAAGTCCCTTATATGAAATGGTGTAGTATTTGCATATAACTTATGCACATCCTCCTATATACTTTAAATCATCTCCAGATTACTTATACCTAAGACAATGTAAATTCTTTGTAATAGTTATATTGTATTGCTTAAGGAGTAAAAGCACAAAAAAAAATCCATGCGTGTTCAGTACAGACATAACCATCATAGGCCTTTTGATCCGTGGATGCGGAACCTGCAGGTATGGAGGGTTGACTGTGTATTATGAGTATCCTCAATCAAAAACTGTGTTTATTTCGTATTATCTATGATTTACATACGAAAACCCACACCTATTACTGTAAAGGAACAGATATGAGGTCAGAGTCCCTGTCTTAAGTTTCTTCACATCCATACAACTATTAACAGGCTTTCAGCTGACGCTTATTGAGGTAAAGATTTAGAAGTAAAATAATATATTTAGACCTGTTCCAAGATGTTTCTAGTTCAGAAAAACTAGAGAAATCTGGTTTTCAGATTTTTATGCTATAGCCAACAGTAATGGCTCTATTACTTGTTAGAATGGCATCATTTTATACAGCATATATTATCTGGAATTGAAGACAGTGGAATAATTTTGAACTTATAGAAGCTTGTATCAGAAAGGAAATCCTTGCTTTTTTCATGGAATTATGTAAAAAATAATACTGTCCTACATTCTATAACCGTATAATTGGACCTTTTTAGATAAAGAATTTAGGTATTAAAACTTTCTAGGAGTTAAAGTTTTTCTTAATATGAGCATAGAGTTTTGCATATCAGATCACCTTTTCTCTTGACAGTGGCTGCATCACTAGTGGCCTCTGCCCTCATTCATTTAGCCAATGGCTAATTGTTAAGCATAAGCTCTGCATCAGGCTCTTGTGTACCTGCTCTGAGCAGTAAGGATATGGTGGTGAATAAGACAGAAGAGATCTCTGCTTTTGCACTTCATTTTAGTAAGGAAAGGACAGACAACTAAGTAAATAAATAAATGAAAAGGGCAGGGTGGATAGGAGATAAGGTCAGAAAAGAAGGTGGTAGCCAGATCATGTAAAGCCTTGAGAGGACTTGTAGTTATTTTCTGGCTTTCTAAAAATAAAATAAACTGACCTTTAAAAATGCTCTCTAAAACTATTGCCCTGTACCCTCTGATATATCCTGAACCTATCTAGTATTTCCAAGTCCTTGATTAGGTTAATCTTATTGGGGCAGTGTGATCTCCTTTCTGGTGTTTCCCCATAGTTTTCTCCTTCAGCCTCATGAATAGAGCCATTTATTGAGATAGTAACTGTGCTTGTGGCATCTGTTTATTAGGATGTTTTCTAGTTTCTATTTCATTTTCCCATTTATCCTTCAGTTCTTTGAATAGTGGAAAAACTTGGTGATTATAGACTTTCTATAGTAGCTTCTGTAATCATTTTATTTCTCCAAGGAGTAAGAGAAATCTGGGTCTGTATAGATGGGGGAAAAAAGTGATCCTATCTTCCTTTTTGTTTTTAGAGCTCCAGGCCTTACATGAAATGGTCCAGCAGAAAGTTGTCACTTTGCTAAGTGACCCTGAAAATATCGTGAAACAAACCTTAATGGAAAATGGAATAACACGGCTGTGTGTATTCTTTGGACGTCAGAAAGCCAATGATGTTTTATTGTCCCACATGATCACTTTCCTAAATGATAAGAATGATTGGCATCTGCGTGGAGCCTTTTTTGATAGTATAGTTGGTATGTTTTTTTGTTTTTAAATTCGTCTTTAAGATTTTGAATTATTCTCTCAAACAAATACTTCCATGCAACCTGAAAGGTGATACCACCAAATTTTATTAATGATAAAATGAGTTCCTAGTATTTCTGTCTGTTTTCATGATGCTTGTAGGTGATAGAAGTATGTTAGCTGATCAAGGGATTGGTTAATTACACTGTGATACATCCATATGAAGGAATACCATGTGGTCATTGAGAACTTTGTGTTAAAAGAATATTTAATGACCTGAGAAAGTACCATGAAATGTTATTAAAGTGACTAAAGTAGGTTGTAAATGTACCTAGAGTATGGTCCCAGTTGTGTAAAGGTAACAGTGACAAATCATAAATGTTTATAAAAAAAGACTGGAAGATACTATGAAGTGAATAGTGATTATCTCTGGGGCTGGGATTGCATGTGATTATTTTCTTTATATTTTCCATATTTGTCGAATTTTCTACAATAAACATGCATCACTTTTAAAATCAGAAAATAAAGTATAGCTATGATTGAATGTCAACGTACTTGGAAAGAAAATTAAAATTCGTAGACTTTGCTTTGTATAAACTGAAAATTTGTGAAAAATTAAGCAGCCTTTTTTGCTGTTTTTTCAAAATGTTGCAATTCTTGATTTTTAGATTTATCTAAGGAAGAGGGACATCTTATATTTTATCTGCATGACTTCTGTTACATTTAGATTCAAAATTAGAAAGAAAGGAAGTGGACTTTATTTTCAGTAGATTCTCATGTTTGACATGGGATTTAATATTTTCCCTTTTGAATAACAACTTAGCCTTTCCACCTGATCGTACTGATCTTTTCAATTTTAGATTTTGTCAGTTATGAAATATTATATGCTAAAACCATGTTATTATGATTAAACACTAATCCTTTTTATATCATTTCACACATGATCGTAACAGCTTGTCTGTTAACTCGAGGTTTAAAGACTCTTCTACACATTGGAAAGCTTTGGTGGTGTCTGAACTTTCTCATGTAGTAGCAGAAAGCTATAGGGTTTAGATTTTGATTTCCAATAATCTGGGAAAGTAACTGCTGAAAGATTTGCTGTTGCATGGTTTTCCTAGAAAATAAAAAAAAGGAAAGAAACTCATATGGCAGCAGTATTGGTATTTCTGTAAACGCTATCATATAGTGTTTTGGAGAAAAGGGTAGTTCTTACTTTGGAAAGCTTTGAAATTGTCTGCTGTTCTTGCTTTGTCATGACTGGAGATTACTGTACCTCCTCTTTTCCAACATCTTTACTTGGTTTTTTTGTTTTTGCATTAGTTTATTCATTTCATTCTTGCATCTCGGACTCCATCTAACTCAGTTCCTGAATTTAGCATACTTTACTTCTCACATCTTTTTGTCTTTCTTGTTCTCTTGTTCTTTCAAATCTGTTTTTATTTCTTTTCTTGAGAAAAGGTGGTTCTTAGAACTTCCTCCATCTATTGGTCAATTCATGTGTATTTTGAAGCATGCCTTTATATTAGTTCTTTTTTCATTTTAAAATCATTTTCATTGATTTTTTGGTGTTGTTGTTTATAAAAGTAATACATGCTTGGTGTAGAAAATTTGGAAAATACAGAAACCAAGAAGCATCTCTAATCCTACAACCCATGTACAGTAACCTCTCTTAATGTTTTGGTCATTCTTTTCCTGTAGGTCCTCTCCTTTTCTTCCCTCCCATCTGTCCCATTCTGTCATATATGCTGAGAGGCACTATGGTGTACTGGTTAAGAGTAGGTACTCTGGAGCTAGACTGTTGGGTTCAAGTTCTGGCTTTGTCACTTAGTAGTTATGGTTTTTGGGGAAAAAATTGAATCTCTGATTTGTGCCTGAGTTGGCCTGTATTTAAAAAGAGAGTAACAATAGAACCTGTCTCACTGGTTGTTGTGAAGATAAAGTGAATTAACATGGAATAGTGCCTGGCACTAAGTGCTATGTATATATTATATTACCTCTTAATGTTATTTTATTATTTCTTAAACGTTTTTCTTGTAACATATGCTAAGCATTTTCTCATGTTATTAAAATTCTTTGAAACTATATATATATATATATATTTTTTTTTGAGGAAGATTAGCCCTGAGCTAACTGCTGCCAATCCTCTTCTTTTTGCTGAGGAAGACCGGCCCTGAGCTAACACCCGTGCCCATCTTCCTGTACTTTATTTGTGGGACACCTGCCACAGCATGGCTTGCCAAGTGGTGCCATGTCTGCACCTGAGATCGTAACCTGCGAACCCTGGGCCGCCGAAGCAGAACATGCGAACTTAACCGCTGTGCCACCGGGCTGGCCCCTGAAACTATAATTTAATAGATCAAATATTCCATTACATAATTTTGCCAAAATTTATGTAACTCTTCTTTTGGATATTTAAATTTTTTCTATCAGATAAACTTTTACCTAAATATTTTTTTCTGGTTATTTTCCCAGGATAGAAGTCTGAAATTTTAATTACTGAGTTAAAAGAATAAGAATACATTTTAAAAACTCTTGGCACGTTATAAGCTTTTCAAAAAGATTGTATCATTTTCCAGCCCAGTCACCATTGTTTGACAGTACTGTACCCCCTGCCAGCGTGCAGCAGGCTTCAGTTCATCTTTGCCTGTTGGTAGGGTAAAATAACTTGTTTTGATGTATATTTCTTTGCTTACCAGTGAAAATGAAAAACTTTCTTATGTTGATTACTCATTTATATTTCTTATTCTCTGAATTTCTTTTTATTATTTTGGCCCATTTTTTCTGATGATGTTATGCTTTTCCTCTTGATATTTTTGAGCCTTTTATATCTTTATATTAAGAACATTAAATAACTTTTTATAATTTCTGTGGCAAATACTTTTCTCAAATAACTTGATTATTATTTTTTATGTATTTTTAAACAGTTGTTATGTTGTCTATTTGATCTTTTGCATTGTGATTTTTTTACTTTTGTGCTTAAAGTTTTTTCCCATTCCAGAATTAGGTTAATAATCTACTGTGTACACATCTTTTTCTTTTTTTTTAAAAATATTGGCGCCTGAGCTAACATCTGTTGCCAGTCTTTTTTTTCTTCTCCCCAAAGGCCCCCAGTACATAGTTGTATATTTTAGTTGTGGGTCCTTCTAATTGTGGCATGTGGGACGCTGCCTCAGCATGGCCTGATGAGCGGTGCTAGGTCCGCACCCAGGATCTGAACCGGTGAAACCCTGGGCTGCTGAAGTGGAGTGCGTGAACTTAACCACTCGGCCACGGGGCTGGCCACCACATCTTTTTTTCAATACTTTATTTTTCACACTTAACTGTTTAATTTGGGCTGTGGTGTGAGATGAAATCTAAATTTTTCTCAGAAATATAGCCAATTTTCCCACCACTGTTTATTAAACATTTTATTTCTTTTCGATTGATTTGTGAAGCTTCTGTTGTGATCTGTTGCATGCTTATGTCTTTCATAGTTTTCTGGGTATTCTATTCCATTATTTCTCATTCTTATGCTCAATATTATACTTTCTATTCTTATAGCTATATCATTTTTAATTATTATATATTTATAAGCAACTTTAGTATCTGGTAGAATAAGTTCCCCAGATGTCACTCGTCTTTTCCAAAACATTTTGAGCTATTTTAGTTCATTATACATTTCAGTTTGTGAAGTTCCTAAATATAATCCACTGGAATTTTTAGATAGTATTTTTCCTTTTATTACAGAAAAAATTCTAAAATTATTTTTCAATTATATGGTAAATATGCTTTTGTAAATGATTTAAAATTTATTCAGAATTTAGAGAGTAATGTATGGAAAGCAATAGTTGTATTTTCTAGAGGAAACTACTCTGATTTGTGTTTTTGGTTTGATGTCTTTAGGTGATTATTGCCATCTCTCTAAATAATATGTTCATATTACTATTTTTTAGAATTATCACCTTTAGACTTTATTTCTTGACTTTTTTCTATGACAGATGAAGATTTAACTCACTTGTATCATGCCCTGGTCCCACTTCCCTTCTGTTTTTGAGATGTAGACCACTATTTTCAGTGCTTTACTTTTTAGTTTGTAGTTTTTATAACTTTAAATAATTAAACCTGTTTCTTATTGATCTGCTTCGATTTGGACTACAAAATTCGTACTCCTTTCTCTCTACCTCTCCTTTTTTTTTCGGGGGTGGGTGGGTTGGTTGATCACTCAACTATTAATTGACAATTTAATTAACAATTGCATTGTGATAGTTGATAATATTTACATTCTGTTCTGCACTCATAATAATGACTTGTTCTTTGCATAGACTGATTCTGAAAATTCGAAACAAAATTTACATGATTCTGAGTGTGTAAACTTTTTAACTGTAGAGCCAAGTGGTGTACTGTTTATGTTTGCTTCACCGCAATCCCAGTGCCGTGACTCCTTTAGCACTTGAAAAGTTTATAGTTTAAAGGTCAATGAATTCTCCTTTCTATCCAAATTACTAAGTTCATTGCACATTTCATTTCATATTTATGCCGTGTCTTCCTTCAACAATCTTTTCTTTGCCCTGGAGCTTCAGATTCCTTCGTTTTCCTTACAGAGAGAAAAGTTATATACCTTCTTCACCTTTTCTATAATATCCAGCTGATTTTATCTGTTGCTTGTAATCTATTCCATTTTTCTTCTTGATAACATTTTTGAAATCTATTGGCTTATAGTTCTAATTTGGGCTGACTGATTTCTAGATCTTTGCTAGCTGGGGTTCTCTCTTTCTTGCCCTTGAATTCCTGGGTGATATCTACCATTTTGTATACTCTACATCTTTATTTTGCTACAGTGTGTCCTCAAGAAACTTTATCCGAAAGGCCTGCAGGCTAGGTAAATTTGTATAGTCTTTGCATGTCTCAGAATGACTTATTTTTCTTCTCTTGTTTTACTGACAGTTTGGGTATAAAATTTCTTTCATAACTTTGCAGGTCTTGCTGTGTTGTGTTCTAGCCTCCACTGTTTCTGACGAACATCTGATGCCAGTCTGATTCTCTTTCCTTTTTAGGAGACCTGTGTTTTTCTTTTTGTAAGTTCATAGGATCTTTTTTCCCCCTTGGGGTTCCAGAGTTTCTTGATGATTTGCTTTGGTGTGGGTCTTTTTCATTTATTGTGCTGGGTAGGAAATGCGATGTCCTCTCCTGGATTGTTGCTCAATGTATTTCGCTTTTGATTAATTTTATTGTTTTACTTAATGGCATTTGTACTTTCAGATGTTTCTACAATCATGTAATGTTGCTTCTCTTTTTCAGGTGTTGCTGCCTATGTTGGCTGGCAGAGCTCCTCAATTCTGAAACCCCTGCTGCAACAAGGTCTTAGTGATGCTGAGGAATTTGTTATTGTGAAAGCTCTTAATGCCCTTACCTGTATGTGCCAGTTAGGGCTGCTACAGAAACCCCATGTGTACGAATTTGCCAGTGATATTGGTAAGTTTCTGTTTCTTAAAATTAGGTCGGGAAAGTTAGGATGTGGGAAGAGAAATAATGACTGATACAGCATGGTAAAACTCCTAGGCAATATAGAGTCAGGTTTTCAACTTTATTGTCCCTAATGTGTGTGTCTATGTGTATACATGTATTTGCATGCTTATGCTTGCATGCTTGTATGTGTGTGAGAGACAGACAGGCAAATAAGCAGGATCATTTGGTCCTCTAGTCCAGGGGAAATATCTCTGTTTTAATCTGTAGTTAAGTCTTTGTGATCCTTGAAAAATGAAGATTTTGTTTTGAGTTTTGTTTTTTAACACAATGTGGATAAAGTCTTTAACTGCTCTGAATGGTTAACTTAGTTTTTTGGACACTTGACCACTAGTCCCGTTAAAATTGGATGTGGAGGATTGTCTGTGACATCTGTCATTGCACTGATTGACAGGAATTCACAGTATTGAAATTACTAATCTTAGTAATTTTATTAACTAATGAAAGGAATTAATTCCTTGATACCTTTATATGCTATTTCCCTCAATTTAAATTCAGAATAAGAGCAAACAAGTAAATATGACACATTCTAAAATTAAGACTATCTGGAACTTCTAGTCTTCTTAGCACTTGATTTTAAGAAAGTGAGCAATGTAGGGGCTGGCCCCGTGGCCGAGTGGTTAAGTTCGCGCGCTCCGCTGCAGGCGGCCCAGTGTTTCGTTAGTTCGAGTCCTGGGCGCGGACATGGCACTACTCGTCAGACCACGCTGAGGCAGTGTCCCACATGCCACAACTAGAAGAACCCACAACGAAGAATACACAACTATGTACCGGGGGGCTTTGGGGAGAAAAATGAAAAAATAAAATCTTTAAAAAAAAAAAAAAAAAAGAAAGTGAGCAATGTAAGATTGCAAGTTGGTTCTGTACTGAGAGGGCATGAAATCTTAGAAAATCACCTTCTAGGTAAAATACTTAGTTGCTGCTAAATGCTTTGCCAAAGAAAATTAATAGAAAGCCAAAACTGGTTAGATTTGGCTAATAGGTTTTCCTTGAGGCAGTCCTCAGAGAAAAAAAGACAAAGAGGAGTTATTGGTTATTTTGATCATTGAGACACTAGATGGTAGCTAGTTGAGATGTGTAAAATTTCTGGAAATTTTTTTTTTCCTGAGGAAGATTCTCCCTGAGTTAACGTCTCTTGCCAATCTTCCTCTTTTTTGCTGAGGAAGATTCACCCTGAGCTAACATCTGTTGCCAATCTTCCTCTAGTTTGTATGTGAGCCGCTACGACAGCACGCTCACCAATAGACGAACAATGTAGGTCCTCACCGGGAACCGAACGCGGGCCACTGGAGCAGAGTGCACTGAACTTAACCACTAGACCACCGGGGCTGGCCCATAAAATTTCTGGAAATTTTTAAGACATGAGTGTAGCTTTTAAAAAACAAAATTGTGGAAAATTTAAGTATATGTAGGTTTCTTATTTTGCTCTCATAACTATAATCATTCTTTTAGTTTATAACCCTAATTTGGTTTGAATTTTTTGATGATTATGTTAACAATTATTGCAAATTTAATAGAATCTTGTTGAATATTGGCAACACAATCATGATGAGAATCTGTTACATTGAAATGTTTTGGATTTTTCATATAAGCCACAGAGTGCTGAAACTTGAGGGATTTGTTAGCTAATTTTTTCCGTTTGTTAAATGCTAATAACTAATTTTTTCCATTTGTTAAATGCTAATAATTTTTTCCATTTGTTAAATGCATAATTATTAACATTATAATGAAACAAAAGATATTAGAATATTTTTTGAATTTCTGGTCCTATGTAGTGTAAGGCAGATATAGAAAGCACCCATTTTCATAATAATAACAAGAAAATGCATCATCTTAACACATCTGTCTTGCCTGGAATGTTTTCCTACTCATTCTCGTTTTCTGGATTCTCACCTCAGTGCTTTCTTTTTTCTCCTGTGAAAGTGGCATTACCTCCGAAGGGTTGTGTTTTTCTTGCTTTTGACTTTGATCTTCTTAATTTTAATAAATATACTCTGTATATAAATATGGACTCTTTTTTTTTGTCTGAGGAAGATTCTCTCTGAGCTAACTTCTGTGCCAGTCTTCCTCTATTTTGTATGTGGATCGCTGCCACAGCATGGCCACTGATGAGAGGTGTAGGTTCCCGCCTGGGAACTGAACCTGGGCCGCCGAAGTGGAATGTGCCAAACTTAACCACTAGGCCATGGGGCCGGCCCCTATAAATATGTACTTTTATATTCCAGTTTCACAGAATACATTCTTTCTGTTGCCTAATTATTGGATATTATTTTTGAGATTTAATGTAGCTTATAATTAGCATTTTATTTATCTGAAAAATAGATGTCCATTATTTTTAAGCAAAAATCATCATAAAGATAGTTTTTTACCCCTCAAATTTTGCAGAGATTTTTCTGGGCCCTGCTGTTTCTAGTCATTGATCATGGGTTGAACTTATGGGGTACTCATCTATCTTTAGAGTCAAAATAAATTATTATCTTTAGGTATAGAGTAAACCCAATGTGGTAAAACTTCTTGGATGGGGAGCTCCCTTAGAACTAGAACTGAGGTTAGTACCAGCTATGGGGTGGAAAAAGCCTTGCTGACAAAAAAATCAAGTAAACAGTCATTTGTTGGCATTTTAAACTATTTAAAGAAAAAAGTTTTTGGTAACTTAGAAACACTTAAGACAAATGATAAATTGTATACATCTCTCTCTTGTTCTGTCTTTCTGCATAGTTAGTCTGTGGTAGTGATTCTTAAAGGGAATGGTGGTGATGGTGATTATCATTATTTCTTTGGTAGTTCTTTTAAAAACCACACTGTTCCTACTTAGATATTATGAGCACTCACCTTCCCCTGTCCTTGCCCCAGATAATTGGAATGTATCGGATGGAGAAAAGACTTGAGTACACTGTTTTATAGGAAATCCTCTTGGTTCTGGTTTCTTGTTTTTTGAGTGTCTGAGTGTCTTTGTGTCAGTTAGCTACTTACTGATACAGTAATGCTGTACAACAATTAACCACAGAATCTCAGTAAATGCTTCAGTAAAGTTCTCATTCTGCTTCTGCAGGCTGTATGGGTGACTCTCCTTTAGGCTTTGCATCTCCAGATTGTCTGGTGATTGTGACCATGTGTTTCATTCTGGGGCCCAGGTTAGTTCTGGGTGATGGGAGAAGTACGAGAAAGCCAGCCTAACTATACAGCACGTTTCAAGCTTCTGTTTGTGTTATATCCGTAACCTCCCATTGGCCAGAGCCGGTAGCACAACTGAGCCAAAAGAAAGGGGCAGAAAGAGTCCTTTGCACACCATGAGTGCAAGGCAAGAGTGTGGTTGTATAATAGAGATAACAAAGAATTGAGACCAGTAATTCAGCCTTATACTATGCCTAACTTCTACCAGGTCATTTTGGGTTTAGTTACTTTTTGGAAATTTTCCAATGTTTTTCCAGTCCTTGTTTTTCTCTGTTGTTAAAGGGAAACTACCAGTCCTCCTTTGTTGGATGTATCAGAAGCTGAAAGATGTTTATGAAATAATCAAAACCTTCTCCATGTGTAATTAGAAGAATTGGAAATGGGAGAACTTTGGAGACACATATTTTGAACAAATCTTTTCTCCTTCCTCTTTTTTATATAAGTAATATTAACATGTGACAGTATTCTTATTTCTCTCTTAGCATGGATTTCTTATAAAATTAGTATCCTCTAAATGCTGTTATTTTTGCATACTCAGAACTAATACACTTTTTTATTTTTGCTTTTAGAATTTGAATTTTATTCCAAATGAAGTTAGTTTAGAAGTTTGAATTTTTTCCTGTCTTACTTAGATTAGTTGAAATCATTGGTTTTAGGTGTAATACACAAAATAGTTAAAAGGGGTGAAAGACATTCGTTTAATTTTCTTGTTTAATCTTGTATTTTAGACTCTCTAAGAATGGGCACTATGTTTTCTGCCTTTTAGTTTGCATTCATGATACCTTGTGAATGAATTTATGAGTATTGTATTAGAATTGATCAAACCTTTGCATTAAAAAGAATGTCAGTTAGGTGATATTGTTCCCTTAATCTTAATGCTATGGCTTGGAGGAGAAACAACTTCTCAGTGTCTTTGGCCCTTATGTGGTAGATGGTATGTCCTTGGAATTCTGTGCGTTAGTGGGTGGGAGAGTAATAATTTGCTATGTACTGTTGGATTTTTTATGTCTCTGTTCAGTGGTTTTTAACCCAGTCTTAAAATGAGTAGATGCCCACCTGTCTTCAGCCCAGACTGAAAAATATAACTTTAAATTCTCAGAAAGGAGGCAACTTTTTGTTCTTTTATGGTATTGCTGATATTTATGATAAGGCACATTATAATATCAGTATGTTCCGTTGGTTGAGTTTATGACTCAGGATAATTGAGTATTTGAAGGCACATGATGGTAACATTTGGTAAAATCCCTTTTTCAATGTGTTATAAGGTCAAAATTTATTTATCTTGATGGTTTGAAACTATTTATGTACATGATTTAATACATACCTTTTTTTTTTTTTTCCTCTTTAGCCCCCTTTCTGTGCCATCCCAATCTCTGGATACGCTATGGTGCTGTGGGATTTATCACAGGGGTAGCTGATCAAATTAGCACGGCTGATGTCTACTGCAAACTGATGCCTTACCTTCACCCGTATATTACTCAACCAATAATACAGGTACGGTCTTCCAACAGGGAGTCAATCCTCTCTCCAAACTGTGTCCCTTTAAAAAAAGGTTGAGAGAGTCCTATTTTTGTTTAAACTTTTAAAGATTTAAACTGGGCTATAGCATTTTCACATTCCTTTCAAGTTAGTTAATGTTAAGGGAACAAATGCTTTTGAAGGTGAGAAAAGTTCGAGAGACTTTTAGTCTCTTGCATGGTATATGCATAGTATAGCACTCAGTAGTTCATACTTTTTTTTCTTATGTGTAATGTTGTAAAGTGTCTGCTGTTAAAGTGAAATATAGCAGAAATGTATGTTGATGGACCTCTGCTTTTATTGTAAAAAGTATGTCTGATTTCAGCCCAAGTCAGCATTTATAATAAATTAGAAAAAGCCTTTTTCAAATGTTTGTTTTTCAGACCGCTAACTGATTCTTTTCTTTTTGTTAAAATCTAGTGACCCGCCCCTTCCTCCCCAGGGGTATAGCACTTGATAAATTTTGGGTGTTTGTTTTTTAGACCACTAACTGGTTCTGATTTCTTTTCTTTTTTTTTTTTTTTTAAATCTAATGACCACTCCCTTCCTCCCCAGCAGCATAGCACTTGATGGTAAACTTTGGGTCTTTGGTTTGCACAAAGCAATTGTTTACCCAACTTGTCAGTATTTATACCCTTCATTTTGCTGGACAGCCAACCATCAAAATAGACATTTGAATGGAATGGACTGTTGAGAGATTATCCTGGCTGTGAAAACATCCTGAAAAATCCTATTTTTACTAAAACTCTATTTCCCTTTTGCAAATTGACGTCCCTCTCTGGCTTCCCCCTCAATTTCTATCTGTGTGCCTTCTCTTTGGTTGGAGTCAATGGCCTTGGATGTCCTCTGGAAATGAGGAGGCTTTGGCCATGTCTTCAGTCCTTACTTTTCCCCACAGATTCATCCATTTCTGGGTTCATCATTCTTTATTTCACAGAGTTTGTTCAATTTTTTGTTTTTACCCCAAGAACAATTTATATATATGTGAAAGATGGATAATATTACTAGGAAATATGCCCCTTTTTTTGAAATTTATGAAAGCTTTCTTGGAAATCAGGTCTAGGGATGCTACTACTTTTGACTCCTTATTCTTTTGGAAGTTTGTTTATTAAACTCTTTTATAACACAATGTGGAGAAAGTCTCCCCGGGATTTAAAAATTGCATGCGTTTGTAATAACTTTTAATTGTGGTTTGCTAAAATAAATCTGACATATAAATGGTTTGTTAGATATCTGCACCATTCTCTTTGTTTTGTCAGAAATTATTTCTGTTATTTTTTGTTTTTACCATTGTTTTATATTTTGAAAGGCCAGGATCAGGAATTGAGAGGCTAATTATCCATATGCTTCATAAATCTTATCTTTCTACAGTTTGGATTAGACAAAACATACCCTTTTCTGCTGTTTTCTCTGGCCAACTCACCAGGCAGTTAAATATATCTAAAGAAAGTCCTCTTGGTTGCTGTTAGTAGTGCTCATCCTTTTTATTATGTATGCGTTGACAAGGGGAGTGTTCTTAGGGGTAGTGTAAGGAAGGATGTTATGAACTCTGTGGAGACAGTAATGTTTTTTAGAAGTGTTTGAAGCTACTGGAAAAACCTGATGACTGATGGGAAGCCCTGTGGCTGTTGAGCGTCTTTTCTCCTTCAGTACCGATGGGCTGTGTAGACCCGTGAACTGCAGGTCCCTCTTAGATCTAGGAAGTCAGATGGTGTTTTGGGATCTTGAAAGGCTCTTTTTTCTTTTTCTAAACTTTTCTAGCCTGGGTATTTATTATTTGTCTTCCAGTATGATAAACACAGATGTCTGTGACACAGATGTCAGATGCTGACAGTGAAAAGAAGAAATACCTTAGCTCTTTAAAGGGCGCTAGTATTCTTTTTTCTTCTAGGCAAAAATTGCAGATATTGATATCTCCCATTTTCTTAGAGAATAAGTACATATATTAACTTTACACAGGTTGTATTTATTGAATTTGAAAATAACTGTACTATATGTTGTATCTTTGGCTGATTCTTTTTATTTTTCTAATATAGATTGAAAGAAAACTTGTTCTACTCAGTGTTTTAAAAGAACCAGTAAGTCGTTCTATATTTGATTATGCTCTGAGGTCTAAAGATATTACCAGCTTGTTCAGACATCTTTACATGCGTCAGAAGAAACGAAATGGGTCTCTTCCTGACTGCCCTCCACCTGAGGACCCTGCTATAGCACAGCTTCTGAAGAAATTGCTCTCACAGGTTGTCTCACCTTTGAAATCTTACATTTAAATGTCATAAAAATGTTGAAGCATCTATGTGGCTATTAAAAATATTTTTGGTTGATTAGGGTGCATCATAACAAATGAGTAAATAAATCTGGTGAATATGTTATGCATTTGCTTTGGTATCTAGGAGATACTAGGATGATAAGGCATTGGGTTGAGCTAAATAAGGAATCTTGGGAGACTTGTTAAGGTTTTTTTGATTACTGGCTATATAAATGAGGGAAAGTAGATGTAACCTTTGATTTAAGTAGTATTCTTGTTTTTTTTTACAAGATATGCTGTTATTGGTGAGGAAGATTGGCCCTGAGCTAACATCTGTTTCCAATCTCCCTCTCTTTTTTTCTCCCCAGAGCCCCAGTATGTAGTTGTATATCCTAGTTGTAAGTTGTTCTATGTAGTTGTATATCCTAGTTGTAAGTTGTTCTAGTTCTTCTATGTGGGATGCCACCACAGCATGGCTTGATGAGTGGTGTGTAGGTCTATACCCAGGATGCAAACTGGCAAACCTTGGGCTGCTGAAGCAGAGTGTGCGAACTTAACACTCAGCCGTGGGGCCAGCCCCTAAGTAATATTCTTGATTCATTTCCATATTTCACCAAACATATAATAAAATTCAATGAGAAGAAACATTACAAAGCACAGATATGATACAGGAAAATCCTGGTTTATTCAATCTAAATTTAGAGTTTTATTACTAGATGCAAACAGCTAAAATACCTGAGATTTATAATACATCTTAGATTGAATATACCAACAGTTTACTGCTATATCGTAAAAGCCTATGAATTTGGATCAATTAAATCTTATTAGAACTAGGATGTAATCTTTTTATTTTTTAAAATTTTTTTATTTATTTTGTTTTTTTTGAGGAAGATTAGCCCTGAGCTAACTGCTGCCAATCCTCCTCTTTTTGCTGAGGAAGACTGGCCCTGAGCTAACATCCATGCCCATCTTCCTCTACTTTATATGTGGGATGCCTACCATAGCATGGTGTGCCAAGTGGTGCCATGTCCGTACCCGGGATCCGAACCGGTGAACCCTGGGCCGCCGAAGTGGAATGTGCGAACTTAACTGCTGCGCCACCAGGCCAGCCCCCAATCTTTTTATTATACGTGATATTTATAAGGCCTCTTTAGAAATATTGTCTAGGTTCAGTATCCTGTTTTAAGAGGGATGTGTGGAATCTAGGGAAGTCAAGATGGGAATTAAAATGGTTATTTTTATTGTATAAAGAATACAATTTCTGAATAAATGCTCTGTGAGCCATAAAGCAAATACTGAGAGACAACTTTTACGACTGTCTTTAAGTCTGCAGGATATTTAGTTAAGAGAATGCTTGTTGGGGCCGGCCCTGTGGCTGGGTGGTTACGTTTCCACACTCCACTTTGGCAGCCCAGGGTTTCCCTGCTTCAGATCCTGGGTATGGACCTAGCACTGCTCTTCAAGCCATGCTGAGGCAGCGTCCCACATAGCAGAGCCCAGAAGGACCTACCACTAGAATATACAACTATGTACTGTGCGACTCTGGGGAGAAGAAGAAGAAGAAGAAAAAAACGAAGATTGGCTCAGGTGCCAATATTTAAAAAAAAGAGAATTCTTGTCAGTCATATCTTGTCTAACAAGAAAAGATGAGAAAATGCTTCAGTTGTGGGGAGAGAATTTGATCAGCTTTGGGATGTAGGTCTTTTCGTGTATTTTACTTGTTAGTAAATATCCAGTGCTGTTTGATGCCCAAACATTGCTTTGAGTTATTAAATATTGAAATAGGTTCCTATGGGAGGCTGGTCAGTAACCATTTTGGTTCTTTTAGGTCTTAAAATTTTCCTGGAGGCTAGAGCTGCCTCTGAATGTCCCTTCTAGGCCAGTGGTTCTGTTTCCTATATTTTAGAAAACTTAATTTGATGTGACTTGAATTGCCACAGAGCTTTTTCTTTGGATTTTCTTTTAACCTTAGCTTGTACATGAGATGTATTTTATATTTTAGAAAGTAATTTATGGAAAATTGTGTATTGAGTCACATTTTTCTGTTGTTTCTCCTGAGTAAGTAATCCTTATCAAAAAGATTTCAGCATACAGTAAAAACCTTCCAGTTGAGATGTTTCTTCAGGCTTGGTTGGTGTGATTCTTTGTATTCCTGTCTCTCCTTCAAATCCTGTGTATTAGATAAAAAGCCCCTCTACTGAACTTTCCTTTTCATTCTGTCATTAGTTACTTCGTGGAGCCACCCTAGCCCCTAGTCCTTACCTTTCCCCTTGCTGTGGGTGTAGGTTTGCCACTGCTGTGGGTAAAAGGAGGGGGAGGGATGGAGCAGTTTCCACAGCCTTTCTCCTTCCTCCTTTTCTCCCAAATGCTTCCACGCTGGCTGCTCCACCAGTGCCAGCCTCCGTTACTGGCTGCCGGGATGAAATCACTAAAGCTCACTGACTTGTATTCCTCTGAAATGTCAGTGCTTGAAGTATTCATTTGTCTGTCATTTCTCCCTTCATTTGTGTGAATGGGAAAAGAGGAACAGATAATCCCCTGTTTTATGTTGTTTGTGGAAGTAATAGTTGTAGAGATTCCTAAGGGTTAGGAGTCCCCTGTTTCAAGGGACAGGTGCTGCTCGTAGAGGGGAGAGCAGGCCAGAATCTCTGAGGTTTTCAGAAGAAGTAACAGCAGAACAGCACCAGCTTCCGTTTTGCGAGGACCTGCAACAAGTCTACCACTGTAATTAGTGCTTTACATGTGTTATGACTGCCCTTAAAATAAACTGGAACAACAGGTGTTGTCCCCTGTTTATAGATAAGGAAACTGAGACTCAGTGAGGTAGTTAACTTGCCTGTGCTCACACAGTTCAGTAAGTTTCAGAGCTGACATGGGAACCTAAGCCTGACTCCAAAGCCCATGCTCCTGCACTGGGTCTTTTTGCCTCTCAAAATAAACAGGGGAGGAAGAGCTTGCTTGCGTTTTATATCGACTTAGGAAGAAGTCCGTGTGCAGCTCATCTCCTCCAGCTCCTTGCAAGCCTTTTCTCTGCCTTCACTTCTTTTTGGTCCTTGTACTACTGGAGTTTCTTGGGATTACTAGCAGGAACTTGGAGCCAAGGGAGGCTTTGGAGGTAGGAACTGAGTCCTTGTTCTTAATGTCAGGGATACAGAGGGAAGAGATGTTTTTAGCCTTTGCAAGCGGAAATTCTGAACACTTGTACAGAATTGTTTTTTTCTTGAGATTCTACAGTGCTGTTTTATAGGACTACACTTGAGATACATCATGGGTAGAATAGGCTTTTCTAGACCAGCCTAGCATTGTTTCTATGGGAAGATATGTTCAGAGTTCCAGATAATAGACTTAAAGTACACTTTTGGAACATTATCCATGTGGATGTTGGAATCTGCCTGAAATCCAGATTCTCAATAGGACTTACCATCTGGAGATGACACATGGCAGGGCTGTTTTAAATAGATATCATCTGCAGGAGCTGCCTGTTTTATTTGTATCCATTTAATCAGACACTAATACAGAATACAAGATGATTTCACTCCCTACTTTAAAAAATGACATACATTTTAAGCTTTTTGGTGATTTTTATTTTAATAATTTTTGACTGAGTAATATAGACACAAGGCGTAAAATTGAAAAGGTATAAGAAGCTATATAGTAAAATGTAAATTTTTCTCCAGTCTTTGCTCCCTAGCCACCCAGTTTCTTTCTCTGTTGATTGTGAATTTTATGTCGTTAGGTGCTGAATTCTTATAAATTTATACGTATAGGATTTGTTCTGTTGTATAGTTAAATTACTTGGAATCAGTTTGATTCTTTAAAGCCTCGCTTTTAGGCTTTGTTAGGACAGATCCAGAGCAGCCTTTGGTCAATGGCCACTTTAGCCCGGCTGCTAGGGACTTGTGAGGAGGTGATGCTCTGTGTAGTAAGAGGTCTTTCACCTCTGGCTGGTGGGAACATGAATGATTTTCAGCCCTGTGGGAGCTCTAGGAATTGATTGGTTTACTGCCTTCTGGTTGCTTTTTCCTTGCCCTCAGGTAATTTCCTCTCACACATATGAAGTTCGATATTCAGTCAAAGACTCGAGGAGACCCCTCTCTAGTTCTTGCTGTGTACCAGATCCCGCTTCTCCAGTTCTCTGCCCCACACATTTAGCCTTTGTGGCTTCCGTGAACGCTGATGTGTCTCTTGAATTCGGCTCTACTGGACTCTGTTTGAGTCTTCTCCTTGTGCCATGGCCTGGAGACTCTCCAGAGGATGCTGGGACAGTCGTAGGGGATCACAGCCCTGTTTGTTTTCCAGTGCCTGAAAAGTGTTGTTTCATGGTTTTTTGTCAAGTGTTAAAGTTGTTTAAAGTGGGAGGGTGAATTTAGTCGTTGCTACATCACGGCCAGAAGTAGAAGTGTGTGGATGTGTCTATGGACTTAACGCTAGTATTGCACTTTCTTAGGCTTCAGCTCTGGTTACAGCAAAATCTCTGAGCTTATTTTTCTTTTTCAAGATTGTCTTGGCTATCCTTGGTCCTTTGCATTTCCATCTACATTTTCCACATGATGTTTCTAATTCAGCTTGTCACTTTATACAAAAAGAATTTTTTTTGGTATATTGGTTGAGATTGCATTGGAACCTTTAGGAGAAAATTGAGGTCTTGACAATATTGAGTCTTCTAGGCAATGAACATGGTATGTGTCTTTATTTAATTAGATCTTTAATTTATTTTAGTAATGTTTTATGATTTACTTTGTAGAGTTTTATACATGTTTTATTATAAATATTTTGGGTATTTGATTTTTTAAATACTATTAGAATTGATATATATAAAAAGTTATTTTTGTAGCTGGTATATAGAAAACATTTTTTATACTAATCTTGTATCCAGCAACCTCATAAAACTTACTTATCAATTCTAATAACTTGCTTGTATGTTTCTTGTGAATTTGTACATTCACAGTCATATCATGTCTGAATAGTAACAGTATCATTCATTTTTTTCCATTCTGAATACTTTTGTTTTCCTTTTCTTATTTAAATGACTAGATCTTCAGGATAATGTTAAATAGAATTGGTGATAGTGAGCATCCTTGTCTTGTTTCTCATCTCATTGGGAAAACTCTCAACATTATACCATTTAGTGTGATGTTTACTATTAGCTTTTTTATACAATCTTTTTATCAGATTAAGGAAATTGCCCTCCATTTCTGGCTCGCTAAAAGGATTAGTATGGAAGAATGTTAAATTTTATCAAATGTCTTTTATCTCCTGAGAGCATTGTGTAGTTTTTCTCTTCTGTTGATGTGGTGAACTATACTGATTGATTTTCCCATGTTATCAACTTTTTATTCCTGGATTTTTAGGCTAAGTACAACTTTATCATATTGTATTTATATTTAAGTAATTTTTATTATAAAATACATAAATATAAAATCTAGAAAATACAGGGATATAACTATTATATAAAATTCATTTTCATTTAGGCTAGATTTGGTTTGCTGCTACTTTATTGCATTTTTTATTTTTGCATTTAGGTTCATGAATGATTTGTCCTTCAGTTTTCCTTTCTTGTAATGTCCTTGTCAGTTTTTTTTGATGGTACATTTCTAACATTTTTTATTGAGATATAATTCACATATAATAAAATTCACTGTTTTAAAGTGTATAATTCATTGGTTTTTAGTATATTCACAGAGTTGTGAAACCGTCACCACTGTCTAATTCCAGAACATTTTCATCATCCCAAAAAGAAACCTCATGCCCCTTAGCAATCATTCCCCGTTTGCTTCTCCCCCCCGCCGAGCCCCCGGCAACCACTGAATCTGCCTTCTGTCTCTACAAATGTGCCTGTGTTGGATATTTCATACGAATGGAACCATATAATATGTGGTCTTTTGTGTCTGGCTTCTTTCATTTAGCAAAATATTTTCAAGGTGCCTTCATGTTGTGGCATATGTCAGTAGTTCAGTCTTTTTTATGGCCTTTATGATGGCCTTCCCTTTTGTGGACTGGAACAGCCTTTCTCTTGTGAACTAAAAGCTACACTAACAAAAAGAATAGAACTCTTAACTATAGCTATAAAATTGTCTACTTTAAGCAAATTTTAGGAGGAGCAGTGAAAATAAAAGAAAAATTTCAGGTTAATATTGGAAAAAATTCAGTCAAGAATTCTATGATTATTGTAGTTTAATGCAATTTTATTTCATTATTTCTTAGCTTTCTAACTTTCTAGGGTTTGTGTCCTATTGTGCCTGAGGATTGTGAATATTAATGTAAATTCCAAGGAGATTCTAGATTGAGGCCTCAGGGGAATTGCCATTTTCTTAATTTCTTTTCATTGGCATAATCACATTCTAGAGGATTCTGTGGATGATTGGAAAGTTAAGAAGAAAATGCAGAAATGTTCCGTTTACCAGAATATTTAAGTGCCACCTTGACTTATTTAGTATTTATTGGCTGTCAATTTCAAGTGTTCTAAGTCTCTTAGGTGGATTAACTTATTAAAATTTTATAATAACCTTATAAGACAGTAATAATTCTCATTTTATAGATAAATAGAGATACAGAGAAATTGGGTAACTTGCTCAAGGTCCTACAGATAGTAAGTAATGGAGCTGGAATTTGAACCTAGGCAGTCTGACTCCAGTCATGCCATTATCTTAGACTGCTAGTGGGTGTGTTGCTTACATTTGCAGTTGAGCCAGCATGCCCATTGATTCCTGAGGCGTATAGAATGTTTTATATATCATCTGGCGCCTTCACACACAGCGTCTCATTTAATATTCTCGATACATCTAGGAACAAAGTTGAAGTAGGTAAACTTCCTTTTGCTTAATATTGTATTTCCTCAATTTTGTTTATATACTAATGTTTGTTTATTCTAAGTTATATATTAAAGATCTCCTAGATACCATGTCCTGTATTAAGTTCTTTGAATATTTTGAAGATAAATTATACCTTAATGCTCCCATTTAAAACGTTCAGATGTGAATCATGATCCAAAGTAGAAAGTGCCCTGCTGGAGTTCAGGGAGATCAGAGCAGTGAGATGTTCTCTATTGATGCTTTCTTTTTCTCTTGCCTTTGCTTGCTTCGTTTTGCCCTTCTGACTCTTAGAATTTTAAATTGGGTGATTTGACCCTTCGTTTGTTAGTCATCCTGAGGCTTGTTGTTTTTACTTGCGAAAGTAACCCAGAACATACGGGGTTTTATTTGGTTTTAGGGAATGACGGAAGAAGAGGAAGACAAACTTTTGGCACTGAAGGACTTCATGATGAAATCTAACAAAGCCAAGGCCAATATAGTGGACCAGAGCCATCTTCATGATGGTAGTCAGAAAGGTGTAATTGACTTGGCAGCCTTAGGCATAACTGGGAGACAAGTGGATCTTGTTAAAACCAAACAGGAACCAGATGACAAGCGAGGTTAGTATTTGTGTGTGTCTGTTTAGCTTGTTATTATTCATTATTTCATAAGGCTGGTTTTAGCTAATTAGTAGTAAAATAAAAAATTACATTCCCCAGATATAGAACTTTCAAAATACAGTGAGTGACTCCATTACATAGCAGGGAGATTTGGGGGAGGAAAAGTAGAGAAAAGAACTAACAGTTAAGAGATTAAGTAACCTGCCAAAATCATGGCTCTGTGTCTGTCCGAATCAGGATTCAAACCAAAGCCTGACTCTAAGGCCCTCCTCCTATAATAAAATCGTGTTGCCTCTGTGGAGGTGTATGATTGAAGATGAAATTCTATTTTTCAATCCTTTAAATGCTGACCCAAGGCCAATAGCCTAAGTAAAATGAGGTAACAGTTTTCTAGTTTGTTATTGCTAGGTAATGCCTAGTGAATTGAAAAGATTAGTCTTGTTATTATGAAATACAAAAGAGTAGAAATCAGAGAAACCTTAACCATTTGAAATCTCGAGATTTAGAACTGACAGCTCTTATGACAGTGACATTGACATTGATAGTGTGAGGATTTTAAGATCTTGTGTTTTCCTCCTTTAACCCTTTCTGGAGATGTACTCCTTTCGAAATACATGCCTTTATAAATCCCCCTATTCCAGTATCAGATTTTGAGGGCAACTGATGAATTATATTTAAAATAAACCTCTGCCAAACTGGGCATAAAGTATTTGCAACTTATCAGTGGTTTACACCCATAATATGTAAAGCACGCATACAAATTATTAAGAAAAATACAAGCACCCCAAAAGAAAAATAGTGGAGGATTTGAACGTACAACTTATAGAAGAGTAGAAATGCAATATTTGAAAAGGTAAATAAGTGCAAATTAAAACAATGGATGCGATTTTCTGCCTATATGGATTAGCAAAGACTGAAGATACCTAGTGTTAGCAATGTTTTAGGGAAATAGGGATTTTCATACACTGTTGATGAGATTATAAATTGAATGTATTCTTTTTAGAAGGCAACGTCCTTACTCTTTGACTCGCTGTTTTCAGTTCTGGAATTTTCTCCTAAAAACACTGACAGGAATGTGTAGAAATATGTATAAGAATATTCTCAAAGAAAACAAAGGAAATACAGTAATTCCCCCTTGCCTGCGGTTTCCCTTTCTCTGGTTTCGATTACCCACAGTCAGCCGTGGTCCAAAATAATAGATGGAAAATTCCGGAAAGAAACAATTCATAAGTTTTAAATTGTGTGCCATTCTGAATAGCAAAATGAAATCTCTTGCTGTCTTACTCTCTCCCACTCAGGATGTAAATCACCCCGTCGTCCAGCGTATCCACACTGTGTATGCTACCTGCCCGTTAGTCACTTAGTAGCCATCTTGGTTATCAGATTGACTGTCCTGGTATTGCTGTGCTTGTGTTCAAGTAACCCTTATTTTACTAAATAAATGGCCCCAAAATGCAAAGTAGTGATGCTGGCAATTTGGATATGCCAAAGGGAAGCCTTAAATTGCTTTTTAAGTGAAAAGGTAAAAGCTCTCTACTTAATAAAAAAAGAAGAAAATTGTATGCTGAGGTTGCTAAGATCTGTGGTAAGAACGAATCTTCTATTTGTGAAATTGTGAAGAAGGAAAAAGAAATTCATGGTAGTTTTGCTGTTGTACCTCAAATATGTACATATAGGATAAAACATAGTATATATAGGGTTGGGCATTATCTGCAGTTTCAGGCATCTGCTGGGGGTCTTGGAATGTGTCCCCCTGTGGATAAGGGGGGACTACTGTAATTGTCCCTTAATAGGGGAATGGTTAAATAAATGTTCAGCATATTTAGTTAGGTAGGAGAAAAAGCAAGTTGTGAAACAGTATATATTATTTTATTTTTGGAAAACAATACAGTAATAAAGCATTAAACTACTGTGTATTTTATGAGGTGTACAAAGTTATGGGGGCAGTTTGTGTTATATTTTAGTAATGCTAGAACTTTGTGTTACTTGATGTACTTTTTGTAATTAGACAAAGATTAATAAAATAAAGGATTTCTCATCTCTTTATAGTCAGGAGGTAGCTGTATAGCAATTGCTATTTTATTTCTTCTATTTTTTTGTTTGTTTCCCATGTAACTGATACTGGAAATAGAGAGGTCCTACTTAGCATTGTGGTCAGCGACATTTGAAAAAGTTGTTTCTATTGTTGGTTCTTCAGATAAAGAGGTTACATGAGATGGAGCTAGCCTTGGGAAACTAGGAAGCAGTTATGTCTAGTTATTAATACCATTGAAAGTGCATCTGTTTCATCTGCCCTAGAGATGCAGTGAGAGTTAATGAGTTGATATATAAATATAGATAAATTGGAGATCATAAAGAACCAATAGGATGTGAAGTCCACTGCTGTTCCTCTCCCACCAAAAAAAAAAAAGCAATAAAGGTTTTAGAGGCTTCCTACAGACTAACTATTCTGAATCTGTTTTCATAGCTAGAAAACATGTAAAACAAGACTCAAATGTAAATGAAGAATGGAAAAGCATGTTTGGGTCATTGGAACCACCAAACATCCCACAGGCCCTACCTAAAGGGAGTGACCAGGAGGTGATTCAGACTGGGAAGCCTCCTCGTTCTGAGTCCTCTGCTGGCATTTGTGTCCCTTTGTCAACTTCTCCGCAGGTACTATCATCTAGGCAGTAGTGTTCCTTTCGTCTTTCAATCCCATTCTACTGTTTTGGACTTTTAAAGGCTGTGTTTATACCAGAAAAATCAATATAGTGACTTGTCCTTTAGGGAGGACATGTTTCTTTCTAAGGCAGGTTTATCTTTAATTTTATAGCCAAATGGATATGTAGTTATTGAAAGAACCAAAAAAGGTCTCATTTTCGGGGCTAGCCTGGTGGCATAATGGTTAAGTTCACGTGCTCTTCTTTGGCGGCCTGGGGTTTGTGGGTTTGGGTCCCTGGTGCGGACCTACACACCGCTCGTTATGCTGTGCTGTGGTGGTGTCCCACACACAAAATAGAGGAGGATTGGCACATAGCTCAGTGATAATCTTCTTCAAGCAAAAAGAAGAAGATTGGCAAGAGATATTAGCTCAGGGCCAATCTTTCTCACCAAAAAAAAAAGAAAAAAGTAAAAGGTCTCATTTTAGAGTACTCATTGATAAAGTGATCTGAACAGGGGGTTGAAGACTTCATTATGAATTGTGATTATAATTAGGCTACAGTGAACCTTTTAAATCTCATTTTATTCTTCCTCTAATATAGTTATATCTGTAAAATAGCAGAAATACTTCTGGAAAGAGAAGTCCCAAGTTTGCCTTGTGTGAGAAATGTCATGATGACTTTGATATATTTGAAATAAACTTGTAATTTAAGGTAACTCTTCCTTAGCAAATCATATTTTAAATGAAAAATATTAACTCAACCAAGTGATAAATTTGTACTTCTTTCACTTAAATTAATGAGGATTTTTGTTTAATGTTATCGATGCACTGATAATTTTTTTTAATAATGTAGAGGTATGGAAATATAATGTTTGTGGTTAAGCTTCATTTTAACTAGGTTTTCATTGAAAAAATGTCATTGTATTTAAATGGGTTTAAAAATGAATACATTAATAAGGACAGAAAGTTGATATAATGAGAGAGCAGGAATACATTTTTATCATCAAATATACTTTGCTTGTGACATAAATGCCTATAATTCGATTTGTTTTGCAGATTCCAGAAGTGACAAATGTCCAAAATAGAAAACCAACAATACAGGTTTTAAGTAGTACAATTTTACCATCCACCTACCAGATTCGGATCACAACTTGTAAAACTGAACTTCAGCAGCTCATACAACAAAAGCGGGAGCAGTGTAATGCTGAGAGGATAGCTAAGCAGATGATGGAAAACGCGGAGTGGGAGAGTAAACCACCACCACCTGGTAAAGAGCTGTTGCTAGGTAGTTGTATCCCAGCCTGGGGGCCGGAGCCTAGGATACCAGGCAGAGGAAGTCAGAACAAAACTGTCACTTTGGAAGCCCAGAGGAAGAAGCAAAATAAATGAGAAATCTTAAGTCATTATTTCTGGAATTTGGATCTTCTTAGCTCTGGAGGCAACTTGCAGTGTCTTGTTTAGACCACTTACTATTTTGTATTTTAGCCTGTCTCTGTCCAAAAATGGACCCATGTATAGTGCTTAGTTTTACCTGCCTGCTTAGTGTCATGTCACTTTCTCATTGAATGTCAGGCTTCTTGGAGTAAACTCTGGCTTTTAATTTCTGAAGGGTTTAAAATCTATTAATTTCCTTTAAAAAAAGATAAATTTAGAAAATAATGGATACTTTTAAAAAGAAAACAAAATCATCTATAAACCCACCATCAACAATTATCAACATTTTGGGGAAAATCTCCTACTTTCTGAGAAAATTTAAAAGTATTTAAGATGAAGATGTGACTCAGCTGTGTTAACAGACTTGCTCAGTGTAATGTGGTAGAGTTAGTCTCTGATATTTGTAGATTTTGAAAAACATTTTAATGAGTTTCTGTATATAGATTTTAATAATAAAAATTTAGCTTGAAAACTCTGAGGGGAAATGCATAGTGTGCCTATGCATAGAGATTTAAAAATTATGTGAATTCCCATGGGCTTCTATTGTGAACGTGGGGAAAATGCTGATAGAGATCAGTGATTTAAAGATTTAGAAAATGTAAAGCGGTAAGTGTCATCTCTAGTCACATTCTTTCTTATCAAAATAAAATTGTTTCTGTAATATAGTTTGATATTATTTACCAGCCCTGCTTTAAAAACAAAAAAAGTTGACCACAAACTGTCTACTTTATTTTATGATAGAATCTGTCTTCATAAGTGGCATTTTATACTTAAGTGGAGCTATACGTTTTATTCAGTAATCACAGAAAAGGTGTCAAATTTTGTGGTTCAAGAAATGTGCAATGACTGTTGGACTCTTGATTTTTTCTTTTTACACTTGAGTGATTGCATGAAATTGGTTTTCTCTAGAGGGAAATGTTCAACCTAGCCTGGTAGATTATCTAGGCTTCATGGCAAAGTGTTTTTGATCACTTTCAAATCCAGCATATCCTCCTTAAAAATTGTATTCAGCTGTTCTTCCCACACATGTGGGCTAGAGATCCAAGAGGAAACAATCTATTTTTTTATCTTAGAGTAAGCCATGCTTGGCTGTAGTCTGGGTTTCAAAAATGTTTCTTGGTGAAAAATAATTTCATCCTAAAATGATATTGTTGTCACTTAGTTAGGCACAGTGCTGACTCCCAATATAGTATTATCTTCAGCATAGTTTTCTGTTTTGTTTTAAAATAGACTAATATTAAATATGATTAAATGTTACACAATATAAAAGTTTATTCAGCAAACATTGAAGACAATTATATGCAAGGACATGCTAGATAATCCGAATGGATAAGACATGGTCTCTGGTCTCAGGGAATTTATCATAAAGGAAATTAATCATATACAAAAATAATATGCATAATGAAGCAGAGGGGTATAGATGTCATAAAGAAAGTACTAGAAAATCCATGGGCATTCTGAGGCTGTAATTTGTAATACCATTTATACCAACATACTGATACCATAGAATAAATGATGGCAGATAGGGAAGAAATAAACATTTGGGTGTTTACTATGGGCCTGGGACAATATGAGACTCTTCATACATCTAATTAACCATGTAGTCACTCTTTGGGTTAAGTAATACTTTCATCATTTTACTTTTGAGGAAATTGAAGCTCAGAGAGTTTCAATAAGTACCCCAAAGTCACACATTTATGGTGTGGTGGATCTGGGTCTTTGAGACTTGCAGCCTCTGGCTGCTTCCCTAGCTCCTGCTTTCTCTAGGTCAGGATAGTCATCACCTCTCACTACTGAGCAAGTAGTCAGGGTTTTTCTGGCTAGCAAGTGACTATTGTGCCTTCTCAGATGCTAGAGAAGGTCCCAGATTCAGTCTTTCTCAGTCTATTTGAGCAACAGTTAATTGCTGTCTTGGATGTCTTGCTCAATAGATAATAGTATCTGTCATGGTTCCAGTAGACCACTCGGTATTGGCTAGCTATTGGTACCCTTCATTTAGTTCTTATAATTGTTCTCGTGCTGGTTATTGGTGACTGTAGCTGGGAGGCTGAGGGGAAGATTGTATTTGTAAACTATAGTTTAAGACACATTCCTTTGCTTTTGCTTAGGATGGCGTCCTAAAGGGCTGCTTGTTGCACATCTTCATGAACACAAATCTGCTGTAAATCGAATTAGAGTCTCTGATGAACACTCACTTTTTGCAACATGTTCAAATGATGGCACAGTGAAAATCTGGAACAGTCAAAAGATGGAGGGGAAAACCACCACTACCAGGTAACATATGCTTACAAGGAGAATCCATTCATTCAGTCAGTCAACAAATATTTATTCTTAGGTGCCAGGGATACAGCAATGATAAATGGACAAAAATACCTCTTCTGTGGAGCTTTCCTTCTAGTGGGAGATGACAGACAATAAACAATATAAATAAGTAAATCATATATGTTAGATGGTAAATGTTATGAAGAAAACTATAGCAGGAAAGAGGGATAGGGAATGCAGTATGGTAGAATTTCAAGTGAATTGGCTAGAGAATGCCTCACAGAGAACATGTCATTTGAGGGAAGACCTGAAAACGGTAGAGAAAGAGCCATGTGGATATCTTGGGGAAGAGCATTCCAGGAAGAGGAAACAGGGATTTCAAAGGCCCTGAAGCAGAAGGATGTTAGGTGTGTTTGAGGACTAGGGGAAAGGTCTGTGTGGCTGGAGCAGAGTGAGCAAGAGGGAGAAGTAAGAGAAGCCAGATGACCAAGGGCTTTGTAGGCTGTGGTAAAGGACTTTGACTTTTGCTCTGAGTGAGATGAGGAGCCTTTGGGGAATTCTGAGCAGAGAGACATGATCTGAGTTAGATTTCAACAGAATTGCTCTTGGCTTTTGTGTTGAGAATAGACAGAAAAGGGGCAGGACAGAAGCGCTAGAGGAGGCTGCTACAGTAATTCAAGCAAGGGGTGGAGTTAGTGGGAAATGATCGGATTCTGGATGTGTTTCAGTGGTGGAGCCAGCAAGATTTGTTGAGTGCATTAGATGGAGTATGAGCAAGAGAAAAGTAAACAAATGACAGAATGGCTGACTGTGTAAGGAAACACATACTGTACTGTTGCCCCACTGTTTTGGTCAAGATGGAGATAATTTGTGACTCGAAATCTCTAAGAGTCCTTAAATACGCATAATGTGATTTTAAGTGTGATTATAAGAAGTATTTTAGATTTGTACAACTTTATAGCTATGTCCCTACTTGATATGCAGTCTACTTGTCTGCCCCCACCCCATTCTCCCTGTCCCCACCATCCCTATCAGTTCTACCATATTTATATTTATTCTGTGCCTAGTTTGGTCTGAGTCTGAAAGGAAAGCTACTAGAATTAAAGCTGAATCTCATGGACATAAAATGACATGGGGGCTCTCTGGTGCTTTTCTTGTTACCAGTTCATTGACTGTAGTTAACCACAAAATTGTTAAACAACAAAATATCTTTGATAACTAAAATAATTCAAAAGTATACTCCTTACTTACCAACTTGATATGATTTTTGCTGTTTATTTTTTAAAAGAGCTCTATATTTTTACACCATGCTTAATTACTGTTTTCACGTTCATTCTCTCTTGGCATTGCATTGGTCAAAAACTAAATCAAAAACTAATGAAAGAATCCTGGCTCCATGTAGCAATTTTTTGTCAACATTTTATTATGAAATTTTTAAACCTATAAGAAAAGTTGAAAGAGTTTCACAGTGAACACCCATGTACTTGCCACACAGATTCTATTATTAACAGTTTTACTGTTTCGCTGTGTCATGTAATTATCCATCCTCCTATCAATTCATCTTTTTAAAATGTATTTCAAAGTAAGTTGCAGACATCAGTACACTTCCCCTAAAAACTTCAGCATGCATATCATTAACTAGAATTCAGTATTTGTTTATAGTTATTTTTTTCTTTTTTGGCATAAAATTTGTATGCTATAAAGTACACAGATCTCAAATGAACCATTCTATGAGTTTCAACAAATACATATACCTGTGCAACTTAAACCGCTCTCAAGATACATAGCATAACCATGACAACAGCATGTTCGCCTTATATTTTTTCATGTAAAATCCTTGCCTCCTCCCTGCTTGCAACCATTCTTTTGATTTTTTCCCACCCTCATTAGCATTTTGATAAGTATTTTAGACACCTCTTCTGATAATTATTTTCCAAATGGTTCTTTGTTATTATCATCATCATTGCATTCATCCTTTCTTTTATTAGGAGAAGTTTAATTGATACGAGTAAACTTCTCAAGTAAGAACTTGGAATCCTCTGTTAGCTTTGCAAAAACCTCACTTGTTAATTCTCCAATAATTTTTGTCATAGAATCATGCCTTCTATATCCCAGTGTCACATTTCAGACAGTGGTATCCCAGAAAATGTGGCAGTTTAGCTGACTGTATTGTCTTTGAGAAGTTTGTGTGATGATCAGGAGATTGGATTTCCTCTGGACGCAGCTGCTGTCTTATTGTGGGGTGCAGTAGGCCTTGGCTTGGAGGTACTTCATTCCAGGTCCCAGGGTGGGGAAGAGGAGAAGGGAACAGAGTATGTTCCCCTCATCACATGCCTTCATGAACTGATGAGGGGAGAAAGGAGGCCATTATTATTGCCAGAACCAAGTGGGAACAGTTGGTGACTGGGAAAAAGCAGCAAAACTGATGTGTTTTCCTGGGAAATGTTACTAGTACATTCTGACTACTGATGCCCTTCCCGTATGTATTCTGTTGGCTGACCACGCAGTTCCAAGTCCTAACTTTCTCATTGAATTATGATGGTAATTTAGGCCATCTGGATTTGGCTGTTATTTTATTCTTTCTTATTTGAGGTAGACTTTTAGTTTGTCCATTGGGAACTAGTTCTAGAGAAATTGCTGTTTTTCTAAACTTTCACAAAGATTTTTCAACTTTATCTTTTATAGTATTCTAAATTATATCTTTCACATATGCTTTTTATGCTACCCTATTTTTGGCTTATTTAGCATCTCAATTTTAGGGGAGATTGGTGCATTTGGTACTTGTTGAATTTGATGGTAAAACATCTAAGTGGAGTTTTGTCCCAATGAAGAATTGAAACAATATGAGAAGTGTGCAAGAAAGTCGTTAGTATTAGGGTTACATATTTTAGAGTGACTGATAGTCTCGGAAGTCAGAGTCTTTGAGTAGTGAGGCTACTCTGAAGAAAAGGGAATGTAAAGGGTTATAAAGGCTTGAATCTTGGGAAATTGAATTTTGGGGACCGGAAAAGAGAGGTCTGAAAAGGAGAGAGAAGAGACTATTAGACTTCAACAGAAGAGAGAGTTTTGAGAAACGGACTTATAGGCAGCTCTTAAATGCAATAAGAAAAGCCAAGTATCGTGAAAACCTAGTAGGGCTGTTGGGCATTCTCATACATTGCCCTTTGGTGGAATGCAGTTGATGATACATCCGTCATCCCTGGAGGACTTTTTGATGATATGTATCACGAGCCTTTATGATGTCCATATCCTAAGGAAATAACTAAGAATAAGCTCATATATTTAGTTTTAAGGCTGTTCAGATTGGCTTTTTTATAATAGTAAAAAATTAGAAGCAAACTAAAGGTTCAGCAGTTAGGAGTGTAGTTAGATAAATAAGTGATGGTGCAAAAGTAAAACTGATGTTGAAACATATATATCAGAGACTTCCAAAAATCTTCTCTTCCATAAAAACAATGAGAACAGTGACAAAAACTGTCAAAATCAACTTTTTCAGAACTATAGAAATTAACTAAAGTCCTACATCAATCCGAAGAATGTTATTCAAGAAAAACAGCTGACTCACGGAACAGTGAGCCCTGTGGTCCCTAATTCCATCCTCTTCTACCAAGCTCTCTGGTAGCTTTGAAAACTACCAGTCTCACAACTGAGAGAGCCATGAAAACCAGCAGCTTAGTAGCCACTGGAGGGGTCATTAATGGGCTTGGAACTCCCCAAAAGCCCCATCTCCAGAGAATTTTCATTAGTTGACCTTTTGCCAGCTTGCTGAAAAGTTCCATTATCAGGGCTTGTATTTATTTAACCTGACTCATACCTTGTTCTTTGAGAAAAACTCTACCACAGGACATTTGTTGAAATTGTCAGTGTTCTTTACTTAACATTGCATCTGCCAAAGGTGGCATTAACAGTTGTAACTAGCAAGATGCTGACAAAAAACTTAAAAGGAGGAACTAGGGAATGAGGTGGCCATAGGGGCCTTTGAAAAGTTTGGATGTATTCATAGGCATCTGCAAGGCTACATGCATGTGCAGGGTTGTGCACATGTTCAGGAAACTGAGAAGAACCTGAATCCTCACTTCTGGCTAACCTTGAGACTCTGCACAAGCAAGAAATAAAGGATAAGGCAGAGTTGTAAGCTGCTTTGTTGAAGGTGCACCACAACACAAACACAGAGAGCCCCAACAAAAACTGGAACACTCAGTTCGAGGCTTGTAAGGAAACATCTTTTCAGTCACTAGCTGACCACCAAGCTAATTGAGCAAGGACTTCAGTGGTGACACTGAAGAGAAAGAATACAGTCTTTATGGAAGCAATCCACATGTGAGAAAGAATGCAGATTTTATAGAATTAGTCCAGGAAAGTCACTAAACAAACAGCAACAACACTAGAATAATCTTATTTCTAAAGTTGACACGTATTAATTAGAATGTCCAGTTTTGAATAAAAAATTACAAATTGTGCAAAGAAACAGGAAACTATGGCCTATACACAGGAAATAAGACAATCAATGGAAACTGAACCTCAGTAATCTCAGACATTGGATTTACTAGATAAACACTTTAAATTAGCTATTAAAATATGGCATAGTGGTTAAGTTTGTGCACTCTGCTTCAGTAGCCTTGGGTTCGCAGGTTCAGATCCTGGGCATGGACCTATACACCACTCATCAAGTCATGCTGTGCTGGCATCCCACATGCAAAGTAGAGGAAGATTGGCATGGATGTTAGCTGAGTGACAATCTTCCTCAAGCAAAAAGGGGAAGATTGGCAACAGATGTTAGCTCAGGGCCAATCTTCCTCACCAAAAAATAAATGAGTCCAAAGAATTAAAAGAAACCATGTCAAAGAATTAAAAGGAAAGTATGAGAAAAATGTCTCATCAAATAGTATCAATAAGGAGATGATAAATAGCAATTCTGGAATTGGAAAGTATAATCACTGAAATGAGTCACTCGAGAGGCTGAACAGCAGATTTCAACTGGCAAGAAAATAAAACAGAGACCTGAAGATAAATCAATTGACATTATTGTTAGAGGTACAAAAACTAAAAAAGAATAAAGAAAAATGAACAGAGCCTCAGAGACCTGTACACCACCATCAGGTGTACCAGTGTACACTTAATAGGAGTCCTAGAAGGTGAGGAGAGGAAAAAAGAAGCAGAAAGAATATTTGAAGAAATAATGGCTGAAAACTTCCCAGATTTGATGGAAAACATTAATCGGCACATCTAAGAATCTCAACAAATTCCAACTAGGATAAAAATCAAAGAGAGCCATCCAGACACGCAATAAGCAAACCATTGAAAGAGAGAGAATCTTGAAAGCAATGAAAGAAATGTGACTCGTCACGTATGAGGGATCTTCAGTAAGATTAACAGGTGACGTTTCATCAGAAACGACAGAGACTGGAAATCAGTGAGATGGCATATTCAAAGAGTTGAAAGAAAAAGACTGTCAACCAGTAATTCTATATCCAGCAAAACTGTCCTTCAAAAACAGAGGCAAAATCAAGACATTCCAAGATCAATAAAAGCAGGGGATTTATTGCTAGCAGATTTTTCCTGAAAGAAATACTAAAAGGAGTCTTTTGTGTTGAAAGAAAAGGACATGAGTTAGTAACTTGAATCCACATGGAGAAATAAGGGCACTGGTCAGGGTAAATACATAAGTAAATATAAAAGACAGTACAAATTGCTTTTGTTTGAAACTGTTTTTATGTGCTGTCTGATTTAAAAGATAACTTATAAAGAAATAATTATAAAACTCTTTTGATGGGCTTATATAAATATGTCATTTGTATGACAATAATAGTACAGACAAGGGAGGAAGGGAGAGAGAGATTGAAGCGAAGTTTTTGTGTATTATAAGTTTGTATTAATCTGCTCATTTTTTGATGTTATTTGTATTTCCCAGGGCAACCACTAAAGAAAACCCTTAAAAACGTTTAGTAAAACTCAAAAATAGTAAAAGAAACAACAAGGGAATTAAAATGGGAAAATATCTTTTTAACACAAAAGAAGGCTGTAATGGAGGAATACAAGACGAACAAAAACCTGCATAAGATACGGAGAAAACAAGTAGCAAAATGTCAAACATAAATCCTATCTTATTGGTAATCACATTAAATGTAATCAAAAGGCAGAGTTGGCAGAAAGGATGAAAAGACACAATATAGCTATGTGTTGTCTACAAGACACATACTTTAGATTCAAAGACACAGATCTAACAGATATCAACAGAGTACTCCACCCAACAACAGCAGAATACAAATTCTTCTCAAGTGCATATGGAATACTTTCCAGATTAAACCATATATGAGGCCATAAAAGAAGCTTCAATACATTTAAAAAGATTGAAACATACCAACATGTGTGTTCTCTAACCACAGTGGAATGAAACTAGATAACTGTAACAGAAAGGAATTTGGGAAATCTACAAATGTGAAAATGAAACAACACATGGCTAAATGACCAATGGTTCTTTAAAGGGAAATTAGAGAATACTGTGAGATGAATGAAAATGAAAACCAACATACCAGAGCTTATGGAATGCAGCTAAAGGAGTGTTGAGAGAGAAATTTATAACTGTAAACATCTCTATTATGTAAAGGAAGAAAGATCTTAAATCAATAACTTACCTTAACCTTAAGAAACTAGAAAAAGAAGAGCAAAGTAAACCTAAAGCAAGTAGAAGGAAGGAAATAATAAAGACTAAAGAGGAAATAAATGAAATAGAGAATAAGAATAAAGGAGAAAAATCAACAAAAGCAAAAGCTGGTTCCTTGGAAAGATCAAAATTGGCAAACCTTTTCTACAATAACCAATAAAAAAAAGGAAGAGGACTCAAATTACTAAAATTAGGAATGAAAGAGGGGACATTACTACTGACCTGACAGAAATAAAGGAACTATGAAGGAAATACTATGAATAATTGTATGCCAACAAATCAGATATGCTAGATGAAATGGCCAAATTCCTAGAGAGACACAAGCTGTCAAAAATGACTCAGGAAGAAATAGAAAATCTGAATAGACCTAGAATAAAAAGAGATTAAATTAGTAATTTAAAAAATCTTCCCATAGAGAAAAGCCCAGGCTGAGATGGCTTCTTGATGAATTCTATCAAATGTTTAATGAATTAACACTCATCCTTCAAAAACTCTTTCAAAAAATAGATGAAAGAACACTTCCTAACTCATTTTGTAAAGCCATTATTACCCTGATACCACAATCAGACAAATACATCACAAGAAAACAACAGACTAATACCTGTAACTATAGGCATAAAAATTCTCAACAAAATACAAGTAAACCAAATCCAACATGTTAAAAGGATTGTATACCATGACCAAGTGCAATTTATCCCAAGAGTGCAAACCTTGTTCAACTACAAAAATAAATGACTGAATATATCATATTAAGAGAATAATGGATAAAAACCACATGATCATCTCAGCAGACTCTCAAAGCATTTGATAAAATCTAACACCCTTTTATAAAATTAAAAATAACCAACTGGTAAAAGATGAGAAGTGATAAAGAACATCTACAAAAAACTCATAGCTAGTGTCATACTCAATGGTGAAAGACTGAAAGCTTTTCCCCTAAAATGAGGAACCCGGTAAGAATGTCCACTCTAGACACTTCCATTCAGCATTGTACTACAGGTTCTAGCCAGGGCAGTTAGTTAAGGAAAAGAAAGAAAAGGCATATAGGTTGGAAAGGAAGAAGAAAAACTATATTAGCAGACAGCGTGATCTTGTATATAGACTCTCTTAAGCAATAAAATAACCTATTATAACTAACAAATGAGTTCAGCAAAGTTGCAGAATATATCATGCTGTATTTGTGTATACAAAAACCAATTGCATTTCTGTATGCTAACAATGAAGAGTTCAAAGATGAAATTAAGAACACAATTCCATTTATAATATCAAAAAGAATAAAATATATAGGGATAACTTTAACAAAAATGTCCAAGATTTGTACACTGAAAACTACAAAACATCATTGAAAGAAATTATAGAAGACCTAGATAAGTGGAAAGATGTGCCATGTTCATTTCAGTGGAATGCTCGACATTGTTAAGATAGACATACTCCCCAAATTGATCTACAGATTCAACACAATCCCTATGAAATTTCCAGCTGCCATTTTTCCCCCAGAAATTGACAGTCTGATACTAAAATTCGTAAAGAAATGCAAAGGACTGAAATAGCCAATACAATATTGAAATAACCAAGTTGGAGAACTCACACTTCCAGATTTGCTACAAAGCTATAGTAATCAAGACAGTATGTTACTGTCATAAGGATAAATGTATGAATCATTGGGATAGAACAGACCTGCAGAAATACATTTATGGTCATTGTTTTTGACAAGGGTGCCAGGACAATTCCATGGGGGAAGGAATAGTGTGAACAAAGGGTGCTGGGATTACTGGGTATCCACAGGCAGAAGGATAAATTTCCAGAGAATTTTTTGGAATGGATCATAGACCTAAGTGTAAGAGCTAAACTATAAAACTTTTAGAAGAAAACATAAGCATATAACTCTTCATGACCTTGGATTAGGGAAAAGTTTCTGAGATATGCTATCAAAAGCACAAGTGATAATAGAAAGAATAGGCAAATGAAACTTCATCAAAATTATAAACATTTGTGCTTCAAAGGACACTATCAAGAAAGTGAAAGGACAACCCACAGAATGAGAGAAATATTTGTAAATAATGTATCTAAGTACCCAGAATATCTAAAGAACTCTTTCAACTCAACAATAAAAAGACAACTCAATTAAAAATTAGACAAAGGACTGAAATAGATGTTTCTCCAAATAGGACCAATAAATATACAAAAAGATGCTCCACGTTATTAGTCACTAGAGAAATGCAAACCAAAACCACAATGACATGCCACTTTGAACCTACTAGAACGGCTATAATCAAAAAGACAAAATGACGTGTTGGAGAGGATGTTGAGAAATTGAAATCTTTGTACCTTGCTGATGGGAATGTAAAATGGTGCAGCAATTTTGGAAAACAATTTGGTGGTTTCTCAAAATGCTAAACATAGATGACCCCACAATTCCACTTGTAGGAATAAACCCAAGACAGTTGAAAACATGTTTACACAAAATCTATACAGTAGTGTTCATAGCAGCATTATTCATAATAGCCAAAAAGTGAAAACCAGAGTGTCTTATCAGCTGGTGAATGGATGAACAAAATTGGTGGTATATCCATAAAATGGGTTATTATTTAGCCGTAAAAACGAATGAAATACTGATACATGCTACAACATGGATAAACCTTGAAAACATTATGCTAAGTGAAAGAAGCCTGATCCAAAAGCCAGTGAGGGTATTGTATTATTCCATTTATTTGAAATGTCCAGAATAGACAAATCCATAGAGACAGAAAGTAGATTAGTAGTTGCCAGGAGCTGGGGGGAGAGAGCATTGAGGAGTGACTGCTAATGGGTACAGGATTTCTTTTTGGGGTGATGAAAGTGTTCTGGAATTCGATAATGGTGATGGTTGCAAAATTTAGTGACTATACTATAAATCCCTTTAAAAGGATGAGTATTATGGTATGTAAATTATATCTCAATATTAAAAGGGGGGGGGAGAGAAAGCAAGCAAGCTAGAGAGACCAGGCATACTGGCATTCTCATCTCTCCCATTGCCTTGTCCCTGGTACTCATCTGCCATACTGGCTGGGCCCTTGTAGGCAGTGTGTTTGAGACATATGTCCTCTTAAAGACTTATCTAGAAATGTTTATAGCAGCATTATTCGTAGTAGGTAAAAGGTGGAAACAGTACAAATGTTTATCAAGTGATGAATGGATACACAAAATGTAGTATATCCATACAATGGAATGATATTTGGCCATAAAAAATGGATGAACCTTGAAAACATTATGCTAAGTGAAAGAAGCCAGATACAAAAGGCCACCTAATGTATGACTGCACTTATATGAAATGTCCAGAATAGGCAAATTCATAGAAAATTTAAATACATTAGTTGTTTCCAGGGGCTGGGAGGAGGGGAAAATGGGGTGTGAAGGCTAATGGATGTGAGGTGGGGTTTTTTTTTTTGTTTCTTTGGAATGATGAAAATGTTCTGGAATTAGATAACAATATCTATGCAGAATTATGTTAGCATACTAAAAATCACTGAATTGTATACTTTAAAATGTTTTTATACTTTGTTATGTGAATTTTATTTCACCAAAGCTGTTATTAAGAAAAAGTGAGCTAGAGAGAGATGATTAATAAAGAATATAAAATATGGTTCCATATTTATTTAAAAAGCAAATATGGATATATATGAATATATTATAATATGCATAGAAAACCCTTTGAAAGGATATGTAATAAAATGTTGAGCCAGCCCTGATGGCCTAGTCATTAAAGTTTGGTGCTCTCCTCTTTGGTGGCCTGGGTTTGGTTCCTGGTCACAGAACCACACCACTTGTCTGTCAGTAGCCATGCTGTGGTGGCAGCTTGCATAGAAGGACTAGAAGGACTTACAACTAGGTACTGGGGCTTTGGGGAGGGAAAAAAAAGGAAGATTGGCAATAGTTGTTAGCTCAGGGCAAATCTTTCCCAGCAAAAAATAAAATAAAATAAAAATAAAATAAAATGTTAATGGTGTTTCTCTCTGGGTGGTAGAATTATAAATGTTTTTGCTTTTATATATTCTTTTTTGTATTTTTATAATTTTTGTTTATTTAATGTATATTAACTTGTATACTAAAATGAAATCAGTTACACAAAGTAGAGATTAGGGGCTTGTGACCTTTTATAGGTATGACCCCTTGAAAGGGTGAGTATGCAGCTTGTGTGGAGGGTAGTGAAGGAGGGAATTGATGATAATGGGGGGCACCCTGTGTAGATTATATATTCAAGAAGTTTGGCAGTGAATTTAAGGAAGGAGAATAGACAGCTTGAGAGGTAAACGTGTGTGAGAGAGACTGAATATTGTATAATATTTTGCATTTATGAATATTTTATGATTTATATATTATTTGAGCTTCACTATGTCCCAGTTGGAGAAGTTGGGCACTCCTTGTTTTATAGATGAGTAAACTGAGACACAGAGGAGGTGAAGTGCCTTGACCAGGATCATATAGGTAGTCAGTAGTAGAACTCAGCTCTTTGGTTCCAAAGCCAGTGATTTTCCTGCTGTGCTAGGCTGCATCTTAGGGATTATAGAATAACTGAAGGGCGTAAGAGTAGGCTTTAAGGTTTTGCAAAAGTGGAAGGAGAACTGGATCAAAACCACAAGTATGGGAGTTCCAGCTGGAAAGGAGGATAGACCATCTTTCTGTGATAGGAGAGAAGTTTGTGAAGATGGCCATTTGAAAATAGAAGACAAGATGATTTTGTACCAGTGCTTTTGAGGGAGATTCTTGTTTTCCTTATGAGACCAAGGAGGTGAAACAGACCTCCTAGTAGTAATTTTGTTTTTTAATAGTCATGAGGATATTTATTTAATATCAGCAATAATAATGCTCTTCTGGCCCTTTCAGAAATGCAATCTTATTTTTCTTTTGTGCAGATCTATTCTCACATATAGCCGAATTGGAGGACGTGTCAAAACTCTTATATTCTGTCAGGGTTCCCACTACTTAGCCATAGCGTCTGATAATGGTGCTGTCCAGCTTCTTGGAATCGAGGCTTCTAAGCTACCCAAGTCTCCAAAAATTCATCCTCTACAAAGCAGGTATCTATCTTTTGTGTTTTTTAAACTGCATTTAGTGCACTAGGCTAATTTAATCCCCACCTCCTCCATGTAGTTGGGATCAACTGAGGGCCTATTACATCGTGCTTCTTTTTTTAAACATGTGAAATGAATAAAGCTGCATTTCCAACTCAAATCTATCACATGTAGTTTCAGAAAGCTATGTCTGTATATCTCATTTTCTGCCAATTTGTCAGTAGGTCAGAAGGGCAGCTTTGAACTTGTGGCTCACTCCAGTCAGGAACCTGTCTGAATGACTTAATTATCAGTTATATCTTCTGTCTCAACTACTAAAAAGCACAACTCTGGCTGGTTGATTTTGAGAATATGTGTGTTCTTCATTAAAGAAAACTCAAACGTTGTCAGCATTTTGTCACTTGGCATTAAAACCTCTAAGTTGACAGGAAATGGAGTGGAGCGTTTAGTTAGATGATTTGCTTATCATTTTAAAACAAAATACTGGCTGGTTTTATTTAAGAATTTCCTTCACTTCTTACAAATTGTGGTTGCCTACAGATTAAATGCACACAAGGTAAGATATTTAAAGATAAAGCAGAACAGATCTTCAGCTGACCAGTATGTGCTACACACCGAGGATTCCAAAGGCAGATAAGATATGTTATGCTAAGAAACTACAGTCTAGTGGGAGAAACAAGCCGTGATGATTTCAGTGCGGTGTGATAATGTGCCATGTTACGGGGACACGGGAGCCAGCTTGCAGGGGGTAGAGAAGAAGGCCCGGAGGAGGGGAGATCAGCTGTAAGTCAGTGGGCTGAAGTAGAGCAGTCAAGTAGAGCGTGGCGGGCAGAGGCGGTGGACCCCACAGGAAGAAAGCAGAATGAGCAGATGCTGATAGTTAAGTGGATTGTAAGTCGTGGCCATTGGGTAGCTAAGGCAGAAAAGGATGTTTGTTGGATCACCTAGAATTTTATTATTTGTTTGTATTGTTTGTTTATTTTGTTTTGCCTTTGCAATTAAAAATGTGTTATTTTTAACACATTCACTAAATAGATATGGGCAGCTTTTGTCCAGGTCATATTATGTATGGCTTTTAACTAAAAAACCAATACCTGCCAGTTTTCTTTAAAATTGTTTCAGCAGAGGATGACTGTACTGTCTCTATACCTGTTGAGTTCCATGTAAATTAACAAAGAGCTATTGGCAAAATTGTTGTGTGGTGACTGCTGGCAGGACACACACACTCAGACGTGCACATTCTGTGCATAGGTACCTCTCGGGTGACAGCGCTTTTCACTATGGATGTTATTATCTTTGCCCTAAGCAAACATTGATTACCTAGATTAGGAACCTGCGCCAGGATGATTAGATTTTGCTCTGAGTGAGCTTCCCATGGCCAAATTTGAAACAACTTGAGCAACAAAATAAATAACAATAGTATTGGGTTATAACTCAAAGAATAAAATAAATATCTGAGTCCATACTGATATATAAATAAGTAAATGAATAAATAAATTCATGGAGAAGAGGTGACAACTCGTTCTTACAGAAGAATTCTAATAAGTGTAGAAGGAATGAGGGAAATAGAAAGTGACCATTAGAACGCCACAGGCATGATCTGTCAACAGATCCTAAAATTAGTGAACAGAAGAGTAATCAGAAACAGATTTTTGCATAGTCTGAAAAGTATTTCCCCTAAATGTTGAGTATTTATAAATGGAAAGATAATGAGTTTACAGTGGAGAATTCTGGCAGACACCACCTTAACCAAGTGATCAAGGTCAACATCACCACTAATACATTTACGAGGGCGTGCATACCCTCATATACGCACTGAGGAATGCTCGTCACTTCTGTGGTCTCCTTCTAATTAGGCATAAACTCAGTCTGTTTGTGAGAACACATGAGGCAAAACCAAATTGAGGAACATTCTGTAAAATAACTAACCCGTACTCTTCCAAAATGTCAAGGGCATGAAAGACTGAGGAACTGTCAGATGTGAGGAGACTGAAGAGACATGACAGCTAAATGCCATGTGGTTTCTTGGTTTGGATCCTGGAACAGTAAAAGGACACTAGTGGAAAAACTGATGAAATCTAATATGTCATAGTTTACTGGTATTGTACCAAGGTTAATTTCTTAGTTTCAATAAATGTTCTATGGTTATGTAAGGTGTTAACATGAGGGGAAGCTGGGTGACACGGATATACAGGAATTCCATGTACCATTTTTGCAACTCTTCTGTAAGTCTAAAATAATTTGAAAAAAATGCCTCAGCTATCATTGTCTTGATGGGTCACAGAGTTTTTGTTTCTTGACCATAATTAGAATATAAATGCATCTTAAATGGAGACTGGTGCTCTGTTTTCAGTGACTAGAAAAGTCTTTGCCTTTTGCTTTGTGTATTTCTTTAGAACTCTAGACCAGAAGGAGGATGGTTGTGTCGTGGATATGCATCACTTCAACTCTGGGGCGCAGTCTGTTCTGGCCTATGCCACTGTGAACGGCTCTCTGGTTGGCTGGGACCTCAGGTCTTCAAGCAATGCGTGGACATTAAAGCATGATTTGAAATCGGGTCTCATAACTTCTTTTGCTGTGGACATCCACCAGTGCTGGCTCTGCATTGGTAAGCTGACTTTCAAGTCATTGACCGGGTTTTGAATACCATTAATGCCTGGAATTGCCTTCTTGTGAAAGCTTTTTCCTTTTTCTTCATTGGTAATTTTTTCCCATCTCCTTTTTTTTGTATTGTTGTAATCACTTGCAGTTTAATTTTTTTTCATTAAAAAACAGATTTGGAAGAGTGAAATTAGCATCCCGATGCATAAAACAGTTTTGTCTTTCTCTTTGTTCTTAAATGAGCCTCTTTACTTTGTAAGAATTATAGTGATCAGATTTGCTGGCATTCTCTTATTCTGCCAGGGAAACAGCAGGCTTGGTTTATGGATGAGAGCATTTGAGTTTGGGCAGACTAACTTTTAAATTCCTGCCCCTTGAGAAGGTACCACATCTTATTTTTTTTCTACTTGGCATTCTTTTTCAGAAGCATTATAATCTGTGTTGCTTGAATTTTGTTTTCTAGATTCCTTAACTTGTATTTGTGACTTTGTGTATAGTTATATGGAATGTATTATTTTTTGCCTTTTGTGTGAATAAACTGCAGGAAGGTACAGGAAGATGTAATGCCAGGCCTAGAAGAGTAGATATTATACATTTAGCAAATTAGCAAATGGCAGTAATGGCTCTCAGGGCCCTTGATCAGCTTTGAGGAGGGCAGCCGGTACTACCTGTGGGTTTTGAACCATTGTCCTGGAGTGGGTCAGGGTGACAGAGGGACCCTGCTGCCCCTTTTGTCGTTTCCCACTCCCAGTCTCTCCAGTGGAATTGGAGACCAATCCAAGAACATGCTCTGTGCCTCGGTCACAACCAGCTGCTCATTGCTAGGGTAGGTATTATTCTTTGGGGATGGAGGGCCTTCTCTCTGTGGGGTTTCAGTTGTCATGGGCATGTGTGCAGGTACTCACCCCAGTTCCTGCTTTGATTTGGCACCCATGCCTGTCTCTAGAATGTTTTGGAGAAAAGGGCACACAGAAATGATTGAAATCTGTTGATACCTACAAAGCTGTTGCCAGTTGAGATTAGTAAAGTGATCATTGAATGCCAGTAAAATATCTCTGGTTATTTAAGGCATTCTGAACGTTTTTGACTTGTCAGATTCAATTTATGTCTTCTCTTGACCTTTTGTTTTTTGTGGCTGCCTTTGGCAATTAATAACAGTGTCAGTAACTAATGAATTATTCATTTTCAATTTCCATTTGTTAGACACTTCTGTAGTAGCATTGTGATAAGCACTTTATATCTTTGTTGTTTAACAGCTAGAGGTGCTGTTTGAAACTGGGGAGACAGCTTCATGAGAACAAAGGCTTTTTCTAAGTGACTAAGTCAGTTTTAAAATACATTCATATAAAGCTAATGCTGTTTACTGTTTGTATCAGTGTAGCCTGATGTGCTTTAATCATTAGATGGTAATCTTTTTACTTTTTTTTATTCAAGGTACAAGCAGTGGTACCATGGCTTGTTGGGACATGAGGTTCCAGTTGCCAATTTCCAGTCACTGTCATCCTTCCAGGGCTCGAATCCGACGCCTCTCCATGCACCCTCTGTATCAGTCCTGGGTGATTGCAGGTAAAGTGGAGGGCTGGCGTTTTCCGGTGTTGGGGGATTTTCTTGGAAAGTGCATAATATTCTGCTGCTGAGAATCATATTCTTAGGGTTTTTATCCTACATATGAACCGAACACTTGATTTTGTTCTGTTCTTATCATGGAAGTTCCCATTTCATGTTTATTCTGTTTAAAAATGATCTCATCAGTCACCACCATCACATTCCATTCCTGTCTACCACCGTTTCCCCTTCCATTTGTTTCTTTCTCCTGTATTCCATGTTTTTGTTAAAGCTGCCACCACTTCCTAGAACTCTAAGTTAGAAACCTTGACTCATCCTTGTCGGTTGCTATTTCTTGTTGATCTGTCTCTGTTGTGTTTCTTGGAAGCTTCCCTTCCTTCCCCTCATTGGCCATTCACATTTTCTTGTACAGATTCTTGGGCAAGACACTTGGGCAAGTCTTCGAAACTCACTTTCCTCATTTGTAAAATGTGGTTAAAAATACTTACCTAGCAGAGTTGTAAGAATTTAAGGTAAAACATACAAAGCACATGGCCCAGCACACCATTAGTGCTTGATAAATAGTAGCTGTTGTTGTTCTTATGTTTCCTCATTGGTCCTCTTGCCTCTAGGCTCTTTCTGGTCCTGTCTCAAACACATAGTCCATCTCATGCACTGCTGCTGTCAAAGTCAACGTGTTGCCAAATTTGATGGCCAACACTCAGCCCACTCCTTATGTGACTCATCATTTGGTCACTTGATTGTTTCCTCTTTCTGACATACTTTCTTTACCTGATTTCCAGGATAGCACTCTCTTGGTTCTCCTATTTATTGATTTGCTGCTTCCTCCTCATCGTCTGACTTTCCACTTGTGGCCTGCCTCAGGGCTCAGTCTTTGGTCTTAACCTCTTCTCCTTCTACACTGGCTTCCCTGTATGATCTCATCTAGTCCCATGCTTTAAACACCAAATTTATTCATATTTTTATGTCTACTTAAAATCTCCCCTAGAATGTCTCATAGCCATCTATAAACCTGACATATCCAAACTAAACACTTGGTTTCCTGTCTGCCACTTCCTTCACCACTTCTTCTTATCCCAAGACAAACCTGCTCTTCCTACAGTATTCTCTAGTAAATGGCAGCTCTTTTATGCTGGATGCTCAGGAGGAAGCCTGGTGTTGTCTCTGATTGTTGTTTCTCTCTCATCCCACTTCCAGTCCATCAGCCAATCCTATATGTCCTATCTTAAAATATATTCAGAATCTGACCACTTTTTACTATCTCCATCACTGTCTCCCTAGTCCAAACCACCATAATCTCTTGTCCCTATTAATGCAATATCCTTTTAACTCGCTGCTTTTATCCTTAGGTCTTAAGACTGTTCTTTCTTCTGCTCAGTTCCTGCCAGTGTCTTCTCATTCCAAGTGGCAGCTGAGCTCCTCACTATGACCCAAAGGCTTTCTGAGATCTGCCCCTGCTACCTCTCTGACCTTCTTTTTCAGTCGTGGTTCCAGCAGTAAACAGATGGTGTACCCAAGATAGGATAATTTGAGGAGGATTTATTTTCAGAGGAACTATTTACAAAGATGTATCATCATAAAAGATAGTGGCATCATAAGAGAGAGTGCAATAAAATACAGCTAGTACCAGCAGTGGAAGGCAGGAGGGGAGGGATGGTGACTGGAATTTAGAAAGTTCAATAGAGAAGGCCACCTTGAGGGGAGCAGCGATTCTGAGATGAGGGACACAACCAGCCTGAGGTGACTGACTTGACTTTCACCTCTCTCGTTCATCTCCTACTGGGCCTTCCACAGGCCCGTATTAGTTCCTATGACTACTGTAACAAATTGTCACAAACTTGGTAGCTTAAAACAACACAAATATATTCTGTAATAGTTACGGAGCCCAGAAGTAGGAAATAAGTTTTGCTGAGCCAAAACCAAGGTGGCAGGAGGCCCACATTGTCCCTGGAGGCTTTAGGGGAGAATCCCTTCCCTTGTCTTTTCCTGCTTCTAGAGCTGCCTGCTTGGGCTCATGGCCCCTTCTTCCATCTTCCAAGCCAGCAGCATAGCATCTTGCTTCATTGTTACATTGCCTTCTGCTGCTGCCAAATCTGCCTCCCTCTTATAAGGACACTGGTGATTGCAGTGAGCACTCACCTGGACAATCCAGGATAATCCCCCCAAACTCAGGGTCCTTAGTTAATCACACCTGCAGCGTCATTTTACCATATAAGGTGATATTCACAGGCTCCAGAGATTAGGACCTGGTTATTTTGGGGGGGACATGATTTAGCTTACCACAGGCCAAACCCATCTAGAAGCCAGAGGGCACAGGAGCCTGTTGATGTGGTCCATGTGCGTCAGCCTTAGAGTAGCGAGTGGAAAGCAACCAGCCCTGCTGCCCTTTTCCCGGCTACTCGCCCTTGCTCAGTGTGCTCCAGCCACACTGGCGTCCTGGCTTTTTCCTTGAACTAAGCACATTCCTGCTGCAGGGCCTTTGCAGTTTTGGGTTTGTTGTCCCCACTAGAATGTAAGTTCCATGAAACAGGAAATTTTTTGGCATTGTCTTCTTTTCCTCAGTGCCTAGGACAGTGACTAGCTCACAGTAAATATTGTTGGTTCAGTAAATATTAATGAAGGAATGAAGCCTGGGGTATTGTCACTCCCCCTGCTCAAAAATACCTAAGAGATAATGTCTCTGTCTCTCAGGCCTGCAGTTTGTATTTTCGATAATCTTTCCCCACCCTTTCCCTCTCTCTGCCTTCATCTCCCACTCCTCCCTGTCACAGATAAGCTTCGGTCAGACCAACGACTTGTTTCCCCAAAACAGCCACAGATTTTTGTTTTTGTGTTTTTGTTCATTCCATTCTTTCTGCCTGCAATAATTTACCTGTATGCCACCTGTATCTGTCCAGTGTACTTGTTCTTTCAGTCCCAGTGCAAACATCTCCATGAGGCCACCTTGCTTCTTACCCACTGGCTGTGCGCTTTCCCTCGAGTGCAGGTGGAGCTTTGCAGTTCCCTCCTTTTGCTCTCTTTGTCTTAGACTTTATATACTTTTTCCCCCCTGCTTCCAGATTGTCGGTTTCTTGAGGGCAGACTCCATTTATGATTTGCTTTCCACCCCACAGTTCTCTCCAGGTGGTTAGACACCAGCAAATATTTACTGGTAGGCTATTAAAAACATTTCTTTTTTGCCCTCCAGTGTGGTGACAGGGTCACAAATGTTACCTAAAAGTATTAGTGAACATTTCTTACGGGATGGGAAGAAATGGAAATGGGTATAGGTAAGTTGGATTATCTAGCAAGATGTGAAAGCTCTGAGAGCAGAGTTCTTGACTGAGTAATGGTTCTGGCCTTGCTTTCCCTTAGCTGTTCAGGGCAACAATGAAGTGTCTATGTGGGACATGGAGACTGGTGACAGAAGATTCACTCTCTGGGCCAGCAGTGCACCACCACTTTCTGAGTTACAGGTTTGACTCTGGTTTTTCTTATAAAGGCCAATATAATTTCCCACATCCCAAGCACTTTCAGGCATTTTACCAAACATGGTATCTGTTGGGCTTTTGGGTTATGTTTTAAATAAGTACTAGGTGGCCCTTGCTGCACGGGTGCTTTCCAGTTCTTACTAATGTCTACTTCATTGGGTGTTCTGGTCTCTAGCTCCATGAGGTTTGTGATGTCTCTTTGGAACCTCAGTAAAAATCTGGGTTAATTAGGAAGAGCCCATATTGAAGTTTAGATCGTAAACAGACAGAACATGACCCTCTTACATTCTCTTTTGAATTGTCATGTTACCAAAGGTGCTTCATTGTGGCAAAAAGTAGGAAAGATTGTTTTCTCCTTTAGTTGGGGTATTTCTCATTGCAAATAGAAAATTTTAGGAAGCTGAACTGGCTTTGCCTCTTTTTTCAGAATGATATAAAGCAAATGCATTTTAAAGTCCCATAGAAGGAAGTATATCAGACCTACGTAATCACACTCTCAGTTTTCAGTTAACCGGGTGCCCCTAAAGTCACTGGCAGTTAACTTGTCTTTAGAAGTGGCACCATCATTTGTGGAATACACTGCTATCTTTTGACTCGGATTTCTTTCTTTTAAGCCTTCTGCTCACAGTGTCCATGGTATCTACTGTAGTCCTGCAGATGGAAATCCTATCTTGCTAACAGCTGGCTCAGACATGAAAATAAGGTACAGTATCTAATAAAGAATACTTAATATGTAACACTTAAAAGTAGCAGGATAATAAAACGTGGATGGATACTCCAGTTAACACTAGGGTGTTATTTATTATCGATATTAGCAATGTAGTAATGTTTACAATCATCCATCTTGCAGAGACAGCTGATATTACTTCATTTGTAACTAATTTTATGCTAGTTTAGAAAAATCTCTTTTCCTAATGTAAAAGAAAATAAGCTGTGCATTGATGAATGTAAGCCAATGATCATTAGTTCCTCCCCGCCTCCTTCAGAGATTGTCACCATGCGTTTCCTCTTCCCCAGGTTTTGGGACTTGGCTTACCCAGAGAGGTCCTACATTGTTGCAGGAAGTACCAGTTCTCCATCCGTGTCCTACTACAGGAAAATAATTGAAGGCACCGAAGTCGTTCAGGTATAAGCAGTCTTTTTGCTTTCAGCTTTTATAGGCACAAAAATGCCTTTCATAAACATCGAGTTGATTAAAATAAATGGCTTTTGTCAACAGTGGCAGTATTTCTTTGAGGTTAAGAAATATGTTTATTTTATCTTGGCTTTTCTGTATTTTTTAAAGTTAACTTATATGTGCACTTTATTATATACCTTAATAAAAGTACAACTCTAAAATAATTACTTTATACATTTGCTCAGTCCTTAAAACTATTTTATAAGGAAGTACTTTATTATTTTCCTTCTACAAATAAGAAAGTTAAGCACAGTGAAGTGAAGTAACTTGTCTAAGATCACCCAGCTGGTAAGCAGCAAGCTGGGATTCACCCTTGGCTGTTGGGACTCTAAAGCTGTGATCTTGAGTTTGGCAAAAACTTCAAATGAGATAACGTACCTGAAAGTGCCTGGGCCGTGTAAGTGCTCAGTAGATGAAAGCGCACATTCTTCATGACAAATAACAATGCACTTTAGAAATGCTAGACCATCTGATATGTATTTACTTCCATATTCTGGTCATTTATCCCTCTAAATTACATGCTTTCTTTTCTTTTGATGTTAACAAAAGGTAATTTGTATGGATTATTGGCCAACTTATAAATTTTCCATATTTGTAAGTGGCTCCTCATGGAATCCAATAATTGGAAACCTAGAATGTCATTTTGGACTCCCTCTTTTTATTCCTTTTGCTCAGTGTATTTGTGGAAAGCACGACTACTTCACGAGAGGTGTTAGCTTAATAATAACATATCCCAGAATCAAGAATACTGACAAGAGGTAGAATGTGGTACAAGTTTTTAACTTCTGGCTTTCTCCTTTAATTTTAACCATGAAACAGGAAATTCAGAATAAGCAGAAGGTGGGACCAAGTGATGACACCCCTCGGAGGGGCCCAGAGTCTCTGCCTGTGGGACATCATGACATCATCACGGATGTCGCCACGTTCCAGACAACACAGGGCTTCATCGTAACTGCTTCTAGAGATGGGATTGTTAAGGTGTGGAAATGAAAACCTAGTGATTTGTATAATTTGTAATAAAGTTATAAGTATACTATAACTCAAGAGAAAAGGTATTTTTAGAGAACAGAAGTGAGGACAGATTCATTTGCTTTATTTTCAAAATCATGTCTCTATATTACTGTTTCATGATTGAACAGATCCCACTGACGGTGGTTAAGGAAGTTGCACTCGACTGGTACGTTTGTGCATATCTCTGCGCGAATCAGCCAGATGACAGAATCTGGGTCTTTTTTATTGTGTATGTCACAGAGGTGAGGAATTTAAAATGCTAAGACTTATATCATCTCAGTTTACTTTGTATTGAAAAAGATGGTTGTAAGCTATTATGATGTAAACACATTTTTGCTATTAAAAATGCTATTCAAACCAGCCAATAAACTGTACTCAAGTGTCTAAAGGGGTTTTTTTGGTGTTTTTAACAGTAAACTTTAGGAGAAGAGTAAACTCTCCAGCAGCATTTGCTCTGAAGAAATGGACTCAGTGTCACAAATCAGCGACAGAACTAGGCCTTATGCCCAAATCTCTGGACTGCCAGTATTATGCTCTTTCAGCCTTATCTTATCTTTCTTCCTGTGTGTATTGCAGTCTGCCTTAACACTGGGGAATTGATCTCCTGTGTATCAGTTTTGGCCATCATTACTCATTTTTATAGGCTCAATTATAAATTCTGAAACTTGGCCTATCAGCTTGCTTTTATCCAGTGTAGATTATTTATTAAATGCATGAAAAAGAAAAAAGGATTAAGCTGTTAAAAAAATGCCAAAAATTTATATTTTCAAAAGACCAAAATTGGCCTTTCCTACTAAAACAAAACAAACCCTTCAAGGTTATCACTTATTGTTGGTACATAAACGTAATTCTCCATATTTAATTGTCATCTACTTGTGGAAGGGTTTATGATGTTCAAAATATTTTAGTTTGAAATTAGTTACATGAGTCTATAAAACCAAAAAGTTGAATAGATAATCTGAGCCTAATTGTTTAAGAAATACTCCAAAAATTTAATTTTCTGAGCACCAGCCTGGTGGTGTAGGGGGTTAAGTTCACATGCTCTGTTTCGGTGGCCCAGGGTTCGCTGGTTCGGTTCCTAGGCGCCCACCTACACACTGCTCATCAAGCCATGCTGTGGCGGCATCCCACATAGAACTAGAAGGACTTACCACTAGGATATACAACCATGTGCTGGGGTTTGGGGGAGGGAAGAAAAGAGGAAGATTGGCAACAGATGTCAGCTCAGGGCCAATCTTCCTCACCAAAAAAATTTAATTTTCTGTAATATTCAGTTACGGTACATGACAGTTTGCAATGCATATATCTGGCTTCATGATTCAGTACACTTATGTTTAGACAGGTAAACAACAAAACTATTGAAAAAACCCCATCATTCAGAAAGGGCCAATCAGGAGTGAGGGACTCTGACTAGGCCACGTAGCTGAGTGGATGAGTAGAATTTGAAGATTTGACATTGACATTGTGGTGTTGCATTGCCTCTGTCTCCCTTAAAGTCTGCTAAGACCATATTGAGAGAGTTTGTAGCTACTCAGTCAGGTTTAGAGTCTGCAGAGGTTGGGGGAAATCTTTTTGAAACAAACTCTTATGCTGAAAATGGGCTTCAAGCCTGGAGCCATTAGATAAGCCACAAGCCTGATAACCATGGAAATAGCTGAGGGAAAAATGTAGTGGGCTGAGGGAAGCATATCCTTTTCTGCTCTTATCTTCCTAAAACCCATTCTTCTCTCCCTAAAAAAAGTCCACCCCCTTGAGAGGTCATTTGGTTGAATTGTTACCAAGTATTACAATCTGATGCCGTGTTGAGTTGCAGCTCTTTTTGACTTAAATATTGTTTTTCTTTAACACAGTTGACTTGTTCAGTGCAGAGATAATAGGAACGTCCTTTATAAAAGTCAATTAATTTACCTTTTTAAACCAAGAAGCATCACTGCTTATTTGTGTGATTCTTGATTTAAATAGGTTTTCATTTAACTTATACTCAAATTTTGGTTCTTTCCCCTTTTAGGAGAAAGGGATTTATTTTTTAAAAGGAACTTAATATTTGAAGCATGCTTCAGGCCTCTCACCTACTAATGATTAAAAAGATGACCCAAAATGCTAACATAATCTCAGTCACCAAGGGAGTATTTGTTTGGTGTACTTTACTTACCAATGCAGAAGAAATAAAAATAGACAAACACATTTTCAAAGTATTTCCAACAGTAAACAGGGAGTTTTTGCTTAATCCAAAGTTAACCAGAAAAATCCCTTTTACTAAAATAGCTCCTAAATATTGCTCAATTTCCTGTCCTGGAAACGTAAATTTTTCCTGAAGCCCTAAGCACCACTTAGGATACATGAAGAAACCTGATGTGCCGTTCTTCTCATTACCTGAGTATGCATGGGACATTTTAACTCCTTGCTCCTCCAAAGACCTTGGGAGCTCTCTCTCTGGAGTTGCCTGAGTAAAGAGGGCAGAAGTGGTTTAAAAAACCACTGCAGATGGCCCTTGTTTGCTAGATTTTATGAAGAGAGGTATAGAAAAGAAAATCAGGCCATACCTCCTGGTCTTCAGTGTCAGCAACGATCTGCCTGTGCGTCCAGGCAGGGCGTCCCTTCCTTGCTGAAGAGAAGGGGCTAGCAGGGCCATGGCTACCAGCTGTGGCGCCAGCTCTTTGAATTTGAGGTAAGGTCCAAACATTGTGTCTAAAGTGAATAATGCTGCTTTGGTGTTTAGTTGTTGAAAATAGCCCCATCATAAGATTAAAAATTACTCACTTGATTGGATGGGGGTGAGGAGAGAGAGCCGTCACTGAATGCTTCCAGAAGTTAGGCATTTGAAGACCTTTCCTGCTTTAACACTCTGATCTCTTTTGCATCTCTGCAACCTTAATTTGTAGATTAAAACATAGCAGCTTTCTTATCTTTTCCAAACTCAGTGTGCTTTTAAGGCTCTGTTTAGAGCTCTGCCAGTCCTGTTTGGTGCTATTCTCTGTTGACTAAATAGCTACCTGATAGATAAAAGTCTCAGAGCTTCACCCATGACAAGTTTTGTCTTTACTATCCTTGTCTAAAGAATATATGGATTAGTACATAATAATAAACGACAATAATGGGAAAGAAAGAATCAAAGTCCATCAAAGTAGCCAAACAGGAGGCTCTATATATTGATGAAAGAGCTTCCAGCTCAAAAGCAATGATTTCTGTTCTGGAGGGATTAATGACTTTCTCAGCGAGCTAAGGAGGATTTGGAGCTGGGGAAAATTTCCCTCTGCTTCTCCCCTCACCTGTCTGAGCAAACAACTGCAGAAGGTGGAAGGAAACCTTCCAGCATGAGCCATTAAGTAAGTTCTGGTCAGTCCATACAGAGAAAGTCATGTGTTTAAATGGAATCATCATGGAAGGTCAGATTTTCAAAATTACGACATACAAACAGCATCAGTTTCTAGGGTGAATGTTGGGGTTTCCCTACACATGAACCTTTGGTTGAACAGATGAGCATTAAACAGTACTAAATTGAGAAAGAAATTTGGTTTGCAGCAAGTAGACTGGACAGAGACCTACAATCACATGTATACACTATATAAATTTACCTTCAAATTATATCTCCATTAGACTTTTCAAAACATTTCTTTCATTCTTCCATCTTTTAATGATAACAGTGCTTGAACATATCAGTCTTAGAGTGCTGGAATTGTCAGGAATGGTCAAATAAATGGACAAGATATATCTTAATACCAGTGAGTGCAAGGGGTCAACTTGCCTGATAATCTACAACCTGTGGCTTGTTCAACCCTCCAGAGTGGACCTCTGGATACAGGCAGATATCCAAATAAAAGTTGCCCATAGTTATGGCAGTGAATTTATTTAAGTCCAGAGTCTTACCGTGGTTCCTAAGGCTAAATTCTTTGAGTACTTCCTTTATCATGTTGTCTGGGAGCAGTTTTTATCACCTTTCTTCCATTTTTAAAGGTGTAGAATGTATTTCTGGTAAAAGTTTGAACAGTATGATCTCTGCTGACTCTTGCTACACTTGAAAGATATTTTTTATCTTGAAAGAATTTTGCCTTCTGTAACACATCTTCTTTGAGGGCAGCTCTGTGTGGTCCAGGAACAAAGCTATACAACAAAAGAGAGAAAAATCATAGAAAATAAATGCCGTTTCAACTTTAATAGACTGTCTGTCAGTCTGTCTTTCTTCCTAAATTGATTGTTACAACCATTCCTTGTTGGATCCTTCCTTCAGGGTAATTAAGATTACTAAACTGGGGATTTACTCTGGGCAGATACACCAGAAGCTGACGAATAAGACATCTTGTCAAAGTATGCAAAAATATAACTTCTAACAGCAGAGTTTCTTCTTCACAGAACATGTTCCACCCAGAACTTCATATGGTTGGCTCCTAATTATTTCAGATTTTGGTTCAAATGGTACTTCATTAGAGAGCACCATATCTGTAGTTTTCTCAGTCCCGCTCCCACTTCCAGTCACTCGGCACAACATGCTTTTATTTTTTTTCTCAACACATCACTATTTGAATTTTTGGTTACTTATAAACTTTTTTGTGATCCATTCTCCACTCTTCCACCCTCTCAGACAAAAAGTAAGTTTCACGAGACCATGTATGGTCACCGCAGTAATCCCCGGAACCTAGAAGAATGGTTAGCACATAGTAGACACTCCACAAGTGTTTGTCTAATGAAAGCATGAATGATTGCCACTCCCTTCTTTTCTCCCTCCCTCACTTTCACCCATCCATCTATCCATCCATCCATCCATCCATCCATTCTTCTATGCATCCATCCAAATGTTTACTATCTGCTCTGTGGAAGGCACTGTGTTAGGCTCAGTGGGGGACACAGAAATAGTGCCCAGTCTGGCAGGCACATAACAAGTTTGATTAGGAGTCACGAGTGACCCAATAGTAAAAGAGAGCTGGAGTCAGACTCTGGAAGGCCTTGAATGTCATACTGAGAAATCAGGGAAACATAGAAGCCAAGTGCTGACTAGAAGTTCTAGCCTGTACAATAAAACTTTCTGTGCTTATGGAAATGTCCTGTTATCTTCACTGGCCAGTATGGCAGCCACTAGCTTTCGAGCACTTGCAATGTGGCATGACTAAAGAACTGAATTTTTAGTCTCATTGAATTGAAAGCTGCTGGCTACTGTGTTGGACAGCACAGGAAGAAAGCCGTCTCAGACAACCTTATTGCACAGGGAGGTGGTGGAAAGAGCTTTGCGTCCCAAAACATTCTTATATTCCAGCCCCTCTACTTAGTGGCTGAGCAGCTCTGAGTAAATCACTTGAGTGAGCCTTGTTTCTTTAGGTATAAAATGGGGATAAAAACAACTTATGTTGTTGTGAGCAACAATTGAAGCCCCCTAGACTAGTCGCCATGGTGCTCTGTTGGTTACAGATGAGGAAACCGAGGAGCATGGGGGTGAAGGTCAGTGACAGAGCTGAGACCATTACCCAACTCTTCTGATACTAAGAGTCCAGTGTTACTTCCACTGAATGAGGTTTGTATTCAGGACACTGTGGAGAACTATCAAGATACCTGGAATAAGAAAGTACAATGATAAATGCCACACTATCAGAAGCAGCTGGATCTGGGTGCAGAGCCACAGGAAGGCAGATGGCCGGGGGCAGGACAGTTAAGAAGGATGAGGAGCCTGGCACATAAGCTTTCCATAAATATTTTTAGAAGAATGTGTGAGAGACTGATGGCAAAGGAAGAGAAGGTTTATTAATACTGATAAACCTCAGAAATTTGCTGAATTGTGGTCAAGGGAAAATTCAAGAGAACTCCAAAAAGTTGAGACCAGGAGAACAGGGATAATCTCCACCATGATCTGTTTCTTCACATTTGGATTTTTCTGCTTTCACCAGCAATAAATCTGATCTCTCTCACAAAAACCTCAATGCTTAGAAAATGAGTAAGTGAAATACACAGGAAGAATTTAGTTATTTCTCGTCTCTTTCACGCACACGTGTACATACTTGCACACACTCACACGTCACATATTCCTCTTTCATCTATAAAGAGAGTTAGGGGTGAAGGAGACATCAAACCAAAAAAGAGAACCATGTCATTCATGTTACATAGACCCTGAAGCCTCCGTGCATTATATACTATATGTCTGAGCTTCTGAAACTCAAATCCCAAAGTGTATCTCAGTTGACTTCCGTCAGTGCTATCAGGAATGTGCTAAGTTGATCAACAAACTTCTCCTACTTACCAAGAGCAGCACCCATGGCTAAATTTCAGTGCAAATATGATTTCCTCACATCTTCCTCCATTTTTGTTCTTCCCTGTTTTTTCTTATAATTTCCAGACTAAATATGAACTCAAATTCTCCAAAGTCCTAAGTGTCTGTAAGCACAGAACATGGCTCCGCTGATCATGGAGAGTGCATTCTTTTAGGTCTGGAACACACTGTGTTCATGGCTTGAGTTTATCTCATCTATACTGGTCTCTTCCCACCCCCCACGCCCAGCCTCTTTTCCATTGGATCCTTTTTATGGTAAGCTTATATCTTTAGATATCCATAGCATGGCATTGCTAACTTTTTTTCCCCCTCAAATATTTTTCTCAAAAGTGTTGAACATGATAAAAACCATATCTGAATTTCCCTTTTCTCTTTTCTTTCTTTCTTTTTTTTTTTTTTTACCATGTTGTAGGTAAGAGTTTGTACTTGATAAGCATTTGATAAGAATCCTTTGATTACCCTGTTTGGGAATCATATAGACTTTATATTGTTCAGATACTTCTTTGCTGACTGGTAACTCCAACAATAGGTAGTCAAGAGAAAGAAGCAGCAATGAAACTCAGTCAATTCGTTTTGCAACTTGTGCCCAGCCCCAGAAAAGCTTGTGGAAAGACAGATGTGGCAAGTAGATAAAATGAGGTGGGTGGGACTAATTGTCCATTTCAGTTCTCTGTGCTCACAGATTTCTCTGTCTATGCAGATAATCAGGAGTCAGCTATGCTGCATTTATTGGTTGACTGAATGCACTTGAACAGAAAATGCAGGCAAGATTGTTTCTATTTCGAGAATTCTTTTTATCTTAATACACATTTTGTGTATCCAGAAAACACACTTTGGAAAGCAGAATTACAACAGATGTATTATTCATATGGCATTGGTGACTGTGTCCATTTTTACAATTCAGTTGTTCTGGCCTGTCACCGCTTTAAAGTCTGGCACAAGTGCTCTCCCGGCTGGATGAAGCAATAAGCAGGTGGCTTTCTGTCTTTTATCATCTCTGAGTAGATCTAAGTGCTCACAAAGAGGCTGCCCTGCGATCTCACCCTCACAGGCCATCTGTCTCCTTGGTTGCTTGTGGTTTGGTTCAGTTCCTTTCTTTTTAATCTGATAAGAACCAGCTTCTACCTGTAATTCTCAAAATATCACCGTGGAATAACCTAGTTCTTTTGCAAGTCACTCGGAGGACTTGGCAAGTCACCTAATGGCCAGGCTCTTGCCTAGCAGGCATTCTCACCTCCCTCAATCATGTGTACTCAGTTCTGCCTCACTTCTCTTGGAAGGCTCAGGCAGGGAGTTTCAGAAGTGGCTGTGTGGCATGTTACCTGTCATTATAGCCCTTGGTCACTTAGAGAAGGCCTGGGGAGTCCAGCCTAGCACACCATCAGGGAGTTCACTGTCAGCGGTATGGATTTCACGTCTCAATTCCTGGTGCCCCAGCCATTTCCTGACATTCGGCCATTTCAGATACAGAGGAGAAGCTGAGCCTCCAGCATATCCAAAGCAATGTGGAGAAGAGGGAAGAAACTTCCCGTCCCAAAGCACTGTGAATTCTCTCCCCACTCACTGCTCTTCAAACAGAAGGCAGGGTGGGAGGGGTTTCCGAAAATGCCTTTTAATTTGTATAGGCTGGCTCCCGCATCCGCCCTCGCAGCCAGGGCCCGCTACATAATCTGTGAACCCCATGCAAACGCCAATGCAAATACGAGGCCCCCTTCCACGCTGCCAGACACCTGCGGCAGGGGGAGCCCTGCTCTTTGTAGACCGACCACGCGGGCCTGTTTTACGCTTGACTTCAGGCAGCATTTGCTGCTGGACAGTTCCCTGCCTCGCAGCAAGGTGAGGAGCGAGATTCCAGGCAGAGCTGGGCCTTCTGCAGCGGGAGTGTTTCTCCGGCTCTGACCACCACATGGAAGTGCACACGCTGCGCAATAAAAGCAGGCACGCTGTCAAAGGCATTTGCCTAAGTGTGATTCCCGGGGGCTGGCGCACGTCTGATTTCAGTCAGCCGTGGGACACATACGTGTGTCTTAGTATAGCATGACTTACCACTGGAACGAAAACACTCTCCTAACTACTTGATTTCAGTTATTTCTACTTTTAAAAAATATAAGTAATATTCATACATGCAAAAGATAGGACATATTTATATTATTGTTTTAAAAGAACAAATTTTTGCCTTTGTTGATACTGTTTTATATCTTAGTTTTAAAAATATTAAGTTCTACTCTTATTCCTCTCTTTGGGTATATTCTGGGTTTTTTTCCCCCTATAGTACCTTGAGAGCTATGTTTAGAGTTTAAAAAATTTCCTTAACACAAGGCTTAAGACTATAAACTTTCCTAAATTACGAATTCTAACGCATCCCACAAGTTTTGACATAAATCATTTTGATTATTATACAGTTCTAAGTATTTTTGTTTCCATTATGATCTTTTGTTCCATTAGTTATTTAGAAGTGTGAGTTTAATTTTAAAATGTATGAGCTTTAAAAATATTGTTTTTATTCATTTCTAACTTAATCGCATTGTGATCAGACAATTTGGATTGTATGACACTGGTTCTTGGAGATCTGTTATACCTGCTTTATAAGTTAAAAATTATTACAAATCAAATTAAATTTTAATTGAAAATTAAAACAATGAACACCTGTAAACTCTCCACCTTGATTTGAGAGTTGTTACTGTTCCACGTGTTCTTCAGAAGAATGTCTCATTTTCCTGTGCAGGGTTCTATATGCGTCTATTAAATCAAGTTTGTTACTTGTGATTAAATTTTATATCTTTACTAATTTTTGTCTGCTTGGCCAACCAACATTCAAACTGGCGTAGTGAAATCTCCAACTCTGATGATAGTTCCGTGGCAATTTCTCCCTGTAGTTTTTCACTTTCCACTTTGTATATTTTAAGATTATTTTATTACAATGTTATAAATTTGGAATTGTTATATCTTCTTCATGAATTGAACACTCTGTCATGATGTAGTGGCATGACCCTCTTTAACTCTACAAAATGGTTTCATTTAAAAGTATATGTTATCTGATATTAATACAGCTATTGCAGCTTTCTTTTTAAAATATTTGTGTGGCATATTTTTCCATAATTTTACTTTCAACTTTTCCATTTCCTTATTTTTTAGCTGTGTCCCTTGAAAACAATTATAGCTAGATTTTATTTCCTTTCTTAAGGCCATCAGTCTCTGATTGTAACTGGCATGTTGTCCATGTATTTTCATTATGATTTCTGATATACTGAAATGCATTTGCTTCTGCTGTCTTACTTGGTGCTTTCCGCTTGTCCTTTTTTTCTTTCTTGCCTTTTTATTTAAAAAAAATTTATTATGTTTGTTTTTATCCCATTTTCCCCTCACTACATCTTTGGTAGTTGGCTACCTTCTATCTATTTTTATTTGTCGTATGTGCCCTCAAAATTTTTACTGCATTTTTATAAGAGTCTAAAGTTTTTCAATAGCCTAGCTACCAGCCCGACCAATACCAGTTCCTGGAACCTTTGACTCCATTTCCCTCCCCAGGACTTACACTGTCATTGTCCCTTTTTCAGTAAAGCCTTCTTCCCCTTAAGGCTCAAGGCTTCATTTTTTTTTTAATAACAAAAGATGATTTTATTGGTCAATATCTTTTCTCATGTTTAAATAATAAAGATTTATTAATATTTATAGTCTTGATACAATGTTTTTTCTATAAAATGACCAGATGCCAAATGTTTTATTTTCATAGCCTTGTTAACAAGTCCACCTTTTTGTAACCCTACAAATTAGATGTTACTATTATTTAAAAATACAACATTTAGTTAGATTTACCTAACTATTGACAAATTTTTATCATTCACTATTCTTGCATCTCAGCCCTTCCTGCTGTGGTCATCTTTATTTTCCTTACAGTACATACTTCTGAAGTTCCTTTAGCAAAAGTCTTTGTGGTGAACCATTGTTTTCTGTTTATCTGAATTGTCTTTGTTTTACTGTTATTTTGGAAAGACAATTTTTCTAGGTTGACAAAAAATTTTCTTCCGCCCCTTTAGAGGTTCTCACTAGTTTTGTTGCTTCCACTGTTGCTATTGATTACTCACCTGCCAGCCGGATAGTTTCTTTGTAGATGATCTGCTCTTTCTTTCTGGCTGCCTTTGAGTTTTCTCTGTCTTGGGATTCTGCATCCCCTACACTCTAACTGCTGCTTTCTTTTTATTTACCCTGCCTGCTATAGCTTGTCTTTTCTTCATCGTTTAATACATGTCTTTTATAACTTCTTGAATATAAGCATCTCTTTATGTCTTTGAACATTGTCTCTCATTTATATTTCTATTTTATCTTTCTAGGATTCCAAATAGATGTAGGTTAGATCTTTCCATTCTGTTCTGTCTCTAAACTTCTTATATTTATCTTCTCTGCATTCTGAGTAATTTTTTCAGCTTTATTTTCCAGTTCATTATGTTTCTCTTCAGATGTGTCTATTATTGTTTAATCCATCCACGGAGTTTTACAAGTTGTTTTTTTTATTTTGAAAACTATCAAACTCACAGATTATTGTAAAGAATAGAACTATGAATAAGAACCTGTATACCTTTCACCTAGATGATTCTCCAGCTATCACCATCTTGCTATTCTGTGTGTGTGTGTACACACACATACCTGCATATACATGTATAGACCAATATCTGCATATATGCATATACACACATATGCACACATATACACATATATGCACACACACACACCTCATCCTACTTCCCCTTAGGGAAACCACCTGAAAGTAGGCTGCAGTCTTCACACGTTACTCTTAAATACTTCAGCATACCTCTCTCAAGAACAAAGACATTCTCTTATATGAACATGATAATGTTACTACACATAAGAAAATCCACATGAATCAATAATATCATTCAACACACTGTTCATACCTAATTTCCCCAATTGTCCCCAAAATGTCATTTATATAAGCTTTTCTTCTGATCTAGGATCCTGTCAAGGTGCACACCATTACATTTGGCTGTTATGTCTCTTTAGTCTTTCCCATTCTAGAACAGTGCTCCCATATCCCTCAGCTGTTCATGACATTGAAACCTATGATGAAGTTGGGCCAGATGTTCTGAAGAATATTCCACCTCCTGGAATTGTCCACTGGTTTCCTCATTGTTAGACTTGGGTCATTTCCAGCAAGAATCTCACATAGGTGATGTGTCTCCCCCTGCATCACCTCAGGAGGCACATAATGTCAGATCTTGGTTAAAGTGGGTACTACCACATCTCTCCATGTAAACACACACTTCTCTCTTTGTAATTGACAAGTAAGTAATATGTGAGTGTTCCTGGGAGGCTGTGTAAATAGCCAGCTCCCCAGCAACCTGTCACCCCGCGGTTTTAGCATTCCTTCACCCTTGCTTGACTCAATTATCACATTGAGGATTACAAATTGGCGAATTTCTAATTCTACCATTTCTTCTACATTTATTAGCCAGCATTCTTCTATAAAAAAAGAGCTTTTCCTCCCATACTCCCTTTTTGGGTCTCTATGTAGGCTTCCAGATTTTTAAAACTCAATGTGTTATGTAATCCATTACCATCATTATTCTTTCTGATGTTCAAATTGTCCAAAATTGGGCCAGTGGGAATCCTTTCAAGACATCTCTTTTGTTCTTTTGACATGACACTGTTAATTTTTGACTACTTTCTTCCTGTCTGGCATAACAAATGTTCTAGGCTCACATTGTACTTTCCCTGCTGCAGCTTAGAATCAGCTATTTCTCCAAGAAAGCCTAGTTCCTTTTAGTGGGGAATGATGTTTAGAAACCAAGGTCTGGTCATTAGGTACACTTGCTGCCACTGGTGTATCCCATTGGTTGTTTTATTTCAACAATTAGATTTCCTTTTTTTTTTCCCCAACGAAGATTAGCCCTGAGCTAACATCTGTTGCCAATTCTCCTCTTTTTTTTCTGCTTGAGGAAGATCTGTACCAATCTTCCTCCACTTTATATGTGGGTTGTTGCCACAGTGTGGTGACGAGTGGTGTAGGTCCTGTGCCTGGGATCTGAAACTGTGAACCCGGGCTGCCAAACTGGAATGTGCTGAAATTAACCACTACCCCATGGGGCCAGCCCCTAGGTTTTCCACTTTTAAAAATCTCTATTTGGTGGTTTTTCAGATCAACCTGGTCATTTTTGATTATCCCTTCTTCCCTTAAATTATATTTTAATATCATGTAGCAATAGATTTCTGTCCAAATAGGATGGAGGAGGAGGAGGAGGAAATTGGAGAGAAGGAGGAGAAGGAAGAGGGGGGGCATATTCATTTATCCAGTAACACCAAGCAGATAATACCTCTGCAACTGCCGTGGAGGCTGCTTCGGGTCCGTAGAGCTGAGTCTATTGCACTTTGTTTTGAAGTGTATTGGTGGATATCTGTTGATTGCACCTAGGAAGAGAAAAATCCATGCTGAGTTTCTTATTCATGGCTATTAGCGTTACAGCAATCTGCTCTGTATGCAAAGCGACACTTCACTGTTTTCAATATCCAACAAAAGAAACACCAAGTAAGGTGGCCATATGAGAGGAAAGGAGATTTCTCAGGGGAATCTCTAAAACTGGGTTTCAAAAACATATCTCTGGCAAATTATAGGTGGAGAATTCAACTTACTTTTCAGTAGATGTCCTTAGCTGTTAACATCAGTCACGCATTAGAGGAGATACCATGAACAAGTCCTACGAGTCTGGCCTCTAATTGACATGAACTAGTCAGAATAGTTATTTTTTATTTGCTCCTTTGGAATATCAAAATGCAAAGGGAGAAGGATGTTGCCTTGATGGGCTCTGTATCATCAACAACAGTAGCAAAAGCGCCATCTTGGGTTTAATTCATCAGTGGCTCGTTTCATTTGGACATATATTAATTTTTCATAATAATAAAGCACGCCTCTTCCCACACCATTTAAACAGTTAAAAGCCATTTTTTGATGGGAAACTTTAAAAAATGTATTATTTATTTCCTCGAAGCGTTAAACAGAACAGACATGTTAAACGCAATGAAAACTCATCCTGGTGATCCAGGGTCATCCTAAGGAGCAAGTCTGTCCTGGGCTGTGACGCGGCAGGCTCCAGAGCTGCTGTTGGAGATGAGGCTGTGCGTGTCTAGTCTCAATGGCCCAAGACTGTGAAGTTTCCCTTACTGTGCATCTGATTTTTAATTTTGTATATGTCTCATCTCTAAGCATCAGGTTGTTTGTCAGCAGTTTCACTTCTCTTAGAAAATATGTCAACTCTGACTTGGACTGTGCACAATAGCCAACTCCATCAGGGCAGAGTGTTAAGGAAGAGTCACAACGACTTAGGGATCTGGACAAGAATCCCCAGGAGGGCAGTGACCATGTCTCTTTTTGTTACTCCCTGATACCCCGCAGCTGAACAGTGAGTGGCTCAGAGTAGGTACCTAACAAATATGTGTTTATGTTGAACGGACATGTGTGAAGGCCATGGGCCTGCTATGGAATTAAGTATGCAGGTTTGAATATGATTATGTCAAAGCCTTTTCCAACTTCCTGTACTTTTATAGCTATAGTTTAAAGACTGGAGATTTCTAGATACTTAAGTCCTAGAAAAGTGGTATGTAGCTGTGTCATAATTATAGTTTCCCAAAAGCACGTTATATATCCCTCACTCACCCCAAGTAATTCTTCTTAAAACAGCTCTTCCCTTTCCCTGGGTGGTGGTGGGGGGATCATTTATCTAATCATATAGTTTGAATAATTACCATGAAACACTACTAAGAATTTTCGGGGACTGGGGAAGGAGATTTCATCTTAAACTTCCTGTCAATTTTTTGCCTCATAAGGAGTGTTTCTTTCCAAGTTTCTCAGAGTCTTTCCAAGCGTTCTTTTGTTTTACTCTTACAAATGCCTCGTAATTATTTCCTTCAGAATGACCCCTAGCCTCCATTTTTTTTTCCCTTCTCTTTTCTAGCTCCTCTTTCTGGTTCCTATTCCAGAACACACCCACATAAATTTCATCCCTAGAGCTTATGCTCCTATATCAGTGTTTTTCAAACCATAATGTGCATGTGAATCACCTAAGGATTTTGAAAAAAGCTGATTCTGGTTCGGAATGTCTGGGGTGGGGCCTGAGATTCTGCATTTTTCACAAGCTCCCAGTTGATGCTGACACTGTTGGTCCTAGACTCACACTTGGACTAGAGGACTGGGGGACACGACGACATCAGTCCCATCAACAATTTCCTGGGGCTCCTCAGACCTCGCCTGTGCTGACTAGTCGGTGTCTTTGCAGCCTTAACTGGTGTCACTGTGTAATGTCAGTGACAAGTTTGAGACACAATTAGAATCTCCCTTAAGCTACACTCTTTAGCCTATGTGTCTACTTTTCTTTATCCGAACTCCAAGGTTCATTCACCATGAAAACGTTCAGGAATCTGAGTGCTTTTCAATCCCTGGAGTCCTAACAGGACATGCCTTCTTTTTATCCATCCTGTTGCACTCAAAATCAATTGCATACTTTCAAGGCAAGCTCACTCCAAGAAATATAGCCCATGGTTTGTTTTTTTTTTTTTAAATGGGCACCAGTTACACTAATTACTGGCATCATAAAAAGTCATTAACAAGGCTGAGAAAGTTTTGCAAGGATGTATCTTTCATTCTGACAGGTAAAATGGTACCTCCTGCACTTCAAACTCTGCCTTTGGAACTTGTAAAAGCAAAGCCAAGAACTGTTGAATTTTTCTTTGGCTCTCTCTTTTGGTGTGTTAACTGATGAAACTTTCCATCAAAGGGCAGTGTGCTAATGTTACATGGCAAGGGTTTCTACTTTGTAGCCAAAGTCCAGGCTGTGACTTCACACTCCCAGACTACACTGCTCCATGCAGACAGATGTGTGAGCCGCTGCTTGTTATGATTGCTTCTCCATAGGAACCAGAGGCATAAAAAAGATGAGCCAGAAAATTAAATGCTTAGAAATCAGAGGTTTCCTCCCTCCACCATACATCATTACATATTTTCCTTTCTGACCCTGCAGTGCCCTTGAAGACAGACAAGAGTTTTCCAAGAATCTATGTCAACTCATCAACCCTTCTTTTGGGAATACCAAGGATACTCTTAATGTGCAAGAAAAAACAGATTTTACAACTTACGCCTGATTGAGTTTATAAAGGACTTCACAAACTTCACACCATATCTGTGGTCAGGTTTATGAATTCGGCCAAGCTGGACCAAGTGGTGATCCAAAGGGTAGCTGGCCAGCTCTTCCAGTTCCTTGTCATTCCAAGCAGGGCCAAGGGAAAACACAAATAAGGCATAACCTTGACATTTGGCTCTCAAGGATTCTTTCTTTAAGGTTTCCCTGTCCAAATGACTGGTTTCCCCAGTAGATATCACAAATATGACTTTGTTTCTTCTCAGATTGGGTGTGTTTAAAAAGATATTGTCCAGAGTCCACTGTAAGGCGTGACCGATGAAAGTGTCTCCATTTAGTTGTCGAACTGATTCTTCCATGTGCCTCTTCATGAGGCGTTTGCTGTTGTAGGTGGTAAGGTTGAACTCAGTTCTAACAGGACTCCTCTGAGTGTTGGGTAGGAAGTTGGGGGGAGCGTGGCTTAACAGGGCCACCCGGTCTCCAGTGACAGAGGTCTCGGGCTCTGGGGTGATTTCAAAGTGATCTAACAGTGCTCCCAGAAAGTCTCTTATGTCTTCAAATTCAGCGCTTCCTACATGCCGAGAGCCATCCAGAAGGAAAGCAGCATCCACGTAAGACTGCACAGGGGGTGGTCCAGCTTGATCGCAAGAAGCATCCGGTTTGCACACATCTGCAGACCAAAAGTCATTTAGGGTTACAAAACAGAAATGGATGCAGAAGGAGAGATGGCATCCCAAGTATTTCAACATTTGGAAACTGCATAATCTTTGATGTTAAAATACAAACTAAATGACTTTCATATCAACAACAGGAAGATTTCCTTGTACATGGTTTGCATCTATATCTAAAAAGTACACATTTTATACCCAGCGTGTGTCTTTTTTTTCCTGAGGAAGATTAGCCTTGAGCTAACATCTGTTGCCAATCTGCCTCTTTTTTTTTTAGCTTGAGGAAGATGAGCCCTGAGCCAACATCTGTACCAGTCTTCCTCCAGTTTATATGTTGGTCGCCACCAAAGCATAGCTGATGAGTGGTGTCAGTCTGTACCCGGGATCCGAACCTGTGAATGTGGGCTGCTGAAGTGGAGCGTGCCGAACTTAACCACTATGCCACAGGGCTGGCCCCCTCAGCCTGTGTCTTGAATTCTATTCACCAATGCTATCTGATTTTTAAAAATTAGGCTACTTTCAACAGAAGTTTAATCCCAGTTGTGTTTTACGTTTATAAAGATTGAAGTGGACAATTTATCTCATGCTTCTAAGAGTTTACTGTACAACATGACATAAAAGCTAATACTCTCTCTAGGTTGACAATATACAGGTTAAATCAACGGCCCTTATCTGTTCACACTGTTCTACCATGAAAAGTAATCTGCTTAAAAAGTAAGAGTGAAAAAAGCAATGAATCTTTTACTTCAATTTCAATAAATGTTTATCACTCAATGTCTAGCTGTATATAGACATGAAGGACAAAAGCTACTGCTCATGTTTGTATCTCCATCGTGCTTCTTAGTTGAAAGCTCCCTACATACTCATTAAATGAATATCAATACTGCATGTCAACAGGCTTTCATAAGATATGAGGTCATTTTTATGAATACGTATATCTCATTTAACAAAAGAATGTGCAGTAACAAAAACAGAGAGTGAATTTTATTGAATCTGACCACAACGAATAATCAGAGGAATAAAAAAATCTGGAAATGGAAGGATCTTAGAGGTCTTGTAATTTTTTAATTTTACGGAAGAGACTGAGGGCAGGTGAGCAAAATCATTCTGCCAAAGAATAGACCCGTATTGCTAGAAGTTTCTGCATATGAAGTCGGTGTTCCATTGTTAGAGCCGAGGCCAGGTGGCGTGGCAGTGGGGAGGCCCCATGGCCTGACAGCCAGGATGCCTGGGTTCTGGTCTCATGGTAGCCAGTAACGAACATGCTGTGTGCCCCTGTCAAGTCACCACGGGGCCTCAGCTCTGCACAACTGGGTGGTTTGGTGAGATTCACCCAGACAGCCCTTCCAGGCTAACATTCCTTAATCCTAGGTTTTCAGTAATAGTTGATAGTTAAAGGACGAGAATGGGCTCTTTAAAAACTAAAGAGAAGAAAGAGAAATGGAATAACATGTGCGGATGGCTGGCACTTAGATATGGGCCTGGGCCACAAATAAAAGCAGTAAGATGAAAGGTTAATGACCAGAATTTAGATCTAGGGGCTGTAGCACACTTCCTAACCTCAGCCTCCCTCATGGACTCAATGCAGATACGGCTCCGGACAAGTTATGTTTCCCTCACTGAAATTCAGTAAAATTTTATGACCATGTTTAGTGGGCAGATGACGGAATAGTCACCTGTGTGCAGGGCAGTTTCTAAAATCAATGACAGCAGGCTGCCCATTTGCTCAATTTTGTGGGTTTTTTAATTGCAGGGAACGATAGCCAAAATATCTTCCATTGTATGCCTAAGAGAGAAAACAAGGGTTTAAGCCAAGAAATGGAGCCAAAATCTATCCCCACTCACACATGTGCAGCTTCTGACAGTGCAACATACCAGCCGGCTGCTGTAACAGACATGTCTGAAAGCACAACCGTGAATAGAAAGGGTGGGCTGCATCTCCCCCCAGCACGGTTAGCGCTGTAACTGCTCCAAGCGAGAATGCCAGTGCCTAACCCACTGATGGAGAGAGGGTAAGTGGGCCGGGGTGGGGGGGGGTGTGGGGGGATGGACGGACAGATAGACGGGTATGGAATGGAGGGAGAGTAGGAGGGAGGAAGGGAAGGAAAAGGAGGGAAGGCAGGCTGGGGGGGGCGGTGGGGGGAGGTGGGGGGATGGGGGCGGTGGGGGAGATGGGGGGAGGGAGGGAGGGAGGGAGACGATTAGAGGGAAGCAGAGGGGAAGACAGAAGAGAGGTTGTTAGAAGAAATCCTACTTTTCCCAAAGAGTTACCACCTCCCTGTGAGGTCATTTATATGGCAAGCGTTAGCATCTCATTGATACACATGGAGAGGGAGAGGAATTAAGCACTTTCTTCAAGGCCAAATACACAGTTTCAGGGAGGAGAACAATGGGATCTCTGTTACTCATAAATCGCAGGCGTTTTACAGCCAGCTTTCTTGGGTTCGATCTGGCTGTGGGCAAATTATTTCATCTGTCTAAGCCTCATTTTCCTCATCTGTAAAATGGAGGTGATAATCGTTCAAACGTTTTAGGGTGATGATAAGGATGGAATGAAACAATTAGAAGAGTTGGTCAGAACACAATAAGCACAACAGATTAAGCATTAACTGTCACGGCCGTCATCAATGTTACATGGAGCAAGGAGAACAGTGCATGGCTTACAATAAAGGTTTGAAAACTGTCAGCTATCACACCCACCAGTAATCTCATGGCTTCCACTGTCTCCATACTTAGCAAAACACTCAAATTATTTGCAGACTCAAATACAGGTCTAGCCTGTTCTCTAGCTAGACCTATAGATTGTACATAAAACACAATAACAGACACAAAAAACAGCACTGCAAATCTGTTAGATGCTTAACATTTGAGAGTCCAAGAAGCCTCTTTCCAATGAGAAATGCATGAATTTCTGCTAATTTCCACTTCTCCTGTAAAGCACTTCTTTGGGGTTGTGAACATTTGTTATTTAGAAAACGCATAAGTATACTTTGCAGCATGAAAAACTTGGCAATGAGACAGGCTAAGTTTTTCTAAAAATCACTGCTGTTTCCTGGAAGCTGCAGAGAGGTTGTCGTCCTCCTGCTGTGATACCCAGGAGACCTGCTCGCTGGGCTGAGAGACTCCATCTGCGGATGAGGGAGTGTGATGAGGTGAGCCCAGAGCCACAGGGACATTCTCCCAAGGCCACTCATATCCTTGCTGCCAAGTCCCAGCTGCTCCAGCCAAGGGTGACTCAACGTGCTTGACAGGCCTGATCAAATTATGTTCTCTCTGTGGGTCTTACCATAGCAGAAAGTGCACCGCTGGAGTCTCTCTAAGGCTGGCGCGGAGTCAGCCCCGGGTGGGATCATTACTACTTGGAAGGTGCCAGTGTCATCGATCTGCAAGAAGCAGAAGCAAGAGAAAGACAGCTTAGTGGGTGGGGCTGCAAGAATCCCCCGGTCCATTCTCTCAGGAATTTGGAACTGAGGTCCTGAGGGCAGTGAGTCTCTCCACATTAGTGGTAAGCACTAACAGAGCTGTAGGCTGCCCAGATTCCATCTTGTGGACTGAGGAGCAAGGGAAATGGGAACGAGGGAGAGGAGCTTTCCCCGAGGTTTATCTCTGTTTCTGTCCGTCTTTTATTTTGTGTATAAGAGATGGAGAAGTCTGTACTCGCCAGAACTCCTCCCTGGGAGACCACTGTGTTTGCCTTCATAAGCTGTCTGGGTTAGAGGGAGAGACTCGGAGGGAACACGTGGCAACGGAAGCTTTTAGCTAAATTTCTAGGCAGAAAGATACAGAGAAAAGAACATGCGGTGCCTGGGAAAGACTGAGAGGGAAGAAACAGAAAGTAGGGAAGGTGAGCATTGTGTGGTACGAGAGAAGAGAAAAAAGAAAAGAGCCTGTGATAGGAAGGCAGTGGACATGGGACAGGGGCAGTGGTGACAGGAATGGAGACGTTTTGTAGTGGAATGCTGTGCTCTGCATAATGGTCCTCTCCTTCTCACTCACTATCTTCAGTAAAATCGGCATTGCTCACTTATTCTTTATGCAGATGGATTCTTTGAAGAAATGCTGAATTGTATGTGTGTATCCAGGTGAACATAGGGTGAAAACAGAGGCTGCTTACCTGGACTCAGAGCCAGAGGACACCTGGCTTATATCCAGATCCTTATAATAAATTCACTTAGCGTACGTAATGAGTGTACTTAGGCTAGTTGAAATTGGTTTTGCTGATCTGTAAAGAAAGAGTCTTGACTCTTGACTAATACAACACCAGAAACAATTAGTCTGTATCATTAATGGCTTTTAGTAGGTATCTGGGCAATGTTTCAAGTGAATCATGCCTTCACTTCATCAGGATTGTGATGAATGACTAGAAACCAAACCCAGAGAACGTGGATCAGACCACCTGGTAGGCGCAATGTGCTTCCTTATTGCCAACTACAGGATCCAGGAAAAAAAAAAATCACAGAGGTTTGAGCTAGAAGAAATCTTAGAAACCGTATAATCCAATCCCACCATTTTACAGATAAGGAAAGTCAGCCCAAAGAGGGATGGAATACAGAAGGCTCCAGTTTAAATTTTGCTCTTGCCAAATAAGATCTACCTTCCATCTTCTGCACGAGCTACCTTTGTGATGACAGTTTCATGTCAGTGGGTCCTAACAATTCAGAGTAGTGTTTTCAAGATGCTGTCCAGGGATTGCTGCAAATTTGTTAACTAGTTTGTGTTTTGTATGTCTACAATGTGACAACTTCCATATTTCTGGCAGTGGCACTAGTTGACAATTTAGACTTCACATTTCATCCTGTGTCAACATGTTGGTGTCAATCTAAAACATCATCCTTCTCATCGATTCTAGTGCATTCCTTTACTGGGAGAACGGCACAGGTGTCTGTGCTCTCCCTGCCCCCACAAAGGAATCTCCTGATCAATCAAGTTTGGAAGATGTGGTTTTAGAGATCTCTCATCCTACCACACATCACTGGAGCAACTATAGTTAGCACATTACAGAACATTCCTTAAGCTGAATGTGGGCTGGGATTTAAAATAAAAGGGTCCTACGGTTCACTTCTCTTCTCGCTTTTCTGTGGATTCAAAGCAGGACCAGCTTGGATGGAAGTGCAGCTATAAAGTCCACAGATGGGTGATAGATGGCATTCAGCAAATGGTTCTGGATGATGCCCTGTTCTTTCGTTTGTAAACATCATGGGGCTCCATAAATTGGTGCATTCAAGAAAAGACGCAATCAGTGCTATGCGTAATCTTCTTTCTTTAGACAATTCTATATTAACAAAGGAAATTCTTTTAAAAATGAAAAGGTTGGGTGCTTGAAGTGCTAGAGTTTCCCATTAAAATTCTCCTCATTTCAGCTCTGTCTCCAATCATCAGAATAATCAGTAATGTCAAATATCACACAATGTTTCTCTCATCTTCAACGCTCAACAGGAGAGTAAAAGAACAAAATTAGGCTAGGTAAAAAGGGGACATTTCTTATAAGTATATTAGAAAGGGAGACCCACTCTATATTAGAATTCTTAATGTGCAGCAAGTCAAATTTCACTAGAAAAGGTAATCACCAAACAAATTTAGAGGAAAAACGTTAGTGATAAAACAAAGCTGAGACTGAGGTTTTTCTAGTCAAAAATGGTCTTCCATTTCAGAAGGGATGAGGAGCTTGTTACTCAGCGTCATACCATCATGAAAAATTTCCAAGATAGTGATCACAGTCCGTTTGTGAAGGAACATAGGGAAATCAGCCCATGTTGTTGGAGCAGCTGCTTCTGAGTCCGGCCACATGTGTCTGCACAGGTCCCAAATTTCACAGTAGACCACTGAACTCGCAGATACATCGAGATTTAGAAAAGGCATGATAATTATGAAATAAGCTAGGGTTTTAAAATATGGCCGCCCAAATAAAAATTCGTTGAGTCATTAAATTTTTGAGTCTGTTCTTAGAATAATAACACAGAACAGTTTAAGTGTAGGTAAGCACTACTGAAGAGAATGGACAGAAGAAAGAAAAAGAGGGCAAACGAAGAAGTAGTAACGTAATTTCTCTTTTGTAAAGTCAGGTGTTGGCTTCTCCCCAACTTGTATATACGCCTCCGTTTTGAGCCCTTGTAGACAACACTGCTTAGTTCCATCCTCTGATGGCAGCTCCATAAGGGGATGGGGGTTCTTTTGGTTTCCGACTCTACTCTTGGATCCCCAGGGCCTAGGCCAGCACCTACTATATATGAGGTCTCCCTAAACGTTTGTTGGATGAATGAACCTTGGGACCAATTCTGACTTCTGTCTACATCTCTAATTCTTCCGCCCAAGGGGTGTTTGGAGCCAACGCTGCTCAGATTTATAAGGGTCATTGTCAAGAATTTGAAACTTCATTGGTGCTCTTTTGAGACGGAGTCCTTCAAGAAAGGAGCGGAATCTCTAGGTGACTTGGGTAGAAGCTGTAAATGAGAGTAACACGCAAAAGGCTTAAAATAACAACAAAATACATTTTCTTAAGTTATGTGCTGTGCACATACCTTCGAGTGGATGGTAGAATGGCGTCAGTTTACGTTTATATCACAAGTACCATCAATTATTTGCATTACGATACTAAGTTGCCTCTTGTTTTGTGACTAAATATAGCCAAGGGACAACGGGGGCTCTCAGTAAAGAGAGGGACTTATGAGGACTCTGTGTGGATCCAAATCCACTCATAGACTTTTTGAGCTGCTGCATTGCGTAGCAGCTTCATTTGCATAGCACCACCCCGGTCTTTTCTAGTTTATGTGCATTTTCTTTTCTGGGCTTGCTATGTCCGCCTGTTCACTTGCATAATTCTGAGTTAGTTCAACGATGCTAATAGCAGTTTCAGCTCCTTTACAACCTAGACTTCAATATTGTTCAACAGATTTTAGTTCGGGGTCAAGCAAACAAACGGTAACAGTAATAATTAAAGGAAAAGCTGCCATCTTGAGTGTTTGCTGTGTACTAGGCGCTGATGCATTACGTCATTTCCTCTTCACAACTCTAGGAAACAGAAACATTTTCCACATTTTACAGATGAAGTTTCTATTTCAATTCTGTTTTGCTTATTTTAACACCTTCACAGAAAATTATGGAGCTGGAAAGGGCCTCAAAAGGTCACTTAGTCTTAGCCTCCAGTCTCTAGGAAAGACAGACAGAAGTCACCCTTAACAGGTGAAGTGACTGCCCCTGTGAAAGGCCTTCAGGAAAAGTTGGCATCTTGACCAACTACATTTAGCCATTTAGTTCATGTCAACAGTAAATCACTCTGGCCTTCAGAAAGTTCTTACTACAGTCTACCCTGAGGTTCCCTACTGCTATTACTCCTACTTTCTCTACTATGAGATTTTGCTAAGCTGGACTTCAGCTGGCTAATTTTCTCCTGTAACAATTTTTCACACACTCGGGTGCTTCTTATTTTCCTTTCTCTAAGTGAATAATTTTCAAATGCTTGGCCTGTTCGTTCAGGTTGCATTTCTAATACCCTTTTGCTGCTGCTTGGGGCCCCTCTTCATGGTTTCCACATAAATGGAGAACAAAACACCACGTCCAGTCAGCACAGATGACTGGAAGGACACTTTGTGGGTCCTGTGGTTCTTCTGTAATGGAGCCCTGCCACCGAGCCACTATTTACAGGGCGTTTAGAAGGTTAGGATGGCTATTATCAAAAAGGCATGAAAAAACAAGTGTTGGCAAAGATGTGGAGAGAAGGGAACCCTTGTGCACTGTTGGTGGGAGTGTAAATTCGTGCAGCCACTATGGAAAACAGTATGGAAGTTCCTCAAAAAACTAAAAATAGAACTACGATATGATCCAGATATTCCACTCCTGGATATTTATCTGAAGAAAACAAAAACACAAACTCAAAAGCATACTTGCACCCCTATGTTCACTGCAGCATTATTTACAATAGCCAGGATTCAGAAGCAGCCTAAGTGCCCAGTGATGGATGAACGGACAAAAAAGATCTGGTATATATACATATATATGTATACACACACACACTAGAATATTATTCGGCCATAAAAAGAAAGAAATCTGGCCATTTGCTATGTGGATGGACCTTGAAGGCATTATGCTAAGTGAAATAAGTCAGACAGAGAGACAAATACCGTACGATCTCACTTATATGTGGAATCTAAAAACAAAAGGAAAAACTAAACCTGAGCTCATAATGAGAACAGATCGGTGGTTGTCAGAGGTAGGGGGTGGGGGGATGGGTGAAGGGGTCAAAAGGTAGAAATTCCCAGTTACAAAGTAAATAAGTCATGGGGCTGTAATGTACAGCTTGGTAACTATAGTCAATACTGTACCACATATTTGAAAGTTGCGAAGAGGGCAAATCTTAAAAGCTCTTACAAGAAAAAACATTTATAACCATGTGTGCTGATAGACGTTAACTAGACTTATGTAGTAATCATTTTGCAGTATATACAAATATTGAATCATTATGTGGTACACCTGAAACTTAGACAACATTATGTGTCAATTATTCCACAATAAAAAAAAAAAAGGTTGTCTTGTTCCCAGGTGGCTTATTTAGGAACGCTACACAGTAAGATTTTAATCCTTAACCTAAGAAGCCAGAACCAGAATGACTTTTCCTTTAGAAAATTTGGATAGTTACATGACTGGTGAAGTCATAAAATCAGTCAATTGGTGTTCATCATACAGCAACGATTACTACTCTGCTCATTTAAGTGACCTCCAGGAACGTTTATTGGCCTTCCTCCTTTAGTATCTTTACGCCCAGAGGCAACTCAGAGAGTCCTTCGGAGAAGCACTGGAACAGGAAACCTGGGTTCAAGTCCCGACATTGCCACTTCTTAGCTGTGTGAACCTGGTAATAATGGTTAACTTCCCCAGGCTCAGTTTTCTCATGGATACAAGGCGGATAACAATTATACTTATCTCGCATATACTTCTTGTGAGAATTAAACAAGATAACGCATATTAAGGGCTCAGCATGTTCCTGGTACATGGATATGAATAGCAGAGTTCTGCACTTTGTTATAGAGGCTTCTGAATATAGGCAACAAAAAAGATATGGAAAGGCTTAACCCTCTTACCATAAATGCACGCTTGATGGAGGGCACGTTGCTGAAAGCAATCACGACTGGAATGATGTCAAGGGCGCTGAACTCCATGGTGGCTGTGGCAATGGATTGGGCATCAGCAGATTGACCACTGCTGAAAAACGTGGCGATTCTTCTTGTGTGAGGCCCTGAGAGGGTCCGCTTGAAGACATTCCTGGAAATAAACCTCATTGTTTTGCCAATCTCCCTGCCGGCTGAAGATCTCTCATATGGAATAGCTTCAATTTCCCTGAGAAGTTGGTTCTTCTTGTAGGTGTCTGAGAAGCGGATAAGGTGCCTGGTGTGGGAGTTATAGGAGAGGATGGCGACGCGCGCCCCTACCGGGCAGCTGTTCTCCCGGACTCGAATGCCTCTCACGAAGGCAGATACTATCTCCTTCATCCGCTCAAATTCCTGCTCGGTCACATCCTGGGACTGGTCTAAAGCGAACACCAGCTCTGTTGGATGCACGGGGCATTCTGATTTTCCTAAAGGCAAGAACATGCTCCTTATGAAACCAGAAAAGAGTTACCATTGATGATTAAGTAGCTAGGAACTAAAGGTTTTTTTCCTTCTTGCAATTACTGATTATAGCTTTTAGCTGTTTAACCCACCCATTGTTAACTGTGCTGTTTAGGCAACATGTTATCTGACTCCCACTAGTTTCCTATAGATAGCATTTCCCTGGTGCCTGGTCACTATGGTAACGGATGTGTGAGCTGTTCTTCAGGAATTAGAACCCCTTTGGCCACTCCAGGCTGGTTGAGACCACTAACTCATCAACTGGACCCATGCAGATGTCCAATAGGCGACCTTCTGACGTCAAGAGGCTAAAAACTCCACCCTCAGATCATGCTAATGCCACCGTTTTGTGAGCATGCGTCCTATCAAGAGGCATGGAGTCTGACTATGCTTGCGCAGATCATCAATCACCTCACCTCTCCTCACCTCCAATCACCTCTCTCCACATTTCAGACCACATTGTCCCTTCCCATAAATATCTCTGGGTCCCTATTTTCAGGGAAGCGGATTTGAGACTCATGTTCTCGCTTCCTCACATGGCTGCCTTGCGAGTAAACCCTCTCTCTGCTGCAATCTCATCATCCCAGTGTTTGGCTTTCCAGGCGGCAGGCAAAAACGAACCTGGTGTGTTAACACTTATCATGTAGCATGCTTACTTTAAAAAAAAGATACATAGAAGCCAAAGTAATTTTCAACATTAAATATTCAAATATTTAAAAGTTAAATAATTATTTATTTTAATATTAAAATAAGCATTTGAAATATTAAATATTTAAATATTGAATAATTAAAAATGTTATTCTAAAAATTGAATTTGTTCTTTTAAATGAAGCACAAGAAAAAGTCTATAATTCAATTTGAGGTTTAGTGAAATTTGTAAGTTAATTACCAATTCCTTCTAAATAATAAAGAGCTGATGGATATGCCCTTTTACCGACAGAGATTGGATCAATGCTATCATGTTTGTGGCTGGAATTTTACTCAGCTAAATAAACTAAAACATACCTTTTTTTACTTAATGATGAATGTAACATGGATTAAAAAAAATGAGTGGGGAAACTGTGTTGATCATTTCAGAAAGATTGGAAGAGGACTGACATACACTCCCCAGAACAGCCCATTAGATACAAAGAGAGTGGGCCCTAGAAGGAAGTGTTTAGAGCCGTGGCCCAGCTACTTCCTGCCATGCGACCTCGTCCAGGTGACTTCTCTCTGTGCCTCAGATTGCTCATCTGCAAAATTCCAGTCCTAAGAGCGCCAACCACACAGGCATTAAATGAGTCAACACAGGGAAAGCACTTGGGACAACAGTGCCTAGCACATAGTAGGTGCTTAGTTAATGTTAGCCATTGCCATTATGATTATTGTTACAGATGTTTTCCTTGTGAGAGAGAACCACATCTATCACTTAGAAGAATGAGGAAAGCTTTAACTGATAAATTTTTTATTTAACAGTTAAAAATGCAAGTTTAACCAATCAATATGCCTTATTACTTAGAGATATTTTGAATTACAATTGTTAAGCTCAAATATAAATAACTTTAGATTTGCTCATTGATCCCAATTCATTCACTCTAATCTCAGTACCCTGTACTTATCACAGTTGGCAATTTATATTTGTCTAATTATCTGATTAATGTTTGCTTCTCCCCTCTACTTTGTGAAGTGCGGAGACAGGCGCTGTGCTATTCTTGATCTGCTAGATTATTAGTTCCTGCCATCTATCAAGGATTTAACAAATGTTGACTGCATAAAAAAGAACCAAACAAAGGACAGTTCTTTGCAACAGGTACAGGAGAAAACAAAATTTTAATAATGGCTGCGATGCCTGGTGTTGAGATGTAGGTTGGGAAAAGGAAATCTCAATGATGAGTTTCTCTTGGAGAGGTGGCCCCTCTCATTCAGATGCCCGCAGGCTGGATTCAGAGATCATAAACACAGCGTGAGGCCCACCAGCTCCTCACAGGGAGCTCAGGCTCTCAGAGCTGTTGGGGCTGGTCCAGGAGGGAGTCCCTCTGCTGTGGCCAGGTGGGCCTCGTTCCCCCTTAGTGCTAGACCATTATGTCCTTCTGGTCCCAGACTCCATGACTTCACAAGCAATAATAATATTGCAATATCAGGGGCTGGCCCCGTGGCCGAGTGGTTAAGTTCGCACACTCCGCTGCAGGCGGCCCAGTGTTTCGTTGGCTCGAATCCTGGGTGCGGACATGGCACTGCTCATCAAACCACTCTGAGGCAGCATCCCACATGCCACAACTAGAAGGACCCACAACTAAGAATATACAACTATGTACTGGGGGGCTTTGGGAGAAAAAGGAAATAAATAAAATCTTTAACAACAACAAAAAAATATTGCAATATCATATTGCAATGATATTGAAATAATAACAATATCACCAGTAATAATAAACATTCAACCCCAAATCAAACTGTGCATCTCAGTGGAGACAGGACAGAATCTATTAGCTTCTAAATTGAATTTAGAAGGCTGAGCAGACGCTTAAAAAAAATTGAGGTCACATCAATTTTACAATAAAAAATGAGTGGAATTATGACCAAACATGAAAGTGGTTCTGCCAGCTTTTGAGGGGGCTGTTATTTGCATATGGGAACAATTACAACAACAACGCAGCTCAGGCATAATTTAGAGATAAAGAGAATAAAAGATTCACAGCACTGGCTGAAGATACGGAAAATGCAAGTTTTCAGGGAAAAACACCTAAGAGCTAGTTTAACTTGACAAATACATCCTCTGAACTCTAGCAAGCTGCCAGGAACCAGAGGATTCTAAAGGATGCTAGGCTGGACTGGATTGTGGTGGTACCTAGGAGGCCCTCCTCAAGGCATGGAGGGCCTCATGAAGACTTACCATGGCCCCACGCTGTACACTGATGGTTGCTGCCTGGCAAAGAGCAGCAGGTGATGATGAGGACAGAGGAAGGCAAACCAAACCACTGCCATGTAATTAACACACAGCAATGGCAGCCCTCATCCGGGCCACCACCATATTTGCCTGGAATGCCACAACACCCTCCTAACTCGTCCTCTGGCTTTTATACGTATCCTCCCTATAATCCACTTTTCCATAGCAGCCCAAATAAGCTTTAAAAAACTGTTCATCAGCTCATGTTCCTCCCTTAAATACTTTCAATGAACTCTTAATACCCTCCCAATCCAACTTGAATGAAGTCCAGCCTCCTTATAATCGACAAAGCCCTGCCTGATCTGGCCCCTGCTGACTTGTCCATTTTTTCAAATGTCAATCTCCCCGTCCCTATGCCTCAGTCACACTGGGCTTCTGTCAGTTTCTAGAAAATGCTTATGTCTGTCTTGTATCATGACCTTTGCACTTGCAGTTCTCTCTGCCTGCCTCTTGCAAAGCTGGCTTGTTTTTATTCTTCAGTCTAAACTTCAGTGTCATTATTTCAAAGAGGAGCCCTCCATCCAAAAGCGTTTCTCCCCCCTCAACATTATTCTGTGACAGAGCATCCTATTGTTTATCTCTTTCACATCAACTATAGGAATCTGTAATTCTTTCATTTGTTTATTAGCTGGATCCTCCACTGGAATGGAAGCTTCTGAAGACAGGAATTATGTCCATCTCACTCAGCTTGGTGTCCCCAGTGCCTGGGAAATAGACTGGCACATAATGGGCTTTCAATAAATATTTGTTGAATGAGTGAACAGGCAGTCAGAGGGCATGGATTGATAGTTTTATACAAAAGGTATAAAGGTATAAGAGCGTGATGATGGTGATAATGTGTGATATCATGTAATAAGCATTTGTGAAATACTTGAAAACTGGCACCCAATGATATTAAGCCAACTTCATAATTAACATCAGGCAAGAGCTCCACGCATTTTAGCACAGTCTGGGCTACACATTCAGCTTGCTTGCTATCTGATTGTGCCTACGTTTATTCTCCACACTTCACCCTTTAGATCTTAATCCCTTAGTGCTAGACTACTAGAGACAATATAACAAATGAAGAGAGAGAAAATGAAGGGAGCAAGAAAAATTATTAAAAAATCTAATGGTAATGTTAGTCATTAAAATATTAATAAACAATCAAACCACTGGGTGGGGAGCTAGCTGTGAGACTTGGCTAAAACTGAGTGATTTATTGGGGGCAGGTCTGTGTTACCAGGATGAGGCAGCAACGATAGTCCAGAGAAAATGGATATCATTTGGCAGGGAACACAGTTCTAACTCATCTTTCCAGATGTACGACATTTTGGAACTTGTTTATAATATGCTGTAAATAAAGATTACTCACCACGTCCGCCAGCTGGGGAAGAAGAACAAAGGAGATTGGGTTATTGTTCGGTAGGAGGACGGAGTCCTGCACTGTGTAGGAAAGTCAGGGCGGGCGAGGCTCTGTCCTGTGTGCTTTTGCAGATGACTGAAAACTCAAGGCAACAGGGAGGGTTTGGAGAGCATGCAGGTGGATCTCAGCATCTTGGTAAAAGTACTGTTCCTTCCATAGGGAACGGAATGGGAGAAGTGGGACAATACTCGGCCATACATCAGCAGCCTGCAGCCAGCTGTCAGAGGGAAAGAACCTTTGCCCGAGAGGGAATGTCGTGTCACAGAGAAGGGCAATGAGTTTGGAAAGCTAAAAAGTCCTACCCTCGCTTTATTCTAAATTTTCCCCGTGTAGATATCTACAGCTATCAATATCACATATACATATAAATGTGTACCTATGTGTATTTACGTGCGTGTGTGTATATGTAAACATCAGAGGTGGATTTACTCCAAAGCAAATGAAGCTTAACCTTTAGGTCTGCACTGTCCAGCATGGAAGCCAGTAGCCACAAGTGATTATTTAAATGTTAGTTAATTAAAATTAAATGAAATAAATTCAGCTTCTCAGTTGCACTAACCACCTTTCAAGTACTCAGAGTCCCAGGTGGCTAGTGGCTTCCACGTTGGACAGTACAGTGGAACACTTCCATCACTGCAGAAAGTTCTACTGGACAGCACTGCTTTCAGTTGCTCGCCTGCAGGGGTCTCTTGCAAGGCCCCGAGAAGGGCCCCAGCCATGTGTTCACGTGATCACGTGCTTTTATAAAGGCAGAAGTCACTGGTTGTGATTTCCTCTCTTGTTCTAAATAACACTTACTTGAAATAATTCTGTACCTACTTTTGGATTTGTAATTTTGCATTGAGCCCCTCAAATTTTAAAAGATCAGGCCTCATCACACTCGGATCTACCCCTGAGTCGCCATAGTTCACACGGCTCCCATGTCAGAAAGCCTGCTGTCCTAATTCAGCCCCAAAGCAATCAGCCTTCACGACCTAATGTGTATATATATTTTTTGTTTTTGTTTTTTTGTTTTGCTGAGGAAGATTCACCCTGAGCTGACATCTGTTGCTAATCTTCCTCTTTTTTTTCTTTTTGCTTGAGGAAGATTAGCTCTGAGCTAACATCTGTGCCAATCTTCCTCTATTTTTTGTATGTGGGATGTCTCTACAGCATGGCTGACAAGTGCAGTAGGTCCTCACCTGGGATCCGAACCTGCAAACCCGAGCCACCCAAGCAGAACTTTAACCACTCAGCCATGGGGCCAGCCCCCCTAATGTATATATTTTGATTCCCACCATGGATGGTTTCATTCTGCTATAAAAACGTAAAGTTAAGATCAATATCTCATTTAAAGCTTTGAAAAGTCTGTGTCTTTGACACAAATGCTCTCTACAGAAATGGGCCCTGATTTGCCTATTGTTTCTCCCTGAAATGCCTTGAGGGAACTTTTGACATTCTTTTCAATCACAGTGTTTATTTGGGGGAAGTCATTATGCGTTTGCGGATGAACACTAAAAGGTCGGCTCTCTCCTCATCTTGTACATGAATTTCTTTGATGGCGCTAACACATATTCTGATGGAAGATTGGCAACGGATGTTAGCTCAGGGCAAACATTTTGAAAGCAAATTCAAAACAGCATTTGCCAAATCAAAATGCCTTTTTGCTTTAAAAATTCTGAGAGACAAAAAAGAAAATGTAGGCAGAATGAGTAATTTTACAAGCAAATCAATGAGCCCATTACTAGTCCAGTAATCAATGATTACTCCAAGTAATCAAGCATCCCTCTCTAGGAAAGGAGCAATAACAACAAACCAAAGTCAGGCCTCCAACCGCCGGGACACCCGATTATCATGCTGGCTCTGTCACGCCAGATGAATTCAGTCCTGTCAGTTACTGTCAGGTGTTAATAATCATTTAAAGACTTTCCATGTGACTCTACACGGGTTGATTTCCCCATCAGGAGAGTTCTGACCTCATGTCTCAATTTTCCCTAGATTCAAAGCACCAGATATTTTACTACTTGGTGCCTGGAACAGGTTCCAATAGACATGCTGGCAGCCAGAGAGGGAATTAATAGTCACCAGTCTATGCTGACTCAAAATATATGCAGTGACATTTCTAATTTTAAGAAATGGGCTGGTAAATTGTCTCAATTTTGAGTACAGAATTTGCTGCTTTTCTTCTATGAATGCTGACAACTTGGGTGATCATTTTAAACAGGGTACTTACGACTGTGGTCCTGCACATACTGAATGAGGTCACATGTCTGCAGTTCAAAAATAAAACAGAAGGAATTAACCAACAGACTGCCAGGTGCTGAAGTTTAAAAGTAAATAAATTTTAATGGAGTGCTAAGAGCACTCTACTGGAATCAGGAGATACGTACGGAAAACAAAGCCAATCCTTTGGCCCCTTTCACACCCTAGGAAAAAATAAAAGTGGTTTTACCGCTCTAGACACACATATCACTAGCCAGAATGTGCACCAACATTACCCTCAGAAAGTGAAAACTTTAAAAGGTTCTTATTCTTATTAAGTTAGCAGGGAAAAAAGGAATCCATGTAAGATACTCATCACGTAGTTAACAGTAACAGTCTAAGGGGAATAAACTCCAAGCAGCAAGCTTGATGCATACAAGCCTCCAAAGGCCACTTTCCTCCAGCCTCATCTCTGGATGACAAGGGTTGTCTCGAATCTAAGGATGGAGCCAACAACTTGACAATGGCATGGAGAGCTTTGGAGCAGGCTTAAGGCTTAGAACGAGATCAGGCTGAAGCATCCATGGCAGCTGCCTCTCCTTAAGGCAGAGGTTTGGAGTCCCTCAACCCCAAGCTTTGCCTTGGCCACGGAGCAGCAGCTGAGTTGAACATTAATCTGGTCCCATCATTGGTTGGATGACAAAGGGACCAGACTCAAACCAAACATCTGGAGGGGTAATCCCAACTGTCTTCCAAATATATATATTTGTATATATTTGTGTGTATGTATATATATATCTCAATACAAATATACACACACACACACACACACACATAACTGCCTCAGTTGGGGATAGAAAGGACAAAGTGGAAATGTTTTAATTTCATGTATTCAATCCCATCTTTGGAACAGAAAAAGTCTGGCTATTCTCAAAGAGAGACACCCAACGAAAAATGCAGTGGAGCCCCACCCATACTCTCGAAGAAAATAAGTTCCATATGAATGCAACTTTGATCATTTATTCATTATTTATTAATTTCCCCTCACTTTCATTCATTCACTGATCACTTGTTGAATGCAAGAAGAGGCAAGTACTGGACAAATAAAATTCACTGATAATTGAGAAATCTTATTTTAGTCTAATACTTTTCATTTCCTCTCCCAATTCCCCCCACCTCCCAGGAAATGGCAGCTGATATTGAATCACTTTTTTCCTCCTCTCTCTGAGCACATAAGGGTGGAAAAATAGTGAAAATTGTAGCCAGGCTGCAGACACAGAAAGCATGCACATTTGGACAATGAAGACTCCATGCAATGACTTTCAGTTGAGAAAAGGAGCTAGTGTGATTTATAGCTTTTCGGCTTACCTTGCGTCCGGGAGGTCCCAGCTCCCCGGGGGATCCTGGTTCTCCTGGCAGCCCCGTAGATATCTCGAAGCAGAATTTATTTATTTTAAAATTATATTTATACATATATGTACGTGTGTTTGTGGTTGTGGGTGTTTTAAATTTCAAGGGCAATATTCTTTCCTTTTAGAAAATTGAGAAACTTCCAAAAAAGCACACAAAGGAAAAAAAAATCCTCAGCAATCCCTTCTCCTTCAAATAATGCTTGCTAACATTTTGGTGTCTTTTCCTCTAGTCTTTTTGTTTACTTATTCTTTTGGAATTAATGTATATGTTCTTTTTAAATATAATTTTATACTTTTCTGTTGCCTTTTAAACTAAATATATATCTCTGGATATTTGCATGTTACTAAATATCCTTTTGCAAAATCAACTTTCATGACTGCATAGTATTCTATTACAGGGATATACCGTGATTCATTTAATCTGTGCATTATTGTTGGCATTTAGGTTTGCTGTTGTTTTAACAAGAAATGCCTTAATAAAGTCATTCCCTGTGCAATTCTGATTATTTCCTTAGGGAAGATTGCTAGAACTAGGATTTCTGGGTCAAAGGAGAACTTTTTATCCAAATTCAGTAAGTGACTAAACTGAAAGACACACCAATGAACAAAAACCCAGAAAAACAAAAATTTAAATATAAAAATCTTGAAACAACAACAATAAAACATTTAACCATTGACTGGAAATAACTGTAGTGAATTGGAGAATAATGGCAGTAAGAAAACAACGGTTGTTGACAACTTATTACATGCCAGGAAGTTTTCCATGGCATTTAACAACATAGTTTATCATAAAGAAAGGTAGAATTTAATTTAAAAATTAGGGCAATATTCCTTTGTTCATTCAAAATGCCACTGGATTTATAAGCTGTAAAAAAAAGATGAAGTTGTCTAAAATCAACTAATTTGTAAAAGTATTGCCTATGGAACAGCAATAATTATTGATGTTCTTTAGATATTCCACAGTGTGCTGGGTTGAGTGAAAAAAAACTTACTGATCATATGTTATATAGAAGATACAGATTAACTTCTCAGGAAAAAAATAGCAGGTTGAACAAATGCATTTACTTTTGGTCCCTCTCAATATCTTACTAAAATGGTGGTGAATAGATTTTTTTTAAAAAGGCAAAAAATAGACAAGGATGGGGAGAATGAAAAAGGAGACAATAGCCATAAACCTTCAGAGGTTGGAAGGCAGATATATAAGTGTTAAATGACTTAGCAGATCTGAAAAAGTTGAATCCTAAACCAGTGCCAGGGAAAGCCAAGAATCCATGTGTTTTATAACACATTCCAAGAAGCCTCAGGAATTGGCAGCACCAGGCGCCTCTAGAATTGGAGGTGAAGGGAAGAGTCTAAATGAGGAGGATTGGTTGAAAATCATTTTAGGAACCCCCAAATCTCCTCCACATTCTTTACATTTGGAAGAATGTCCCTTCTCTCATCTCAACAGAAAGAGGTAAAACAGAGGTGTCTGCACAAGGGAACTCTAAGCAGAGTGGAGGGCCAACAGTGCCATCCTGAAAATGGAGAGGTTTAAGAGTGATGTCAGCATCATGTCAGAGTGAGCTGTTCCTTTTGTCTCTCCCCTCTAAGTCACAACCAAACAGACATCCATTGACCAACAGAGGATTCCCTACACAGCACAACAGGATGCCTAAGAGATCCAGGCTTCTTAACATCTGAAGGTGGGTGGGCTGGATCCTGGGGAAGCAGTGGAACTAGGGGAGCAGCTCTCTCCCCTCCTACTCCCCTAGTGGCAGTGATCCAGGGTACAGATCCTCACCAGCAGCCCAAGCAACTATGAGTGGGGGCAAGCCCGGCCCTGTGCACACATGAACACCTATGGAGCGGCTACGGCCAATGGCATCCCTGCATGCATGATAGTTGGTGGAATGGTGGTCCAACCCACACAACTGTGAACAGATGGCACAGGAGAAGAAAAACAGCTCCTGCCCCACTCCCCTCCACTGGTGGCAAGTGGAAACTGCAACCAGAAGCATCAGGAACCACAGCAGAACCAGTGACCCAGCCCCCAGTGGCAGCACCCCTGACACCAGCAACAAGTGGAGGCTGCATCAAGTCCCTTGATCCCCAGGCCCCCACCAGCACCAGTGACACCTGTGAACCCAGCACCCCTGGCAGCAATGCAACCAGCACCCCAAGACAACTTGGGAACAGCAGTGCAGGTGGTGCACAGGACAGCAACATCCAAGCCTGCAGACAGCCAGTGGAGGACCACGAGACCCAGGTGACCCTGGAAGCAGCAGAAGTGCTCACAGCCTAGTGACCCCAGTGGCATCACCTGAGACTGCAGTGGCATATAAGCAGCAAAACACCAGCAACCCCAGAGGCACAAGCAGCACAAGGAGGGCTGACTATGCTTCTGGCAGAGGCAGTGGAGGGTGGAAAGTGCAGGCTCTCAAATACTATCAGAAGCAGCTCAAAACCAAAGTAACCAAAGCTATACCCAAATAAGAAAAGGTGATTACTACCACAAATGCTCCAGCAGAGGATCAATTCATCAAACACCATGAAGAACTAGAGTAACATGGCAGAATAGAAGGAAAATGACAACTCTCCAGAAACCAAACCTGAAGTCACAGAACATTACAATCTAACTATAGAGAATTCAAAATAGCAGTCATAAAGAAATGCAACAAGTTACAAGAAAACTCAGAAAGACAGTTCAATGAGCTCAGGAATAAAATTAATGAACAGAAGGAATACTTCCCAAGGAGATTGAAGCTCTAAAAAAAACCAAACAGAAATTCTGGATATGAAGAACACAATAAATGAGATAAAAAAATAATACAGAAAGCATTAAAAATAGAGTAGACCTTATGAAAGAGAGAATTAGTGAGCTCAAAGATAGAAACCTAGAAATGCTTCAGGTGGAGGAGAAGAGAGAACTAAGACTTTTAAAAAATGAAGGAATTTTACAAGAAATATACAACTCAATTAGGAAAAGTAACATAAGGAGTATAGGTATCCCAGAGGGACAAGAGCAGGAGAAAGGAGCAGAGAGCTTATTCAAAGAAATAATAGCTGAGAATTTCCCAAACCTGGGGAAGGAACTGGACGTGCAAGTACATGAAGATAATAGAACTCCTAATTACATCAATGCAAAAAGACCTTCTCCAAGGCATACAAAATTAAAACTGCCAAAAGTGAATGACAAAGAAAAAATATTAAGGGCAGCAAGAGAGAAGAAAATAACCTACAAGTGAACTCCTATCAGGCTTTCAGTGGATTTCTCGGCAGAAATCTTACAGGCTAGGAGAGAGTGGAATGATATATTCAAAATACTGAATGACAAAAAGTATCAGCCAAGAATACTCTATCCAGAAAAAATTTCCATCAGATATGACAGAGAAATAAATTTTCCCAGACAAATAAAAGTGGAGGGAGTTTATCACCACTAGACCTGCCCTACAAGAAATGTAGGAGTGAGCCCTCCTACCTGAAACAAAAAAGGCAAAGGTTACCAAGCTTTGAGCAAGGATATAGACAAAATCAGAACATTGCAGCTCTATATCAGAATAGGTTAGTAAATATTTAATTATAATATAGAGGATACAGGGAAAGAAAGCATAAAAAAATAACTATAAATACTTCAATTTGGTCACAAACCGACAATACAAGAAAGAATAATTTGTGACAACAAAAGCATAGAAGGGGAAGAGGAAAGGGATAGAAACTGCACAGGTTAACAGAGATTAGAGGCTGTCAGAAAAAGGACTATATCTATGAGATCTTTTGTACAAACCTCATGGTAACCACAAAATGAAAAATCAGAGCAGAGTCACAAATCATAAACAAAGAGAAAACTGAGAAAACCACCACAGAAAACCACCAAAATGAAATGGCAGGCAGAAATACGAGGAAAAAGAAACAATAGATACATAGAACTGGGAAACAAAAGATAAAATGGCAGCATTAAGCCCTCATATATCAATAATCACTCTAAATGTAAATGGATTGAATTCACCAATCAAAAGACATAGAGTGGCTTGATGGATTAAAAAACAGGACCCCACAATAAGCTGCCTCCAGGAAACACAGGTCTAAGGATAAACATAGGCTTGGAGTGAAGGGATGGAAGATGATACTCCAAACAAAAAGCACGCAAAGGAAAATAGGGAGATTCAATGAAGGCTTGCAAAATAGATGTGAGACCCCTCAGCTCTCCTTTTCCATGTGACTCCTAGAACGCTGGCAGCCAGGCCTTTAACCTCAGGCAGGAAATTGAAAGAATGTTCTCAGGAGAATCTGACCAGACAAAGAAGAAAGACCCAAAGATACTCATATCAGAGGTTTGCTAAGTAAAGAACTCAGCCAGATCACTCTACAGTGAAATGTGTAGTTGACCAGCTCCATCCATGTCCTTGGACTTCCAGTCTTTTTGCCCTCAATTCTTAAATAGGAAGAATTCCCTAGACATGTAAGAAATAGAGAGCAAAACATAAAAGCAACAACAATAACAGGGAACAGACCATGTTGGGCAAAAAAGACTTAAACATTACTAATTTATATCCTTAGAGAGAGAAAGGATGATGTTCCAACCAGGAAACAAGAACAGGATAGTAAAAAAAGGAATATTCAGAGAACAAAAATGAGCTCTTGAAAATTAAAATAGGAGAAGAACTTTGTAAAATAAAGTCAAAGAAATCCCCCAGAATGTAGAGCAAAAAGACAACCTGGAAAATAGGAGAGAGGAGAGAAGAGGCAAAGGGATTGCCATTTCTTCACAACAAACTTTGCACAATTATTTGACTCTTTAAACTGGTGGTCTCAACTGGGGGCGGCGAGGGGGGGTGGAATTTTGTGCCATCCCTGGCCCCTGAGGGGACATTTGACAACGTCTGGAGACATTTTTGGCTGTCACAATGGGATGGCAGAGGGATGGATGGTTGATACTGACATAGTGGGTAGAGGCCAGTGATGCTGCTAAACATCCTACAATGCACAGGGCAGCTCCAGCCCAAAACGTCAATAGTGCTGAGGTCCAGAGCCCTGACCTGAATAATGTGCATGTGTAAAGTCGATAAAAAATATAAACACGTTCAAACATACGTGTATCCATAAAATAAGACAGGTTAAAAATCATGACAAATTTTTAAAAAAATGCTTCAGTTGGGGGGAAAAAATCAAGGTGAAGATTTAGAAAACTTAAATTAGGAATTTAATCATTTCAAGAAAACCAAAGAGGCATTCAAAATTCAAGGCAAAGCTTTACCAAAATCTTCCAACAGAAACTTCAGCCCTTTCAGAGGGAAAACCTGGAAGTTTTCAGGGTCTAAACTTCAACTTCAAATTCACAACTACACAGATGTGGAAAAAGCAGCTTGGCAGGTGAAATGAGCAAGTCGTAAACAATGATAAATTGTCCAATGTGGGGAAAAAAAACTTCAAGTAATCAAAGGCCAAGAGCAAAAGTTAAATATTTCCCACTAGTTCATTGTTTTTTAAGAATGATTAATGTGCCACTGTGGGGAGGGAACCCAACAAACAGCTGAACTTGTTAGCAAGCTTCCAACGTTGAAGGGTAAACTACTTCATTAACAAGCCGAGGGAAAGGGTCCAGAGACATCCCAATGGAGACGACATCTGGATTAATTTGAAAGTCTTTTACACTTATCTTTCTAATTATATCAGTCTTCTTTTTCTTTTTTGAGAGCATAATGTTAAAGGATAGTCACCCAAAAACATGTATGAGGAAAACAATTACAGCTGGGAAGCCGTCCTCTTGGGACAAGCAGGATAGAAGGAAAGAATAGTTTCTTTATTCTGTATCCCTTTAAAACCCAAATACACAGTCTCTACACATAAAGTTCTAATTATACTTTATAAAAAAAACAGAATAAAATTAACTATGATGACAAAACAGGAAAACCACCTCAAGTATCAAGTTTTATCAGACTGTGTTTTTTCCCCCTGCTAATTGACATGGTGTTAAGATCAGTTTGCCTGATCACTGCTGGTCTGAAGAAAAGAGACAAAGAATGTATCGAGAGAGAATTATCATAAGATTGTCTCTTTCATAAAACAGCTCGCTCATTTATACACAGTCTAAGATATATAAAGAGTCAGCAAATGGAAAAATTAATTCCAAACCCACTAGAACCCAAGGATGCTGATGTCTATGAGATGTGCTGGAGACTGGTGTTGCTACCAAGTGATCCAAAGCATTGGACAACGTCTAAGCCCCTCCGTGAAATACCAAGAGCACGTTCAGGGACAGAACACTAAATGAGAACTTCGCCACAAAGTGAAGGAGGGACCCTCTTGAGCTAAGGGAGGAGAGGATCTTTCAGGGTCCACCTCATTAAAAGCAGTTTAACAAAACCTTAATAGTGAAGGCAAGATACAAGCGGGCATTAGGCTGCCCTGAGTCTGCCAAGGAGATGGGATTAAACTGACCATATTTTGGCCTTGCAAAACTGTTTTGAACCACAAGGATTCCTTAAAAAAAAAAATTTATTTCTAGTGTTAATAATGGTACCTCGCCAGCCAGAACAGGTGAACTTGTTCACTAAAAGCAAACAGTTCAGTGCCTTTTTGCCCACGTTGAAGGATGAGTAATACATCCACTTCCCTTCCCCAAGTTTGCCATAAGAAACACACACACTTTAGAAGTCTTTGGGAACAAGTGACAACTCAAATGATTGTAAAGGCATGAAAAACGACTTCCCAGAGTAGCTGAGGTTGTAAGGCACTGGAATCTAAAAAGCTTACCGTCTTGCCTCTAACTCCCTTGGGTCCAGTTTCTCCTGGACCACCAGGGTCCCCAATCTCACCCTACGTAAGTTCAAAAAATAAAATAAAATGGTTATTAAAGTCAAAGAGATATATGTCAATGTGTTTTTAAACTGATTCCAACATGAAGACATTTTTCATATACATTTTTATCTTTAACAGTTTTCTTTGAAGTGTGCCCCCGCCCCACCATTTTTATCGCTCTCTACACAGTACACTGAATCCTCATTGTTCCACTCTCTGTCACTCCAGCCAGAACACAGCCTCCTTGGAGATATGAACTGTGCCCTTCATTGTGTCCTCTGATCCTATCACAGGGCCTAGCATTTACTGAGCTCAGTGAATGTTTCTAGCAGAAGTGAAAGCCTTAAGGCAGAGGACGTGGTTGCTCACGTTATCTGAAGGTGACTCATAAGCACATGGGGAAAATTGAGCCAGGTAAAATCAAGTAATTTCAGTTTTCCTTACATTTTACTTACCTTTGAGCAAAGAAGAAAATATATATGATAGAGGGGAAGGAGTACATGTGAGGAGAAAAACAAGGATGATTTCTTCCTCTACCTATGAGTTGAAAGACTAGAAATGAAATTTTAAAAAAAGTTCTGCTTCTTTCTTCCCTCCTTTCCCCCATAAAGCTTTCTTTCTTTTTTCTTTAAAGACTGGCACCTGAGCTAACATCTGCTGATGATCTTCCTTTTTTTCCCCCTTCTTCTCCCCAAAGTCCCCCAGCACATAGTTGTATATTCTAGTTGTAGGTCCTTCTAGTTGTGGCATGTGGGACGCTGCCTCAGCATGGCCTGACATGGTGCCATGGCCATTGCCAGGATCCAAACTGGTGAAACCCTGGGCCATGGAAGCGGAGCGTGCAAACTTAGCCACTCGGCCACGGGGCTGGCCCCAAGGTTTCTTTTTATTCATTTATAATTAACCGTCCTTCTATTGTCCTATGATACATTTCAGACCCCCCAGCAGTATATCTGACTGATCTCTAGTCAGTGTGAAGTACATGATACCTTAGGTCCACTTTCTCCAGGGAATCCTTCTTGCCCCTGTAATTAATAGGAGGGAAAATTAACATATGCACATATCACTGAGGGAGGTTTATATTGACTCCAATTTTACCTGAGACCTTAATTAGTTTTAGTACCTCTGAACCAAGGAAGGGCCAAAACGATTGAAAATGAAACAGTACAGCACTATTTGAGTGAGAACTCCCAATTCTAAATTAAACTATTTACTGGTTTCACCAAAATATCATGACAACCTAAGATAAGTGGATAAATGTATATATCTGAGGAATTACAAATCAGGCCTATAACAGGATAGCTGGTGATTTGGCCACGTCTCTGAAACAGCCCTCTGAAAACGGATTTCAGTGGAGAAATTCGGACAGCCTGGCACCTGAAGCTCATCAGTGTCTGGTCCTCTGTTTACCTTACTTTGGCCACAGACTATGGTTGAAGAGCTATGCTAATCCTCATTCAATGAAAAAAATATTTAAAATAAAGTTTACTTTTTTCTTTTTTTTTTAAAGGTTTTATTTTTTCCTTTTTCTCCCCAAAGCCCCCCAGTACATAGTTGTATATTTCTCGTTGTGGGTTCTTCTAGTTGTGGTATGTGGGACGCTGCCTCAGCGTGGTTTGATGAGCAGTGCCATGTCCGCGCCCAGGACTCGAACCAACGAAACACTGGGACGCCTGCAGCAGAGTGCGCGAACTTAACCACTCGGCCACGGGGCCAGCCCAAAAAATAAAGTTTATTTTTGATTATTAAAAGTAGTATCTCCTTAAACATATACAAAATACAAAAGAATAGAAACAAGAAAAATCACCCAAATCTCACTACCCAGAACTAACCATTATAAATATTTTGTCATATTTTTTCTAAGCTCTTAAAATGTAAGACAGTTGGGATAAAGGTTTTTTTCTGAGTTTTTACTTGATATTGTCACATAATTTCTTTACATAATTATAAACTTCATTTACATTCATTTTAAAGAATGGCTAATATTCCAATGCTATAGGATACTTAATATTTCTCTTTTTACCAGCTATTAAAGTTGTTTTCAATTACTCTTTATTCTAATGAAAATTTCACTGTAAATCCTTGATTCACTAGTTGTTTCTTTTTCAAAGAAATTTTCGCTTTTTTGGGTCTGTTTATTCTTCCAGACAGCCTTTTGCATCATTCCCGTTGGGACTTCCCTTGGAATCCTTTATGACATTTTAGACTTTCCAATAAGAACTTGGCATGTCTCCACTTATTGAAGTTTTATATCTCAGTAATTTTTTGTCATAGATATCAAACATTTTGCAGAAACAATATCCTGAACTATACTATGTTTTTGTGGACGTTATTACGATTTCTAAGTGGTTACCGTTGGTAGATAAAAATCACTGATTTTGGTAAACTTATCTATCTTACTTCCAGACACCTAAATATTCAGTGACAATGGAAAGTTATCATTCTGATGTAAAGATACAAAGTTTTATTGTTAAGTTACTGCTTGGCCAGATGCATTTCGAAAGGCCCTGTAAACCCTCTCAGTAACGGCTAAAGGAATCCTAGTGAGACGAGGGCAGGCTTTGGAGCGCCTCCCCAGGGCAACTGGAGCCCAGAGCTGCTAGGACTAGACGCACTGCTCGGGCTGGAACAAGTCGTCTGGCTGCACATCTCTGCAAAGGACAGATAATTAATTTCCAAGTTTAGATTGTTGCCTGCAACTTAAACCATCCAGTTGTTTTTTCCTCTACCACATTCCTCGTGGAATATCAGCAAATAAATTATTGAAATCTATCTCCAAATGTCCAAGACTGCCTGAGTCACTGCTTTCTATTTTTTCTCAAATGCGGGGGAAAAAAAGCAACAAAAATAAATGGAAAATGTCCAGCTTCCCGTCGATGTGTCTTACCTTTGCTCCTTTACTCCCAAAGCTACCATAACCTGGGGCGCCATCATCTCCCTGTAGACAAAGCAATTAGTTACCAACATCCCAGACCACAGATGGAGTCAGCCCATTCCCAAGAGAGCGAGACAGCCAGGTTTTTAGTTTGATTAGGAGAAATTAGGAAGCGGATTCTCCCTGTGAGGCAGGCCACTGACATTTGGTGATAGTGGTAGTAAAGGCAACTCCCAATAACAGATACAGACAATGCTAGTCCTACTTGTCTCATCTGTAAAGTGGGAATAATAATTATACCTACTCAGGGATTTTTTATGAGGATTAAATGAGAAAATTTCAGACATATAGTAATCTCAATAAAAGGAGGTAGAAGCGTTATCTCTTCCGAATAACACTTGCATTTTCATACCTTAGCTCTTATCTTTTTTTTTTAAAGATTGGCACCTGGGCTAACAACTGTTGCCAATCTTCCTTTTTTTTTTTTAAGAATTGGCACCTGGACTAACTGTTGCCATTCTTTTTTTTTTTTTCTGCTTTACCTCCCCAACCTCCCACCCCCCCCAACACAGTTGTATATCTTAGTTGCAGGTCCTTCTAGTTGTGGGATGTGGGATGCCTCCTCAACGTGGCCTGACAAGCGGTGCCATGTCAGTGCCCAGGATCCAAACCCTGGGCCGCCGCAGCGGAGCGTGGGAACTTAACCACTCAGCCATGGAGCCGGCCCCTATAATCTATTTTCAGTTTGCTAGATAAAAATAAGACCTCTTAAATGTCTGGGCACTGGCTAATGTCAGACCCTTGTGGGGGCCTTAGTGAGAAGTCCTGAGCTCTGGGGGAAGACTGGGCTGGGTTTGTGAAGAATGGATTCTGAGGTGAGGAAAGAATGGAAGAAATTGTTACAAGGATGCTAAAGACAAGTTTTATCCATTTTATTATTTGGCTTCAAAAGCATCCTGGTCAGGATATTTGGTACCCAGGAAGTTGCCACCTTGGAAAAGTTGGCCAAGGAACTAATCAAAGATGAGAATAACATCTCAAGTTCTAGAAAGCTATAAAGCTAGATTGGGATGGTATCTTTAATACTTTCTTCGGAGAACCACATCCGATATTCATTGACCTAAAAGATTCCAAGGGCCAGATCAAAGGCAATGATAAAACACAAACCGGCAAGCCTCGAGGACCAGGAAGGCCCGCAGCTCCTTTTTCTCCCAGGTCTCCAGGTTCTCCCTGTCAAACAGAACAGTGAAACGTGTCCTTGTTAGGTTGTTTTGTAAAGGAAATTAGAAACGATGGCACTAAGACAACAATTTTCAGCTGCTTCCATGTGTATCATACACAGTGACAATGGGTTCGTGGCCAAGACTGTGAGTTGTGCAAGCAATACAGAGGAACTGGGGCTGTTGGCTCACGAGGTCTCCTCCATTGATAAATGAAGCCTCTGAGAGTCTGATGTATCGTTTAGTGCAAGCTGCCATCCAGGCAGCTCGGTGCCATGAACCGCACTCTTGGAAATATCTTACCGTGAGTCAAAGAGGAAGCTCTGTATTGTTTAAAAAAAGTAACAAAACTGTTTTCCATGATGATCCATGCAAATCATCTGGCTGCTGCAAAGAGGACAGACTTCTTAATCTCGTTTTAAGGTTTTAAGTGTCACTCAAGATAACCAAGGTGGCAGGACATCCCTGGCAATAGTTTCTCCCTTCTGACTAGTACAACATCTACTGTGGGTTATACATCAATCTCAGTACCATCTTGAGGGCAGTCTGGCTCCTCAGGAAAGTTAACACAGCTTACAAAGGAAGGTTAACTCCTCTTCTCAAAAATAAAAGATCGATTGTTAAAGTTTCAGATTTTAGATTTAGAGATTGTTATGAAGATAGTACAGGGAGTTCCTATGTAGTCCACATCTAGTTTCCCCGATTGTTAACACTACGTTACATTAGTTACATCAGTAGGGCATATTTGTCACCACAAATACATGAATATTGATTCATTGTTACTAATTAAAGCCCATAACTTTGCCCAAATTTCCTTAGTTTTTACCTAATATCCTTTTTCTGCTCCAGGATCCCATCCAGAAGACCACATGTCATGTCTCCTTAGGTTCCTCTAGACTGACAGTTTATCAGGTTTTCTTTGCTTTTGATGACTTTGACAGTTTTGAGGAGTACTGGTTAGGTATCTTGTAGAATGTCCCTCAACTGGGTATTGTCTGATGTTTTTCTCAGGATTAGGTCGGGTTTTATGGGTTGGGGACAAAGACCACAGAGGTAAAATGCCATTCTTGTCACATCACATCAAGAATGTATACTATCAACATGGCCACCACTCGGATGGTAACCTTGATCATCTGGCTGAGGTAGTGGCAGTCAAGTTTCTCCGCTGTCTAGTTACTCCTCCCTGCCCTTTCCATAATGTCATCTTTGGAAGAAAGAGAGTGGAAGTGTGCACAGTCCACACTTAAGTGGTGGGAGCGGTTAACTAATTTTCAAGGACATAAAGGCAACACAGTAGGTGTGAGAAGTGCAAATGGACAACTGTCCAGCAGCACTGAACTCTGGGGGTGAAACAGAATAGGGCTCCATGGGAGGGAAGCAGACCACGGGCCCTGAGGCCTTTCTTTCAGGGCACTGGCTCTCAAAGCGTGCTCTGGGACCACCAGCCTCACAATACCTGGGGTCCACATGCAAAAGGAAATTTCTGAACCTCATTGGTATCAGTTTTTTGTAATTGAGCCTAAGAATATGCCTTTTAAAATAAGCTTCTAAGCTGATTCTTATGCACACTGAAGTTTGAGAACATCTGCTTTAGGGTAGAGAAACAAGGGGAGCCATATGGCTTGTGCAGGGTCAAACACTTCGTTACTCGTACAGCTAGGTATTGAGCCCAGGAGTAACTGCAGGGTTGCTTGCCTCCCTGGGAGCTTGAGATTATTCGAGTAAGGTAGGAGTAAGTGTTTGGGGCTCATCTCAGTTAATAACGAGTCTAGAGGGCTCAGTCCATCTTGGGCTTGTCAAAAGGGTTTGGGTTTGCTTTGAGGGCATTCATCTCCCAAATTCTTGCCCCCTCCCCTTTAAAAGTTCTTCTTATTAACAAAGATCTTCTTTGGCACAACTACCCTGCTCATATCTATCTCCTTCCACACTCTCACCTATATCCAGCTCTAGAGGCTCTGTTGGCCCCTTCTATCACACCCCACAGAGTGCTTTCATTTCTCATGCAAACCTTCTCTATACATTCATGATATCTGCCCACACACATCCTTCCTTACTGTAAGATAAACTCAGTTCTCACCAGTGACACACACCACTTCCCATGTAGCCTTCTCCAGGGCAAGAAGGCAGCACTGTCTCTGCTCCAAACTTTCCTTTCTAGACCATTACTGCTACACCACATGCTCTAGTAGTCTTCTCTCTTCTTTTTAGGAAGATTAGCCCTGAGCTAACTGCTGCCAATCTTCCTCTTTTTGCTGAGGAAGACTGGCCCTGAGCCAACATCCATGCCCATCCTCCCCCACTTTTTATATGTGGGACGCCCACCACAGCATGACCCACCAAGCGGTGCCATGTCTGCACCCAGGATCCAAACCAGCGAACCCCGGGCCGCCAAAGTGGAACGTGCACACTTAACCGCTGCGCCACCGGGCCGGCCCCTCTAGTAATCTTTTCTTTTTGGAGATGATTATCCTTGTCATCCAGGTACCTCATTTCACCCTCCAATCACTGTCTTTGCAACACTCTACTGCTGGCCTCCATCATTTCAGCCCTTCTTAGCAGTTCTGCATTACAAAGCTAGCCCCTCCTCTTATGCCCTCAATCTCATCCTCTGTGTCAAGACATTTCTCCATTAATTATTTCTTTCTTACATCTTCAACCTCCTTCTGTCTTTGTTTTCTCTTCTCTGCTCATAAATATGCCATAGTCTCTCCTATCATTGAAAACAAAGAAATACCCCACTCTGATCTATGCTACACCTTGCCAGGACTAGTAGTTAATGTCCTCCTCCTCCCCTTCAATGCCTAGTTTCTCCAACGCGGACGGCCTCATATCCATTTCCTCCTCATCAACACATTGTTCAGTCTGTTGCAGCCTGTTTCTCTTTCTCTCTCCTCTTCTCAAATGCTACATTTTTGAAGCTGTTCTTTGGAGCATCTTAGCCACCGGATGCAATGGCTTCTCCACCCCTCCCTTCCTTGTTGTTCTACACCAGCTAATACCCTTGACCTCTCCTTCCTGAACTTTTCTCAGCATCCAGTGAGCTTTTCTGTTTCTTTCGCCTCCTTTCTAATAATTCATTGCCTGTCTCCTCTTATCCTTCTTACAAATAGACATCACCAAGAGTCTTTTTTAAAATACAAATGACTCTGAAACCTGCATCTCCAACCAGCCCTAAACCCTTTCTTCCATCCCCCAAACCAAGTGATTTTCTTCACACTTACACCTGCTCTTCCCATTGCCCTTCCTGCTTCTGTGATGATGTTGCCACTCATGTTGGAAGCCCATGAATCATCTAGTCCTCTTCTCTCTGCCTCAGTTCCCTATTGGAAGAGTCCTACAGAGTCATCACGAGCCCCTCCTGTCCTCACCCTGTTAAGCCGTTTAGTCATTGCTTGTCTTGGACATAGAGCATTCCAGCTAGTCTCCTAGCTTCCAATACCTCAGCCTTCAAAATATTTCCACACTGAGTTGTCTATTTAACATCTTCCAAAGTCTGGCTGTGTTCATACACTCCATTCAAAAATTGTAAATAGCATTGTACTGGCTACCTAATAAAGTCAGTCACCACAGACTTTCTTGTTCTTTATGTGCCATCAGACAGGGTCATTTTTCATTCCCCAAATACCAGCTCCCAGGTTCTCCAACCCTGTGCTTTCCTTCACACTATTTCTTCTACCAGAAATTCCGCACGCCCCCTTCTCTGCTTGCCAAAATCCTTTTCTCCTCAGATCCACTCAAAGTCTGTGTCCCCTGTGATGCCTCTTTTCCCAGCCCAGAATTATTTCTATTAATACTAAGTTTAAAGCTGCATTTCAGTCCCTTATCCCTAACTACTTTATGTCATAGATTAGCGGCTTGAAAATATTCTAAATTCTGTAGGGTTGATTCCATGTCATTTTTATCATTATACAACCCAGAAAATCTTTCCTTAAACAAATATTTACTAAGTACTTACTACATGCTG